>NC_089233.1:63879813-64479813 GCF_963924675.1 Phocoena phocoena | reverse complement strand
AGCAGTCTGTGAGGCTGGGGAAACAAACTTAACTGCGAGTATAAGTAAATTGCACAGAATTATAATATGTAGGGGAACAGATGAGAGCCCATGTCTGTTCCCACCTGCTCTGTCACCTACCCTTTCTTATTAGAATTGGTAAGTGAATTTGTTCGATCCACAGGATTAATCTGAATGAAGATGTTTCAGTGTAATTGTAGGGCCACAGAGGGGTGTTATTAGGTGTATGGGTGTGACTTGGCATATGATTATGAAAACAAAAACCTATAGACCTTAAGAAAGGCATTAAGAATTAACTGGGGCTTCCCTGGTGGCACAGTGGTTGAGAATCTGCCTGGCAATGCAGGGGACACGGGTTCGAGTCCTGGTCTGGGAAGATCCCACATGCTGTGGAGCAACTAGGCCCGTGAGCCACAACTACTGAGCCTGCGCGTCTGGAGCTTGTGCTCCGCAATGAGAGGCCGCGACAGTAAGAGGCCCGCGCACCGTGATGAAGAGTGGCCCCCGCTCGCCACCACTAGAGAAAGCCCTCGCACAGAAACGAAGACCCAACACAACCATAAAGAAAGAAAGAAAGAAAGAAAGAAAGAAAGAAAGAAAGAAAGAAAGAAAGAAAGAAAAAGAAAATTAACTGGAAGGATAATTTTAACTGAGGGTAATGGGAAAAGACACACAAAGAAGGTAGTACTTGAACTGGACCTTGAAGAGTAAGTATCAGATGCTTATATATCAGTCAAGGTCATGTAGGGTGGTAGAGCCACATGTTATTTGAAGAGAAACAATTTGATATAATGGGTTGTCAACCACATAACTGAAGAAGTAAAAGGAGAAATCTGAGCTATCATGAAGGTAGTAATTGTAGGAACATGTACAACCCTTAGGGCTGAGGAAACAAAAGGAAGAGGTTGAAATTATTAAAACACATAAACTTAGAGGAGGTGCCAAACAGAACTGAAACAGACCTCTGAAGAGGAGGCACAGCTTGGTGGGGGATTGTGTTTCTGAACTCAGAGGGGCTGGGACCAAAGCCTGTGTGAAGGAGGCACTGGGCAGTCAGTGCTCACTATACTGATTCTGGAAGTGCTGGAAAAACTGCAAACTGATTCAGCTGTTGTAATGGGAGGGAACTGCCACTGCCAGAATTAAGACACTTTGCTGGGATGCAACTGATAGAAATAGGAAGCAAGTAAGAAGTAGGCTTCTAGCCTTCCTCCTCCAGCTTTGCGATATCACTCTAGTATTCTCTATTGGAAGAGCATAACAGAGAGCCAGCATATAAAGGAGAAATATTGTTGGCAGAGTCTCAGCCCTGAAATCATAGAGCAGAAGGGTAAATTTGGAGCTGATACAATAGCTAATAACTGACTCACCTTACCTGGTTTAGAAGGCTTTGCATAGGAAAACTGGACAACCACATGTAAAAGAATCAAACTGGACTACTCTCTCACACCATATACAAAAATAAATTCAAAATTTTTAATTGTTTATATTTAAAGACTTACATGTAAGACCTGAAACCATGAAACTTCTAGAAGAAAACAAAGGCAGTGCACTCTTTGACATGGGTCGTAGTAATATTTTTTTGGATATGTCTCCTCAGGCAAGGGAAACAAAAGCAAAACAAACAAATGGGACTACATCAAACTAAAAAGCTTTTGCACAGTGAAGGAAACCATCAACAAGATGAAAAGGCCACCTACTGAATGGGAAAAGATATTTGCAAATGATATATCCCATAAGGGGTTAAAAAAAGAAGAACTCATATAACTCAATATCAAAAAAAAAACAAAAAACCCCGATTAAAAACTAGGTAGAGGATCTGAAAAGGCATTTTTTCAAAGAAGACATACAGATGGCCAACAGGCACATGAGAAGATGCTCAACATCATTAATCATCATGGAAATGTAAATCAAAACCACAATGAGATATCACCTCACATCTGTCAGAATGGCTATCATCAAAAAGACAACAAGTGGGACTTCCCTGGTTGCGCAGTGGTTAAGAAACCACCTGCCAACGCAGGGGACAAGGGTTCGAGCCCTCGTCCAGGAAGATCCCACATGCAGCGGAGCAACTAAGCCCATGTGCCACAACTACTGAGCCTGCCCTCTATAGCCCGCAAGCCACAACTACTGAGCCCATGTGCCTAGAGCCCATGCTTGGCAACAAGAGAAGCCACCGCAATGAGAAGCCCGTGCACCACAACGAAGAGCAGCCCCCGCTCGCTGCAACTAGAGAAAGCCCGCACCCAGCAACAAAGACCCAACTCAGCCATAAATAAGTAAGTAAGACAACAAGTGTTGGCAAAGATGTAGAGAAAAGAGAACACTTGTTCACTGTTGGTGGGAATGTAGATTGGTCCACTACTATGGAAAACAGTGTGGAGATTCCTCAAAAAACTAAAAATAGAACTACCAGATCCAACAATTCCACTCCTGGGTACTTATACAAAGAAAACAAAAATACTAATTCAAAAAGATACATGCAGACTTCCCTGGTGGCTCAGTGGTTAAGAATCCTGCCAATGCAGGGGACATGGGTTCGAGCCCTGTTCTGGGAAGATCCCACATGTTGTGGAGCAACTAAGCCCATGTGCCACAACTACTGAAGCCCACGCGCCTAGAGCCTGTGCCCCGCAACAAGAGAAGCCACTTCAGTGAGAAGCATGCACACTGCAAGGAAGAGTAGTCCTTGCTCGCCGCAACTAGAGAAAGCCTGTGCACAGCAATGAAGACCCAACGCAGCCAAAAAAAGAAAAGATACATGCACCCCTATGTTCACTGCAGCATTATCTAAAATAGCTAAGCTATATGGAAGCAACCAAAGTGCCCATCAACAGATTAATGGAGGGACTTCCCTGGTGGTCCAGTGACTAAGACTCCATGCTCCCAATGCAGGGGGTCTGGATTTGATCCCTGGTCGGGAAGCTAGATCCCACATGCATGCCGCAACTAAGAAGCCCACATGCCGCAAGTAAAAGATCCCCCATGCTGCAACTAAGAACTGGTGCAGCCTAAATAAATATTAAAAAAAAAGATGGATAAAGAAGATGTGGTATATATATACAATGGAATATTAGCCACAAAAAAGAATGAACTCATGTTATTTGCAACAACGAGAATGGACCTAGAGGGTATTATGTTAAGTGAAATAAGTCAGACAGAGAAAGACAAATCCTGTATGATTTCACTTATATGTGGAATCTAAAAAACAAATGAACAAACATAACAAAGTAGAAACAGAGTCATAGATTCTGAGAACAAACAGGAGGTTGCCAGAGGGGAGGGAGATCGGGGTGGAGAGAAATAAGTGAAGGAGGTTGAGAGGTACAAACTTTCACTTGCAAAATAAATGTCATGGGTATGAAATATACAGTGTGGGGAATATAGTCAATAATTATGTAATATCTTTGTATGGTAACAAGTAATAACTAGACTTATCATGGTGAACATTTTGAAATGCATTGAAATATTGAATCATTATATTGTGTAACAGGAGCTAACATAGTGTTGTAGGTCAATTATGCATCAACAACAAGCAAGCAAACATAGGAAATGAGATCCAATTTGTGGTTACCAGAGGTGAGGGGTTCCGGGGAAGAGGAATTGGATGAAAGCAGTCAAAAGGTACAAACCTCCAGTTAAAAGATAAGTACTGGGGATGTAATGTATAACATGATAAATATAATTAACACTGTTGTGTGTTATATATGAAAGTTGTTAGGAGAGCAAATCCTAGGAGTTCCTTTCACAAGGAAAAAATTTTTTTTATTTATTTAATTTTGTATCTATATGAGATGATAGGTGTTCACTCAACTTATTGTGGTAATCATTTCATGATGTAAGTCAAATCGTTATGTTGTATACCTTAAACTTACACAGTGCTGTATGTCAGTTATATCTCAATACAACTGAAAGAAAAATAAAAAGGTGGCTTTGCATGGTCTGGATCTTCACAAGCTTCTTTGCTATAGCCACATGGCCTCTGGCAGGTCCTTAAAGACACCATACTCCCTGTTGCTACAAGGACTTCTGCAGATTTTATTCTTTGACTAGAATGTTCCACCTATTAAATGCTCTTTCTCACACTAAATATACTTTCATAACACCAGAAACCTCTCTTGTAGCACTTGTCACAGTTGTACATCTTCATTTACTGATACAGTCTTTTGATCAAAGCCTGCCTCCTCCAGCTAGATTGTAAGGTTCAGGAGGACAGGGACCATGACAGTTTTTGCACTCCATTGTTTGTTCTCCCAGTGCCTACTTCAGTGACTGCCACATAAAAGAAATTCAATATACATTTGTTTAAAATTATTTCAATATCCTGAAAATAGTGAAACATTAGATGTGTTCTAGAAAGCAGGGATTTGGGGGGCTTTTATCTCCCTGTAGCATCTTGCTCTAGATTCTGGAGGTCCTTAGAAGACCCCCTCTTTCTTCTTTCCCTTCCTTCCTTCCTTCCTTCTCTTCTTTTTGAAACTGAGGTAAAATTCATGTAACACAAAAGAAAATTAACAATTAGCCATGCTAAACTATCCAATTTTCGTCATTTCCTGCATTCACAATGTTGTGTAACCATCGCCACTAGCTAGTTCCAGAACATTTTCATTATCCCAAAAGGAAATCTCATACTCATTAAGTAGTCATTTCCCATTGCTCCCTCCCCCTAACCCCTGGAAACCACTAGTCTGCTTTCTGTCTCTATGGATTTATCTATTCTGAATATTTCATATACATGGAATTATATGTGACATTTTGTGTCTGGCTTCTTTCATTTACTATAATGCTTTTTTTTTTTTTTTTTTTTTTTTTTATGGTATGTGGGCCTCTCACCGCTGTGGCCCCTCCCGCCGCGGAGCACAGGCTCCGGACGCGCAGGCCCAGCAGCCATGGCTCATGGGCCCAGCCGCTCCGCGGCACG
Source organism: Phocoena phocoena (assembly GCF_963924675.1). NCBI lineage: Eukaryota > Metazoa > Chordata > Mammalia > Artiodactyla > Phocoenidae > Phocoena > Phocoena phocoena. The sequence goes on along the minus strand of NC_089233.1, from coordinate 64,474,889 downwards.
TGGGATCCTCCCAGACCGGGGCACGAACCCGTGTCCCCTGCATGGGCAGGCGGACTCTCAACCACTGCGCCACCAGGGAAGCCCTACTATAATGCTTTTGAGGTTCATCTATTTTGTAGCATATATCAGTACTTCATCCTTTTTCATGCCTGACTAATATTCTATTGTATGGATATACCACATTCAGCTCATATATTTATCACTTGATGGACATTTGGGTTGTGTTCATTTTTGGCTATCATAAATAGTACTGCTATGAACATTTGTTTACAGATATTTGTTTGAAAATATATTTTCAATTCTTTTGTGTTTATACCTAGGAGTGGGATTGCTGGGTCATATGGTTAATTCTATACTTAACTTTTTTTGTTTTAATTTTTAATTTTATTTTTGGCTGTGTTGGGTCTTTGTTGCTGTCCGTGGACTTTCTCTAGTTGCGGCGAGCAGGGGCTACTCTTCGTTGTGGTGCAAGGGCTTCTCATTGCGGTGGCTTCTCTTGTTGTGGAGAATGGGCTCTAGGCGCATGGGCTTCAGTAGTTGTGGTGCATGGGCTCAGTAGTTGTGGCTGTGGGCTCTAGAGCACAGACTCAGTAGTTGTGTGGCACATGGGTTTAGTTGCTCCGCAGCATGTGGGATCTTCCTGGACCAGGGCCCAAACCAGTGTCCCCTGCATTTGCAGGCAGATTCTTAACAACTGCTCCACCAGGGAAGACCCCATACTTAACTTTTTGAGGAACTGCCAAACTATTTTCCACAATAGTTGTACCATTTTACATTCCCACTAGCTATGTCTAAGGGTTCCACTTTCTCCATATTCTTACCAAAATCTCTTGCTTCTTTTACAACCACTGCACGCAAGTCATGTTCATATTGCACATATTCCAACTCTGATGCTTCATTTCTATCTTGAGTTAGGACCTGGTTATTTGGAGATGTTTGTGCAAGTCATGTCTCTTTGGGCCTCCTCCAGAAAATGATTGTTAAGGAACGTTTTTTCCTGCTCCAAAACAAAAAATTCTTTTTGAGTCTGTTAAGACACACTTTCAGAGATGCTGCCTTTCTGGGCTATTCATTTTCATTCACTCGTATCACAGAATCACATGCTTTTCATTCAAAATCACTGTGGGTTGATGCTTCTTTTGTTTTTCATCCATCATTTTCAAGGTATATCTCCATCTTGTGATGCCTTGTCAGCAGGATCTTCCTCTTCATTGCTAAATTTGCTTAAATTCGAAAACTTTTGCAATGTTATGTTTGATTACATTTCTTTTTGCTTCTGTTAGCAGATGTTTTAAAACAATACTCTGCCTCCTAATTTGCAGTGTTTTATCCACGTCTCTTGTTGTCGAATCAGAATATTTTGGAATAAAATATATTGCTTTCTCTGGTTCTCTAAGCTTGCTTATGCCATTCCTTCACTTTAAATAAAATTAATATTACCCGATTTGTATGCATTTGTCAAAACTCATATATTGGTAAAATTAAGATCTTTGCATTTCACTGTATGTAAAATTTACCTCATTAAAGAAAAAAAAGAATTGTGAACTAGTAAACTCAGTTTAAAATATGCAATGCTGAAGAGTTTAGGGATGATGTGTACTGATGTCTGTAATTTTGAAAAGAATTAAAAAATTAAGCTGGGGCTTCCATGGTGGCGCAGTGGTTGAGGGTCTGCCTGCCGATGCAGGGGACGTGGGTTCGTGCCCCGGTCTGGGAGGATCCTGCGTGCTGCGGAGCGGCTGGGCCCGTGAGCCATGGCTACTGAGCCTGCGCGTCCGGAGCCTGTGCTCCACAACGGGAGAGGCCGCAACAGTGAGAGGCCCGCGTACCGCAAAAAAAAAAAAAAAATTAAGCTGGATAGAAGGATGGAAAGAGGGATAGGTAGATGAATAGATACGTGGTAAAGCAAATATTGAAAAATGTTAAATTTAAAATAATTGGTAGGCATACATTCTATTCTCTCAACATCTCTGTTTGATAATTTTCATAGTAAAATGTAAAAAAAAAGCAAACCTCAACTGCTCTGATGACCTATGTCAATCAGCTCTTTGCAGAAAATTCTGTGATCACTTCTACCAGTCTGATCCCATCAATTTATTTCATCCAATTCAAGTAAACAAACAAAATTTAGAGGAATAAATGGGATAATGTATAAAAATGGTTTATACACTGTGAAGAGCTATATAAACATGCTATTCTTAGTTCTATGATGGTCAAGGCATTGAGCTTGCATAAAATCTTAATACAAAACACTATCTTGAACATAATTTTGTTCCTTCAAGAGTTCTCTAACTAATCTAGAAACTTTTGAAGGAAAGAGACTGTGTTTTTTATTTTTTTATTTATTTGGTACTCACAAATTGTCCACTGAGTGCCAAAAATTCAGAGGGTACTAAATAAACAGAGAATGAATCAGTAAATGGTACATTTCACAGATCGAACTCTAAAAGAAGAGGGGAGGGACAAGATAGGAGTAGGGTATTAAGAGGTACAAACTATTATGTATAAAATAAATAAACTACAAGGATATATTGTACAGAACAGGAAATATAGCCAACATGTTATAATAACTATAAATGGAGTATAATCTATAAAAATTTTGAATCAATATGTAGAACATGTGGAACTAATATAATACTATCAATCAACTATACCTCAATCCAAAAAACCCCCACAAACCTCTAAAAGAGTATTATATTTATTTTAATATTTTAAAAATATTTTCTAATTTTAATTATGCTTTATTATTTGACCTACATGCTATTTATGATTGTATTAATTTTAAATTCTTTTTTTTTTTAAACCCCACATTTGTTTATTTTTTTGGCTGTGTTGGGTCTTCGTTTCTGTGCGAGGGCTTTCTCTAGCTGTGGCAAGCAGGGGCCACTCTTCATCGCGGTACGCGGGCCTCTCACTACCCTCTCACGCGAGCAGATAAAAGAGTACTTTAAATTTTAAGTTATATTTTATTGAATTTTTGTCATTTTTATTTTCAATCTAAAATAGTGTTTTGCGGGACTTCCCTGGTGGCGCAGTGGTTAAGAATCCGCCTGCCAATGCAGGGGGCACGGGTTCGATCCCTGGTCCGGGAAGATTCCACATGTCGCAGAACAACTAAGCCCGTGCAGCACAACTACTGAGCCCACGAGCCACAACTACTGAAACCCGCACGCCTACAGCCCGTGCTCCACAAGAGAAGCCACTGCAACGAGAAGCCCACACACCGCAACAAAGAGTAGCCCCTGCTTGCCACAACGAGAGAAAGCCCATGCTCATCAACAAAGACCCAATGCAGCCAAAAATAAATGAATAAATAAATAAACAAATAAGTTTTGCAGGAGTTCCCTGGTGGCCTAGTAGTTAGGATTCCGGGCTTCACTGCCATGGCCCAGGTTCAGTCCCTGGTTGGGAGACAGATCCTGCAAGCCACATGGCACAGCCAAAAAATAAATAAAATAGTGTTTATTTATTTATTTATTTTTGGCTGCGTTGGGTCTTCGTTGCTCCGTTATTTCTCTAGTTGCGGTGAGTGGGGGCAACTCTTTATTATGGTGCGCGGGCTTCTCGTTGCGGTGGCTTCTCTTGTTGCGGAGCACAGGCTCTAGGCGCGGGCTTCAGTGGTTGCGGCACACGCGCTCGTAGTTCTGGCTTGCGGGCTCTAGAGCACAGGTTCAGTAGTTGCGGCACACGGGCTTAGTTGCTCCGCAGCATGTGGCATCTTCCCAGACCGGGGCTCAAACCCGTGTCCCCTGCATTGGCAGGCAGATTCTTAGCCACTGAGCCACCAGGGAAGCCCCTTGCACAATCCTTCTGTTCATCGGATGGACAGGGGGACAAATAAGTGGCTGGTGATGTAACCCTGCAACGGCTCATCTTTTAATGACTAACCATTTACAAATTTATGCAAATTCCTTTTGGATATGTCACTACAATGACACTGACATTATGGCCAATAGACAGGCAAGTATTTGAAACAAATGCCAAATTCAATCTCTAAGTAGATTTATTAGAAAATCAAGCACAAAGTGGGGGTGGGCGGAGGGGCATGATTTGATCTGCTCAAATCAGGCAAAAGTCATATGGGTGGCAAAATTACCTCCATCAGTATGAAATGGGATTGAGTTTCTCATTGTTATGGAAACTTAAGGCGGGGCGGGGTGGGGGGTGGAGGAGGGGTAGCTCATTGTGCCCTCAGTGGCTCAATAATTGCTGGAATCTGTCTGGGAAACCATGTAAACACAGTGTTTGGTCCAGGTCAGAAACTCTGGCCCATCAGGAACCTTGGTCCGCTAAGATAATATCTGAATTCTCTTGGAATGTTAAACTCAAAAATAGTAAAACCCTTCTGTGTCCTTTTTATACAGGTAAGTTTAAAGTCTTAAAACTTTCATATTAAGGTTAAGAATAGTTTGTATGTATCTGTATTTAAATTGTAATGTTTAGGGCTTCCCTGGTGGCGCAGTGGTTGAGAGTCCGCCTGCCGATGCAGGGGACACGGGTTCGTGCCCCGGTCCGGGAGGATTCCACATGCCGCGGAGGGGCTGGGCCAGTGAGCCATGGCTGCTGAGCCTGCGCGTCCGGAGCCTGTACTCCGCAGCGGGAGGGGCCACAACGGTGAGAGGCCCGTGTACCGCAAAAAAAAAAAAAAAAAAAATTGTAATGTTTAGGAGCTTCCCTGGTGCCGCAGTGGTTAGGAATCCACCTGCCAATGCAGGGAACACGGGTTCGATCCCTGGTCTTGGAAGATCCCACATGTCGCGGAGCAGCTAAGCCCGTGTGCCACAACTGCTGAGCCTGCACTCTAGAGCCCATGCTCTGCAGCAAGAGTAGCCACCGCAATGAAGAGTAGCCACCACAGTGAAGAGTAGCCCCTGCTCACCGCAACTAGAGAAAGCCCGCACACAGCAACGAAGACCCAACGCAGCCAAAAATAAATAAATAAATTTTAAAAAAATTGTAATGTTTAAGGGAACTTGGCATACTAGAAACTCAAATAAAAAATGTGTGATTGAGTAATTGACTTGAGATTTGTGATTTTAATTGGAAAGGTATGAGACTACATTAGAATACTTCAAGAAGTTTTAAAACTCACTTTATTTGTGATTTTAATTTTTTAGATTTAGAAGAATTGTTTAAATACTTCAGAAAGTTTTAAAATACTAAAAAATAATACATCATGTTAAATTGATAGCATACTAAATTTGAAGAAACTTGCCTAACATAAATGGGACTGAGTTTTTGAAGGGAGTTTAGTCCATTCAACTGGAATTTAACTCAATATTAACAGAAAAAGTGAAGATGATTCTAAAATTTTATTTAGTTAGATTCATAAATAAAACAAATTTTCTAAGTCAGTCTTAAAGACTCAAGGAAAACTGGATAAAATGCACTTACTATAGAAGTTGAATATTAGTTTTTAAAATGCAAGTGTGAAAAATAGCATCCCCAGTCCATAAAAATCATACGTGGACATTAAAAAACTCACACTGGCAAAATATATTTAATTTTCAGCCAAATTCTCTAAATTATCTGTTACCTCCTTTATCCCTGGTGCTTAGTCATGCTGTGGTCTCCTCTTCATAAGTTTTAAGATAGAACGATATTCTTGGTGCTGGTGATGATTTAACCCAATGACCTTCACTGCAAATGACTCGAGAACAAAATGATGAAAGGGCAATGAGTCCATGAGCCAGACAGAGCGAGAGAGGTTTTGCAAAGAGAATGAAAAGTATATTATGTTTTTAATATTTTCTTTTAAATATATAAAAATACTTTTGTTTTAGAGACTGAGTTTTCCAGCAGATGTTTCTTGATTGTGTGCTCACTTGCCAGGTTCACTCTGATATTCCTGGAACAGAAAACAATTTAAGGGATATTCAATACTCAAGTGACTTAGAGCTTAAATCCTTTCTCTTCTCAAATAAGAAGTCTAGAGGTTAAGGTCGAATTCTGTCATGTTCCCAAACAAAGAAAAAAATTAAGAAGGGGCTACCACCTATGCTTTAATATTGGCACAATTAACAAGTCACAACACTTAAAGGGAAAAGAGAGGCAAAGGCTAGTTTGTCTTTTCTGCTATATTATGCGTCAATATAATGTGGTGATTTTCAACATTTAAAAAACGGACTTTCCTGGTGGCGCAGTGGTTAAGAGTGTGCTCCCAATGCAGGGGGCCCGGGTTTGATCTCTGGCCCGGGAACTAGGTCCCACACGCATGCCGCAACTAAGGAGCCCACGTGCCTCAACTAAGAAGCTGGCAAGCTGCAACTAAGCAGCCCGCCTGCTGCAACTAAGACCCGATGCAACTAACTAACTAAATATTAAAAATAATAAAATAAAAAATAAAAAGAGGATCTGAGTTTTTAGGAAAAGAAATTAAGGGAATATTACTAATTATGCAAAATCTATTAACCCTCTTAAAGAAACACCTGGGTGGAAAGTTAATCAGAAATGGAAAGCCTCTCTATACTTTCCTCTAAATAATTTTGTTTAGAAATAACAGAAGTTAACTGTTTTGAGGATTAAATATTTGCCAGGCGTTTTACAGCTATTACCTGATTCAATCCTCACTATACTATTAGGCTTTCATTCATTCACTCATTTATTACGTGTCCACCTGGCTGGGTATGCGGCTAAGCGCTGAGAATTCACTAGTGAGCATTATCGGCCTATGTCAAGATCAAGAAGTTAAGTAATTATACTATACTCTTCACAGGAGGAAAGGGAGGGTAGGCTCTGAGAGGTTAATTTACTTGCCCAAGGTCACACAGTGCTGAAGCAGTTACAAACTCCTTTCAAATCTTTGCCCTCAATCATTAAGCTGTCAACAGACTTCAAGATTTTCTCCCTTAAAAAAAAAAAAAAGATTTTCTTCCTCAAGATTTGTTGCTTTTAAGTTATCTTCCCAAATTCTTTCAAGCATTTTTGTCTTAGAATTAAAAGTCTTATAGTCAATGATCTCTCTGCCCTCCGCTTTTTCACCGTGTAGACCAAAGAACAAGCGGTGAATGTACGCTCTAACTGCCAGGCATCTGGGAGACTTCAGGGGCGAGAAGCCAAGTTCCAGAGGGATGGGGGACATTTTTGAAGAAACAATAGCAACCCCGACACAAGGCCAGACTATAAATTCGAGGGTCACAAAGCTGGTCCACTGCCAAGAGAAGCAGTGTTTTTTCACCTTCACTTTGCCTTTTTCCACTACTTCCAAGGCTGTTTTGAAGCTCGACACTCGCCGCAGTGCCTAGTCCACTGGCTCCACAAGGCCGAGAAATCTAATTTTTTATTCTACACCCATGGCTCCCTACGCCTGTACGTCTCTTTTCGACTTCTCTCTCACATGCTTTTCACTCCATCTTCACCCCGGCGGATAATCTATACATGAGCGTTTTCGTTTTATTCTATCGCCTCATGGACTTGGTTGCTTTATGGCGACCTTGACAGACATCAAGATGTGAAGCTCGCGGGAGGGGCGGAAAGCCGTCAACGCTGAGGGAGAAACCGTCTGATAGTCGCTGGGAGGTGCCACGAGGGGGCGGTGACCACCATGCTCCACTCAACGGTGAGTTTTCTAGAAGATTGACAGGAAACGTACCAACCGTCTTTGCGCTAGCAACTTGAGCGATCTCGCGAGATGTGGACGCCAATCTGGAGGGGGGAGTCAAAAGCGCCTCTCTGAGTGGGGGATGGGAATATCCGTGGCGCAATCATTGCGCGAGATTAGGCCACGGTCGCTGGGCCCTATGCCTAGATCTCGCGACATTTCCGATGCTCCGGACTGAAACTAAGAGCAGCTTCTCGCGAGAGCCCGTGCTGAGGGCTCTGTGAGGCCCCGTGTGTTTGTGTGTGTGTATCTCTGTTGGTGAATGTTAGTACGGGGAAGCCGCGGCCGCCATTTCAGAGAGCTTGCCGACGCTGTCGCCGGGGTGGATCCTCCGCTGCCCAAGCCGCCTTCCTGAACTCCCGCGCGGGCTCCTCTAATCCCATTGTTTCTTTTAGATTCTCTTGGGCCTATCCGCCCTCGGAGCCCGAAATTTGGGCTGGGTGGTACTGCGGCCTGGGCCTAGCGGCTTAACAGTAGCAACAGCGGCGGCAGTAGCAACCCCCCCTTTCCGAATACGAGCACCGCTGGGGCCCCGAAAGCCCGCACAGGTAAGGAGGCGTCGCGAACCCCCGTATTTGCATGGTTTTTCTGAGGTGTGGTTCTTTTCTGGGTTGAGGGGCACTCCTTAGGCGGTCTTAAGCGACGGGGTGGGGGGGGGGCAGGTTTTCGAGAAATGGGCTTCATTTCGAAGACCGCGCCCATCTTTTTCGGTCGGGTAGATTTCAGGGTTTTCGGGTGGCGTGGGCTCCAGAGAGGCCTCGGGTAGATGGCGACCTGTCCCTTCGAGGCCTGCGACGACCGCGACCTCCCAGCATGGCGCCAGCCGAATGCTGTCTTGGCACCGAACTCCTCCCAACCGAGGGAGTTTCCCTTTGCCCCTAAAATGGCAGCGCGGGTTTTTGCGCGGAAAGAGGAGCTTTCGTTCGATGCTCTCGGGTTGTTTTTTGAGTCATTACAGGCTTTTTTAAAATCGGATACTTAATCTGCTTTAGCGTGTTCGGTCTTGGGGACATTTCAGGTTTAATTGTCAAGCCTACTAAAGTGCGTCGTCCCACCTTAGTCGTTTTGTGGGGCGTCTCGGAAGTTTTGGAATATGTCCGGTAAAAAGGAAATTTAGCAAAATTTAAAATTGTTTACTCATTGAATTTTTCATTCTTATTCTTTATCTAGGCGTTCAGAGAAAATGGCAGACGATATTGATATTGAAGCAATGCTTGAGGCTCCTTACAAGAAGGTGAGAAAAAACAAGTCGGTGAGGTTTATCTATTTCTTAATTTAGCATTATTCACGAAACTACTGCTGAAATGTAAACTAACCTCCCCGGAGCCCTCTTGATTTATCTTATCAGAGATGCATTAAGTGTAACTTACAAAAGTAAATATATGCTATTGATGTAATAATATTGTGCAGTAGTTTCACTTCAGCGTGATGAATAAATGCCCATCTATCTCTCTTTGTAGACTTGCCTAACGATATCTCACCTCTACTCCCATGAATTCACCTTTGATTCCAGTGTGAACTGTCAATCATAAGGTAGTAATTGAGTGACTTATCGCTGTACCGTGGTCCCCTAGGTAAAATGACTCAACTAAGAATTACCAGCTCCAGTTTGGTATAGCAAAAAGGTGAATGTAGTGGTTTGGGAAAGCAGCAGGGGTCCAAGAATAACAGCATAACCAGTCTGTGGCAAGCAAATCTTTAAATAAGACAAGTCTTACAAGAAGAAATGGGTGAGATTTAAAAATTTATCCTATACATGAGACTGGTAATAGTCAATATTAAAACAGGCAGGTGATGATCTGCTCAGTTAAAAATTACTAAAATTCTTGGATCCCTGAATAAAAAAAAATTCTTAAAGCAAAAGAGGCAATATCACAACTTGAGTCACTTGATGACTGTTTTAACTGTTCTCCATATTGTTTTATTTTTACTTAGTCCCTGTCATATTTCACACATAAAACTACAAAGGAGTTATTTTGACTAATAATACAGTCTTTGACCCATTTCAGTATCACAGTAAAAGTGTCTTTTCATTCTTTCACCAGTTGGTGGTGAAAATAGCAGTATGCATGCGTTATCACTGATGTCACAAACTGTAAGCTTTGTAAATTAGCACTTATACTCCTATAACTGATGTGATCAAACTTTAAAATAAACATTGCGCTAAACCTTTTAAAAATAATACATTTGTTTTGGAGTGTATAGCTCGACCATGTGGTACCAATTTGGATGAATTCTTTAAAGCTTTGAATAGTGTATGTAGTTTTGTAATGCTTAGACTCTTGAAGCGCTACTTTCTATTTTAATGTTAAGATTCTGTCTTAGTTTAACATGGATGTAATTCCATGTAAACAGGTATGGAAGTAGGACTGGTCGATTATTAATTGACTTTCTTGGGTTCTTGGGAGTCAACATTACTAAAGCAGTGTGAATCCCTGTTTGCTTCAGGGCGAGATGTGTGACAGAGGTGGCATCAAGCTCTTACAGTCCCAACCCTCCAACGGAAATGGGCGAAGATCTCAGGAATGGCAACGGTCACAGGAAATCGATAGTGGCTGGCTGCTAGCATGGCCACATGGGGCTTAGGCAGAAATAGAGCCATGGTACTGACCAAAGGGGCCATAGCACATGGAATAAAACTCAAAACAGGACTTCATTCATGTTTTATAGAAATTCTATTTAACCACTTCAACACTGTAAATCTGGATAACTTACTATCTAACTATGTAAGAAAATAAAATTTGACGTGTTAATATGCATTTTTATTTTTGTATCTTGATGACTTAATTTGTAAGCAACAAAGTGGTTAAACACATATCCATCTAAATTTTTTTATAGCCTTCCATGTTAAACTATAAATAAGTAATTAGTTTTAAAATTGTTTTGTATTTTCTTATTCCTATTCCCTTTACCCTTTGACAACTTGAAATGTTACCACTTCGTCCTCATGATGTTCTTCTATCAACCCTGCTTAGGATGAGAACAAGTTGAGCAGTGCCAACGGCCATGAAGAACGTAGCAAAAAGTAAGTTTTAAGAAGGGACCTGGGTTGGGGGGAGCTATATGTGATTGATTTTTTAAGTTGTATTCCTGTGGCTAAAGCATCAAACCCAAGGTTCTCTCCTGAAGGGTTTCTTTGCCTTTTTTAGAAAAGTAGGTTCTTTACTTTCTGGGATGAGACACTATTCGAGGATGTAAAACTATGGACTCTTTCCTTAATTTCAGGAATTGGTGTCAGGAACTTTTTGGACACCTTCCCCTCCAAGTCCATCCATGACAATCTGCATAAGAGTTCTAGTGTTAGAGCTTGTCTTTTGTCTTAAATTTATTAACTTTGGTTTAATATTATTTTATCAATGTTATCAGTAAGACTGTTATATCCACTGAAGATGGTTAGAAAGAAGAAGGTAATAACCAGGCTGTGGAGAAGTATTGTTTGTCCTAAATTACTGAAGGAGTCAGAGCTGTGAATTATTTATGCTCCTCGATGCTCCTAAAGGTTCTTTTTGTAGTAATGTTATAGCACACTTAAGTACTTCTTAATGTTCCTCTTACATGGCTTTCGTCCTCTTAAGCTTTTTAAACTCTGACAGACTTAATAGTGAGAATGGAGTTTCAAAAAGCTATGAATATTTATGTGTGTCATTTAGGTTAAAGAAGTAACCCTTAATAGGAACTCTGATACAGACTAGTACAGAGTATGGTATACAAGAAGTCTAAATAGATGCGCTTTATAAAATTTGATCCTGTTCTTGGAGTTTTCCTTCACCTCTAAAATCATTGAGTCTTAACATCACATGGTCTGTATTATAAGCATTAAGACATTTTATTAGCCTTCGTGATGTCATATTCAAGCGTTCTGTCATGTTCATGACCGCATAATGCATAATGAAAAGTGATGTAGAATAAGCCACTTATTTGGTTCTTTTGGTGCTTCCTTCTAAGAGCTCTAAGTGCTTCATAATATACTACCTCAATATTCTCACAAGTTTGTAAGGTAGGTTAATATAATTCTATAAAATAGGTGACATAGACTGGATTGTCCAGGTTTTGCTACACCGATATTCTTACCCCTAGAATATTGTAATGGATCAAAATGATGCAATTTGTAGGACATGTCCTATATTTTTTCTGTTTGGGTGGGAGTCTTATAGCTCCTCACTAATCATGTTAGGGGTATTGGGTTGGGTTTAGTCTTGAATTGTTATGATTTGAGGCAGTCAACCAATCTTTGCGTGGTGTAATGTCCTCTGATTTTAGACCTTTTACCAAAGTAAGTTTCCTAATTAATCGTTGTGATTTGCAATTCTGTAATCAAAAGAAAACCCAGGAAGGGGTAACCATATAAATTGAAATTATCCAATCTCTAGATATCAGGCCAAGTGGATGGATAAAGATCTCACTCTAAGTGCCAAAAGAATGAGGACCTACACCATAGGGCACATGCCTTCTTTGTTGTACCATTCTTACGTGTCATTTCTTGCTACTAATACCATCTCCAGTTTATATTTGTTAATCATCCTACAACTAAGCTCATTAAGACTACCAGTCTTTTACAAGGAAATTTAGCATTAAGCTCTCAATGACTGGTGCTTACTTAGTGGTGTTTATATGTATAATGTAAAGAGTCCAATGGGACTAAATTGAACGGACAATTTAATTGGCCATAGGATTCTTTGTTTAAGGGAAGAACCTTTTCAAAATTACAGCTATCATCTAGTTTCTTTTTAAATGTACATATTATTTCTCTGTCAGACTCTCATTCTCCTCATTCTCAGTTAAAGCTGATTAAATAAATGACTCCCTTGGTCAGTCAGTAAACTGTTCACCCATTTTTTTTCTGAAGGGAAGTAATCTTTCAAATTAATTTGAAAGTTATCTAGAAAAAAATTTTTGTATTTAGGCATAAATTATGAAACAAGCAGAATGTTCTTGTGTATTAGTTTTTAGTATAAATTAGGTCTCTTAACCAAAGGAACGTGCCATGTGCATTTTTCATCCTAAAACTTCATTGTTTTTTAAAAGCCGTTGAGTATTGGGATATAGTTTTAAGGTAGTAAGAAAATGCACATTATGAGAAATTGAGAGTTGACTAGTAAATGTTTTCTTTTAAAAAATAGTAATTCTCAGTACATACATTCAATTGATTTCAGGTAATAGTAAAAGGAACTAAGTTTAATATTAACGCAAATTGGTTGTCTATTAGCCTTCTTTCTGAAAAGCTATACTCCTGAGGTTGGCAAGACCTCAAAGTATGCCTTCTAAGTACCCGAGCTTGCCTTCATGGGAGTATTATTTGTTAGTATAACCAGTTTTGCAAAGTCACAACCAGCATCCATTCAGTTAAGCTCTTTTGGAATTTCTCAAAAAAGGATAAAAAACAATAAATGACACAGTTGAAATATATTGGCTACTGTGCTGTGGATTATCTATAAATTTTGGAATAAATGACTGTTCTATTTTTTTTCTTATTTTCCAGAGTACTTTGCATTTAAAATTTAGATCTTCTTACATGGAAGAGGTCAAATCCAGTTATAGCAAAACACCTTTACAGCAGAGGCCATATAACCAAAAAGTCCAAAGGCCCAGCCCAGTGGACCATTTACTTCAATGATGTTCAGTACAAAATTCCACTGCCACTAAAGACTTTGGAAAGTCCCTTTTAAGTTGTAACAGGATTTGACTATTAGTGTGGATTTTGATAACCCTTCTTTAGTTAACTTAATAAATGTTCTTTGAAGCTTCATCTTGTTACAGAGAAGTACACTGCTTTCTTGCACCCTTAAATTTTTGTCTGGGCTTTATAAAGAGGATTATATTTCTGAATGTCTTAGTATGTTGCTGTCTTTTTACCTGTCAGGGGTTGCCTTCAGATGTGGGTGGGGACTCATTTATAAAAAGTCCTAGGAAGACCTTAAGTTGAAATTAGCTCTCCAATTTTCGAGTCCTTTCCTTTGGCGCAATAAATTTTGGGCCTAAAAAGAGGTAATTTGGGAGGTTGGCTGCCTCTCTGCAATGGGCCATTATAAGCAGAGCAAAACTTTATTTGTCCTTTTTGTGGGGGATGGAGTTTTTACTTTGTCCCCTTATTGATAATATTTAGGATTTTTGATTATAGCTATCTCAGAATTCTTTACTCTAAGAGATAGTTTCAGGTTTTTAGGCAACAAAGTTGGAATGTTATCTGTTGCCCTTCTGGGCATTGCTTTGATGACTTCTGTATAAGTAATGAGTGTAGCCTAATTTTCTGTCATGTGCTACCTAGCATATACATTTCTGACAGTCAGGTGGATTATCTTGAAATTTTAGACAAAGTTTCTGCCTCCTTGGAAAGCTCTACATCTCCTTGTGATTGGAGTGTGGGTTTCAAGATTCCAGAAGGTGGGTGTCTTCATTTTCTATTTTCAATGCACTCTAAGATGACCTGCTTACAGGTTCTCTGAGGCAGACTTCAATTGCTCTTGTGCTGACTTTGCTTTGATAAGGACTAAACAGTTAATTCAATTTCCAAATGATGTAGTTGTCAAAATGTTTCATAATCTTTTAGCCACTACAAAATGACATTTAAGTGGATAAATTTAATTTGAAATGTCTTTCAATTTATACTGAAATATCTGAAGGCACCTCTAAAATTTGGGTGATGACAGAGGTACAGATTATAAAAATTATGGAATGAGTGGGTGGTATGCTGTGAGGAATACAGAAATGAACAGGAAGATACACGACTGACTGGCTTTTTTACCTTTCAGAGCTTGAGAATTTATAAAGATTTATAAAGGTGTTGATTCTTCCTTTTGGTTGTACCCCACAGGCTTGTATAAACTGGCATAAAAATGGCATATTTCAATATCTGGTGTACTCATTGTAACTTGAAAAAGAAAGTATCTGAAGTGGTCACATTGAAGTCTGGGAGTGTCAGATTGCATTTTACCGCATTAGTTTTATTGTCCTTTGTCATTATTTGTAATAATTTTGCCCATAAAAACCGAAAAAAAAAAAAACCGAAATAGTGATGCCTGTATGGCCCTTTGAAAGTATATAATCATATGTGCAAATTGGGTCAAAATTGGCTTACTTAAGAGAAATTAGTGTATTTAATGGCAACTTTTTTATATGATCCAACACTAATACTTAAAGTATTCTATTGTAACTTTGATTCTATTACTGTATGTTTTGGATTACAGTTATACTTAGTTGGCCAGATATGATAGAACTTTTAAATAAAGTTCACGAGACTTCCCTGGTACTCCAGTGGTATGTGACTCTGTGCTGCCACTGCAGGGGGCATGGGGTTCGATCCTTGGTCAGGGTTAAGATATATCCTGCATGCTGTGCAGCATGGCCAAAAAAAAAAAAAAAAAATTAAAAGTTCAGGTTTTGATTTATACCTACCAATAAGTTCTCTCCTTGTTAAAGCTTTAGCTGACTCTCACGAAAGGTCATTATAGTCCCTCTCACTCAAATGATTCATTGTCAACTGGCTGCTGATTTTCAGTAGTAGAAGGCAAAGGTGGGGTGTTGTTTGCCTTACCTAGGAATTATTTTTCCATAAGTGATTATTATGTATCATTGTATGATAGTAAAAATAGCAAAATATATCTAAACATAAAAAGAAGTATATTTTTTGCATATTCTTAAATCAGCAAGATAATGGTGATTTTTTTCTTCTCAGGAGGAAAAAAAGCAAGAGCAGAAGTCGTAGTCATGAACGAAAAAGAAGCAAAAGTAAGGAACGGAAGCGAAGTAGAGATAGAGAAAGGAAAAAGAGCAAAAGCCGTGAAAGGAAGCGGAGTAGAAGCAAAGAAAGGAGACGGAGCCGTTCAAGAAGTCGAGATCGCAGATTCAGAGGCCGTTACAGAAGTCCTTAGTATGTAACTATAATTATGATCATATTGGTTTGAGAGATTTTTCTGGGTATACAGATAGCAGCGTAACTGGAGTGACTTGAATTGTGGAATTTTATTTTTCTATATGATGAGTTAAAAAGTATTAAATAAGGATTTTGGCATTGAAAAGTCCAGTAGAAATGCATTGTGTGGACAGATACATGTTTGTTTTACTAGGCATGCAGAACATTTTCTGTTACTCCATCTAAAAATATTGCTGTGTGCCAATTCAAACTAAAGCACTAAAGTGCTTTTAAAAAAAAGATTTGATATTGTGCCAAATATGTGAAAGCTTAAAGGTTTGTGAGCTATCACAGTATCCTTTACTGAACATAAAATTTTTAAAGCTCGGATACAAATTACAAATATGTATAGTCAGTCAAATACATAGTTAACAATCTTGTCTGTGTGGCTGTTTTCAGCTGAAATGACAGACCAGTTGTGAATTTAGTGCATGCTTCTTGATAATGATCACACATCTTTGTATTTAAGGTATTTTAATAGTAAGAACGCACTAAAACTGCTTTTGAAGGTTGAATCACTATGGAAATTCTGATGTGGTTAAACATGTTGGAAATGTTTTCGTTAATAGTAATTTTTAAAAAGCTAAGATGTATTAATGACTTTGGAAAGAGCCTTCTTGCAGCTCTTTAAGCAGTTCAGTCTAACAATCCCTAGTGATTTATGATGTTCTTTCCTCTTAGTAAATATACTGTTGTAAACTGTGGGATACGTTAAAATTAACAGTTTTAACGTTAAAACTTGAATGGTTTAAGATTGAATTCAAAGACAACAGTCCTGAATCAGAGCCTTGGCTCTTTAAATTGGTTAAACACTCTAAGAAACATTCTTAAGGTTTAGTTTTCTCATCTTTTAAGAAGGAGGTAACCACTGACAGGCTATTGAGTCTTGAATGAGAAGAGAATGTAAATTAGAGCACCCACAATACTGTTACTGATGAAATGTTTTGTTATTATTTGAAGCCAATAAAGTTAGTAATACTTGGAGTTCTGATTCAGGTTTTTCAATAAAAAGGATTCCACTCCTTGTTCTCTAAGGTCCTCTTAGCTGATTATTTTATAAACTTTTTAACAGCTTAAAAAGGACCACAATGTTATTTTACGTCTGAGTGCTTTATTGGAAAATACTTTGCTTTTTGTCCAATTGATCAAAATTTACTGCATTCTTTTTTACCAGAATGAACTAAATAGGGGGGAAGGATTGCTTTAATAAATTCTGAATATTATTATCTCTGATCAGTGATGAATACTTGAAGTCAGCCTGTGATTCTGGTCTGACTTAAACTCACTTGGTTCTTATGTTTGGTTTCAGGTGATTTTTAACTACCAAGGCAGTAACTGAAACTTTTATAATTGAAGGGGAAAGGAAATAGCTTATAGACTCTTATTTATCCAGTAAATACATATTCTTAATGATCACTTTTAGTGTGCTTTGCAAAGGACCCATTTAATACAATTTTATTTGGAACTGCTTGGGTGTTATACGTGCACGTAGAGTCCATGAAAACAAATCCAAATGTGGATTGAAGACCACTATATATTTTCATTTTGCTACCCATCTGGTAAAGGATAGCAGGATGAGCACTAAGGGACATCTGATCTGACCTTTTAACTTAGTTTGGTCGTTCAAAATAAAAGGGCCATAAACTACTGGGCCATTTTAGAATATTGTAGACTACAGAATAAAGCTTTTTAAAAAGTTACTTTTGTGATCTTTTTCGAAAATACTCCTTTAATATGTCAAGTCCCGAAAAAAGAATTTTCCTGAGGGATTGATGAACTTCCTTCACATCTTTACCATGGACTATTTTGTCGAAAAGAACTGAGGTGTGTGACATGCTACATATGCTTATATGCAGTCTTGGAGACTTACTGTTAAATGAAAAAGTTGGAGTTTCATGATTATGGAAAGAATTAGTTCCTTTATATTTTAAAAGAAACTCCTCAAGGGAATTCCCTGGTTAGGACTCTGCGTTTTCACTGCTTGGGGCCTGGGTTCAGTCCCTGGTTGAGGAACTAAGATCCCACAAGCCATGCAGTGTGGCCTGAAAAATAAAAATAAAAAAAGAGTTCCTCAAACAAGAAGACATACATGAATATTGTATATGTATGTATATATGAGCACATGTATATTCCTTAGGAAGGATCTGCAAAGATGCACACCAGACTGTTAATTATAGTTAGTCCTGGTGTGAGGGAAGTTCAGGATAATTTTCACTTTGTGTCTTTTTTTTTTCCCCTAAATCTCAGGAACGTATTCATAAATATGTAGTTAAAGAGAACTAGACTGAAAATTGAGCATTTTCAGAATATTAAAAATCTTGAGGCTGTAACCTTTGGTCTTGGCACCTCTCAGTGGTCCAGGATGGATAACTGTAAGAGCAGTTTGCCTGGGATAGAGTTAAGAGAAGAAAAAGTCTCTTTATTTCCTCTTCATAATTGAGGTGGAAAACAAGCAGCCTAAACAATGTTAAACTTGCTGGAGAGCGCATGAACGCGATCTTAGCAAGACCCTAACCCTGTAACTAGTGTAATTTTGTGTTTCCTTTTTAGCTCCGGACCAAAATTTAACAGTGCCATCCGAGGAAAGATTGGGTTGCCTCATAGCATCAAATTAAGGTTTTTAAACATACTTCTGAATTGTTTAAATTGTTTTTCAAGGAACTAACGTGGTGTACTTGTTTGGGTAACTTTTGAAACTTTTTAACTTGCAGCAGGCGACGCTCCCGAAGCAAAAGTCCATTCAGAAAAGACAAGAGCCCAGTGAGGTAACTGTTGTCCCTATTTCTTTTGTTTTGTACTTTTAGCTTTTATAAAGTTTTTACAACTTATGCTACTGCTAAATTTAATGACAAATAGTAATTTGGATCATATTAAATCTTGATTAATTTTGCAGTTCTAGTATTATTAATTTTTAAAAGATTTATTTATTTATTTATTTTTGGCTGAGTTGGGTCTTCATTGCTGCACGCGGGCTTTCTCTTGTGGGGGCAAGCGGGGGCTACTCTTCGTTGTGGTGCATGGGCTTCTCATCACGGAGGCCTCTCGTTGCGGAGCACGGCCTCTAGGCGTGAGGGCTTCAGTAGTTGTGGCTCACGGGCTCTAGAGCGCAGGCTCAGTAGTTGTGGCGCACGGGCTTAGTTGCTCTGCGGCATGTGGGATCTTCCCGGACCGGGGCACGAACCCGTGTCCCCTGCATCGGCAGGCGGACTCTCAACCACTGCGCCACCAGGGAAGCCCCCAATTCTAGTATTATTAATGTGAATTTCTAAGTTTTCAATAACTTGCATGTGAGAAGAACAGAGCAGAAGTTCCCACTTTAACGTGTAGATGTTACATGTGCTTTTATTTTCCTTTTATAGTAGCTAAAAAAAAATTTTTTAACATCTTTATTGGAGTGTAATTGCTTTACAGTGGTGTTAGTTTCTGCTTTATAACAAAGTGAATCAGTTACGCATATACATACGTTCCCATATCTCTTTCCTCTTGCGTCTCCCACCCTCCCTATCCCACCCCTCTATGTGGTCACAAAGCACCGGGCTGATCTCCCTGTGCCACGCAGCTGCCTCCCACTAGCTAGCTATTTTATGTTTGGTAGTGTATATATGTCCATGCCACTCTCTCACTTTGTCACAGCTTACCCTTCCCCCTCCCCATGTCCTCAAATCCATTCTCTAGTAGGTCTGTGTCTTTATTCCCGTCCTGCCCCTAGGTTCTTCATGACCATTTTTTTCCCCTTAGGTTCCATATATATGTGTTAGCATACGGTATTTGTTTTTCTTATTCTGACTTCATTCTTTATGACAGACTCTAGGTCCATCCACCTCACTACAAATAACTCAATTTCATTTCTTTTTATGGCTGAGTATATTCTACTGTATATATGTGCCACATCTTCTTTATCTGTTAATCCGATGATGGACACTTAGGTTGCTTCCATCTCCTGGCTGTTGTAAATAGAGCTGCAATGAACATTGTGGTACATGACTCTTTTTGAATTACGGTTTTCTCAAGGTATATGCCCAGTAGTGGGATTGTTGGGTCGTATGGTAGTTAATATTTGTAGTTTTTTAAGGAACCTCCATAATGTTTTTCATAGTGGCTGTATCAATTTACGTTCCCACCAGCAGTGCAAGAGTGTTCCCTTTTCTCCACACCCTCTCCAGCATTTATTGTTTCTAGATTTTTTGATGATGGCCATTCTGACCGGTGTGAGGTGATAATCTCATTGTAGTTTTGATTTGCATTTCTCTAATGATTAATGATGTTGAGCATTCTTTCATGTGTTGGCAGTGTGTCTAAAACTTTTTAATGGTAGCTGTAGAAAACTTTAGCCTTGACTCACCTTTGGAGTTAATAAATTTTAAGTTATTGAAATAACTTCTTGTGGGAAAGTAGTTGAAATAGTCATGAGTTTTGTCATTTGGCTCCATTAGTTGAGAAAAGTATTTAATTTCCAAAATTGTAACTGAGTTGACTTGATTTCAAGTAGTAATATTATGTTCTTGAGTGTTTCTGTGAGGTATTTTCCTCTTAAAAAAAGATAAGCCTGATCTATCCACTCTACCATTTTGGTTCAAGGAATGTTTTGTTAACACGATAGCATTGTTTTTTTACTGATGTTCTGGCTTCCCTTAAAAGGTACCTTTTAACTTTTGAGTCTATCTTCTTGTTTGACGTATTCTAACCCTAGGATTTAGTGATAGCCTTAATGTTCTTAAAGGCGCTCTTTGTAACAGATACTGAGTTTTTGTTTAATATTTAGTTTTCTTTCATGGGAAAACTCCCGTTTAGTTCTCATTCTTTGGATATAGTCAGCTTTGTACCGCTGTTTTACGGTAATAGGTTTAAAATTACTTGCAGATTTCTCAAGGGATGTAACGTGAGTTTTGTAAAGTTCTTCCGGAGAATGTCCAGAACATGGTTAAGAAAGAGCATGTTTGTGCTTACATTTTTAAGGATTTACTTAGAACCTTAATCTTAGTAGAATTATTTATAATAATGTCAGTAGACAATGTTATTTTTCCTTGACGTTCATTAAGTTAAATTTATCTCTTCTGCTCTTTTATTTTTCTCACATATTTGGGCACTTTTAGTTTCCTCGGTAAATTTAGAAGTGTACACCATCTATTTGTAAACATGAGTAGATTAAATCCCACTATTGTTATTTGGCTAGATAATCTCTTGCTTTTCATTTCTGACTTGCTAATTGTTCCTGTCTCTGTATTCTGTAACCATCAAGTATTTTTTCGGGTATTGAATTTGTAGAGTCTTAGTAAGACTGATCTAATTCTGATAAACAGCTGCCTCAGTATTCCATCTATCTCTCTCAGTTTGTGAAAAAAAATTCTTAGAGTCAAATAGTTTTCTTTACTCTCAAGTTTGTCATTTGTGATTATGAAACTTAATTTTATTTTATGATTTCCTTTTGGGGAAACATCCTTTCTACTAATTTGGATCAGTCCGACATTAGTGTGGACTCAGGGGTTATTACTTGTGACTGTCATTAAACTCTCAGGCTTCTGATTGGCCCTTTATTATCCTGGAGAGAGTACCATTTGTAAGATTGAGAGGCCAGTGGACTTTGGTCCTGATAATGTAAGATACTATCAGAAGAAACATTTAGAAATTATCATCATATTGAAGGCATTGAGTCACACTGAATTATTTTATGGACATTTTATATACATCATAGTTAAAATGGGCTTGGGAGTAGTGACAAACTGGTTTCAGGAAAGTTTATTCTGTTCACTGAAAATGTGCATTAAGAGTTATTTTAAAAGAATAAGTTATAAAGTTAATTCTATATTCTTTACCCCTGTTAGGGAGCCTATTGATAATCTGACTCCTGAGGAAAGAGATGCAAGGACCGTTTTCTGCATGCAGCTGGCAGCAAGAATTCGGCCAAGGGATTTGGAAGAGTTTTTCTCCACAGTAGGAAAGGTAATCTAAGCCTATTTACAGAGCTAATTTAAGTAGAAACTGCAAACAACATTTTAGCAATTGTCAGTGTGACAGATAAAATTAGAAAACATCTAAATACATTTTTTTGTTTGGTGGAATTAGGGAATTTTTTTTTAATATTTATTTATTTGGCTGCATCGGGTCTTAATTGCGGCATGCAAACTCTTAGTTGTGGCATGTGGGATCTAGTTCCCTGACCAGGGATCTAACCCGGCCCCCTGCATTGGAAGTGGAGAATCTTAGCAACTGGATGAAGTCCAGGGAATTTATTTTTGATACCATTTCTTTTTGCCTCACTTGGAAGTTAATAGTGTTGGAATTGATGTATGTTGATAAATGAATTGGGCCTACAAATTTACCTATTTAAAAAAATCTTTTTAATGGCTTGCTTTGCAATATCATTAATATGCCTCTTATCTTTTGAAATTATTATACTTACTGTGAATGGTTGCACAAACAGAACCTAAAGTGTGTGTTTTCTTTTTAGGTTCGAGATGTGAGGATGATTTCTGATAGAAATTCAAGACGTTCCAAAGGAATTGCTTATGTGGAATTTGTTGATGTTAGCTCAGTGCCTCTAGCAATAGGATTAACTGGCCAGCGGGTTTTAGGAGTGCCAATCATAGTACAAGCGTCACAGGTAACTTTTTTCTTGGTTAAGAATTTGATCATTGGTAGTGTTAGAAACTTGTTTCTTAGAGTTGTGTTGTAACGCCTTGAGCCTTACACAATCACCACTTCCTACCATAAGTCAGATGTTCTCAGGGTAGCTTTTTAAAAAAAAATTTGCCCTGATTTCTTTGATAATTGTGTATTCTTAATAACATCCTGTTCCATTTTAATGTAAGTTGTAAATACCTATTTCATGGAAAAGACTTGGGAACTTGTTCTAGAATTTTACTGATTTGTGATGACTTCTTATTTGGGGATAGAAGCATCTAAGAACATGTTTTCCCCTTCCATCTTTTAAATGGAATGGTTTTGACATTTTTAGTAAATTTAATATTTTCACTGTTTTAAAATACATACTTGCGAAAGATTTTATATAATGTTAAGAATAGTTTGAACAGCTAGCTGTTCTAGCATTTCTTGAAAGTAAGATGTTTCAGACTAATTTGGAGAATGTTTTTTAAGATAATCCAAATTATGATTTAATTTGCTGATGCTCCACAATAAATGAGTGTTGCCTTTGTAAAAATGAAATTAGTGTTAATATTTTAGTTCATTTAGGTATGGAAAAATTGGGATATATCATTCTACTGAGTATATATATATATATATTTTTTTTTTTTTTTTGTGGTACGCGGGCCTCTCACTGTTGTGGCCTCTCCGGTTGCGGAGCACAGGCTCCAGACGCGCAGGCTCAGCGGCCATGGCTTATGGGCCCAGCCGCTCCGCGGCATGTGGGATCTTCCTGGACCGGGGCACGAACCTGTGTCCCCTGCATTGGCTCTCAACCACTGCGCCACCAGGGAAGCCCCTTTATTGATTATATTAACGTGAAAGTATTTTTTTGATTTTTCATCAGTACCTTTTTGTACTAAGAAGCAAGTTGATTTCTGTGACTACCTGATAACTTAGATTTTTTAAATGGAGAATATAGGATTTAAAGAATTTATTTTTGGCCTTGCCGAGCGGCTTGTGGGATCTTAGTTCCCCCACAAGGGGTTGAACCGGGCCATGGCAGTGGCAAAAGTGCCGAGTTCTAAGCACTGGACTGCCAAGGAATTCCTGAGGATTTAAAGAATATTTTTTGAGCGATACAAAGTAACAGTTGTTATGTTCGTTCCTTTTCAAACCCCTGAAACAAATACTCCTCATAACTCCTGGAAAATCTGGTTACTCATCAAGCTTTTACATCATTTTGTAGTTAGGCACAAAATTTGTAACCAGATCTTAAGTGAAATTCCAGTTTTACTGTTAAGCTGTAACTGTGGTCAGATTACTACCTTCTATTTCTAAAAGACGATGGTAGGTCCTACATAGTGTTTTAGCAGTATGTAATATTGGGTACTTATCATTTGATTATATGTCACAGTAAGAAAAGAATTGTTAGGAAGCAGGCTGGGGGGAATCATTGCTCAATTCATTTCCCATGATGGAGGACAAACCTAATAGTGTGTACGTTGGCCTGGCAAAGGGCTCAGAAGAATCACATTGATAAATGAGATTTTGAATTCATTTAACTTTAACCTCCTATTATGCCCCAGTTTGTTAAAGGAGTTTGTGTTAGAATATAAATTGAGAACTGTTTGCTTTGAGAAGTACTTGGTATGGGAAAAAATGACTGCTGAACTGAATGGTTTACTTGGTTTGATTTATATTTATGTTAGTCCTTTTAAGATGGACAGCCAGTTGGTGTACTGTACGTTGAGTAACAGTGTTACTGAGAGCACATGAATGATGAGTGTATTTAACACTTCCAGGAGATAATCTTGTATTTCCACATTTGGCATATCTGTTACCAGGATGCTGCTGTAGACTGGCATAATGTAGGGTTTTTTAAAATTTTTAAAAATATTTTATTATTTAATTTTGGCTACATTGGGTCTTTGTTGCTGTGTGCAGGCTTTCTCTAGTTGCAGTGAGTAGAGGCTACTCTTGGTTGTGGTGCGCGGGCTTCTCATTGCAGTGGGTTCTCTTGTTGCGGAGCACAGGCTCTAGGTGCTCCGGCTTCAGTAGTTGTGGCACATGGGCTCAGTAGTTGTGGCGCATGGGCTTAGCTGCTCCGTGACATGTGGGATCTTCCTGGACCAGGGCTCGAACCCGTGTCCCCTGCATTGGCAAGCATATTCTTAACCACTGTGCCACCAGGGAAGTCCCCAATATTCTTTTATGTATGACTTACACTTAGCATAATTTGATATCAGTTGTCATTAAGCAAACCTAAGGTATGAGTGGGATTTGCTACTCTGCTCAAAATGGTATTTATTCATTCTTAAGTGGATGTGTGATGTGCCTTATGTGTTGTCTTAACTAACTTGTAGGCAGAAAAAAACAGAGCTGCAGCAATGGCAAACAATCTACAGAAGGGAAGTGCTGGACCTATGAGGCTCTATGTGGGCTCGTTACATTTTAACATAACTGAAGATATGCTTCGGGGGATCTTTGAGCCTTTTGGAAGGGTAAGTCCCAAGTTTTTTAGTGGATCCTAAATCTTGAAACAAATGTAACTGCACAATAATTTATTTACTTTGTCATGTTTCTAAGAGATTAATGTTAGGATTGGAGTGGTTCTATAAAGTTTTTGAGACAACTTAGATCAAGTTAGTTTCCCTGAAGATAGCATTTGAAGACAGAATCTGTCAACATTTGTAATGCTACAGTGCAATGCATAGTATTAGCTTCAGTTATTAAAAAATCGACCTGAATGATAAAATGCACTATGCATTGGAGCAAGAGATTTTTTTTTTCTTGGTTTGTTTCTTAGGATAGTATTTCTTACTGAAAATTTAAGGGTATATAAGCTTCTCTGTACTTAATATGTAAGGAATTAGAATTAGACTATTTATGCCCATTTAGTCCTCTTTTTTTTTTTTTAAAGAACTCAGCTTTTTATTGAACGTGCTACTAAAGAGGTTTAGTCAAAAGGACCAAAGCTCATCTCATCATCAGACTCTTCAGATTTCTCTTTCTTTGCTTCCACTTTCTTCTCCTCAGCTGCGGCAGCAGTGGTGGAGGGGACAGGACCTCCTGCTGGTGTAGCACCAGCTGCTGGGGCAGGTCCACCTGCCCCCACATTGCAGATGAGGCTCCCGATGTTGACATTGGCCAAAGCCTTTGCAAACAAGCCTGGCCAGAAAGGTTCAACATTTACACTGGCTGCTTTAATGAGGGCATTGATCTTAACCTCCGTGACTGTCACCTCATCGTTGTGTAGGATGAGTAGATGCAGGCAAGCTCTGAGACGGTGCAGGCGAGGGCTAGGCAGGGTCTGCCGGGCACGGTGCTAGTTGCCGGATGAAGTGAGGGCCTCACCCCAACGCGGCCTTAGCTTCCTCGGAAGGACCAAGCACCTTAGGGGAAGCTGAGGAAAAGGTTTTTCTTTTTTTTTTTTTTTAATTGAGATAAAATTGACACAGCATTGTCTAAGCTTAAGGTGTACAACATAGTGATTAAACTTACATGCATCATGAAATTATTTACAATAGGTTTAGTGAACATCTGTCATCTCATACAGATACATTAAAGAAATAGATAACACATTTTTTTCCTTTGTGACGAGAACGTTTAGGATTTACTCTTGAGCCTTAATTTATGGTATACAGCAGTGTAATAATACATTACATCCCTAGTACTGATTTATAACTGGAAGTTTGTACCTTTAGACTACTTTCATCTAACTCTTCCCTCCGCCCTCTACCCCCGACCCCTCACCTCTTTGTTAGCCACAAATCTGATCTTTTTTTCCATGAATCTGTTTTTGAAGTACAATTGAATTGCAACACTAATAGTTCCTGGTACACAACATAGTAACTTGATATTTTTATGCATTTTTTCCAAAAGAATCACCAGGGTAAGTCTAATTCTCCTCATTTTAGAAGAGATGTTAGAATAAATGTTACTAGTAGGCTGTGCTCTGGTTTAAAAAATTCATTGTGTGGCCATGAATAAAAATCTTGGTTCCTGTCGTACCTTGTCCACTACTTAATCTTTATGGCCCTTGGATATACATTTCGTTGTTTTCTTTCACTACCCCACTCAACCCCTTTGTTAAACTTTTATGTGTCAATAATGATAAAGTTGGGGTGTTGAATTTTGTGGGTGCTTTATATTTATTGGAAATATACACATATTAATGGTGCACAAATCATAATTGTATGAGTTGGTCAGTCATTACAAAATGAATACGTTCCTGAAACAACCAGAACATGAAATATAATATGTGGGTGCTGTTTTTTAATTGTTCATGCTTCCTTTGTATGACCGAGTTTGTTGGGATATTGTGATGTAGTAAAACAGTTCCCTCAGTTAAGGTGAACAATCATTGTTTTGTAGCATATTCATAGTGTTGTGCAACCATCAGCCACATCCCATTGTTGTTTTTAGTTATTCCAACATTTCAGGCAATTTATTGTGTCTGGCATAATTGAGAATTAACATTCGGTGTATTTTAGCAAAGGGGAAGAAAAAAGGTTGATTTCGTTTTTAACATTGTATTCTGCAAAGGATTTCAGATTTTTAGTGGGTTTTGATGCAAAAGACTCCCCAGTGCATAACTTCGTGTTTAGGAAGTTCCTCAGCCTCTAGAAAGAAGATTTTTTGGGTATGAGGGATTGTGATATGTCTTCTATTATGTTTTAGGGGGAGCCATTTTAAAATCATGTTTCAAGGGGTAAAATACTTTTGCCCCCCTTTTTCATTTATATAAATAATTGTGGTTTTCATTTTTAGATTGAAAGTATCCAGCTCATGATGGATAGTGAAACAGGTCGATCCAAGGGGTATGGATTTATTACGGTAAGCAATTAACCATGATTAACATGACTTAAAAGTTTTTGATTTGAATAGCGTAGTGTAAAGCTTTATTGGTTATTGATAGTGGGGAAGGAGGTAAGGTTAATATTTTCAAGTGGTTTAACTTATTTTGCTGTTAGTAGCCAATTCTTAGTAGCTAAAGGTGTCCACCAAATGTGAAACTTAAAGCAGTTTGCTATCATTCTGTTTATGGTCAGTTTGGTTAGCCAACTGTTCATGTAATTGAAGTCATTCACTCCTTTAGGATTTCTTCAGTCTCTTTTGTGACACAGGATGTTAGTTGCATAAAGGTCTCTTGGAATTCTCTTACTTTTTATATGGACATGTCGGACAACCATGACCAGGATTGCCTTATTAAAAGTGCTTGTAGCTGACCGTTGAAGCCCAGTGCCTGAATAGGGTATGAAGTGGCAGCTTGGAATAATTGTGAATGGAGGTGCCCTTTTAAAAGTAAACTGTTTATATATTAATGTTCATGATGCAATCCAATTACATGAGAACAGTTTTTCAAATTATTTTTTAACCTTGGAAAGTGCTGGAAACACATTTTTAGTTTAAAATACAGATAGTTGTCACCACTGCTGCCATTATACACAAAAAATTTTAAAAATACAGAGATCCCAGATTTTATCAAGAAATAACAATTGTGTCTTATAACCAAATTTAAATAAAACTGAAACCTTTTCTGTAGTGATAATACGTTCCACTGTTCAGTGGGATTTTATCTATCTCAGTGTGTGTTGGTGAAAAGAAAAAAGTTATAAAACACCAACATGCTAATTTGTTACTAGTAACATTAGCATGATCTCCCCCTCCCCCCAAAAAAAGGTGTTCAAGGGATTTTACATGCAACTTACAAATATTTCCTCCTACTACTGTCTAAAGTATTTAGTGTTCTATGTGCTAGATTTAGTGCTTGAATATTTGCTCACTGGCCATATTTTCACTAGAATACTACTAAATGTCATGTAAACAATGAAGACATTTTGCAAAGCATTTTAATTTTTTAACATAAATCAAGTATGAACTATTTCCTATGACTTACTGATTTGTATGCAAAGCTAGATTATGTAGGGACTTTCCTGGTGGTCCAGTGGCTAAGACTCCGAGCTCCCAATGCAGGGGCCCCGGGGTTTGATCCCTGGTCAGGGAACTAGATCCCACATGCCACAACTAAGGGTTCGCATACTACAACCAAGCTCCTGCATGTGGCAACGAAGATCCCACCTACCACAACTAAGGCTTGGTGCAGTCAAATAAATAAAGAAATATATTTTTTAAAGCAAGATCATGTAAATCTACATGGTTCTGTTGTGTGTGTAAATGTTTTTATATTTTGTAACTACTATCTGTAATTGTTCCCATCTCAATAATGAAAAAAATTATTTTTAAACAATTCAACATTCTGATGAAAGATGATGCTGTGGAATTAGAATATAGCCCGTTCTTCCATTATATTAAAACCAGATTGTGTGAATTAAAGTTTTACTGTGTCTGCATCCTGAAATTAAGACTAATACTTACTTAACTGGCAATAAAACAATGACTCAGAATTTTGTATTAAAAATTAAGTTTTGTATTAAAAACCTGAGTTGAACTTTTAATTTTCCTGAATAGTGTACTTTTAAGAGAGAAAAGAAGCAACATTTTAATTTATTCCAGCATATTAAAAAGGGTTTTGATGTTTGAAAAACTACTTTTCACATTTTGTTACTGAGATTCTTTATTCCCAAAGACAGGTGTCATTACTTGATAATGTCTTGCCCTTTAAACCACCACATTAATAAATCTAATATGTGTAAACTTTGGTGGTCTGATAATTTAGGTTATATTACTTATAGCTTGAACTTGTTACTTTATCATCCTTGCAGATGTAAATATTGAATATATTAGCTTTAATAAGTAAGGGTTTCTTTACCTTGCATACGTAAATAATTGCTGGACTTTTTATCCCCCTCTCAATTGTATAGTTTTCTGATTCAGAATGTGCCAAGAAAGCTTTGGAACAACTTAATGGATTTGAGCTAGCAGGAAGGCCGATGAAAGTTGGTCATGTTACTGAACGTACTGATGCTTCCAGTGCTAGCTCATTTTTGGACAGTGATGAACTGGAAAGGACTGGAATTGACTTGGGAACAACTGGTCGTCTCCAGTTAATGGCTAGGCTCGCAGAGGGTAAGTTTATTCTAGTGTTGTGAATGATTTGTTGATACCGTAATGAGAAAGGTAACCATGCAGACAAATAAATGGAAAATTATTTTTTCTTATTTTTGGGTTGACTGTTATCCTTGGGTGGCACATGCGGTTTCATAGGTGAAATTCATTGCCTTAATTATAATGGAATCTACTTTATGATGGTGCTTTTTGAGTACCACAGCATATGTTACAGGATTTCTTTTGCTTTCTATTATATCCTCATACTTCAGAATAAATTGAGTTGCAGTGCTTAATACTACGTCCTGCCTGTACTGTTGGCCTCCCATATCTGTGAGTTCTGCATCTGAGTACGGAGGGCAGACTTTATCACGCCACTTAATATGAGGGACTTGAGCATTTGTGGATTTTGATATCCGAGGAGATCCTGGAAATAATCTCACCTGCCCTGTTACCAAAGACCACTGTAATTTGTTTTAATGAAGTGACTTTCGTATTAAGTAAGCAACCAGAAAACTAGGATTTTCCCACTCTTAAAGCAGGGACGTTAAGACCTATTCTTTTACAGGTACAGGCTTGCAGATCCCACCAGCAGCACAGCAGGCTTTGCAAATGAGTGGCTCTCTGGCATTTGGTGCTGTGGCAGGTAGGAATTGAATCTTTTCTATTTGAAATCATTGTTTTTTCACCTAATTCGAAAATTTTCCAAATTTTTGCATTTAAAAGGACTTACTGAGAATTCAATTCATCAAGTACTTTTAACTTACAGATTTCAAGAGTTCATGTAAGGAAGTGGTGATACAGGACATAATTATCCACTCATAATAAACTGTCAGGGTATTTTTGAACCCTGCATACCAATTTTTAGTTGAAATTGCTGTTGTATTTTGGGTTTGTTTTGATTGATTGATTGATTGATTTTTTGGCTGCATCATGTCTTAGTTGCGACATACCGGATCTTTTGTTGCAGCACGTGGGCTCCTCTCTAGTTGTGGCATGCGGGTTTTCTCTCTAGTGGTGTGCAGGTGTCAGGGTGTGTGGGCTCTGTAGCTTGCAGCATGCGAGCTCAGTAGTTGAGGCGCGTGGGCTTAGTTGCCACGTGGCATGTGGGATCTTAGTTCCCTGACTAGGGATCTAACCCGTGTCCCCTGCACTATAAGGTGAATTCTTTTATCATTGGACCACCAGGGGTCCCCGTAAGTTGTTAAGTCTTTTTAAATGTGTCACTTTTATTGAAGACCAAAAAGTTTATATTGTTTCAAAGGAAAAATAGTTTTTGTAATGTTTTTGTTTGGAAAGCTACCAGAGGCCTTTGATTGAATCAAGCTTTATTTAAAATAATTACAGTGTTAAGAGTGCAGAGAATACTGCTTTCCTAATTAGAACATACTACAGTTGATCCTTGAACAACATGCGTTTGAACTGCAAGGGTTTACTTACACATGGATTTTTTTCAGTTGTAAATACCACATGTTAAATCCATGAATTTGGAAGGACTAAGGATATAGAGGGTCTACTATAAGTTACATATGGGTTTTCAACTGCTCAGATGGTTGGTGTCCCTAATCCCCAAGTTGTTCAAAGGTCAACTGTATTTTGAGATTTTGAGTTATAGAATGAAGTGCCTGGAGAGGTGAGGAAAAGAGGGAGAGAATTGATAGTTTCTTACAATTATGTAACAATGGGTTTAGTTTATGAATCACATTGTTTTCTTCTCTTTTGTGGCTCAGGTACTTGAAATTAACCCAAATCTATGAGCTAGGATAGTATTAAATTTTGAGATGTTCAAGTCTTGCTTTAGAATATCTGAGAACAACCGTTTGTAGTTTGTACTTTAGATGACAAGAAACACTAACCCAAGAAAGTATGGCAATATAAGATCATGGTACTGTATCTGAATATATAAAAAGTTCTGTGTGGTTGCTTCATGATTTCCTTTTCAATTGAAAAGCCATTAATAGGATCGTTTCTGCATCTGAATCATTCTTCATAGGGGGCACTTCTGTGTTTTCCTTTTTTAGTGAATATTCGAAAGTTTGTGAGTACTTTAGGGTCTTGTGCTTCCTTTCAAACTGATATATTTTGAAATCTGATGGGTAGTTTTTTAAAATTACTGACAATCATGTTAGTGTATTCATATGAGAAGGACAGTTATAACTATTAATGCATTTCTGTGTTTATGAATAAATTATTGTTTTGATTTAAACAAGTATTAGACATTTAATTTCTTTGCAGTGAACACGTAGTCATAGAATGTCACATACTGTAATTGAAGATACTAAAGGAAACCCATCACTTCAGAAATTTATCCTAGTCTCTGGCTTGACAGTTACTATTTTACCTGAAAACTGTATCCGTGTATTGCTTCCCATTGTTCAGGTCATTTTTTCAATAATTTAGAAAAATGCTAGAGTGTTTACCATATTCTAGATATTTCACTAGAGGCTGGTGCCTTTAGGGATTTAATACAAATACATATGATTCATTTCTAAACAATCTTCTGTTATATCCTGGCTGCTGTATCAAATATGTTGATTTGGTTTGTAAACAATATCTTCGCCTATAGTTTTTCAGTGTTAGACATTATTACTTTCCTAAGCCATTATTTCTCTTACGATGAATGAAGAATTACTGTACTTCCCTGGGCACACTTAACTGGGTAATTTATATTAAGGCTGAAAATTCTAAATGTCCATGGATTGCTTAAAATAGCCATTTAGTTAACTATTTGTTATACTCCCCCTTTTTAGTGTTGATAGATGATTTTAAAGTTTCGTACTGTTTTCTTAAAACTTCCAGTAAATTGCTATTACTACTGAATTAATAATCAGCATTCTATTTTAAGGTAAATATTTACATAACTGGGTATTTTTCTTCTGTTGTTAAAACC
Organism: Phocoena phocoena; assembly: GCF_963924675.1. Classification (NCBI taxonomy): domain Eukaryota; kingdom Metazoa; phylum Chordata; class Mammalia; order Artiodactyla; family Phocoenidae; genus Phocoena; species Phocoena phocoena. The sequence continues at coordinate 64,442,897 of NC_089233.1, read as the reverse complement.
TTACACATTCCTTGTTAAAATAAGATAAATCGCTGAGTGTTGATGTCAATATTTGAGGCCCTTGTTGCCGAAGTTCTTAAAAGTTGTTTTTTGAAACCAAGAGTGGCCTATCACTATATCCACATGTCTTTATTCTGGAAGTTTAACGGGTCTTTTCTACGATAAGTTAGTTCTTATCTGTATGAAACCCATGCTTTGTTTCCTAACTTGTTACAAATGACCTGAAGAACCATTTTTGAAATTTTGATTTATATACAGTTAATATAGCATGGATTTCTGATACCTATACATTTTTCCCCATTTTAGGGAAAAAATGACAAATTGCTTTATAATTTAAAGTTTATTGACAATGTTCCTATGGTTCTTCAAGTTCCTTCAGTATACACCAGTTACATTTCTTCAACTCCCTGGGATGCCAGTTTTGAGCACCTAGGACCCAGGTATTCTTACATCCCCATGTGACTTGGGCTGCAGATCCCTTTTCATTTTTGCCTATGTTTTATGATCATTTTGTATACTCAACAAGAAGCCCAAATGGTAATAAAGTATTGCGGTTGAATCACGTGTTACTGAAAATAAGGTTACTGAATTCAAACAATTTCTATGTTGCATATATCTATAATTTTTAAACTTGAAGATACCTTTGGATACTGTGACATTTTCTTCACTTTTCACACTTGCTGCTGCTTTCACTTGATGGCAGCTTTCTCTTAATTGGCCTTCTCATGTAGAATTTTAATGATTATATGAGAAAATATATTGGTAGAAATCACCATTCTATACTAGATGGTTAGATTTTTCTTGTACTACATATAGTAAATCTGATTAGATTTCATTCCTGCCTCATTAAATTTCCAGAATAGGCCAGGAAATCAGACCTAATAAAACTACCACCTTCTGGGCTGGACATGACAACTTAAAAGAACTTAAATAATATATACATATGGTTAGAATGGGGTTTTTCACTACTTAATCGGTAGATTATTGAAAGTGTTTGACGTGTACTGTTGCAGTATTTACTCTTTCACCATAAACTTCTAAAGTTTAAAATGCTTACTGACACTGATAGAACAATAAATAGTTGAATATCCCAAGTACTTGGAATTGAATTCTCAAGATCAGGGTTTTCATGCATTTTTCTGACTGGTGTGCTTCCCTTTCCCCATTTCCCATTATTCCCATGTGAAGAGTAGTATAGTGGAATGCCTTTGAGATGTGGAAGAGTTCTAGGAATAGGAATAGAGAGGCATAAGTTTCCTAGGATAGGAGGAAAGAAAAAGGCCCCACAGCCTTGTCAATGAGGAATGGGGAAGGAGGTTTGGCTGCCAGGTTTTACTATAAGTTCATTTTGATAAACCCTGCTACCATAGTCCTCTTTTATTAATGCTTTCCTGACATTTACCCTGTTAGTTGAGGCTCTTCATTGTTCCTGCACTGAGCTGTAGAATTCTCTTTTGTTATAGATTTGCAAACAAGACTTTCCCAACAGACTGAAGGTGAGTTGAGTTTTTTATTTGTTTTTGAAGTGGATGTTAATGTAGCAGGACATAGTTGTGTATATATATTTTATCATAATTATTACTGTAGTTTGTATTTTGGGCCCAGTTTTGTCAGAATGACATACAGTGTCATTAACAGTAAGCCAGAAGGCCTAATCCAAGTCATTACAATTACATGAATAAAGATGATAAATGTCCATGCTTTTTTTGCTATAGCTTGCTTAGAATTATTTTCAACTTTGTATGCCTATCTTTGTGTTCTGATTGTACATTTTATATAGATGTCAGAAAATGAAACTTGTCATTTTGGTAGACAAATCTTTTAGAACATGGAGTCTGTGAACTTAATATAAGGTTAGGAAAAACTAACTCCAGTGATTTGTGTAAGCAGTACCAAGCAATGAGATTTCCAGAACTAAATTGCATGCAGATTTCAGAGATTGTGAAACAATTTATAAAATAGGCTATTTTCTTAGTTTTCAATTATCAAGTAAATCTCTGCCACTTAATACAGCATTTTGTTGCAGTAATTTGGTATCTTACAGGATATACTTAAAGTCGTTTAGGTAAATGATTCTGTATGAAAAAGGTCTTTTCTTGTTCCTTGATAGTCAGGAATTAAATGTGTATCTTAATTTTTTCAGCAAAAGAGACAATTGTACTCAATCTTTTTTTTTTTCCTAACAGATTTTTAAAAGTAGAACTGGTGGATTTTCCTCTTAGTTATATTTCTATGCTGAATTCATTGTGTTCTGCATTCATCTAGGTTGAGCTGGAATATTTCCACGATACATTTTCTAATATTTTTCAGTATTCATAGCATACAGTGACCTTCTAGTGTTTTTTCCAAGCATACTTCATTCCATTTGTTTATGATAAAGGTACACAGTGGGCTTCGTTTTTTTTATTGTAATATAAGCACACTTGCATCTTTAACTTTCTTCAATAGAATTTGACGTTAGTTATCTTAGCATTTTTATTTTCATACAAAGTTTTATGAAAGACAAATACTTGTTTATTGAAGTAAACTATAAAGAAGCAAAAAGCACTTGTTACTCTATCAGAAACTATCTTTTTTATGATGTATTTCATGCACAGCCCTAGTTTTTATTCAGTGGTATGTTTCTTATACTTACTCAGGTTATTGTTCATTTTAATTACCATAATTTCTAATGCACTGTTTTATCCATAGCTTTGTTTATTATTGTTATGTATTGGAATGAAATTTGGTCAAATATTATGATTACGGTGAGTTCTGTAACAGCTACTGGTAATGTTTTCTAAGTCACATAAAAGCAATGGAGCAACTGTCTTGGAAAATGCACTTCAAACTTAAAACCAACATTGGTTTAAATTTGCTCCTAAGTATTAGTGTCCAGTAGTTTTTTATTTTTAACAATGACTATTATAGATACATATTACTCTTTTTAGTGTTTTCTCCTGCTAGAACAGACCTAATCATTTTAAAAATATTAATTTGATGTTGTAGTAGGTTTTATAGTCCTAAGATGTTAAATCTTAAATACTTGGATGGTTTTATGTATATTATTTTTAAAACTTCATCCTTTTATAATGTTTATATATTTAAAAGAAAATATGTAACTATATATTCATAGGCAGAAACATAAGAAATAAAACATGGTATAGATTTAGTTGGCATTTTAATACTGTATTTGCATCATCCCCTGCTTCTCAGGGTATTAACTCCAGCAGTCCTACGAAATCAGTCTTGTTTTTATTTTCTTGTTTGTATTATTGATATTTGTCTAATTGAATGAATTTTCACTACATTTAAGGTTTAACTTCCCTTCTAAAAACAAAAGTCCCAGCTTAGGATCAGCTATCTCAAATACTAAGTTGCCTTAGCTTTCTGGCAGCTAAAATGGGGTATTGTCATATACACTGATGTTTGATAGCATTATTGAATATGGTGAATTAGTGAAGTGACTGACTACCCTAGTTTCACCCTGTGGGTCCAGTGGTTATATTGGGCTTTGTTTTATTCATAGGGATATTCTGATGCATTTTCCATGAAACTGATTTCTCCCTTTTTTTTTTTTTTTTTTTAGCTTCAGCATTAGCTGCAGCTGCCTCTGTTCAACCTCTTGCAACACAGTGTTTCCAACTCTCTAACATGTTTAACCCTCAAACGTAAGTAATATACTTTGGTCAAGTTCAAAAGGGTATGCTGTGAAATCTTTAATGTTTAACTTGTCTAAGTTAACATTTAGCATGTTTTCAACATATTTCATAGTTCAAACACTGCCACAATTTTGATCCTTTTAGTATAATTATTTTCCTGCACATTATGAATTGTTTCCCTTGAATGTGTTTGTAAGATTGGAATTCATTTGAAAGCTTTGTAGATTTTATGTTTTCCATTTATATCTAGTAGTTTTCTGTGAAGTTTGTATCAGTATTTATTTGTATCACCAGTATACTCTTCCTGGTCCTATGAAATGGTGATAAACTTGGTATAAGTATCTTTGAAAGATGTCAATTAACCACTTAAATGTTAAGCAAATGATTTTTAAAATAACACACTTAAGATTTTTTAGACAGATTGGAATATATGTGTATCATTTTATAAGTTTGAGTAGTGTCTCATAGATTTAATACTTTGTTACAGAGAAGAAGAAGTTGGATGGGATACAGAGATTAAAGATGATGTGATTGAAGAATGTAATAAACATGGAGGAGTTATTCATATTTATGTTGACAAAAATTCAGCTCAGGTATTTTGTTACTTTCTTGTGTCTTAATTTTCACACACTTGGGGCATATTATGATCACTGTTTTTCCTTAGAGCGTGTTGGGGTTTTTTGTTTTCTCCTGAGAGAAGCTTTAGCATACTGACTAAATACACCCCCTACAAAGTAAAGACACTTTTAAAATAGTTCAGGTCATCATGTAGCATTATTGTTGCTGGTTAGTGTTCAAAGGTTGCCATGAAATTCTGGCACCTTGATTTCATTCTTCAGCAGCTCTCACATCATAGAAGATAGTAACAAGGCCAGTTTTGGGGATGATGAAGTATTTTCAATAAATTTCTAGGTTATATATATTAGCTAGTGGAACAATTATGTAGTTATAGAGCAGTTTTTCTATAGGTAACTTGAATAAACCTATTGGAATCCATGTTGTATATCACACCTTTAACCTTTTTTGTTGTATTTTAGGGCAATGTGTATGTGAAGTGCCCATCAATTGCTGCAGCCATTGCTGCTGTCAATGCATTGCATGGCAGGTGGTTTGCTGGTGAGTTTGACCTTTTTTCTGAGTGATTGTTTTTAATGGTCTAATCTAAGTGAAGAAGCTAAACGACCATATGTGTTTCTTTCAACAGGTAAAATGATAACAGCAGCGTATGTACCTCTTCCAACTTACCACAACCTCTTTCCTGATTCCATGACAGCAACACAACTACTGGTTCCAAGTAGACGATGAAGGAAAATAATAGTCCCTTATGTACATAGCTTTTTTTCTTTCTTGAGAATTCATCTTGAGTTATCTTTTATTTAGATAAAAATAAAGAGGCAAGGGTCTGCTGTCATTTGTATACAGTTCCTGTTACCTTGAAAAAATAAAAATGTTAACAGGAATGCAGTGTGCTCATTCTCCCTAACTAGCAAATCCCACTGTATACAAAGCTGTTCTCTTGTTCTGCCTTTTAAATGTACATGTAGAAAATTACATTAAGGATCTATAGGAATAGCTCTAGGGGAACAAATGTGCTTAACATAAAAAGGCAGACAGGGATGTAATGATGTTTTTAATGTTTCAGAAGCCTAACTTTTTACACAGCAGTTACATTTCACTAATGTTGATATTTGGTTAATGGTTTAGCAGAGGTTTCTGGAATACATAGTTTATGGAAATTCAAGACAGCTAAAAGGGCTGTTTGATTAACATCTCATCTTGCATTCTGATCAACTGGCAAGAAAAGGAGATTTCAAAATTACATTTCTGGATGGTATCTTTTCAATTAATGTATCTGTAAAAGTTTCTTTGTAAATATTATGTGTTCGGGTGTGTCTAAGATTCCAAACAAAATGATCCCTGCATTTCCTCAAGATGTTTAGTGACAGTCTGGTAAGCAAAGCAGTCTGAGCAAGAAATAGGAAATGCAGAAATAGGTTTTGTCTGGTTGCATATAATCTTTGCTCTTTTTAAGCTCTGTGAGCTCTGAAATATATTTTTGGGTTACTTCAGTGTGTTTGACAAGACAGCTTGATATTTCTATCAAACAAATGACTTTCATATTGCAACAATCTTTGTAAGAACCACTCAAATAAAATTCTCTTAAAAAGGCCACAAGAAATCTTCATTTTTGAAATGTTTTAAAGTCACAGAAACTTGGAAATAGAATATTAGTTTCTTTGACTTTTTAGTTGCCTCTTTGGGAAAATTCTTAGTGAAACTGTTGCCCTCAAGTTGTCCCTCTACATTCTTCTGTATCAGTCTTAGTACCGTACTACTTATTTAGGGTATTATATCAAAACTGAGGAACTTACCAAAAAGAAAACCAAACTGATTTGACCAGGCCTCAAACCTGGGCATCCTTAAGTCTCTCCTACGTTTTCTGGACATATTTGTGGGGGAAAAAAATGCCTTGTTATTTAAAAGCAAATACTGGAGAAAATGGTGTAAGTTCAAACTGGTTTCCCAAATTGATTTAACTGCATTTTTGAGCTTTAACTTGACTTGGGCAGCAACCCTTCATGATTTATACTCTGAACTCTGCTTCAAGTTTTTGTGTCTAGGTTGAATCTTTTGAGTAGGGGATGTTGCTGCTAATTGCTCCTTCCAATACTGATTTCCTCACCTGCCTGAATTTCTGTTACTACTGTATTGATTTGTTAGGGCTGAATCATAATTATTACAGTTTATTCAGATATCAAGATAACTCAGTTTGAGTTTAGAGGCATCACAGTTTTTTACCAACCCTTTTGAGGGATGTTTGTAATTCCCTTACTTGCTTCAGTTATTTAACCTGAAGAAAAATTTCAAGATTCGACTTTATTTTTGAACACCAGGCAGCAGTGTTATTGGGTGGCAGAGACATACATAATGCCAACTTTTTTCTTTCCAGATTACCTCCTAGTAATTAAAAATGTATTCTTGGATCAAGTTACTATCAGGTTTGTTCTGTCATTCCTTTCTAGGGAACTGGGCCAGCAAAGGTGCCTTCAGATGTTATTTAATCTCATCTGTTAAGACGTGGCAAAAATTTGCCCACCACCAAAGAATGAAATTTGGGTTGTAGGGCTTCCCTGGTGGCACAGTGGTTACGAATCCGCCTGCCAGTGCAGGGGACACAGGTTCGAGCCCTGGTCCAGGAAGATCCCACATGCCGCAGAGCAACTAAGCCCGTGCGCCACAACTACTGAAGCCTGTGCCCCTAGAGCCTGTGCTCCACCAGAGAAGATACGACAATGAGAAACTCGTGCAAGAGTAGCCCTTGCTCACCGCAACTAGAGAAAGCCCGTGCACAGCAACGGAGACCCAACACAGCCAAAGCTAGATAAAAGAAATTTGGGTTGTAAATGATGTTCAAAGCAAATTTGTTAAAGAGTTCAGTGAAATAGAAGATAGCTCAAATGGCTATTTGGAGTGAGATCCTTTAATCAATTCCTGAGACAACATCCAATTTGGTTGTGAATTTTTTAGGTGCTGTAATTTCTGGGAGTGTCCTTGATTGCAGTTAGATCTGAGTGTCTTTATGCCCCCCAAATATTCCAGTGTAGTTTATTATAACATTACCATCTTCTTAATGATTGAGAAATATTTGAGGGGAACTCAGCAATATCAGGGAATATGTTGCTTGTACAGGTGAGGGAAACGAAACTACCTTAAGCCAATTAATAGAATTGGGGGGGGGGGGGTCAGTTGGTAAAGTTTACATCTTCACTGGTGGCTGGTTAGAAAATTTTCTGGGATTCATGAAGCTGAGAGGTTAGTTGGTTTGAATTTGTTCTTTTTCTGATCAAGTCATATCTGAAGGACAATTTTTGGGTGAACAATGTAATAGCTAACCTTGTGACCTTGAGGAAAATCTAGACTTAACATTTTAAAGGTGAAAAACTAATAGCATCAACCTTAAAGGGTTGAATAATAAGGATTTACTAGAATCTGTGAAAAGTCCCAGGTATGCAGAATCATTCTAAACTATTTTTTAAAAGTTGGGTCTTCATTGTGGCATGTGGGATCTAGTTCCCTGAGCAGGGATCAAACCTGGGTCCCCTGCATTGGGAGCACCTAGTCTTAGCCACTGGACCACCAGGGAAGTCCCCCCAACTTTGGATTAACAGAAAGGTCTTGTGAAACAAGACACCAAACCTCACTAGCTCACCTGCAAAGATCTCTAACCAAGCTGGGTAACAGGCTGAGAGAAAAAATGCTTCTAACAGAAACTCGGAATACTCAGACTTGTTTTATTATAGTAAATGGGCTGGGAATGATGGGAGGGGGTGGATGTTGTGGGCAACCACTGCCCTGATTAGCACCGGATGCCCATCCCAATGGCCATGAATGTGCCAAAGGTGCCGCCACTCTGCATCATGGTTTTCCCGATGCCGCCCATCAGCTCCCGACCCCGCATTCCGATCCTGAGAGGAGGAAACCAAGATGGGGCCAATTGGGAACAAAAATGCAGGGAGGAACATTAACTGACCTTTTCCAATTTGTGTTTATAATGGGCACTGCTGAAGTCTGGCAGGATATTATCTCTTCCCATATGGGTTGTGTAATGCCAAGGAAAAGGGTCCATTAGGGTCTCTAGGTGGATTCTGATGAATGTGTCAACTGACTTCTGTTTGTGGGAGGCAACAGAAGCAGTATAAAGTACATGGACAGGGAAACCATTTTTTTGTGCTGGTTTACGATCCAATAAAACATGTCTTTTAGACGGTTTCCTAGTGTTAAAACAATGATAGGGATATCAGACCTGGGTTCAAGAACTAAGAATGCAGTTTACAGGCTGTGTCAAGTGTAAAATGAGGAGGACAGCATTCACAGCCCTGTTGTGATAACAGGGCATTTAGCACCGTGACTGACAGTAAGTGCTCAGTAAATGATAATTTACAATCTGGAAAAATGGGAATAGTCTCTTTTGTGTGTGAAAATGACAGGGTGTAGAGTTTATCTGCTTAATTTCTACATCCTGTTCCCAGTAAATTTAATCGTTTGTTTCGCTATGCGCAATTGGAAATAAATATAACAGCAGGAAGACGGTAAGAATAGCCTTTTATTGAGCACTTAACACGTGCCAGATTGTGTGCTAAGTGTGGTCTGATTTGAGCCTTATAACTACATGATGTAGAGGTTACTGACCTCATTTTACACTTGAAACCCAGGCTCCAACTTGCCTAAGGTTACAAAATGAGTAAGGGGCCGTTGAGTGGTTTGAGTCAGAGCTCATATTCTCAACCATTTAGGCTTCCAACCTGTCCTCCCAGACTGAAGGTGGTTAGGAAATCAGTCTCGCTCGTTAGAGGGCAGCGAGGGAATTGGAAAGAAGTAGGCTCTATTCCAGCGGCAGGCCGAGTGGGGCGGGAAAGTCCGGTAGTCCCGCCCAGAGATCACGGCCCATGCCCCTCACCTGAGACAGGAAAAGGTGCCGAAGAGCGCCCCGGCTGCCATGCCCACGGCGCAACCCATCACAAAGCCCATCTTCACGCGATCGAAGCAGCTTGGCTGTGACTGTCCATAGGGGCCCACGGCCACCGGCATCTGCGGGGTTCGAAGGCTTGGGGAGTGTGGGCCTACCCGCCAGCCCGAGTCGGGCAGGGGGCGTAGGAGGTGGGGCAGGGAGCGGGCCGGGGGATTCGGGGAAATCCGGGAAGGAAAAGAAGGGTGTAGCCCGGCTCCATCACCCTCTGAGCGTTCGAGTCCCCGCGCCACGGTGCCCCCACCTTACCTTGCTCGCGGCCTTGGTCGCTCAGCTCTACGTCTCACACGGAACGCGAGGCGGAGCGTACTCGCGGTCAGAGGAACCGCTTCCGGGGCGCGGAGTAGTACTTCCGGGGGCCTGTAGCTGGGGACTGCAGCCGCTTCGGGCGCACGGCTGCCACCGAGATGATGCTACTGAGAACCTCTTGGAGGCTGGTGGCCGCGGCCGCCCCCGCCGCTCTGTGGCCGAGGGCGAAGGCACCCACTCGGGGGCTGCGCCTGCGCGGTACGCTCCGGGGCTCGCTCGCTGCCACTTCCCCGGAGGCGAGGATCTCTCCCCTGGGCGCGGAGACGCACCTGCATATTCAGGAGCCTCCCTCTTCCGCCCGCTACCCAGACCCTCTGACCCTTCCTCTTGGCTGCACCCCTCAAACTTTCTCATGCCGGCCCTCCGAACGGTTGACTTCGCCGCGCGCCCCCCTCCCGCACTTCAGATCCTTCCCTGCAGGCCCTCAGAGCCCTTGATGCTCGGCCTTCGGACCTCTCCTGGCCAAATTTTAGAGATGCCAGTCGTCCAGCCAGTAACCTTTGAAGGAGATCTTACATACCGTCTCCACATTCCTTCTCAGTGGCTTTGCCCTTTCAGAGGTCTCCTCACTCCCAACTATGCAATTTGAATGTTGTCTCAGCACCCCCCTCCAAGAACCCTGTCTCTCTCCCTTACCTCTTTTTACAGTTGGCTCAAGTTTTCTGATGTTTTGTTTCCTTTTCCACTGAGATTCGACCTCAGCACCCCTTAAATTTATCTCACCTCCATCCAGCTTTTACCTTCTGCTGTCTTGGATGCCCTGTGTGCAGAGTTGCATCCTCTCACGTGGCCACTCCGTTCTATTTTTTGTCAGTTGTAGACCATGCTCCCCAGTCTGCTGTTCCCTCAGATGCAGCCACTGCTCCGGAGGCGGAATCAGTGCTGCGACCTCTGTATATGGATGTGCAAGCTACAACTCCTCTGGTAAGGATTGAGGGGCAGCTTTCCCCAAGCTGTTTTTAGGAATTATATTGTAGAAGTGGCAATGCACAGAAATGGCTGAATCCCTGTAGAAGTAAGAGCCATTGAGAACTGTGTGTTGGGAAAAGCAATGAGCCAGGAGTCAGGAGGCTTAAGCTGTAATCCTGTAGAAATGGCTTTACTACTTACTAGCTGTTGGTCTTGGACACATCACTCAGTGCAGGCACTCTGGTAGTAGTTAAAAGCATAGGCTCTGGAATTAGCCGGATTGCTACTTACTACGTGAATTTGGGCAAGAATTAAATAGGTTAAAAGACATAAAGTAGCCCTTAGAACAGCGCCTGGCGCATGATAAACACTTGAATATTAATGCACGTTTTCATCAACATGTGGACTCTGTCATGTCCTGGGCTCTCATAGATCACATTTCTTGGCAGGAGTGGAAACACCTGCAGACACGGCTATCAGGACAGGGCAATGTTTGTAGATTATCTGAGCAGATGGTAGAATAATCTGATTTAAGATGGGTTGGTAGGGGAGTATATTAGGCTAAAATTTGGTTAGTACCTGAGGGGATGGAAGAATGTTTGAGGCCTAATCTAGGCAGGGTCTGAAGGGTTGGGAGTGTGCTGAGGCAGGTTGGGCAGGTCTCAGGGGATGGAGTGGGGCCCGAGTAAACTATGGGCTCAAGGAGACTGATCTATTCTGTTATGCTCAGGACCCTCGGGTGCTTGATGCCATGCTCCCTTACCTAGTCAACTACTATGGGAACCCACATTCCCGGACACATGCTTATGGCTGGGAGAGTGAGGCAGCCATGGAACGTGCTCGCCAGGTTAGTACAGAGGACTCCAGGAGGTTCTGATGTCAGAGGGTCAGTGGGAGGCATTTCTTTTTTTGTAGCTGTGGGTGGAGGTGGAAATGGCTTGGGGCTCTCTCAGGAAGAGATTCAAAGAACAGGCCTTTGGAGTCCCTCTGAAGGCATTTGATTAGTTCCCACATTTCCTAGCTAAGTGACCTTTGGCAAGTTATCTGATTTCTCGAAGCCTCAGTTTCCTCACACTGAAAATGGAGATTGGGAAGGGCCTGGGTTTGATCCCTGGTTGGGGAACTAAGATCTTGCGATCCGCCCAACATGGCCAAAAAAAGAAAGAAAGAAAAAGAAAATAGAAATTGTAGTAGTTCCTACTTCTTGAGGTTATTGGGTGGATTAAATCAGACAGTTCTGGTGACGTGTTTATATATTTATTTATTTTTGGCTGTGTTGGGTCTTCGTTTCTGTGCGCGGGCTTTCTCTAGTTGCAGCAAGCGGGGTCCACTCTTCATCGCGGTGCGTGGGCCTCTCACTGTCGCAGCCTCTCTTGTTGCAGAGCACAGGCTCCAGACGCGCAGGGTCAGTAGTTGTGGCTCACGGGCCTAGTTGCTCTGCGGCATGTGGGATCTTCCCAGACCAGGGCTCGAACCCGTGTCCCCTGCATTGGCAGGCAGATTCTCAACCACTGCACCACCAGGGAAGCCCTGGTGATGTGTTTATTAACATGATGTGTATACATACTAAGAGCTCAATAAGTGCTTTTTCAAAAACACCAAAGTTATTATTTTGTATTGGGCTGGAAAAGAGCCTGGGATCTGGGATGTAGCTGAATACATCCCCTTGTCTGATTCTAGTGGGTACAGAGCTGCTTCTTGAGCAGTTGATAGAATGCAGTGGAGCTCTTCTTGCTCCAGACCTTTGTCTTAGTTGTCTCTGCAGCTGCATTCCAGCCTAGGGAACTGATGCTACTTATTTTTGTTTCTTGGCTTGCAGCAAGTAGCATCTCTGATTGGGGCTGATCCTCGTGAGATTATCTTCACTAGTGGCGCTACTGAATCCAACAACATAGCAATTAAGGTAAGAGAAGGGAACCAAAGGGCATATCTGGGCTTTCCTGACCTGGGAGGTGGTGTCCTGCCATCATTTAGGCTCATATATATTTCCCAGCTACCCACTTTCACCCTATTGTGAAGAAAATACACATACTCTTTCTGATTTGTTGCTTCCTTCAGCCCTTTGCAGTCTACTCTATCTTAAGTCTTTGCTCCTGTTGAACTGAGTTCAGTGAGGTAGTTGGATAGGAAAGGAGGTGGCTCTTGGACCATCAACCATGTGGTGTTTTGGATGGCAGCTACTTCAAAGAGTAAATAATGGTGACTCAAGCCTTTTCCCCATCCTTTTGATCTAGTCACAGTGAAGTCCAGAATACACTTGTAATTGGATATATTTCTCTGCTTCTTGTTACCAGCTTCACACATATCTGTGATTTCAGGGCTGCCTTCCTCTCAGCCTTCCCTTTCTTTCTGATTAGATCTGTCTGCAGCAAGTTCCTCCTGTTTTCTTTAGATGTCCCCATTTTGTACTGGTTGCTGTGGTGCCGTCTGCAGACATTCACTTGATCATCCATTCTGAGATTAGTCACTCTATCCTTAGGACCTACCGGATCTTCGGTGCTAACAAAAGTAAAATTCCAGTCTCAGTAGTCATGTCGGTGTTTCACAGAACATAAACACGTCTGACTGGATCTGGTTGCCAGGGTCACTTGTGTAAATACCAAGGCTCTGATAAATTGTGGGCTGCTGTAGGTTCAACTCTGGCTCTACCCCCTCTCACCACTGTCTCTCACCTGTGTTGCAAGTATGGCTTTTCTGACCTTGGACTGAGTAAAGGAGGCCTAGACATAGGCCAGGTTCCAGAGTCATCAGTACTCTGCCTGATCCCTTTAGAAGGAAGGTATCCTTCCTTGGGACTGCAGAGGCCACAGAGCCAGGGGTGTGGTCTCTCCAAAGATGAGAATGGTTTCTGGAATGGGGAGCATTTTCAGAACTTAGAAAATGTTTGCTTTGAAGGTTTCTGCAGATTCCCAAACCTAGAGGCCAAGGATTGCTAGAGTAGTTGCGACAGCTTTCCTCTGGTCTCCTGGAAGGGTAGAGTAAATATCTGTCTGCTGTTAGAGGATTTGGGTAAGTGAGATAGGAGGTGGGGAGGGAACTTCTAATGTTTTCATTTTTATGTTCCTTGTCCTCAAGAACATACAGTTTTTATGTAGTTATAGTTTTGGCCTAATTAGTTTCATATTCTGCTTTTAAAATAGTATTCTTATAAGCTCTGGGAGGGACTGGGTTGCACATTTTATTTATTTTAATTTTTTTAAAGGAATTCATGCATATGTGGTGAGATTTTTTTTTTTAACCCTATGGAAAGGTTTAAAATAAAGTGTAGGTCTTCCACTTCTTCCTCCCCTATTCTGACCTCAAGTCTGTTTAGTATTGTTCCAGAAAACAAATTATACATACATATGAATTTGCTTTTAATATTTTCACATATTGTAGCATGCTACATTTATTCTTCTGTAACCATTAATAACATATCCTATGTTTTTCCATTTCAAACTCGATAGTTTTTAATATAACTAACTATATTCTTTTTCATGGAGTTGTGTTATTGCAGTTTACTGTTCATTTCTTTGTTGTTGGTGTTTAATCTATTTTTTTAAGGATTGTAAATATAACTAAAGCATATTTTGTCTCTAAAGCTTCATCTATCCTTTGAAATATTTCCCTAAGGCAGGGGTCCCCAACCCCCGGGGCCATGGACCGCTACCGGTCTATGAACCAGGCTGCACAGCAGGGGGTGAGCGGCAGACGGGCGAGCGAGTGAAGCTTCATCTGCCGCTCCCCATCGCTCTCATTACTGCCTGAACCCTGCCCCTCCCCCAACATCCATGGAAGAACTGTCTTCCATGAAACCGGTCCCTGGGCCAAAAAGGGTGGGGACCGCTGCCCTAAGGTAAATTCCCAAAAGAGGAATCACAGTAAAGAGTGTGAATTCAGCTTTTAAGACATCTTTGTAAATGATTTCTGAAGAGATTATAGTGTAAATAATGCTATCAGCAAGGAATGCGTCTATGAGTTTCACTTCTGCACTGCCAGCTTTGGGTATCACCATATTTGCATGTTTTGTATTTAAATAGAAATAAAAGAGACAGACTTTTCCTGGTATGCAAGGATAGCAATGTTCCCCATTTTCCACCTATGGTACAATAAAAAATATATTTGGTCTTTGTCCTGTGTTCCTGGCACAGGGCTTCTAAAACCTTGCAGTTTCCTGAATGCTAGGAATGTGTTTTGTTATTCATTACAAGCCCCTTTGCCATACCTGAGTTTCTGGTGATGAAGTGATTCATGGTGGGCCCTTAGATAGTTTCAAGGGACATGCTGGCCACTCCAGAAGGACCAAGAATGTGATTAGAGAGTTGTAACTTTCATCTGGGGAAGAGAGGGGGGCTGGAGATTGAGTCCAGTCATATGGCCAATGATTTAATCAGTTGTGCCTGTGTTATGAAACCCCCATAAAAACTCTGGAAAACAAAACTCAGAGGAGCTTCCAGGTTGGCAAACTCATGGTTGTACTGGAAGGTGGCATTCTTAGATTTACGGAGAGAGGGCATGGAAACTCTGTGCCCCTCCCTGCCCCAGAACTTACCCTGTGCATCTCTTCCATTTGGCTGTTCCTGGGTTGTATCCTTTGTGATAAAGCTATGATAGTAATATAGTGTTTTCATTGAGTTCTGTGAATCATAGAGAATTATTGAACCTTAGGGGACTGTGGGAAGCCCTGTATTTGTAGCCAGCTGGGGAAGTATGGGTGGGTGACTTGTGACACCTAGGCCTTACGGCTGGCATCTGAAGTGGAGGCAGTCTTGCGGGACTGAGGCCCTTAACCTGTGGGATTTGCGCTAATTTGGGATAGTTAGTGTCAGAATTAAATTGAATTATAGGACATGCAATTGGTGTCAGATAATTGATGTTGGAGCATGCTGCCTTTGTCCACTTACTCCCTACAACTAGGATGGAAGTCACTGCTGTCTCTCTGAGTATATTCTTCTTCCTTTCACCACTGCCAATTTCTAGGGGGTGGCCAGGTTCTACAGATCACGGAAAAAGCACTTGATCACCACGCAGACAGAACACAAATGTGTCTTGGACTCCTGCCGTTCACTGGAAGCTGAGGGCTTTCAGGTCACCTACCTCCCAGTGAAGAAGAGTGGGATCATCGACCTGAAGGTAGGAGGGACAAAATAGGAGGAGCCTGGCTTCAGCCTATAAATCTATCTCTTCAGCCTCAGCTGGAGCTTGAAGGACTAGATCTAATGGTGACGGAGGGGTTTAGAGAAATAGGCCTTGCAGTGTGACTCAGAGTATGTTCCCCTTGAGTGTGTAGCGTCCTCCTTTTCTGTGGAAGATTTGTTTCTCAGCTTTGTTGGTGCTTCCTGGTCTGTGTGACAGCCACCGCGGGAAAGCTCTGCCCTCCTTCTCCCTGCACTGATGTTTCTCATCCTTCAAAAGAGTAGGTGTAGTTTTTGTGAATAATATTTCCCTTTTTGGCCAATATCTTTATATGTCAATTTTGGGTCCAGGTATCTTCTCCACCAAATTTTGGATATCAGCATCCCTAGACATCTCTAGACAAATCCATCCCTGGACAGATCCCTGTGATGTGCAAATAGAGATAATTTTACTATTTTCTTTGCAACCTGGAGGGCTTTTATTTCTTTTTTTTGCCCAGTTGAATAAAAGTGGTGAGAGCAGATACCCTTGTTTTCTTCCTGATCTTAGATGAAAGCTTCACCATTAAGTAGGATGTTAGTCCCTGCCTTCAAGGAACTTATATTCTAGTGAAGGGGACAGTTAACATGTAAACAAACACATAAATGAAATAATTATGAATTGGGATATATGCAATAAAGGAAGTAAACAAGAAACTAAGAGAAACATAACATTGAGAACCTACATTAGACCAGTGTCAGGGAAAGCATAATAGATGTTGGGAGGTTGATTACTAATTTCTTTAAGATAAATATTTTAGTCAAATGTGGTCCCTACCTCAGTGTTGAAAATAGTAGCCTTGTTTTTTACTACTTACTTTGTTCTTTGCTGCTTTTTACTCTGACAACCTTATGTAGGAAAGGCTCCCCCTCTTTTTTTTATTAAACTTTTAAATAATTATAGATTCTCATGTAGTTGTCAGAAGTAATACAGAGAGATCTCATGTACCCTCTATCAGTTTCCCTTAATGATAACATCTTACAGAAGTATAGTATAATATTACAACCAGGATATTGATGTTGATAGAATCTATCCATCTTGCTCTGATTTCCCCAGTTTTACTTGTACGCACTTGTGTGTGTGTTTAGCTCTATGCAGTTTCATCACATGTGTAGTTTCATTGTAACTATCACTACAATGACGCTTCATGGTCTCTTTTTTTTAAGATTGATTAATTAATTATTTTAATTTTGGCTGCGTCGGGCCTTAGTTGTGGCACGCAGGATCTTTGTTGAGGCACGCAGGATCTTTCGTTGCGGCGCGCAGGCTGTTCATTGTGGTGCGCGGGCTTCTCTCTAGTTGCGGCCTGCGGGTTTTCTCTTCTCTAGTTGTGGCACGCAGGCTCCAGGGCGCGCGAGCTCGGTAGTTGTGGTGCATGGGCTTAGTTGCCCCATGGCATGTGGGATCTTACTTCCCTGACCACGGATCAAACCCAGATCAGATCCGCCTGCATTGTAAGGTGGATTCTTTACCACTGGACCACCAGGGAAGTCCCATGGTCTTCTTTTAAAACCACTAATTTGATCTCCATTTCTTTAATTTTGTCTTTTCACTAATGTTACGTAAATGGAATAATATAGTACGTAACCTTTTGGGATTGGCTCTTTTAATTTAGCATAAGTCTTTGGCGAGTCATTTAAGTTGTTGCATGTCTCAGTAGTCTGTACCTTTTTATTGCTGAATAGTGTTCCATGTAATGGAAGTACACAGTTTCTTTAACCATTTACCTGTTGAAGGACATCTGGGTTGTTTCTAGGTTTTGGCTATTATGAATAAAGCTACCATGAACATTTATGTATCGGTTTTTTGGTGTGAATTTAAGTTTACATTTCCCTGAGGTAATGCCCAAGAGTGCAATTACTGGGTCATATGGTAATTTCATGTTTAGTTTTATAAGAAACAAAAACTACCAAACTGTTTTTCAGTGTGGTTGTACCATTTTAGGTTCCCACCAGTAGTATATGAGTGATCCAGTTTCTTTGCCTCCTCGCCAGCATTTTGTGTTGTCACTATTTTAATTTTACCCACTCCGGTAGGTGTGTAGTGAAAGGCCCCTTTTCAAGACTAAGCTTGCATACATTCTGAGTTAGGGAGGACTTTGTTGGTACTATATAGTTTCCTTACTCCTGATGTTCTTAGGAACTAGAGGCTGCCATCCAGCCGGATACCAGTCTGGTCTCAGTCATGACTGTGAACAATGAGATTGGAGTGAAGCAGCCCATTGCAGAAATAGGTGAGTATCATGGGTGGACCCTGACGCTTGCCCACCACTGAGATCCATCTGAGGAGCAGGACTGGACTAGGAGCTGTAACACTTTATAGAATGAGGTAAGGAGGCTAAGAGAGAGAGAGCTTCAGTTCCTTGTTCAAGGACATATTGTAAGTAGCACAGCTAGTATTTGAATCCAGGTGTAGTACCCTGTATGTTGTTTTCATTTTATTGCACTTGGTGCAGAAAACAAAACAAAAAACCTCCACCTTTTTTCTCTTCCTCTTTTACCTTTTTTGTTTTAGAACATCTCTTTTACTATGCTCATAGAGCCAGAGGCACTCGCCCTGTAACCTCTTAGGTACATTAGCAAATAGATCTGTTAATCTTTGCTTCTTTTAAATCAAAAGGATCTAAAAGTTAATCTGATATATTGAAAGGCCAGTGTTAATGAGGTAGGAAGAGTCTTATGAATCAGAATATCGGGGGTGTTTTGATTGGGTGTTTTGCACTTGCTCTTGTTTATTCTAGTCAAGGACACTAGAGCTGAGAATGAGAGACAGAGACAGAAAGAGAGAGAAGTGATTTACTATGTGGCTAGTGGCCAATGCCATGTATAATTTTGCCTTAGATCTCATGGTACATTGTGGGACCACTGCCAGGTTACTTCCTAACATTGTGCTCTGGTTCTTCCCCTTTGTTGTTTTCTCAGGGCACATTTGCAGTTCCAGAAAGGTGTATTTCCATACTGATGCAGCCCAGGCTGTTGGAAAAATCCCACTCGACGTCAACGACATGAAAATTGATCTCATGAGCATCAGTGGTCACAAAATCTATGGTCCGAAAGGTACTAGCCCCTCCTAGAGTTCCTCCTCTCTGGACCTCCCGGCAAACTCTTTGACAGGTGTTCCTGGGACTCATTGGGGACTCTCACTGCTCTCAGAGGAAATTGTATATTCAGAGTGCCCTGCAGAATGCAAGTGTCATTTAGCAATAGCTAGGAACATGTGCTTATTGGTAGCTTCTAGCAGTTACTATATAGCAGGCCATTCTTCACTGGTCTCTTTAGAAAATACTTTCATGTAGATGTTAATTTGGTTGAGGAACAAAGGTTTTGTCATATCAAATGAGCTGGATAAGTCCAGTTATCTTGTCTACCCCACTGTGATTTGCAGATCAATATTCTTTGAGTTCTTCATTCCCTCGTGTCTTGCTTTAGCCTTAGGGGAAGATTGTATGGGCTTTTATGTTTCTTGGTGTTTGTTCCTAGTTTTAGTAGTCTTTGCTCCTATTAATCTCTCAAGGATACTTGTCTGTTTCCTATGGTCCTATTGGCCTAGGAATGTTTTCTAGGTGGAATTCTGCCTCTGCACCCCAATCTTTGGGAAGAGACTATTGTCCTCTATTTTATGGAGGTACCCATCCAAAATGAACAACTCCTCCTCTGTCTCTTGGGTGAGGGCCTGTGGTGGTTGGTTATGCCAGTACACTTGCTGTGTCTGCGGGGTGTGTCATCTGGATGTACACCTTGTGGAAAAAGGTGTGATAACTCCTGGAAGTATATAAGAGAGACTTCTTCTAAAGGCTCCCAGAGGTTGTAAAGCGTGTTTTTGTAAGCCCAACAGGTGTTCTATCTTTAACTAAAATTGGCTTATTGGCTTTTTTTGTACATAAATCTGTTTTGATAAAATTAACTCATATTGAGCAGAAGCTCTGATCAGCCCGTAAACATGTACAGGTATCCCTCACTATCCAAACTCTTGCTTGCTGAACTCAGGATCTAAATAGATTTAGATAACATTGTATCCTTCACTATCCAGATGTAGTATCTGAGCACTGACTCTCTGAACCTGGGAACTGCAGAGATTCAGACAGTGTAGGATACTTGAATTTGATTTTATTTTAATGGGGAAATGAAATATTTCTTAATAAATGCAGTTTGGCACATAAATTATTTTAAAACTAGGGTCCTTCATAATAAATTTGGGAACCATTGCCTTACTTGCTATGGTACCTGTAGTCTCTGCCTCAATAAGTCAGTAGTTGTTCTGTGAGGGAGAAGGTGACCTTCAGCAAGTGCTCACTCTATTCAAAACCCTTGGCTACTTAGTGAATATCTTTGTACATTCATGCTCATATTTTGGTATGAAATTCCTATAAACAGACTTGCTGAGTCACAAGTTGTATACGTTTTTAAGTTTTGATAGACCCTAGGAGATTATGCTAATTTTTACTTCCATTCTGACTTCTCCCCTTTTTTTCCCCTCAAGGTTTTAATTTTTTTCTAAATTAAAAATTTTTATTCTATTTAGACAAGGTAATATGGTTCAAAATTCAAAAGCTGCAAAAAAGTACACTGTGGAAAGTCTCTCACCTCTGTCTCTAAGCCATGCAGTTCCCCCTAGGGAGACAGTTTCTTGAGTATTTTTCTAGACCTATTTTATGCATTTATAATCACATATATGGGACTTCCCTGGTGGCACAGTGTTTAGGAATCTGCCTGCCAGTGTAGGGGACACGGGTTTGAGCCCTGGTCTGGGAAGATCCCACATGCCGTGGAGCAACTAAGCCCGTGCACTGAAACTACTGAACCTGCGCTCTAGAGCCCACGAGCCACAGCTGCTGAGCCCGCGTGCCACAACTATTGAAGCCCGCGCCACCTAGAGCCCGTGCTCCACAACAACAGTAGCCACCGCAATGAGAAGCCCGCACACCACAACGAAGAGTAGGCCCCGCCCACTGCAACTAGAGAAAGCCCATGCACGGCAACCAAGACCCAACGTGGCCAAAAATAAATAAATAAATACATTTATAATCACATATATACTTCCCCCCTTCCCCTTTTTACTCAAACGGTAGCATACTACACTCATTGCATCTTCACCTAACAATGCATCTTTAATTTTTTTAAACTAAAGTACAGACATTATTCACATTTCACCAGTGTTCTAACAATGTATCTTGGAGATTTTATAGTGGTAGTACAGGAGCTTCCTCATTCTTTTATACACCTCCTTTGAATTTCAGGCATGGATGTACCATAATTTATTTGCCCATTTTCCTGATTATGGACATCTAAGTTGTTTCCAATTTTTTGCTATTATGAATAATGCTGCATTGCATGATGTCATTTTATACATGCATAGGGAGCTACTTTAAACCATTTTGGCTGTCACTCTTTCTGGTATAAAATAATTTTGATAAATATTATGCTTTTGCTGCTGTTTCTTCTTTTCCCCCAATCTTTTTTTTTTGAAAAATGTCAAGCTTACAGAAAAGTTGAAAGAATATTTTGACCCCTTTGAAAAGTGATATTTTGTTTCATCTGCATTTTCCTTTTTCTCTTTTTTTGTAATAAACTTTGTTTCCCAGGGGTTGGTGCCATCTACATTCGCCGCCGGCCCCGTGTGCGTGTGGAGGCCCTGCAGAGTGGAGGGGGGCAGGAGCGGGGCATGCGGTCTGGGACAGTCCCAACACCCTTGGTGGTGGGGCTGGGGGCTGCGTGTGAGGTGGCACAGCAAGAGATGGAGGTATGCGGAGAGCAGTTCCCTCCCACAGATTCTTCCCCTGTGCTGGGTCTCCTGTGTTGAGGCTTCTGGGCATGACTGGGTCAGATCTTTGCCAGAAGAGGAGGTTTAAGAAAACCATCTTTGTCCCAGTGCTGCTGGCATCTTATTGAGGGAGGTGTTATGGGCTCCAACATCCAGGCCCTTCAGTAGTTATCAGCTCATTTATTCTGGGTTATTGAAACCATCTGTCCAGTTATTGAGCATCTCTGTGCTCAGTGCTGGGGATACAGTGGTCTCCATGAGCAACACAGGGCAATAGGTGGGTCAGATGCACAGTCACTTCTGGGCACCGGGCAGGGCTCCTCGTCCTGTGTGTTTCTGAGCTGTTAATGGTCACTATGCTTAGTCCTCCCTTGCCTGCTCCTCAGTATGACCACAAGCGGATCTCCAAGTTAGCAGAACGACTGACACGGAAGATAATGAAGAGCCTTCCAGACGTGGTGATGAATGGGGACCCTGAGCACCATTACCCAGGTACAGACGTGCCCATTCTGTCCCCATCTGGAAGAGCTGGAGACTCTGAGCCTTCTCTCATAGTAATTCACTCTTCCAGGCTGTATCAACCTCTCCTTTGCATATGTGGAAGGGGAGAGTCTGCTGATGGCACTCAAGGATGTTGCCTTATCCTCGGGAAGGTGAGTTGGATTGGATAGACAGGGACTGTGGCAGGACCAGTTAGTCTGGCTTTAAGTGTTAGGTTAATAAGCTTCCCATTGTGGAGATGACAGGCACAAGAGCTCTTAGTTGAGAGTAAAAGTCATTTTGTAAGCACCTAATTTTAGCTGGCTGGGCACAGGCTAAAGTTTGCCACCCTAGGAGGGCCTCCTGTGGTAGAGTTTTGTGCCTTTTGTGGTCCCAGGAGATGCATGTATAGTGTTATTCTGGTAGTTCTCTTACAGGCCTCCAGAGTTCAAGGATGCTTCAGAGGCCACCAAGGGTTTAGCTGCTGTCCAGGCCTGTACAGATAATGCATTTGGTTGTAGGGGAGTGAGCACCTGGTGCTCTGCTGCCTCTTGGTGTCACACCTAGCTCACGTGGTATCATGCTCTGTCATGCTCTGGCAGTGTCCTTCTCAAGGAGGTTATCCTCCACAGGGGCCAGAGCAGCTAGCAGCGTCTGGCCCTTTCGCTGTGTCAGATTAGAATGTCTCTTTTGTCTCCATGGTATGACTCCAGGGGTCTGGGGGTGGGAGCAAGACTGGAGGTTTGTGGCCAAAAGCAGATTTATTGCTGAACTGAGCAAGGCTCTGTGTCTTTCTCCTCAGTGCCTGCACCTCTGCATCCCTGGAGCCCTCTTACGTCCTTCGAGCAATTGGCACTGATGAGGATTTAGCTCACTCTTCTATCAGGTCAGTCATTTGAGCTGCAGCATTTATGGAAGGCATCCTCTTTTGTATTATTCTTCTCCTGTTAGAGTCTTCCTCAATTTAGTTAAACTTATCCCTTCTTCATTCTTCATGAAAGTTTCTCGAGCAGTGTTTCGCAGACCTCATTGACTGTCACCTGGGAAGTCTGTGAAAGATGAAGAGGTCTGAGTGCCACACTAGAGATTCTGATTCATTAGGTTTGGAGAAGGAGTAGGAAACTTCTAGAGTGATTCTCAGGTGGCGCACAGACCATGTTCGGAGAAACTCTGCCCTCTAGGGGAAGGACCATGTTCTCTCCATGTCTTTTGTGGAGTAGATCCTCATTGAGTATTTGCTGAATGAATTTACCCTGGTGCCACAGGTCTGATGCAGAGCTCCTCTCTGTGTCTTTTTCAGGTTTGGAATCGGCCGTTTCACTACAGAGGAGGAAGTAGACTACACAGTGGAGAAGTGCATTTACCATGTGAAGCGTCTTCGAGAAATGAGGTATGCACTATTGTACCAGAGACCCTTTGGAAGAAATTGCTGTGCTGGCTCCTCTCTTATCCTTAGGCTGTGTATTCACACTGCCAGAAATTAAAGTTTGAGAATCCTTGAATTTTAGGATTTAGAGATACCACAAAGCGGGAAAGTGGATCCTCTTGGCTACTTGTTTTCAGAGTATGAAAAGGTGTCTTTAAAAACTAAAGAACTGGGGCTTCCCTGGTGGCGCAGTGGTTGGGAGTCCGCCTGCCGATGCAGGGGACACGGGTTCATGCCCTGGTCTGGGAGGATCCCACATGCCGCGGAGCGGCTGGGCCCGTGAGCCATGGCCGCTAAGCCTTCGCATCCGGAGCCTGTGCTCCGCAACGGGAGAGGCCACAACAGTGAGAGGCCCGCGTACAGCAAAACAAAACAAAACAAAACAAACAAACAAAAAAAAAACTAAAGAACTGGACTTCCCTGGTGGCGCAGTGGTTAAGAATCCGCCTGCCAATTTAGGGGACACGGGTTTGGGCCCTGGTCCGGGAATATCCCACATGCCGCGGAGCAACTAAGCCCATGCGCCACAACTACTGAGCCTGCGCTCTAGAGCCCGCGAGCCACAACTACTGAAGCCTGAGCACCTAGAGCCTGTACTCTGCAACAAAAGAAGCCACCGCAGTGAGAAGCCCGCGCACCACAACAGAGCCCCACTCGCCACAACTAGAGAAAGCCCGCACACAGCAACGAAGACCCAACACAGCCAAAAATAAAAATAAATTTAAAAAATTTTAAATAAATAAATAAAATAAAATAACGGGGAATTCCCTGGCGGTCCAGTGGTTAAGACTCTGCACTTCAGGGCTTCCCTGGTGGTGCAGTGGTTGAGAATCTGCCTGCTAATGCAGGGGGCACGGGTTCGAGCCCTGGTCTGGGAAGATCCCACGTGCCGCGGAGCAACTAGGTCCGTGAGCCACAACTACTGAGCCTGCGCGTCTGGAGCCTGTGCTCCGCAACAAGAGAGGCCACGATAGTGAGAGGCCCGCGCACTGTGATGAAGAGCGGCCCCCACTTGCCACAACTAGAGAAAGCCCTCGCACAGAAACGAAGACCCAACACAGCCAAAAATAAATAAATAAATAAATAAATTTTAAAATAAATAAATAAATACTCCTGTTCTCTGTTCAAAGAAAAAAAGACTCTGCACTTCCACTGCAGGGGGCACGGGTTCAGTCCCTGGTCAGGGAACTAAGATCCTACAAGCCATGCAGCCAAATAAATAAAATTTAATTAAATAATGAAAAACATCTGAATTTATTCAGTTCTTTAGGGTTTTTTTTGTTGTTTTTTTTTGGCCGCGTGGGGTCTTCTTTGCTGCATGTTGGCTTTCTATAGCAGCGGCGAGCAGGGGCTTCTCTTGTTGCGGAGCACAGGCTGTAGGTGCACGGGCTTCAGTAGTTGTGGCACGCGGGCTTCAGTAGTTGTTGCTTACATATAGCTGAGAAAGACTTGATAACCTCTTGTGTTGGGGTCTGTCAGGGCAAGGAGGTAGAGAAGAGACAAGAGCAGATGGAGGCAAGTCAAGGCTTACAGCCTAGTAGCCAGTGCTGGCTGCTTCCTAAGCCTTCACTCATCCAAATACCTCTTCTCTTTGGCAGCCCTCTCTGGGAGATGGTGCAGGATGGCATTGACCTCAAGAGCATCAAGTGGACCCAACACTAGAAGAGTGGGCCTCTGACTTTGTGCTGGCCTGGCATCTCCTGCCTCATCAACCCACGCACAGCCAGGTACCTTGTTACCCCCAGTGGCTGCTCCATGTTCACACCAGAATTGGTATAGCCCGGTTGACTTCAGCATTGGCCTGCTTCCAAGACAGAAACATGAGAAAACTATCTTTCTCCAGCCTCAGCTCCTTTGGTGGGGAACACTACCCATTTCTCTCCAGGAGTCCTTCTGTGGTCTTGTAGTGAGTGGACGTTCTCATCCTGAAACAGGAGGGACATTTGCTATGAATGATATTGCTACTGCTTGGGGAGCCCATACCCTTGGTGGGGGGAGCCCGAGGAACCAGAAGAAGGCTCTTTGTTCAGGGACCCTGATGCTCTACTTGGACATTTGAGTTGTTGCTTACTGCTGCTCAGAGAGATTGACTCCTTCAGAATCAAGCATAATCATCTACGATTTCATCTTTTTTGTGGCTCCAAAGGCTACCTTTTCATGTTGACTATAGACTGAACAGCAAGTTTCTTAGAAGGCTTGTCTCCTTTGTGTTCTTGTCCTTCTTTTCTTTTGACCTAATGGAGCCAGAAATATGTGTATGACTCTACCTATTATTGTACTAATTTATGTTTCTTTTAAAAAAATTGTTAATTTGCAAATTAGAGAAATAAAATCACCTTCCTCTATTTATTCTGTGAGTTTATGAGAGGCTCAGGGAGAATTCCAATCTGTACTTGGGAATTGTGGAGTAAGACTACCGCTCCACTTGATTTCCATAGCTGAGTCTGCTTGCCTATCTCTTCCGTCAACAATTTGCATGCCTCTCAGGTGCCTGACATTATTCTGGATATTGGGGATAAACTGGTTAACAGGATCAAAAAGGACCCTCGTTGAGCTTTCATTCTAGTAGACAGAAAGTAAGAATTCAACAAAAAGGCTATTATAGATTGTGATGAGTGCTATGGCAGAAATAGAGTGGTAAGGGGAAGTAATGGAGAAAACCTACCATGCTGGGTGTACTAGGAAAGATTTTTTGAGCAGGTGTTAAGCAAAAAACATGATTTCTAGCCATCGAAAGAGCTAGGGATGAGTGAGGAATAAGAAGGAACAGCAAGAGCAAAGGGCCTGAGGCATAAAAAAACACGGTGTGTTTGAGAAACTGAGAGAAGGCCAAAATAGCCAGAGTAGAATTTTTCCATTTGTGGGTCTGAAACCACAGGTGGGATGTTACCAGCACTAGGAGGGGTGAGAGAAAAAATTTTAGAGTACATCACACAGATATTTTTTAAAATTTTATTGAAGTATAGTTGATTTACAATGTTGTGTTAATTTCTACTGTACAGCAAAGTTACTCAGTTAAACATATATATACTCTTTCTCATATTCTTTTCCATTATGGTTTATCACAGGATATTGAATATAGTTCCCTGTGCTATACAGTAGAACCTTGTTGTTTATCCATCCTATACATACTAGTTTGCATCTGCTAATCCCGAACTCCCAATCCTCGCCCCCCCACCTTTGGCAACCACAAGTCTGTTCTCTATGTCTGTAAGTCTGTTTCTGTTTCATAGATACGTTCATTTGTGTCATATTTTAGATTCCACATATAAGTAATATATGGTATTTGTCTTTCTCTTTCTGACTTACTTTGCTTAGTATGATAATCTCTAGGTCCATCCATGTTGCTGCTGATGGCATTATTGCCGTGGAGTGCGGTGATGGGGCTGGCAACGCAGGTGATAAAAGAATTTACTGGGTCAGAAGTGAGGGTAGAAAGCGAGATTTATTGAATACACTGCAAGGGAGCAGCAGGCGAGACCAAGAGGGGGTCTGCTGGGGGAGAGAAACTGGGCTTCTTTTATGGTCTCTTCTGGTCACCCTTGGGCGTCAAGAGCATTTGTCCCTGGGAAGGGGCCCTTGGGGCTTGGGGACCTCCCTGTGGCGCATGGGGCCTTTGAGTGGGGGATGGCCCTCCCCCTTGAGGGAGAAAGGGACAGTCCCGTTTCCAGTGGCCACGTTGCTTGCAGTTGAGACAAGGCCCTAGAGGCTTGGAACATTCCCAACTGAAGAGCCCTGGTTGGCTGCAGTGGAAGCAGGAATGGGCCAGGGCGGCTGTCCCCTTTGGTTGGCTGGGACAAGCCATGGGGGTGACCGAAATGGACAGCAAGCTAACAATTGCGGTTGCCATATACTGGGCCTGCCGTTTGTTTACCTCTTTCATCTTCCCGTTTAGCCCTTTGGACTCTCGAGGCCTCCTCCCGGTTGTTAAAGACCTTGAAGGCCGTATCTAATAGGACGGCAAAGGGAATTTGGGGTCCCTGTTCAAGTTTTTGGAGTTTTGTCTGATATCAGGTGAAGCTTGGCTGGTAAAGTGAACGGCCAGAATAGCTAGTCCCTCTGGACTCTCAGGGTTTAGGTTTGTGTATTTATGCATAGTTTCAGCTAAGCGGGCTTGAAATAAGGTAGGGTTTTCAGAGAAGTCCTGGGTTATTTCATGAAGTTTGTTGTAAGTTACTGGCTTGATGACAGCCTTTTTCATCCCCTCAATTAGGCAGGTAATCATGTAATCTCAGCGGCCTTGTCCTCGTGTAGGCCCTGTGTCGGTGGCCTGATATGTCCAATTTGGTTCTGTGTCAGGGACAGCCCCAGGTGGATGGGCATTGTCAGGGGTGCAGGCATGTGCTTCATCTGCCCAAGCCCACCCTAGGGACCAAATACAGGACTTTTCCTCTAGGGTACAACAGGTGGTCAAGACAACATAGATGTCCTGTCAGGTCAGATCGAAAGCCACCGCGAGTTCCTCTGAATTCCCGAATAAAATTGGTGAGGTCCTGACCAAAAGATCCCAATTTAGTTTTGATTTGTGACAAGTCAGACATAGGCAAGGGGATGTGAACTTGAATAGTGCCCTTTTCTCCATTGGCCACCTCATGGAGAGGCAAGAGATTTTCAGGGGCTTGAGGGTGTTCAGATATGAGGCACCTGAACGGGGGTGGGAAGGTGAGAGGGTGTCGGGATAGGAAGGGGAATGGTAGGAGGGGAGCGGGTTAAGAGGAGTGCGTGGGAGATTAAAGGAGGGATGTTGGAGAATATCTGTGTCAGGCTTCGAGGGCAGAATTTGGAGAGGCATATGCGACAGGTTTGTCATAATTTGGGGTTTTGTGACAGGGCCATGAAGGCCTGAATGTCGGGGACCTCAGAGTCATTCCCGAGTTTTGACAAAAGAGATCAAGCTGCAGGATGGTGTTATAGTTTAGGGACCTGTTGAGAGGCCAGACCTCCTGATCCGGAACCAAATGTAGGAGCGAGTTTGGAAATCAAATTTAATCCAATTTTTTTTTTGGCCACACTGTGCGGCTTGTGGGAGGCTTTGGGGATCTTTGTTCCCAGACCAGGGATTGAAACCGGGGCCACAGCAGTGAAAGTGCGAAGTCCTAACCACTGGACTGCTAGGGAACTTCCAAGTCCAATTTTTAAGAATACATCCCAAAGGTGAGTCAGCAAGAATAGAGGGTGTTAGACCCATATTGGACCTTAACCAGGCACAGCGTCTACCGAAAAGGCATCTCTAGAGACTTCCCAGTAGCGCAGTGGATAAGACTCCGCGCTCCCAGTGCCGGGGACCCAGGTTCCAGCGGCAACTAAGGAGCCCACGTGCTACAACTAAGGAGCCAGCCAGCCGCAACTAAGGAGCCTGCCTGCTGCAACTAAGACCCGGCACAACCAAATAAATAAATATTAACAAAACAAAACCAAACAACAAAAGGCATCCCTAGAGGGAAACAGGCCTCATGCCCTGTCCGCGAGGGACCTGAGGTTGCACTCTAGACTGGGGCTACCCCCGAACAGAGGACTTCTTGAGGCACCTTCTGTCTGACAGAGGCTTCCTGAGGCCCGGCCAATCACCCCAAGACCAGGAAGGGAAGCGGGTCTCGGGCCAACCCAGAGGGGGAAACTCTGGTTTTGTGGCGACTCGTTTGAAGTACCTGGAGATGTTGATGGATCAGGATGCACGGTCATCAAGGGAGGATGTAGAGAGAAAGGGGATCTCACAGTGTGCCTGGATTCGCCCCAACGAGCTGCTGCTGCCGACTGCGCCAGCCGTTGGAAGTGAGGAGTCTCAAGGCTAGGGCCAAAGGACACTGCCACCCCATCAGGCAGGAATGGTCGCTCAGTATGGGACCGGGTTTTAGGTCTTCGGAAGAGTCGCCTCGGCCAGGACGCTTTAATCCCCGGTCTCCAGGGACCTCAGGCCATAGTCAGTGTTGAAGAGGCGAAAAGACCGTTTCCAGAACGTACCCCTTAGGTCGACAGCGAGTCGGAGTCCCGTCCCGCAGGCCTTTACCTCCCGCCGAGGAGTAGCCCAGGCTGGGGACCTTCAATTGCCTGGAGTCAGTAGGCTGATCGCTACGTGGTGGAAGACAGATCGGAAAGGGCAGAGAGAGCACCCTACCCGCCACTAAAATGCCGCGGAGTGTGGTGATGGGGATGGCAACGCGGGCGGTAAAAGAATTTACTGAGCCAGGGACTTCCCTGGCAGTCCAGTGGTTAGGACTCTGCGCTTCCACTGCAGGGGGCAGGGGTTCGATCCCTGGTGGGGGAACTAAGACCCTGCATGCCGTGGTGCGGCAAAAAAAAAAAAAAGAAAAAAAAAGGAATTTACTGAGCCAGAAGTGAGGGTACAAGTAGTTGTGGCACACAGGCTTAGCTGCTCCTCAGCATGTGGGATCTTCCCGGACCAGGGATCGAACCCGTGTCCCCTGCATTGGCGGACGGATTCTTAACCAATGCCCCACCAGGGAAGTCCTGGATTGAAATTTTTAAATGGGAAAAAAAGAATCAGATTTTGGTTCTTCTGTCAGGGCATCATCAGTAAAACTAGGCACCATTTTGTGGTCCATTTAATCCTCAATACAATTCTGAGAGGTAGGCAGTATTTCCCTCCTTTCGCAGAAGCTCGAAGAAGTGAAGCAATTGCACGAAGCCCAACGCCAGATACTGTTCGGATTCCAACAAGCAGCTTCACTCCCTTAAGGCGGAGCTACCAAGCAAAAGTCGCCGAGCTCCTCTGCCACAAACACAGGCAACTTCCGGGAGCTACCCGAGAACCTCCGCGCGCTTGCGCCGCCCCACCCCGCCCCGTGACGTCAACCATTCCATCCCGCCCTTTCTGGAACGCGGAGCTGCTGAGCGGGCCGGCGGCCATCTTGTGAAGCGGCTAAAGAGGTGGTGGCTGCTGTGGGCTCCGGGAAGCCGTTCGGGCTGGGGCTACCGACCGCGGGGCGGAGGCACTCGCGCGGGGGGTAACTCGGGTCTGGGTTCGGGTGCCGCGCAGCTCTCCCCGGTAAGACTCCCGCAGCCCCGGAACGGGCGGGGCTGTGCGGGGCTCGAGCCGCCCCTTGGTGGCCCGGGGCGGGGCCTTCGGAGGCCTCGGAGCCCGCCGCAGTGAGCGCCCTACGCTGAAGGGTCGGGGCATGGCTGCGAGGGGCCTGGGGCGCCGCTTGTGCCTCTCGGTCCTGAGAGGGTGCAAGTAGGACACAAGAGAGGAGGAGCCTGCCTACCGAAGAGGGGACGAGGCCGTAGCGAGGACGCCCCCGTGGTCTGAGAGGGAGGAGGCCAGAACTGGGTGGCCCAGCGGCCTGCGAACGAACGGGAACTGCAGTGAAAATACACTACATCCCGAATGAGCAAGATTCTCTATGCCCCCATGTGGGGCAGAGGTTAACTGTGCCCCGAAGTGAGGAGATAATCGTAGTGAGGACACTCCCTCCACCGGAAGTGGAATGGAGGCCCCGGTGGCCTACCAGAAAAAGGGGACTACAGTCTCTGGACACACGTGGGGGGAAGGAGCTGTAGTCGGTGCTCTCCCGTGAGTGTAGGAAGGAAGTCGGAATTGGCCGCCTTCTTGGCCTTAAGGTGGAGGCGGTTGCAGTGAAACGCTTCCAAAGCCCAGCGTTGGGGCGGGGCTTACCCTCCGGGGTGTCGTTAATTTGAGAAGCCGGCCCCGGTAGCGTGGCGTGAGTCCGCCTCCCGGGCCTCTTAGTCCCCGAGTAGGGAGGGGGCTGCTAAGAGCATCACCTTTACGCGTCCCTTGAGAGAGAGCCTCCAGCATCGGAGGTCCAATGGGATGTGGAGGCTGGGTGATTTTGATGGAGAGTGAACTGAGTTTCTCTTTTGAAGGCTGGAGGTGGTAGTTTTCGGCCACGTGAAGTGGGTGCGAGGGGCTTTGAGAATCTGCAGGTTCATGACGGGGATGGTCACTAGTGCAGGAGGCTTAGCTGCTAGATTGTAAGTGCATGGACTGTATGTGTGCTTCCAATGTGTGATTTATAGTGAAAAATTTGAGCTCCGGTGAGGGTTATTCTCGGTTATTCAGCCCTGAACCTGCCGAGAGTTGTATACTGAAAATAGCAGGCTCCGTAAGAGAGGTTTCTGGATTCTAAAACCCTCCTTGACTCCGGATTCCCAGAGATGACCTAATGTAAATTGGGATAGTTGGCAGGAACCATTTTATATTATTTAAGACTAGGGTGATGCCAGTCAATATAAGCTACTAACAAAAAATGATTGCAACTGAAGGTTTTGTTGAAGGAGAGACTTGTGATGAGTATTTCTTTTAGAGCTTCTTGCTTGAATGGTTATAAATGGTATAATTTTTGTAAAATGCAGTACTAGCAACATGAATTGCCTTGGACTTTGTTATCTAGTTTACATTGTTAATGCATTTCAGAGCCTTTGCAGTTGAAGAAAAATATCCTAGAAGTCTGGACGTATAGGCCGTTCCTGTTGGATTTTGTTTTTTAATTATAGAAATATAATACAAGACTGGTTGTATTTGTTTTTGAAATTTGGTAGTTTTGATAGTGTGGAGGATTCTGGATTTAGTGGAAGGAAATTGTGCTCAGGCATTTTCCAAGAATATTAAAACAATTGGGAAGAACTGTTACAGGTGGTTAAAAAAATTTATGGTAATTAATATTTGAAGAAAAATGGCGTGTTTATATAAAAGTTGAGGATGTGCTTAGTATTAATACTGGAAAAAAATGACGCAGGGAATGCATTTTTATATCATTTATATGCTTGATTATATATTGATTATTTTGTTTATGGATTGTGCTGCATAATTTCAATTTTTCTTATGTTCATATCTGTTAGGTGAAAAATGTGAAGCTTTAGAAACCATTGTGGTAGTTACTTGGAACATACTGTTATGTGCTAATATCAGAAAACTTCAGGCTTCTTTCACTTTCTTTGACATACCAAATGACTTGATTTTTGCGTGAGTTTGGGGGTTGTTGGTACAATCTGTAGATGTGAAACTTGATTTTGTGGGCCAGTGTGTTCCAGGTGCTGAAATCCACTGACAACGTTCATGCTGTTTTTATTCCATTTTGTAGATAGTCACGCCATCATTTCAGTTGAATATTTTCTTCTGTAGATGAGATAGGAAGAACTGTCAGTAACCGTTGCACAAAAGATGTTTTTAGATATCCCCCCCTAAAATGCAGGGACTGTCATCCATTTCTGTAATCTTCTGCCTGGCCCATAACTGCTTGATGAATATTTGTGAATAAGTGAATATTGTTAAGTGTTTTAGGTCAACTAAGAAAAATCACTCAATCTTTAGTTTTATCAGATTTTACTACCACCACACACATACATTTTGGTTTGCATAGAGTTTAGTTCATTAAGTTTAAAGCCTTAAAACCAGTAGTGAGGGTGAATGTGGTTGGCTAGGTTAGAAGAAATATTGTTTCTTTGAAGTTTAAAGCAAGTAAGATAACGAACATTTTTGTTGGCATTTGGGGGGATTGAAAAATAACTTAATATTGTAGTGTTTTTGGCAAGAGAATAAATATCTTATTTAGAAATGTCTTTTGATTTGCTGTCTTTGAATACTGACTGGAGGTTAATGGGAAAGTTGAGTAACATGCTATCAAAGGTTTATATCTCCCTCAGTATCAGAAGAATTGTTTTATTAAGAATGGTCCCAGAACCTGAAATGTGTTCCATTTGGGGATGGGGACAAAATCAAGTTGATGAAGCTGTGTTTTTTTCCATAATGCATACCATAATATGATTATGCTGCTTGTAGCATTGTGCCCATTATGATTGGTTCTCTGTTGCTCATCTCTGTGGTAAACATTTGAAGGGTGATTGTTTCTTTTGAATCTGAAGAACTTAGGTCTGCTGTACCCTGGTTCTTGTTGATCAAAGACTTACTATTGAACAAAGTTAAAATTCACTTTTGGATGTTTATTACCAAATGAAGGGTGGAAATGGTCAAGTTCTGATTTTTGCCTTGGCTTCCTGGTAAAGAGGATTGTTGTCAGACATTATCCTGCAATTCCAAGTTTCTGGAATGGCTAGTATTTAAGAAAATCTGTCTTGTCATAATAATATGCTAAACTTTTGTAGTAGCTTTTTGTAATTGTGCATACATCTGGAATTTGTAAGAAATAAAGCCATTATGTGGCTTAATTCTCAAGATAAAGTGCAAAAGTATACTAAAGCTTCTTGTCTTAGATCTTCTGAAGTACATCAATGGATTTAATGGCAAATCAAACCCATTTTCTCTTTCCGTTATGCTCTCTGAATAGGTAAAACATGTATTTTAGGTGTTTTGTTGCTTAGGATTGTTTCAGTCTTATCTTTCTAAAACTCACCAAAGTTTAAAGGTGACTGGAGTGAATTTTTAAAAGTCACTGGAGTGACTGGTATCCTACATTCAGTTGCTAGCTGACAGAACGCAGGAATAAGTAGGTTCCTGGAAAATAGTGATACTTCTATTAAATTATTGTGCCCCTTTTGTTGAAACAAAATACTTTTGTTGAAAACAGAAGTATTTGAGTTCTCAATTTCTATTTGAAGGAAGAGCCATAACACCAAGAGTTGTGAAGTTCTGGCTGCTAACCTGAGCTTTCTGTGTACTTTCCTTTGGCATGGGGTGAGATGTATCTTCCCTTGTGCTGAAATAGAAAAGATTAACAAATTTATGACTAGATTGATTTTGTACTTTAAATTGAATGAGTTGAACTAGGGATTTGCTGAATTCAGCTGGGCCTTTCACCTTTTCTCCTTGTTTAGTAATTTCTGGCAACCCTGTAAACATTTTAGGGAGTAGACCTAGAATGTTTTCTTTGGGCTTAACTGGCTGACCCCGAACTTGTTCCTCTCCAGTGGACATATGGTACCTTCTTGGATCTGGAAGGAAAGGGGCTGAGGAACCTGTTTCCCTTACCTTCAGGCCATGCGTCCTGGCCCCACACCAGACCTTTTGAATTGGAATCTTCAGTAGGAGTCATCACAAGTGTTTAACTAAAAAATTACCCTGATTCTGAGGCTCATAGAGTTAAACTTGTACATTTAGAAAAAAAATACTGCAATAATTCATGCTCTTCCCTGTTGAGTGTAAACTTTATGTAAAGCAAGCTTTTTTCTGTTTTACATTTCCCTTTGTGACCCGTTAGATAAACTACTAGATGTGGTTGTTTTTAAATGAAGACTTAAAATTCTAGATTTAATTTAATTTAAATTCTAGATTTAATTTAATTAATCGATCTAGAGGATCGATTGTACAACATTTAAAAGATTAACACAATGCTCTGGGCTTCTGAAGGTGTTGCTTATGACATACAGCATAGCTTTTTGTGGCAAAACAATCTCACTGTTCTTTAGTAACTTGAGTGGTTGTCCAGGTGATGTTTAGCTTGTTCTTTAGGAAAAGTTTGGAGTAATGCTAAAACGTTTGAATATGTCTTTCTGGTGATGAATATTAAGCTCAATGGTGGTATCCTGATCTTGAAAGATAGTTAAAAATAAGCATCATCATTCTAAGTAGATGTCTATGGGTAATCTTATACCTAACAGTGACAATTTTCTTCTACTCTTTTGAATATAGTTGTCTAATCATTTGGTCATATAAATTGCTTGTAAATTGTTCATAACTTCACTAGTTTGGGAGAAATTCCAGTGAAAGATGAGTGACCTGTTTTTACTTTGGAAGGACTCTTAATATGCCGGACTTTTTTTTTTTTTTTTAACAAGTTTCTTGGAACCATTTTGGTGTTAGAAGAAAAAGCACTCTTCCTTAATATATTGAACTCTAGTGGTTTTAACCAGGAATTAGTCCTTATAGGCCAGACCTTTCACTTCACTTATGTTTTTTTTGTTGTTTGATTGCTATTTTGGTGCAAAGGAAAATATGTTGAACGAGTAATTGCAGTAATTTCCATGAATATCCTTGAATTGATGACTTAATTTGTCCAGGAACTGTTGCTATGTGAACTTGTGCTTTTTCATCAAAAATTTGGTGGGAACCTGAGGAAATAGGTCGCCGTTGGACTTGTGTTATGGAATTTTCTGGACTGGTTTAATCATCAAGTGATTAAAGCAATTACCAGCTGTGAAGCCGATCTTTATGACTGTTTTAGTTTTCGATTGATTCTTTCTTGGGCTAATTTATGACACATTCTTGATGTATGTAAATACATAATGCTTTGAGAGAAAGCAACTTGAAAGCAACCAAATAATAAACGTGTGGGATTTTGGTACGTCTTTTTTTTTTTTTTCCTAATACATTGTAATGATGTACTCCGGTGGTTTCAGACTCGCCCTTTAATATACAGTTCAGTGTGGCCTGTGCGTGTTTTGTGTTTCCTGCATTGATTTTTGCCTCCATTTATTCTCTATTGCAGTCTAAAAGTTGGTTTTAATTGGTTGCCCACAGGATTGACTTGGCCTCTACTTCTTGTTAAGAAAATACATCTCTTGTTTTATCAGGTAAGAGATTTTGAATAGAGGGTTTATTTTTATACAAAATAAATTGAGATAGCTTATTAAATAACATGAAAGTATGTGTAATAACTAAATTGTGTTTTTTTGTTTGTAATAAGCTTATTTGAGGGATGGGAGAGGGGTGGACTGGGTGTCTTGAACAGTTGTTGCTTCCTTTGGGAGTCAATTTTCTATGGATGCATTTCTTCTGCTGAATTCCTGATTATTAGGCAGTAAGTAGCTGTTTTTTCCCCCTCAGTAGCATTCTAGACTAACTACAAATATGGGTGCTTGTTATTGGTACGGTTTTTTAATATTCCTTTGCGGAATAGGCATAGAAAATGGGTCATGTTTTAGAGTACAAATTGACTTTAGGTGGAACCTTAGTGATTGGAACCTAACTTCTTGTTAAATAACTAAGGTAGGCTCAAGCAAGATAGGTTGAAATGACTCATCTGTCAAACAGGTACTTTGTAGCAGAATAGCATATCTTACTTCACGTTCTTCAGAACCTAAAAACTCTTCCTGTTTAGATGACTTTATGAATAAATCTTGTGCACTGCTTTGGTTTACTCAGCCCTTTTCTAGATGGTAATTTGGGCAGACTTTCAATATCATGTTTTCACTTGTACCTTCCACTAAATCCCTTCCCTCAGCTGCAGATGGTTTGAAGACTTAATTGTGTAGGTCACTTTAGCCCTGTGCTTAATTCTTGGGACCATATCAAATTTCCATTTTATTGTGCTAATGCAGACTAACATCTCTCTCTCTCTTTCTCAAGTTTTGGGGATCTAGATTACCCATGATGTTTCCCCCAGTTAGTGATTAAGTGATTTTTGAAGTTGAACGGAATGCTATCTCATCTTTGCGTACAGCCAATATTCTAGAGTTAGTAAGGAGTGAGAATTTGATTCAATGAATCGGAACCTTCTTGATGAACTTCTTAAAGACTGCTAAATAGTAAATAAGGGCAAAAGAGTCTGTTGGTGTGACGTTTTTAGTATTAATTTTTCTTGTTGACGCTTGCAGACCAAAAATGGAAAGCTTCCCCTGCCCCTTCCCAAATTTCTAATGTTTTATATGGTCTCGTTTTCTGTTTGCCAGTCCATCTTTCTGGATTAAGTTTGAAGGTGGCTTTTATTTTTGTGTATGTGTGTGTGAGAAAAGTGTAAAAGCCAAACAATATATTACTCTTTTGTGTGCAGCAATTGTAATATTGAGATATAATTGCAGATTTTGTTGCCTTAAATTAGTATTCATGTAATATTTGACATTGAAAAACTGCTTTCACGGAGTTATAGAATTCTTAGCGCTTGGAGCAGGAAACTTTGCTCTTCTAATGTTCTCATTTGAAAAGTGATGAAACCAAAGCTCAAATAATTTATAATTTTGCTAAGATCACAGAGCCAGTTTAATATAGGTTTATATTTAAAAGTTGATTTTAAAAATGGCTTGGATAACACCCTTTGTTGTTAACCATATAAATTTCAAATTAATATTTTTTTCAGTCGCAAGAGTTTGTTTTGGATTACTTTATACATGGCTGCCCTTCCATTTACTCTTAGAAACCATATGAATTGAAATACTGAAATTGTATTTAAGTCTGGGAGAAACTTTTCTCTTTTGATTATATCAAAATGGACATTATCTACAGAGATTAGTGAGTACCCAGAAATTCCACAGGAGTTATTTTGGGTCACAACCACTGAATAAAGTTCGTACACTAGTTCAAAAATAAAAAAATCCCTCTTTTTCATTATCAGCCCTCCCCATTTTATTAAATGGAGGGCATGAGAATGAGTCTTTGGACCTGGGTTTTAATTAAAATAGCCATGGTGAATGGCACTGTAACCAGGTTCTACTTTTTGGAATGATGACTACAGGTAACTGATATTTTGGCTGTTTTACTCAGTATTTCTTCTGGATACTTAATATGTATTAACCTTATATGTAATACGTAATTCCATATGTCATTTTCTTTAATAAGTAAAGCTATTTCTTTAATAAGTAAAGTGGTTTCATCCTAGGATGAAATATGAAATCAGTTCTCATTTGAGACTTGAATCTGCTTTAGTGTTAAGTATTATTTGAAATTCATTATTATTCCCGCTTTGTTTCTGTTGTTTTGAGATTAAGCCATATAAAATGATACCAGTAATTCTACAAAGTTGTCAAAACTTTATAAGGAAGATGCTGAGCCAGTTTTAAATATTAACTTTGATACATCCTTTGTATCTTTTCCCCTGTAGACTTTTAAACTTTGTTTCCTGATTTGACTTACACATTTCTTTTAAATCTTATTGAATAATTAGTGGTCTGAATGATGATATAATTGGTGATTTTCTTGTCCTATGGTTGTTTTTTCCTGAAATTTTTGAGTCTTGGGGCTGAACTTCTAAGTGTTTTCAGAATTAATGCCTTTTGGATGTTGAAATTGGGTTTTACATTGTAAATGGCATATAATATTCAGTTTTTAGAATATCCAAATTTAAAAAACGACATTGCTTGTGATAGTTTGAGGGAATACTTGAGGGCCTAATACGGTAGATGGTCATTCTTGTAGCTGAAAACTTGGTGTGATAAACAGGAGTCTGACCTGGCCGTTGCCTTTTCTCATCTGCAGGTGTGTGTGGTTTCAGCGCAGCATGGCTGTGGTCATCCGTTTGCAAGGTCTCCCAATTGTGGCGGGGACCATGGACATTCGCCACTTCTTCTCTGGATTGACCATCCCTGATGGGGGCGTGCATATTGTAGGGGGTGAACTGGGTGAGGCTTTCATCGTTTTTGCCACTGATGAAGATGCAAGGCTTGGTATGATGCGCACAGGTGGTACAATTAAAGGGTCAAAAGTAACACTATTGTTGAGTAGTAAAACGGAAATGCAGAATATGATTGAACTGAGTCGTAGGCGTTTTGAAACTGCCAACTTAGATATACCACCAGCAAATGCTAGTAGATCAGGACCTCCACCTAGTTCAGGAATGAGTGGCAGGGTAAACTTGCCTACGACAGTACCCAACTTTAATAATCCCTCACCCAGTGTAGTTACTGCCGCCACTTCTGTTCATGAAAGCAACAAAAACGTACAGACATTTTCCACAGCCAGCATAGGAACGGCTCCTCCAAATATGGGGGCCTCCTTTGGGAGCCCAACGTTTAGCTCAACCATTCCGAGCACAGCCTCTCCAATGAACACAGTCCCACCTCCACCAATTCCTCCAATCCCAGCGATGCCATCTTTGCCGCCAATGCCGTCCATTCCTCCAATACCAGTTCCTCCCCCGGTACCTACATTGCCTCCTGTGCCTCCTGTGCCCCCAATACCCCCAGTCCCTTCTGTGCCACCCATGACCCCACTGCCACCCATGTCAGGCATGCCACCCTTGAACCCGCCACCTGTGGCACCTCTACCTGCTGGAATGAATGGCTCTGGAGCACCTATGAATCTGAACAATAACCTGAACCCTGTGTTCCTGGGTCCATTGAATCCTGTTAACCCTATCCAGATGAACTCTCAAAGCAGTGTGAAACCACTTCCCATCAACCCTGATGATCTGTATGTCAGTGTGCATGGAATGCCCTTTTCTGCAATGGAAAATGATGTCAGAGATTTTTTCCATGGGCTCCGTGTTGATGCCGTGCATTTGTTGAAAGATCATGTAGGTCGAAATAATGGGAATGGATTGGTTAAGTTTCTCTCCCCTCAAGATACATTTGAAGCTTTGAAGCGAAACAGAATGCTGATGATTCAACGCTATGTGGAAGTTAGTCCTGCCACAGAGAGACAGTGGGTAGCTGCTGGAGGCCATATCACTTTTAAGCAAAGTATAGGACCTTCTGGACAAACCCATCCCCCTCCTCAG
Organism: Phocoena phocoena; assembly: GCF_963924675.1. Taxonomy (NCBI): domain Eukaryota; kingdom Metazoa; phylum Chordata; class Mammalia; order Artiodactyla; family Phocoenidae; genus Phocoena; species Phocoena phocoena. The sequence continues at coordinate 64,403,390 of NC_089233.1, read as the reverse complement.
GCACTTCCCAGGTCAAAATCGCCCAGTGGGCAGAAAAGGTCAAGGTCAAGATCACCACACGAGGCTGGTTTTTGTGTTTACTTGAAAGGGCTACCCTTTGAAGCAGAAAACAAACATGTCATTGATTTTTTTAAAAAGTTGGATATTGTGGAAGATAGTATTTATATTGCTTATGGACCCAATGGGAAAGCAACGGGTGAAGGCTTCGTAGAGTTCAGGAATGAGGCTGACTATAAGGCTGCTCTGTGTCGTCATAAACAGTACATGGGCAATCGCTTTATTCAAGTTCATCCAATTACCAAGAAAGGTATGCTAGAAAAGATAGATATGATTCGAAAAAGATTGCAGAACTTCAGCTATGACCAGAGGGAAATGATGTTAAATCCGGAGGGGGATGTCACCTCTGCCAAAGTCTGTGCGCATATAACAAATATTCCCTTCAGCATTACCAAGATGGATGTTCTCCAATTCCTAGAAGGAATCCCAGTGGATGAAAATGCTGTACATGTTCTTGTTGATAACAATGGGCAAGGTCTAGGACAGGCATTGGTTCAGTTTAAAAATGAAGATGATGCACGTAAGTCTGAACGCTTACACCGTAAAAAACTTAATGGGAGAGAAGCTTTTGTTCATGTAGTTACTCTAGAAGATATGAGAGAGATTGAGAAAAATCCTCCTGCCCAAGGAAAAAAGGGGTTAAAGATGCCTGTGCCAGGTAATCCCGCAGTTCCAGGAATTCCCAGTGTGGGAATGCCCAGTGCGGGAATGCCCAATGCAGGAATGCCCAATACAGGAATGCCTGCTGCAGGAATGCCCGGTGCTGGAATGCCCGGTGTGGGAATACCCAGTGCGGGAATGCCTAGTGCGGGAATGCCTAGTGCAGGAGGTGAAGAGCATGCCTTCTTGACTGTAGGATCTAAGGAGGCCAACAATGGGCCTCCATTTAACTTTCCTGGTAATTTTGGTGGGTCAAATGCCTTTGGACCACCACTCCCTCCTCCAGGATTAGGAGGGGCCTTTGGTGATGCTAGGCCTGGAATGCCTTCAGTTGGAAATAGTGGTTTGCCTGGTCTAGGACTGGATGTTCCAGGTTTTGGAGGTGGACCAAATAATTTAAGTGGACCAGGATTTGGAGGGGGCCCTCAGAATTTTGGAAATGGCCCTGGTAGCTTAGGTGGCCCCCCTGGCTTTGGAAGCGGCCCTCCTGGCCTTGGAAGTGCCCCTGGGCATTTGAGTGGGCCTCCAGCCTTTGGCCCTGGCCCTGGCCCAGGCCCAGGCCCAGTCCATGTTGGTGGTCCTCCTGGCTTTGGATCTAGTTCTGGAAAACCAGGACCAACAGTAATCAAAGTACAGAACATGCCCTTCACTGTGTCTATTGATGAGATTTTAGATTTCTTTTATGGCTATCAAGTGATCCCAGGCTCAGTGTGTTTAAAATACAATGAAAAAGGTATGCCCACAGGTGAAGCTATGGTGGCTTTCGAATCTCGGGATGAAGCCACAGCTGCTGTCATTGACTTAAATGACAGACCTATTGGCTCTAGGAAAGTAAAACTCGTATTAGGGTAGCTGTTCACATCAGTTCTTCATAGGGTAGATATAGTCTTCATAGTGCTGTGATTAATGCATTCAGATTGTTTTCCTAGTGTTTTCAGGTTAGAGCCTGTGGATTGTTTCAATTGCATATAGATTGGTTTCCATAACATAGAGCATTGGTTTACTGTTTACAGAAGACTCACTACCAGGATAAACATTGCTGTATGTTACAGTAAAGCTGTCCGGAGAGAACACAAAAATGATTTTGGCATACTATTAGAGAAACCATTTGTAAAACTCAAATGACCACATAAAGCTTATCCAGGAGTCTAGATTGGTTTTGTTTTATACCATATGGGGTGAAGAAAATAGAAATGTCAATAGAGTTCATTGAGGGTGCTCTTGCCAGCTGCTGAAAAATAGAAGCTGGCTACTCTTGGAATTTGGTTTAAAGCTGGACAGATTTGCTTTGTTATAGGGTCAAAGCTTTGTCTAAAGTCCTCATTTTCTTTAAAAATTGAATAAAATCTCTGTATACAGATTCACTGTATGTACCTTTATTGCTTCTTGAGGGTTCTTGCTGTATAGACAGTCCTGAAGTTGCTGCTTTATTTGCCTAATTGACTCATTTGTAAATGAGCAGAATTGTTTTGTTGATGTTTTTCTAATATAAAACTCCACACTTGGTTTGTGCTATAACCTTGAACTTTGATTTCTAATGTCAGTCACACTTAAAACTGTGTGGAATAAGACGTTTGCCACAAAAATAAAATATGGAGTCCTCTACCTACCAGAGCCTTTTTGGTTTGACCGCCAAGTTTTAGTCAGTTTAAAAATTGTTCATGTTGTTTGGATGGCATCAAAAACCAGAAACCACTTTTAATGGTCATTGTTTAAGATGCCTGATTTGAAGTCTTGCCCAAGATGGACTGATGTTCTGGCAATTTCCTTCTGTCCCAAATTTATGTGAAATTTTGACCTGTAACTAAACAAAAAGGGTCCATTCATAAGAAAGCATTATTATATATAGGTCTTTAAAATTGTAGTTGAAATTGTTAGCTTTGTTAGCAGTAGTGTTAACAGAATAAAAGATCCATAAGTTGGTCCATAGATCAATATATATTTAATCCTGTTAATTGGAGGCTTTTTGGTCTAGTTGTTTGATCAGGAGCCTGGTTACAAAAATTCCTTATACAGAGTACAAGTGCAGCTGCCAGAGGGGAGAGAATTGAGGCTCCTTGCCCTTTCATACTCTGGCATTCAGGACTAAGGCAGGAGGACCACGTGGGTTCTGGTTGGTGAGTGTCCTTGTCACGAAAACATTTGCCTTACAACGTCCTGCTCACTGCCACAAAAGGCTCTACTTATAGTTACTTTTCTTCTTAGTTAAAATGCTCTAAAGATGTGTCACATTATATTATAAACATGGAATGGGAGATTGGTGAGATACGAAAAACAAATTTTGTCTTTTACATGGGCCTCTGTCTTGGTTTGAAACATCCCCAACATTTCCTACAAATCAATTTACTTACAGAGGGGTCAGCCTTTTAAAAGAAATATTTTCTATTTAAGAAAAATAGTGCCTTTTGGGTGTTGCAATTCAGTGGAACACTGAAATACAGCGTCGTGTAATTTAGAGTTAAGAGTGGCAACAGTTCATTTGTGTGCTAAGATTTGGAAAGCTTTTTCATCACTACAATCTTAGAGGATTGACAGTACAGGATATTTTGTTTAGGGAAAGGATTATTTAGACTTTCAAAGAAGAAATGGCTGTGTTGTGGGTCTTTTGCTAATTCACGAATACAAATTTGCTTTGACAGATAACTAGGTATTGCCTCCTCAACTAAAAAAGCAATATGATGTTTGTATATGCTGTTCAATTTAAGTTTTCTGTTAAGTAATCATTTCTCATTCCAAAGACAGAGTGCAAAAAACTTCAGCGCTGCTTGGGAGTCTTATTTCAACTGCAGATTATTTTCCCCATTGGAAAGCTGACTATTTTCATTTTAGAAAAATGGGTTGTTTGAAGATGAAAGTCTTTTTATCTTTTTTCACAGTTTATTTTGGTTATGTGTTCATACGTTCTTATTAAATATTTCATATACTTTATTGCAACTACTTTGTTATTTCTACGTTTTAGATTAATGCTGAAAAGGAAAACTTGATTTCATTGTTCATCAAATTAAATAAATTAAGAAAATAGTGGTTTGTGTAGAAATTGGAGAGAATTGTGTTTCATATTTGGTTGAATCACAACAGTGCTTCTCTTGTTGTGAAATGTAATTAAATGCTTTGCCCTCTGGTACTTGATTTTTGTGTATCTGAGACTTATTAACATAGTGCTAACTGCTAAGCATACTGTTCACCTTGTTCTGGGCATTGGAGTTTGACTTTTTAAAAATTTCCTGAAAATATGTTCTGTGCAACTATTCATACCTCTCTTACCTGCAAATTTTCTCGTAAGAACTAGGTTTGGGGTGAAAATTTACATTATTTTCTCATTTGCTTTGTATGGTATGAAGGATTTGTAAAGCTTCGCTTAAAGTGGTGTGTATTTGTAAACACTATCATGATATTTTCAATCTTATGTGTAAATTTTATTGCCTGTTTTTGGTGTCTCTGACATTAATAGAAGAGAAACTTTTCCATTAGGTTTAAACCTTCCTCCCCACCCCCCATTTTTTTGTTTGCTTGGTTTTTTTTTTTTTTTAGCTTAAAGGGTTAGAGAAATCTACAAAATGTATTTTATAAATAAGCAAACTTGTAAACTTTTCCTGAACTTTAGTGAAACAGTTGGTAAGCAAAATTTGGAGGTGTGTTCTGTGTTTCCACTGCAGTTTGGATGTATAATTATTAGTGGCTTTTTTTTTTAATGCAACACTGTTAAGTGAAATGTAGTTTCTAGCTTTGTGCTCCAAGTTGTCAAAGCATTGTTAGTGGAAATTCCATTAGGAAACTTTATTCAGAATTTCAGAGAGGTAACAGTGTAATTAGGTCAGTCTTAACCCACTGGATGAAAATCTAGGGCTGTGTATGGAAGTAAGCAAACATACATTTTGGGTGGAAATAGATAAAAATAAGGATGCACGAAAGCCTTAATCAAAGTCCCTGTTATTGGATTCCGTCATTGTGTAGAGGTGTGGGTCAAGGTTTAAAAATAAATCCACTCATCAGTTGAAGAACACTTTAAAAATGTGTAAAGAAAATGTAAAATTGCTGCTAGTCAAATCTTCTGGGAAGAATTTCTGGCAGTGATCACTTTTAAAAATTATTTCCCACTCTTGCAAACATTTAAATTGTTTTACTGGCAGTTCTGTAGTAGTCCAAACTTTAGAAACCAAACACAATAAAATAACTCATTGCCAGTGTGGCCACAACAGTGCCAGCAAATACTGCCTTGGCTTCATTCAGCAGAGATTTTTGTTTATATAGATAAAGTCTTGAATACTGTTCAATAAACTTGTCACGAAATAAAACAGGCTGATGCTTTTAATGCTTTGACTGTACATGAGTACTCTACTGAGCTATACCATCAGGTATTTGGGGTTTTTTTAAAAACTCCTGAAAATATTTTGTGCCTTTGGAAAGGTGGCTTTGGTGATCTTGGAGGTAACAATTGTTGCTTATCCTTGTCTGCTAATGCTGAAGTGTGGAAAGAAGAGGATACCTGGAACTGCAGGGAGGAATCTTGACTCTAGGTCAGATCTGTGGTATCCACCTTTTCAGACTTAACATGAGTTTTGCTAGCAAGTCACTTTGTTATGTGGACTCAGAAAGAACTGAAAGCCAGATACTCCTTTTCACAAAAGGAGTTTTAAAGGGGGCTGTGAATTGTTTTTTAAAAACTGTTTACTTTAGGAAATGGGAAAACAAATTTTCAGAATACATTGTCAGTTGCACATACCTCTAAAGCTTTGTTTTTCTTTTTTGTTTACTTATTTGTTTTTGCATTAGTATGTGAGGTATTTGAGGTGGGGAAGAGGGGAGAGGAATCAAAAATATAGCTGCTGTCCGACATTGATGCTCTGGTTTTGTCCTTTCCACATTGGTTCAACTTCTACTGAAAAAATTAGCAAATAAAAAGTTTCTGTAAACTCCACAGAGTCTCTTAAAAAAAAAAAAAATCTGGATTGGACTTGCAGAGAAATTAGTGGGCTGTTCCTTTTAACCAAGACTCTTGAAAAATGTTTGTAACTTTTATCTTTATCATGAAAGTTTTAGCCTGTATTTGAGTTTGAATACCCAATTTGTTTTAGAGAGGTTTAGACTAGACATAATTAATTCCAGGTAGTTGCTGATCTGTTTTTAAAATTACGACAGTTTGACTAAGCATTTGAAAAATCAGAGTGAAATCGGCTGCCTAAGGATATCCAGAATGGCGTTTACCATCTTAAAAGGGTGGACTATGTGCTAATATGTCTCCCTTTATTGCTCAGGAGTGATCACTCAACTTCTGTAATTCATTGTTGTCTGCTTTCCATTGTTTTACATCAAGTAATAGTCTATCAATTTTGTGCATCGCCACCGTTCTCCTTACCCCCCAAAAGTAGAGCTTTTACGGGATATGGTAGAATCCAAACTTATGGCTATCCTTTTTAATTAAAAAAATTGCTTGATATCAGTTTTGTCTTTCTAGCATAAAATCTTTAGATCACACTGACTTACTGTAAAATGTTCTGGAAAGAGTATACTCTCGTGGTGGCACAGTTCTCTGATGCTGTAGTGACTTTTCTGGGAAAATTCTTCTGTTCAACAAATAAGCAAGCTCATCTCTTATTGGTGCCTGCTCATGTAAATCTTAATTCTTCACTGTGCTATTCCTTGGTGCCTTGAGCTATTTTTGTGCCAGAGGATCTCACAAGCATCCTAGAATATGGGTCGTTTTCTGGATCAACATAACTAGCAACAAGCAACTAAGGTGGCAGCTGCTTTTCTACATATTGCTCTACTACTGAAGGGGCAAAAAGCCACCTGATGCAAACATTCCAGCCCCAGGGACAGAGGGCAGCACTCTAAAACTCTGAGGACAGGGAAGTAGTGTAGTGCTCATTAACCATATTCCTTGAATTCTGTCAAGAGTCCCAGGAACCTCTCCCCAGCAAAAATGTTGACCATTAGGTCATAGAGACTAAGCAAACACCAGCTGTAGAGAAGTGGTTAAATAGCACAGCAGAGCATTGGAGTTGGCACCCTAGCTGTTCCGGACATCTGGACTGTGATTTCAGTGACTTAATAGTTTCATGTCATTTTTCCTAGGCAACTGATGGCCTGCCATTTCATGTTGAGAGAAGGAGGAGGTGACTATTTGGGGAAAATAGAGCTATGAGAACATAATTAAATATGGACAGAGTTAAAGATGTTGAATAAGCATAACACATCCCAGTATTACAATATAGCAAGCTATGCTATGTTCAAACAGACCGCCCCTTGGTGTTTGATTCCCTCTCTATTTTGATGGTCTCAGTTTTCCCCTTTTACCTGCTTGTATAGTAAGCCTGCTGGTAACCAGCACTATGAGTTTTACTTAGACTGAAGCCCCCTCACTGGTGTCTCTGTAGCCCTAACCTCCTAATTGGGGTGGGGGTGGGTGTGAATTCACTCACAGCTCTTGATTAGTGAAATAAGATTTGTCACTTACGCATTTGTGCTATACATCAAATGTAACAACCACATTGTACTGCAAATCACTTGTTAGTCCTCGAAGAGTGGGAACGTCTTAAGAAGGGTAAAGAAGTTCAGCTACTTAAGGGCTCTTAAATCGTACTAACAGGTGCTGTGGCTAATTTCATTTTTCTTTTGTTCCACACTTCCCCACACGTTGGGGCGTCATGTCCTTTATACATAACTCCTTTCTGTAGTGTGGGCCCAGCAGGATCCCTTGGCTATAAATCTGGCTTAAGTGGTGGAAGACAAATACACCTCTTACTGAAGTAGATAATGCTGATTACCTTTGCTTCTGTGACCACTGAATTGACAGGTTGGAATTGGAAATATCTGTTAACTCCAAACTTTTAAGACAATTTCACATGGATATACAGCTTAGCCATAGCTGTAACCCATGCTAATTAAATGTTTTGAGTGGTGGTGTGCACCTAGCACTTAACACATTGTGTTGGAAAAGGAAGTTTAAAAAATGCCTGTTCTTCAAGACTTTAAAGTCCTAAATGATGCAAGTAAGTGCTCAGTTGTACTTATACATATTCAGGGTATACTCATGACTCACAGGAACTAGATAAAGGGTTTCCTGGCCAGCTGCTGAATGGTCAGACAGAAATAAGTGTAATGGAATCCTTAGGTGTAAGCTGAGGGAAGGTGCGATCTCTAACCAGTGTTCTTGGGGACACAATACTGTTAGTTTAGTAAAATGAAATGACTGTGTGAGGGAGCACAGTAGCAGTATCTAAAATTGTGCCTGTCCTGAAAGCTCTTAAAGTTGTCCCATAACAGCATAGCTTGAGGTTCTGGCAGCCTAACTGGTATGACTGAGCTGAATGGTCTACAGAGCAGGTAGGCAGGCAAGGCAAAGGTTGGTTCTAGGGATGTCCTGGCCTAGCAGAGGGACAGAACCTTTTATCTTTTTAATAATCTTTTGACTAGCCGCCAGATAACAAATGCTCTAATACGTTCATAAACAACTCAGAATTAAGTGAATTTCCCCATCAATTTAACCACGTATATGCATAGTTGTCTACCTGAAATTCATTCCTTTGTGGTTTTAGATCAATTTGACACAGAGTTTTAGCTTTTCCGTCTGAAATGTCCACCTTTTGGTTCTTGTTCTTCTAGGCCAACACTGTCCAATAGAATGTTCTCCAATGGAAATGTTCTCATGTGTACTAATATGGTAATTATATTTTAATAGCTATGTGTGGCTAGTGGCTACTGTATTGAGCAGCACAACTGTAGATTCACAGCGCAGCAGCAGATTTCCTCTCCCAGGTCTGATCTTTGGAGATCTTGTTAGGCAGCACTATCCAGTAGAAATAAGAATCACTTGACGTCATTTAAACTTTTCTAGTAGCCACATTTATAAAAGGTTAAAAGGAACAAGTGAAATTTAAGAATACACTTAATACAACATTGTAAAGCAACTACACTCCAATAACAATTAAAAAATATATATATTTAACCCAGTAGATCTTAAATGTTACAGTTTCAGCTTATACTCAATATAAGATTATTGAGCTATTTTACATTTTTGTTTTTGTACTAAGTTTTCAAAATTCAGTGTATATTTTACAGCACATTGTGATTTGAACTAAGCATTATTTCAAGTATTCAATAGCTGCATGTGGTTAGGGGCTACCCTTTTGGACAGCACAGATTTAGAATATTTAAAAAGTTATTCACTGCCATTTCTCTCCTAGTTTTGCTGCCTCTTTCAGCTGTTTCTTCACTTTTGAGTATTCAAATTTTGTTGCATTCCTCCTAACCTTTACCCCTCCTGTTGTGTTTGCAGGTTAGTTTTGTTTTTGAGAATTTGCCTCAGTTACCTTTTTTATGGGCAACACTGGAGGTTAACTAGGTGACAGTTTTATATTGTAAAATTACTAATCCTGCACTAGAAGCAGCCACAGAAGTAGAATCTCTCCTCTCCACTCTGTACGCCATCCACAATGGCAAGTGGGCAAGTCATTGTGTGTCTGTAACGTAGCGTCTTTATTTTTGAAATCCTCTCTCTTTAATTTCTCAGCTTCCCTAACATATTGAATTCTGAAGATCAACCCATCTTAAGATTTCCCATGTATCCCAAGTAAATTTATTCCAGTGAGGGGGCTTGCGTTATCAGCAGTAGGTTGGTTTCTTTTCCAGGGGCTCTGGTCTGCTGCTTTTGTTCATTAACTCAACACCTTTTGTGCCATTGGTCACACTGCACACTGGAGATGCACAAGTTCTTGTTGATGCCCTTGCCCTGGAGATGGTAAGGAAGGTGGTCCAGTACTGTTGTCTTAGACACTGCAGGCAATAGAGAGGCAGGTGTCTCATTTAAAAAACATAGATTAAATATATAGATTCCACCAGGGCAGGATGAGGGCAAAGGTGGCTGCCCAGTAGGTGTTCTTTGAAAATTTTGGTAGAAGTCACATTTTCTACTTTTATTTGCTGTATTCGTGCTTGTTATTTGAAGTTTATTCCTTTGATTCCTTTGCCTTGGCAAACAAATAGGGAGAATGTGTGGTGGGTGCAGAATTATTTTTGATCTGTGTGCAAGATTGGTGTAGATCATAGGAAGAGGCCACATGAGCCTCACTGCTCTTTTAGTAGCCAAGTGGACTTCAGATTGAACTGGATTACACAAGGTGTGAGCTGTTGGTAAAATGGATGGAAATCACATCCTAAGGGAAGCGAGTTGTGGTTCATCCAAGTTACTGTGTGTCCCAGGGCTAGTTATTTCCTTTCTCTGTCTTTAGTAGTAATGGGATTAATTAACAAAATGGGGTGAAATTAGATAATCTCATTATATTCAGTTTTAAATTTCTGTGATTCTGTGAACCCAGCTATTTCATTTCTTTCTGGAAATCTGTAGTTAATTTGAACCTTAAAAGAGAGGCCAGTGGAACTAAAAGTTTTGGTCTGGCTACTGCTTGTGATAGCAGTTCCACACTTAAGCTTGAGAACTTCATTAGGGGAGAAAAGAGGGAAGGGTCTTCATTTCCCTTTTTGGAGGCTGTTCCTTTCCTGCCATTTAGGTCCTCTGGAGCAGGTAGACCGAGGCATTCCTCCTGGGTGTCTCGTCAGCCAACAAGTAGATGATACCATACAGTAAAAGGATCCGTTTATGAGCACTGAAGAGAGGAGCAGTTAACACATGTAGGGCACTTACACTGGGTCAGGCAGGGGGCACTTTCCATGGTTAGCCCCATTTAATTCTCAAAATAATCCTCTAAAGTTGGCACTGTTATTATCCCCACTTTACAGATGGAGAGATTCAGGCAAAGAGAAGCAAAATAACTTGCCCAGAGTCTCATTGATAAGGGGTGAACAGAGATTATTCAGTCATCACCTGTCTGCATGACTCCAGAGGCAGAGCCCCTCCTTTCCTCGTTGTTTCCTTCCTCTCCCTGACTTTTGTGGGGGGAGATGTGGGAGGCCAGTGGCAGCACTCTTCTGTCATGGGTCCCGAGCTGGCTGGGGAAGGGGCTCCAGCCTTGTGCCAATGCTCCAAATGCTTATTTTGAAGTAAGAAGGTGGCGGCTTTGTTTAAGCACATTCAAAGTCACGAGGGGAAAAATGTCCACTCAGATACAGTTCTATCTTGGTAGAAGGCCATGTGTTCCTTCTTGGTTTGCTTCCTTTCCCATATCTAATTCTCTCCTCAAGCTAGCTTCCCTTTGGAGAGTTGCACACAGGTTGGATTTGTCCATTTTTTGGATAAGTCTTTTTGGGACGTTGGAGCTGGATCAGTGGCTTCCAAACTTTTTTGACCATTGTAGAATACAGCGGGATGGGAAACCCTGTGACCGTTTACTATACCGTTATTTTCCCACTTTTCACTTTTTGTGTGAACATGCACATTTTAAGCTTTCTAATATTGCCAAATGCTGTATGGCAGCCAGACTTCCTAGTATTATATGGATCTAAATCAAATTATTGCTTAAGATTTTCGCTTATAAACACGTTAGTAGCTCTTAGTCAGCTGTATGAATAAAGAATGTGTAGTTTTGTAGTAAGGATTTGCATATTGGATTCAGTTCGTGACTTAGGAGGACTGTCCTTGAGGCTGCTGATTTAAATTTGGGGAATTCCTGAGTTATAGAGGGAGAGGCCGGGGTAGAAATACTTTGTCTACCTTCATCATGTCCCTTGAGGCAGAGAGGGAAACGAAGAGTGGTGGTGATGGGTGTGGTTTGTCTTTTTCAATCTTATGAGAAAAGAGTACTCCGTTGGGTGGTGTTCTCCCATTGGGAGCTTATGGAGAATTTCCTGATGGGTTTTCACGATTTGATCCAGCATCTCAGCTGCTCCAGTGTGCCAAGGTAGGCAACAGGAGTGAGGGCGTGGCTTTGGTTTGTGAATGAGTGCCATACAGATGGGTGCTCTGTTCCTCCTCACAGCCTGGAAATGGGGTTGAAGTCTGGTGCCTTGCCTTCCTTGTTAGGCTTTTGGGAATGGAGGAAGGCAGTGTAACTCCTGAACATGAACAACTGAAGAGTTTCAGCTCAGTTGGCATTGAATTGGATCCAACTAGATCCAGGAGGAAAGATCTGTTCTTGGATTTGTAAGAGCCAAGATTGAATCTCCCGAGGCAGGAGAGGGGAAGCCAAAGAAAATGAAGGGTGAGTTACTGCCTATTGGCAGTGAGATTCCCTATCAACAGTCACGTGCTAGTCAACTGGCTAGCTGGGCAAAGGGAAGCCCTGATTTTTAGCATTTGCCCAATTTCTGTGGTTTAAAACTTAACGAGGCCACCTGCTTACAAAATTCCTTTACAATTCTCTCGCAAACTGTACAAGCCTGCTCTGGCACGCTGCTGCAAGCCTCCCTCAGGTGTTTTGAATTCCCATTCTGTGCTCAGGTCTGTTCTGTGTGACATAGGAGATGCTGAAGCAGCGTCTTTTCTAAAGAAGCTTGTTATTTCATTGACAGGAGCTAGAAACATTGACGGTACAATTGTGGTGTGGCTTGAGTATAGCAGTCCAGAATGAGAAGTTGTTGAGTGCTGGAAAGATCATGAAAAGGGGAGCATATGAGAGCTAGGCTTGAAGGATAATAATAGCTAACAGTTACTGGTGATAATAGTATCAGACTCTGTACTAAGCATCTTGCATACAATGTTTATGTCAATCTTCAGAAATAGATAATATCCCTTACTTTACACCTGAGTAAAAATTTTGCCCAAATTACAGAGATAGGACATCATTCTAGTGGGTGTGTAATAGTATCTCATTGTGGCTAGAAAGGAGTAAAGCCAGTACTTGGAGCCTGGTTACTTCACTGCAGAACTCATACTCTTGCCCACTACTATATCAGATTGCTATTAAATATAAGAAGGGAGGTTATTTCAGTAGAGAAGGGTGTTAACTACAGTCTAAAGTCTTAAGACTAGGTGGGAGTCAGAATAAGCGTTCTGGTCCTCATTTTACTTAACGATGTATGTCTCCATAACCAAATCACTTCTTCCCTCTCTGTCTTGAATTGAGGAACTTGGATAAGATGATCACTCAGTTCCTTTTAATTTCTGACATTTTGTGAATTTTAAGTTATAAAAATGAGAGTGTGTATAGCTTCTTTAAGGAATACTGGAGAAAGTGCCCTGCCAGGGTACGAGGCTTGGGAAGCACTAAGGTTGGCTGGCGATGGGGGTAAGCAGAGGAAAGCAGTCTACAAGGGCGAGTGAAGGGAATGAGACTCCAAGTGGTAGAAAGCAAAAGCAGGAGATGTTGGTGCTGAATACTCAGTTGTTTCCGTTTGCACTTTCCCAGATGAAAAGGTGTGGATTGTGGGTGCAAACAGAGATAACAAGCTAACCTTTTGTATTGAATATTCCTGGAAAGCTCACTTCTCCCTTGATGGCTTCTGCAGCAGGCCAGGGCTAGATTTGGGTTATTTCTGAGAATCCTTGGATTATCACTCCTTTCTTTTAGCATTAGTTCAGCAGTTATTTATAAAGCACCTGCTATGTATGAGTCACTGGAATGGGAATAAGACAGATCTGGTCCATCCCCTATTGAATTTATATAATCTGGTAGGGGAAACAGATAATAAGCAAGTAAGTTACACATTTTGATAGGTTTATGAGAAGCTGGGTTTTGTTGGTTTGGAATCAGGGAAGATCTCTGACTTCAACATAGAAAAGAGATCGGAAGGGACTGAGAGTGGAAATGGGGAGACCAGAAGGAGACTATTACAGACATCCAGGCAAGACACGCTGATTCAGAAGAGAGTGCACAAAGACCTGGCGAGTATTAGCCAGATGTCTCTTACAAAAATAAATGAAAAAAATTTCTGAGACTCCTTTTATTGAGTCACTTAAATGTAATATTTAATAAACTTCTGTAAAGCTTCAGTCCTATAAAGGATGCTGACAATCCCATGAGATTAATGAGACTAGATGAAAGGTAAATGAGGCTGGTGTAAAGTATGTACCTGTTAAAGGGATAGGGGACAGAAGAGTGACATGAACTAGTTTTAATTACGGAAGATTTCCAAACAGAGGTAGGTTTGGAGGTAAATTTTAAAGGAGATAAATAGGATTTAGGAGATACTAATAATCTCATGCATTAGATGATTTAAAGGGAATATGACTCAAAGAATAGAAAACTGCACATTATAAAGATTTGCTTATAAGAGTCACTAATTCCAATGAGAAAGTAGAAATCAGATTTGTGAAAAAACAAAACTGTAGTTATCCAGGAAGCTCTGACCTCTCAGAATGAAATCTAGTCCCGTGTGCTCCTGGGGCATATGTGGGCCCACAGCATTCTGGTTGGGGTTTTAGTCTGGGCAGAGAAGAAACTGAAAAAAGATAGAATAGGACCAGCTGTGGAGAAAGTGGTAGAAATGGTAACAGACTAGAAAAGAATAGTCTATTAGAAATAGAGGCTTAGCACAGGAGGAAGCTCCTGACCCTCTGCATGTATTTGGCCCGCACCAAAAGCATCTCTTTCTGGGATCTTTCAGAAGTTATGGAGTGAGGGGAAGGGCAGCAGTTCCAGTTGTTGCCTGTAATCTTACCACCACAGTTAATTACTGCTAATGCTCTCATAGTTCACAACTTTTTTTTTTTTTTTTGGCTGTGCTGCGCGGTATGTGGGATCAGGGATCAAAACCCGTGCCCCCTGCAGTGGAAGCTCGGAGTCTTAACCACTGGACCACCAGGGAAGGCCCACAACAAAGACTTTATCAGGGATAAACCTGTAGCCCTCCATTTAAATTTTTCCCCAACATTTTATTATGAAAACTTTCAACATAGGAAAAGTTGAAAAAATGATACAGTGAATTCCCATGTATCCACCATTTAGATTCTACAGTTTATATTTTCCTATATTTGTTTTACCACATCTATCCATTCAGCACACCATTTTAATTTTTGGTGCATTTCGTAGAAGTTGTGAGCATCAGCACACTTCACCCATAAATATTTCCGTATGCCTTATCCTGAGCTGAATATTTGTTTATGGGTTTGGGGTAGGGGTTGATAAAATTTACATGCAGTAGGATGTATATACCTTAAGTGTACCATTGGATGAAAATGACAAATTCACCTATGACTCACATTCCTACCTAGGTAAAGGACTTTCACATTCTCCCTAGAGTTCTCTTCTGCCTCTTCGCAGTTAATACCTCCCCCTCCCCTGGGGGACAGGGGAAGAACAACCACTATTCTGAATTTTTTCACCATAGATTAGTTTTGCCTGTCATAAAACTTTATAAAGTGTAACTATGCATTTTATGCTTCAGGTTCATCCATGTTGCAGATATTAATAGTTCTTTTGCTGAGTAGTTTTCTATTACATATACAAACATTATGGTTTGTTTATCCATTCTCATATTGATGGACAACTGGGCTGTTTCAGATTTTTGGCTATTATGAATAAAGCTGCCATGAACATTCATGTACAAATCTTTTTGTGAACATAATGTTTTTATTTATTTTGGATAAAAATCTAGAGTGTAATTGCTCTTGGGCTAGATATACGTTTGGTTTTCTAATAAGCTGCCAGACCGTCAAAATGGTACATTTAGTGCCTTCACTAACAACGTATGAGAATTCCACATCCTTGCTAACATTTGGTGTTGTCGGTTTTTTACTTTTAGCCATTGTGATGGGTATGTAGTAGTATCTCATTGTGGTTTTAATTTGTATTTCGTTGATAACTAGTGCTATTGATCACTTCCTTTGATTATTTCCAATTCATGTTTTCCTTTATGAAGTATCAGATCAATTTTTTTGCCCATTTTTAAATTGACTATCATTTAACGTTGAATTCTAGGAGTCCTGCATTGTAGAAGAGTACAACTTCTGCATTACTGCTGGACATTAGTTCAAATGGAAAAGGCATGAAGGTTTGAGTTGAGCAGAAGCACATTTACCATTTATTCAGTAAATGGTTATGAGTACCAACTAAGCATTAGTATTAGGGATACAGAAATAATACCTAGCCCCAGTTCCAAGGAGCCAAGATTATGAGGGTAGACAGACAAAAGTAAAAATTCTGATGTAGTGGTTTCACCGTTAAGTCACTAAATATTTACTGAGTACCTACTATAGGATAGGTACTGTTGTAGGTATTGTACATATAGAGGTAGGCGAACCAGACATAGTTCCTACTCTAATACAGCTTATTTGTTTTCTGGAGTGTATGTGGGGGAAGACAGTGCAGAGCCCCTGAGATGGGGAATGAGATTGATGTTGAGTGTATGTGGATCAGAAATGAAACCTGAAAAAAAAAAAAAAAAGAAATGAAACCTGGCTGGAACGTACTTGCATGACTAGATGATTAGTTAGGTGATGGTCAGGTCTTGCAGGGCTTTGTAGACCATGGTAAGAACTTTGGATTTTATTTTGAGTGTTTTGGGAAGCCATTCCAGAGTTTTAAGCAGAGAAGCGGCATGAGCTGGTTTCTGTTTGGCTAATAAACGCTGTGAGTGTGTATGTGTGTGTCCGTGCACGTGCATGTGCAAACACACACATACAGAAAAACTGGTGAAGAAACCACTGCAGTCATCCAGAGGAGAGAGAAATCCAACCTGGGGAAGGTGGGCAAAACTTCATATAAGAATAATGTCACAGCATAACCATGGATGACAAGGCATTTGCTAGGCAGAAAAGTCAGAGGTATCAGCGTGTGTTGTGTCTGTGTGTTTGAGAAACGAGAAATAGCTTTGGATGACTAGTTGGGTGGATGGTGGAACGGCAGGAGGTAGAACAGTCTAAGAAGGGCTTTGAAGGTTGAATTACAGGTGCAGGGTCATCGTATTAGACAATTACTTAGTTCTGTATAGGCCCTCTGGAGTTGTGCCACAAGGTGGCCATGCTAGGGAGTTAGGCTTTGAAACTAAGGGCCATGAGCGGCTACTATACAGGGCTTCTAGTTAGAGATTTTCCGGAAGCTGGCGTCAGGGATGACTAGGTAAGGCACTGGTATGGATGAAAAACCAAGGGGGAGGCAAGAAACAATGGGGCCTGAAGTTAGGTAGAAGTTGTTGAAGTGAAGGTATAGAGGCTTTGGGGTTAGAATGAATTGTCATGAGGACATGAGGTGTGGATTAGGGCAAAAAGCTAATGAGTCCCTTTAAAAAATACAAAACAAACAGTATAAAATATTGAAACAATACAGAAGTGTATAAGAGTGTGTAAAATTCTCACCTTTATTCCATTCTTCTGAGGTGTACCTAAAAGTTGCATTTATTTGGTGTGTCTTCCATTTTTTGTGTGTATTTATTTTGTATATGTATTTAAATCTATTGTATATACACATACAATTGAAGTTTAAAATGGGGTTATAGTCTTCTTACCATTTTTTTGCAACTTTATTTTTTCATATGATACCAGTATACTTCTGCCTTAATTGTTTATTTACCCGCTACTTGTCATTCCATTGACTAAGTACCGTAATTTACTTAGTCACCACCTATTGATAGACCTTTAAGTGGTCTCAGGTTTTTTACTGTTCTGAGCAATGGTGAAATGATCATTCTTCTTTATTTGTCTCTGTACTATGCAAACACTGCCTGAGAGAATGTGTGAGGTGAGAAGCATGGAGTCGGATTATGACGGGGGAAGTTGTGGTTCTGTTCCCTCAGGAGTATGTATTGTGCTCTGGATCTGTCCTTGGGGAACCTCCAAAGCAGTGATCAGGCTGGTCAGAAGTCTAAAAGCCACATTCTAGTGGCAATATTCAAAAGAACTGGGGCTATTTCTCCAGATTTTAGCTTGCAGTTCACTGCTTCCGGTATCAGATGGTTCTCAGAGGGAGACGGAATAAGGCTTTCTTGTGGAATTTTAGATGGGAAGAAATAGGAATAATGCGTACAAGTGAGAATTCAACAGACTTGGGTTAGTTTGGGTAGGACTTTATGGAGCAGGACTTTCTGATGATTGGATTATAAGAGTGGTGGGTTTTCCATCATTGGGTGCATTCAAGCAGAGACTGAGGTGCTATGGAGGGGACAGTATGTGAAGCAAGTTGAACTCTAAGAATCATTCCAATTTTGGTTGATAACAGCATTCAAGACAGAGACCATGAGGCACTAAGATGGGAATAGCACTAACTGGGCAGGGTTGGGAGAGGGATTGACTGCGGGTCAGTTTAGGGGAGGTTGAGGCTGGAGGCGTCCTGGGGTATAGTGCTGGGAAACCTGGAATGCTGAGTGAAGCTGGGTGAGAGATCTGACCTCGTCTGCACTCTTGGTACAGATGGTCGCAGGCGTATCGGTCGGGGGAACATAGGGTTAGTGAGGAGTCTAAGGATAACTGTTATGGTGACTTAGGAGGCGGGGTTTATATGGGAGTCATGGTGATCCATGCAAGAAGGTAGTGTTTCTAGCAAAAGGAATGGATGGAGAACCTTGGTGCTGTTTGATTGCCAGTCAGTTTGGAGATGGCTAAGCTGGGAGCAGAGGCTGGAGATGGCCTTTTGGATTTCCTGCAGCAAATATTTATTAGGTGCTTGAGACAGAGCAGTGAATAGAACAGACAGATATTCCTTCCCTCATGGAGGTTACATTCTAGTGGGGAAGACAAATTACATAAATATATATAGTATATTAGACAGTGATAAATGCTAAATAGAAAAAACAGGAAATGGGTATGTGATGTATCAGTGGTAGTAGGGTTGAAATTTTAGAGTGGCCAGAAAAGGAGAAACTTTTCCTTCAAACTGGAGATTTGTTTTTTTTTTTAATTTATTTTGGGCTGCGTTGGGTCTTCGTTGCTGCACACGGGCTTTCTCTCTAGTTGCGACGAGCGGGGGCTGCTCTTTGTTGCGGTGCGGGGGCTTCTCACTGCAGTGGCTTCTCTTGTTTCAGGGCACAGGCTCTAGGAGCACAGGCTTCAGTAGTTGTGGCTCGCGGGCTCTAGGGTCGCAGGCCCAGTAGTTGTGGCGCACGGGTTTAGTTGCTACACGGTACGTGGGATATTCCCAGACCAGGGCTCGAACCCGTGTCCCCTGCATTGGCAGGCAGGTTCTTAACCACTGTGCCACCAGGGAAGCCCAAGAAGATGATTTTGAATAGAGACCTAGAGAGAATGTGAGGGAACAGCAAGCCGTGTGGGTTATATGAGGGAAGAAAATTCTAGGCATTGAGGTAGAAACAAGCATATTTGAGGAATGACAAGCAGACCTGTGTTGCCAGAATGGAGTGAGCAAGAAGGTGTTAGGAGATCAAGTTAGAGAGATCTAGATCTTTCAAAACCTTGTAGGCCAATGCAGAGTTTGGATTTTTTCTAAGCAATGGGAAATCATTATTGGGTTTGGGTAGAGGTATGACATGACCTATGTTTTAACAGGATCACCCTGGTTGCTGTATTGAGAGTAGCCTGTTGGTGTGAGGATGAGGGAGTAGAGGTGAGGATGGCATAGGATAAGGGAGACCTGTTAAAAGAGGGTAATGCAGTAAGCCTGGTGAGAGATGATGATGGCTTGGACTAGGTAGTGCAAATAGTGAGGAGTTGGGGCTTCCCTGGTGGCGCAGTGGTTGAGTCTGCCTGCTGATGCAGGGGACACGGGTTCGTGCCCCGGTCCGGGAAGATCCCACATGCTGCGGAGCGGCTGCGCCCGTGAGCCATGGCCGCTGAGCCTGCGCCTCCGGAGCCTGTGCTCTGCAACGGGAGAGGCCACAACAGTGAGAGGCCTGCATACCGCAAAAAAAAAAATAGTGAGGAGTTGGACCTGAACAGCTGATCATAGGCTAGGAGAATCCATGTGGGGGATCATAACTCTGCCTCAAGGTGTAGAGCCCCAGGGTTAGTGGGAAATCATTGGAGGAAGAGACTTTGGGGAGCAGAATCTAGATCATGGCTGTATTGGGGGCAGTATTGGGCTTGGAACTTGGATTAGGGTCTGGTCTGGAGCCAGTAAAGGCATCAGAGTGAGATTCATTGGTCTGTGAGAAGATCAGGGTTGGAGTCTGGGTCTGGGGAATGTTATTAGGATTGGGACCAGTTTTGGGCTGAGGACTAGTTTGGGGTCAAAGTTGTTGTTGGAGGCCAGTACACTTTTTCTGCATCTTCCTGTCATATTCTTGGACCAGGGTTGGTTGTAACCACCATCTCCCATCCCATTGAGCTTACCCAGGGGGATTGGAGGAATATGGAAGCTATAGGGGCTTCTCTTCCTTGGGTGTCATGGGGGTAGACACAGGCTCAGCCCTGCCTGGTTGAAGCCAGCTGACTTTACAAGTTGGGACCTACAGTCAGGGAGGGGTGAGGAAGGTGCTTGATTCAGGTCTTTTTCCCCCCAGATGGCCCACTGCGTGACCTTGGTTCAGCTGTCCATTTCATGTGACCACCTCATTGACAAGGACATCAGCTCCAAGTCTGACCCACTCTGCGTCCTTTTACAGGATGTGGGAGGGGGCAAATGGGCTGAGGTAAGAAGGACTATGGGGGATAAAGTTGTGGAGGGAGGCTAGGACTCTTTTGGGTTGGAAGGTGCATGACTGTGATGCTTATTGGCTTCTGCCCACAGCTTGGCCGGACTGAGCGAATACGGAACTGTTCGAGCCCTGAGTTCTCCAAGACTCTGAAGCTTGAGTACCACTTTGAAACAGTCCAAAAGCTCCGATTTGGCATCTATGACATAGACAACAAGACACCTGAGCTGGGGGATGATGACTTCCTAGGAGGGGCTGAGTGTTCCCTAGGACAGGTATGCACAGCCAGGGATTAGAATCCTTCAGACACAGGTTAAGTAAGAGCGCTGTCAGATAAACCAGACTGCTTGGAACTTGGAGGTTGGGGTCAAACAGGACCTAGCCTTGTCTGAGACCTTGGTACCCCACCCACCCCTGCTCTGCCCCAGATTGTGTCCAGTCGGATACTAACTCTACCCTTGATGCTGAAGCCTGGAAAACCTGCTGGGCGAGGGACCATCACGGTAAGGAGGAACTCTGCTGGGGTTTGTGGGTGGTTGTGTACTTATATCCATGAGGAATTCATGAGATGGTACAGTCTCCTGCTTCTTCCCCTACCTAGGTCTCAGCTCAGGAGCTAAAGGATAGTCGTGTAGTGACCATGGAGGTGGAGGCCAGAAACCTAGATAAGAAGGTGTGTGTGGAAGGAGGCCTTGGGAGTTCAAGAATTAAGCGTACAGGGATGGTGTGTTGGAAGGGGAAGGGTGAGAAGGTCTTTCATAGTGGTTGTCAGATGCCTGAGTCTAAACTGCGGTCTCTGTGATATTGACAGGACTTCCTGGGAAAATCGGATCCGTTCTTGGAGTTTTTCCATCAGGGTGATGGGAAATGGCACCTGGCATACAGATCTGAGGTGTGAGACCCCTGGGATTGGGTATGATGGGGTAGGAGAGAATCTCCTGGGGCTTGTGATTACCAGGGTTTGGAGCACAGGGCTAAAGAGTCTGTATATGGGTAAGAAGAATGGCAGCTCCCCACATGCCAACGCAGAGCTCACTAGAGGCCTTGCCCTCCACCTTCAGGTCATCAAGAACAACCTGAACCCTACTTGGAAGCGCTTCTCTGTTCCCCTTCAACACTTCTGTGGGGGAGACCCCAGCACACCCATCCAGGTGAGGAGCTTGCCTCCTGAGTGGACTGAGCAGGGGCAGAGAGCCTGGGGAGGGATTTATTCTCACCTGCCACCTGCCTCCTGGTCTTTATATATACACACACCTTCCCTCCTAGGTGCGATGCTCCGATTATGACAGTGATGGCTCACATGACCTCATTGGTACCTTCCACACCAGCTTGGCCCAGCTGCAAGCAGTCCCAGTGAGTGCTGGCTCAGGGGTATTGAGGTGGGCCTAGGGGCTGCAGCTCCAGGAAGAGAGGGAGGGCAGGGCAGCTCCAATCCTAGCTAATGCTCTAGAAGTTTCCTACTCTAATTTTTCTTTCCTTACCAGGCTGAGTTTGAATGCATCCACCTTGAGAAACAGCAGAAAAAGAAAAGCTACAAGAACTCTGGAACTATCTGTGTCAAGATTTGTCAGGTGAGACAATAGCCCATGTGACCCAGTCTCTGACTTCTAAGCTCCGTGACCCCAACCCCTTCACTCCAGCTATGACCGTGGTTTCATCTACAGGTAGAAACAGAATATTCATTCTTGGACTATGTGATGGGAGGCTGTCAAATCAACTTCACTGTAAGTTGCTTCATCAGGGGCAGGAGCACAGATCCAGGGCGCAAGGTGGCCTTCAGCTCCCCTCCTCTCCTCCTCCCAGGTGGGTGTGGACTTCACGGGCTCCAATGGAGACCCTTCCTCACCTGATTCCCTGCACTACCTGAGCCCAACAGGGGTCAATGAGTACCTGACAGCACTGTGGAGTGTGGGCAGTGTGGTTCAGGACTATGATTCGTAAGTAACTTTGTCTCTTGCCCGTCCCCACTTCCTGCAGATGCTTTAGCCTCTGGGCTTATGGTCCTCTCACTGCTTCTTCCCCCATTCACTGTCTTCCCACAGGGACAAGCTGTTCCCAGCATTTGGATTTGGGGCCCAGGTACCCCCTGACTGGCAGGTGAGTGTTTTTTTCCCCTCCCCTACTCCTGTTTTTAGTTTCAGGGTCCTGATTTTGGGGGATGTAGTAAACTTGCTGCTTGGCATCCCAGAGTTGCAGAGATGTATCCTTACAGGCATGTATATAACAAATGCTCAGGACTAAATACCTCCTGTATGTTGCTTGGTACATACCATAATGCCCTTTTTCTTAGCACAAAAGTGGTCATGGGGAAAGAACCTCATTTTTTTTCTTGCCCTCAGGTCTCCCATGAATTTGCCTTGAACTTCAACCCTAACAACCCCTACTGTGCAGGTAAGTCCCCGATCCTCCAGCGTAAGGTATATCTGTCCATATCTAGAGAGGCAAGGGAGAATGGGGGTGGGGAGATAGACACCTGACTCCATTGGCCAGAGGAGTGGATTTTAGAGCTAGGCCTCTGGAGTCAAATCTTTATCCTGCCACTTGCTAATCATATGACTTGGGGCCAGTTGCTTAGCTTTTGTGTGCTTTGGCTTCATAATAAGACTAAATATTATAGGATATTGAGTATTTAAGAAGATGCATATAAAGTTTGAAGCAGTAAGCCTGGCACATACTAAGTGTTCTCTAAACTATGAGAGCTGTTATTTTATCATTATTATCTTTGCCTAGAAGTTCACAGGGCATCAGTGGAAGCCTTGGTGCCTCCCTGCAGCTCTCTTCAGGGTACTTTTTGCCCCACACTCTTTTGTCTAGAGAGGGCCAAACCCAGTGTTTCCCTAGAACCCACACAAGAGCAACAAGCTGAAGTGGAAAACTTGACCTGACCTGATCTGACCTGGGTTTTTATTTTTGACATGGGTTCAGACTTAGAGAAAAGTTGCGAGAATAGTTACAGGGATTCAGGTCACTGGGGATCCAGGGTCAGGGCCTGAGTCACAGGGGCTGTTATTTACCTTCATCCAGATTCCTCAGACATGGACATTTTACCACATTTGCTGTGTCATTCTCTCACTCAGATTTTCTCTCTTCCTCCTCTCTCTCTCTATATATATACATTTTTTTCCCAGAAATGTTTGAGAACTGTGGTGAATAATCCCTGCCCCAAGTTTGCCTCCATGGCCCCATCAACTTTGCACTCATCATCATCTGCATGGCCCTTTATCCCTGAATACTTCAGTGTTCCCTAAAATCAAAGACATTCTCTTAAATAACCACAGTGCAATTCTCAAAATCAGGAAATTAACATCAATACAATACTGTTACTCAATCTATAAAATTTATTCAAAATTTTCCAGTTGTCCTCTTTTATAGCAAAAGAAAATCTTGGATCACACATTTCATTCAGTTGTCTTCCAGAGTTCTTCATGTCTTTCATGATATTGACATTTTTTAAGGTTAAAGGCCAGATCGTTTGTAGAATGTCCTTCAGTTTGGGTTTACCTGATATTTCCTCATAATTAGATTCAAATTATGCATTTTTGGCGGGAATACCACAGAAGCCATGCTGTGTATTCAGGAGGCACATGATGTTGATTTATCCTCTTACAAGTCATATTAACTTCGATCACTTGGTTAAGGTAGAGTCTACCAGGTTTCTCTACTATACAAGTACTGTTATTTTCTTTTTTTTTTTTGCGGTACGCGGGCCTCTCACTGTTGTGGCTTCTCCCGTTGCGGAGCAACAGGCTCCGGACGCGCAGGCTCAGCGGCCATGGCTCACGGGCACAGCCGCTTCGCGGCTCGCGGCATGTGGGATCTTCCCGGACCGGGGCACGAACCCGTATCCCTTGCATCTGCAGGCGGACTCTCAACCACTGCTGTTTTTTTCTTTATATGTAATTTAAAAAAATTCTTTTTATGAAGTATAGTTGATTTACAATGTTGTGTTAGTTTCCAGTGTACAGCAAAGTGATTCAGTTTATATATATATATATATATATATATATATATATATACAGTTTATATACACACACACATATATATCTTTCTCATATTCTTTTCCATTATGGCTTATTACAGGATATTGAATATAGTTCCCTGTGTTACACAGCAGGACCTTGTTGTTTATCTATTTTATGTATAGTAATTTGTATTGGCTAATCCCAAACTCCTAATTGATCCCTCCCCTATTCCCTTTCCCCTTTGTTGACCATAAATTTGTTTTCTATGTCTGTGAGTCTGTTTCTGTTTTGTACACAAGTTCATTTGTATCATGTTTTAAAATATTTCACTTTTTATTTATTTATTTGGTTGCGCTGGGTCTTAGTTGTGGCAGGCGGGCTCCTTAGTTGCAGCTCGTGGGCTCCTTAATTGAGGCCACCAGGCTCCTTAGTTGTGGCATGCGAACTCATAGTTGCGGCATGCATGTGGGATCTAGTTCCCTGACCAGGGATTGAACCCGGGCCCCGTGCATTGGGAGCTCAGTCTTAACCACTGTACCACCAGGGAAGTCCCTGTATCATATTTTAGATTCCACATATGAGTGTTATTAGTCTTTCTCTTTCTGACTGACTTAGTGTGATAAGCTCTAGGTCCATCCACGTTGATGCAAATGGCAATATTTCACTCCTTTTTATGGCTGAGTAGTATTCCACTGTGTGTATGTGTCACGTCTTTTTTTTAATTCTAATTTTTAATCAATTTATTTATTTTTATTTTTTGGCCGTGCCGCGTGGCATGCGGGATCTTAGTTCCCCAACCAGGGATCAAACCCATGCCTCCTGCAGTAGAAGCACAGAGTCCTAACCACTGGACCACCAGGGAATTCCATGCATTTCTCTGATAATTAGCAATGTTGAGCATCTTTTCATGTGCCTATTGGCCATCTGTATGTCTTTTTTTTTCTTTTTAATAAATGTATCTATTTTTGGCTGCATTGGGTCTTCATTGCTGCATGTGGGCTTTCTCTAGTTGTGGCAAGCAGGAGCTACTCTTCGTTGTGGTGCACAGCCTTCTCATTGCGGTGGCTTCTATTGTTGTGGAGCACGGGCTCTAGGCGTGCAGGCTTCATTAGTTGTGGCTCGTGGGCTCTAGAGCACAGGCTCAGTAGTTGTGGTGCATGGGCTTAGTTGCTTCACGGCATGTGGGATCTTCCCAGACCAGGGCTCGAACCGTGTCCCCTGCATAAGTAGGCGGATTCTTTTTTTTTTTTTTTGCGGTACGTGGGCCTCTCACTGTTGTGGCCTCTGCCGTTGCGGAGCACAGGCTTCAGACGCGCAGGCTCAGCGGCCACAGCTCACAGGCCCAGCCGCTCCGTGGCATGTGGGATCTTCCCGGACCGGGATACGAACCCATGTCCCCTGCGTCGGCAGGCGTACTCTCAACCACTGCGCCACCAGGGAAGCCTGGTAGGCGGATTCTTAACCACTGTGCCACCAGAGAAGTCCCTGTATGTCTTCTTTAAAGAAGTGTCTGTTTAGGTCTTTGGCCCATTTTTCGATTGGGTTGTTTTTTTTGTTACTGAGTTGTGTGAGCTGTTTGTATATCTTAGATATTAATCCCTTGTCGGTCGTATCATTTCCAAATATTTTCTCGCAGTCTGTAGGTTGTCTTTTCATTTTGTTTACGGTTTCTTTTGCTGTACAGAAGCTTGTAAGTTTGATTAGGTCCCATTTGTTTATTTTTGCTTTTATTTCTATTTCCTTGGGAGACCGACTTAAGAAAACATTGGTACAATTTATGTCAGAGAATGTTTTGCCTATGTTCTCTTTTAGGAGTTTTATGGTGTCCTGTCTTATATTTAAGTCGTTAAGCCATTTTGAGTTTATTTTTGTGTATGGTGTGAGGGAGTGTTCTAACTTCACTGGTTTGCACGTGGCCGTCCAGCTTTCCCAACAGCACTTACTGAAGAGACTATCTTTTCTCCATTTTATATTCTTGCCTCCTTTATCAAAGGTAATTGACCATACGTGTGTGAGTCTGTTTTTTTTTTCCTTTTAATTAATAATTAATAAGTATCCTTTGGGAGGATACTTTGAGGCTGTATAAATATCCAATCACTCATCAGTTTTTACCCTCTAGTTTTAGAATCCATTGATGATCCTTGCCTGAATCAATTATCTCTGATTGTCAAATGATTCTATAATTTCTCCTTCTACATTTATTAAGGAAGAACGTTTTCTTCTCTCCCATTATTTAATATCTCTGTGGATTCTTATGTTATTAAATGGGTTATAATTCATTATTTTATTAAGTGGGTTATAATCTGATGCTCTCAGCACTCCTAGATTTGTTCAGGGGATTCCCCCTAATCTGGGTTTTAATTCAAGCTGTGATTTAGGGCATGTGCCTTTCCTCTCTTTGGCCTTAATTTTCTCATCTGTAGGAGAGGGTTAAGAACTGTGGGTTACAGGGATGATTGAATGAAATGCACCCAGGTTCCTAAATCTCCTTGGCCAGTATAGAGTGATGTCAGGACTAGCTGAACCCTGACAGGCCCAGTATTTTATATTATTCTTTGCCTTTCTTTTCTAGGCATCCAGGGCATTGTGGATGCTTACCGCCAGGCCCTGCCCCAAGTTCGGCTCTATGGCCCTACCAACTTTGCACCCATCATCAACCATGTGGCTAGGTTTGCAGCCCAGGCTGCACATCAGAGGACGGCCTCGGTGAGGGTC
Source organism: Phocoena phocoena (assembly GCF_963924675.1). Taxonomy (NCBI): domain Eukaryota; kingdom Metazoa; phylum Chordata; class Mammalia; order Artiodactyla; family Phocoenidae; genus Phocoena; species Phocoena phocoena. Next base: position 64,376,640 of record NC_089233.1, on the reverse strand, counting down.
GTGGGAGGTAGTGGGTGGGGAGAGGGGACTTGGTCAGGGCCTCCCTTGTAACAGGAGGCTTCTTGTCAGTGTGGGAATATGTGGCTGGAATGTTTAGAGGGTCTGCCTCAGTATATGAATGAACTTGCCCTTAGCAATACTTCGTGCTGTTGCTGCTGACCGATGGTGCTGTGACAGATGTGGAGGCCACACGTGAGGCTGTGGTTCGTGCCTCCTTCTTGCCCATGTCAGTGATCATCGTGGGTGTGGGTGGTGCTGACTTCGAGGCCATGGAGCAGCTGGATGCTGATGGTGGACCCCTGCGTACACGCTCCGGGGAGGCAGCTGCTCGTGACATAGTGCAGTTTGTGCCCTACCGCCGCTTCCAGAATGTGAGTAGGGACAAGCTTGGTGGAGTCTGTCCACCGAGAGGTGGAGTTTAGTCTTCCACCTCTCCCTGATGTGAGTGGGGATACTTACCCTTTCATCTGAGCCTGGGGCAGGGTTGGGTGTTGGATTTTGTATCCTTTCTGGGATATGAAATGTAGACCTGGGGAAGCTGTCATGGGTCATCACTGAACTTGCCCCTCTTCTCCTTGGCAGGCCCCTCGAGAGGCACTGGCGCAGACTGTACTTGCAGAAGTACCCACGCAACTGGTCTCCTACTTCAAGGCCCAAGGTTGGGCCCCACTCAAAGCACTTCCACCTGCAGCCAAGGGCCCTGCACAGGTCCCTCAGGCCTAGATTCCCTTGGAGGGGTAGACTGGCCAGTCCTCAGTCCTGTGTTCCTAAGGTCCCCCAACCCTGAACACATTCCCTAGTGCTAGCACTTTATGTTTTATACTTTTATGCTTACTTTTATACTTGCTATAGCCACTCTTGATGTCACCTGCTTGTCCCTGGAGCCTCTCATTCAATAAAGATCAATGAAGACCACACTTTTCTACCACTCTGTGTGTCTGGGTGGGAATCTGCTACTAGCCACGTTTACTTCTCCTCTCTGAGCTTATTTGTTGACCTTAGGGATTGTTGAGTGAAGGATTCATCTGATATAATAGCCCCACTCAAAGAAATTGGGTATTCCTGGTCACATATCTAGAGACACTGACTCTGTTTTTGAAAATGCAAAGACTGAATGTAAGCCAAACACCTAGCCTGCCCTGCCTCAGAGCAGAGCTGAGCTGTGAACACAGACAAGGTGGAAAGTGCTAGGGGAGGGCTGAGTTTTAAGATGGAGCAGGAGCTATGCTAGACTTCCTGGAGGGATGGAGCAGTGGTGGTTCTAGTCCTAAAAATAGGCTATAAGCCTAAATTTTTTAATAGCTAATTTTTTTTCTTACTAGAAAATAAATGTGTATATTCATTTTAGGAAAAAATAAATATCACCCAAACTCCTATGTCCCAATAAAATATTTGGTGCATATTTTTTAGTACTTTATGCATATTTTTAGTGATACAGGTTTTTTTGTTTTACAAAATTGGGATCATACCATACATACTATTTTAGTATGCTTTAAATGTTTTTAAAATGTGTGCTAGTTAGTACAAAATTATTTCAAATATAAATATTGTATAAAATAGATTATGGAGCAGGGTATATTTTCTAGGCTGACAGATTTTTCCCCAAATAGATATTATACTGTTTGCACTTTGTTTTTATTGTATTTTGGGTATTTTATCCATTAGAACTTACTGCTGACCTCATTTTTTCTAATGCTTGTGTATGAGTGTACTATAGCTTATTTAGCCAATCCCTAATTTATCAAGATTTGGGTCCCTTCTAGTTTTCTTCTGTTATAACAAACAGTGCTGTAAGGAATATCCTTCTACATTTATCTGTGCATTTACAGGAATGTTTCTGAAGGATTTATTCCTACAAGTGAAAATGCTCAAAAGATAGGAATATTTAACATTTTAATAGATATTATAAATTGCCTTTCATAACAATTTTTTACCCATTTTGTTAATCTGACAGGCAAAAAAAATCTCATTTTTAGTTTGAATTTATTTATGAAGGCTAGGTATCATTTTATATGTTTATTTGTCGATTGTATTTCTTCTGAACAGCCTTTTTATAGATTGTTGTTGTTGTCCTTATAGCCCTTATTCTGTTACATTCAGTTATTAATACATGTTGAAAATATTTCCTCCAAGGCTATTGTCTTTTCAGTTATAGTATCTTTTGGTCTATGTAACTCTTCGGATATGGAAATTAAAAATTTTTATGTATACCAACCTAGCTTGCTTTTTAAGAAATTATTCATATATCATTATTTACTTTTCATGACATTAAACATTCCCTTATATTACCATTTCTATTGTCTCCATATTAGTTTTGTAGTGTACTTTGTCTTCTTAGATACTATTTCCAGTTTTTTCCTTCATGAACAACAGTAGGATGGACATCCTTAAAGTATTAACTTAGATTATACCTAGGTATCCTTTGGATCCATGCTTAGAAGTGGAATTGCAGTGATTAAAAAGTATAAAAAAATTTAAGGCTTGGGGCTTCCCTGGTGGCGCAGTGGTTGAGAGTCCGCCTGCCGATGCAGGGGACACAGGTTCGTGCCCCGGTCTGGGAAGATCCCAGATCCCACATGCCGCGGAGCGGCTAGGCCCGTGAACCATGGCTGCTGAGCCTGCACGTCCGGAGCCTGTGCTCCGCAACGGGAGAGGCCACAACAGTGAGAGGCCTGCGTACCGCAAAAAAAATTTAAGGCTTTTGGTACTTACTATGAAGTTGCCCTCTAGAAAAGCTGTATTAGTTCATTAGTTAGAAAACCTTAGGCTTTAAGAGTAATAACCCCAAAATTTAAACAGATGGATGCATGTTCCACTCCCCCCACATACTCATGCATTCCACTTTCTAGAGGTGTAACCACTGTTAATAGTCTATATATTCTTCCAAAACATGAACACACTACAAAGGATCCTAATGGTCAAGATGTTGCGTGTTTCTTTGTTCACACTTGTTTTCCTTTTCTCCTCTTGGCCTGGGTAGAACTCATTAACCCTTTAATGTTCATCTCCTCCCTCTTTTTCCCTCCCATTCTACTTTTGACCCTTAGAGTGAAGAGTTGTTGGATCAATGGATTCTCCCATTTTCTGGAGCATCGTCTCTCCCCTATGAGGCTCCTTGAGGGCAGGGACTGGTAAATACTAGACCACCTGTACTGTGCCTAGCATAGTCGTGCACTCAGGTCCCAGTAAAGACAACCTGAGTAAAGGCGACCAGGCCTGCATCAACTCTGACTCAGATGCTTCCTAGAGGTTCTCAAGTCTCCCTAGTTTTTACCTGAAGGGGTAGTTCCTCCTCCACCTGCACCTAGCAAGAGTTGGGGTGAGAATTGAGGTGCACAAGCATGGCTTCATGCTGACTGGCAGCTCTGCAAGAGGGCGGTAGGCTTGGGGTCCTGCTGTGTTTAAGCTCATTAGCTGTGTGACCTTGAGCAACTTTCCTGACCTGAGTGGCTTCTGCCTCTGTGGCTGTGAAGATTAGTTAGGGTAAGGCATGTAACGTCCAGAGTACTGTCTGGTGCACATGGTAAACACTCCATAAACGTCATCTACTGCTGCGCCCTCAAAGAGGGTGTTTTGGTAGACGCCCCAACCATGTTTATATACCAAAGGCAACTAGAGCGCCACACACCCCTCTTCCTGCAGTAGCCCTCCCAGCACTGATCCAGCTTCTTTCAGCATAGACCTCCACTCTACTCCAACAATCAGCATGTTTAATGGGCCCCCCCTGTGGCACTGTCCCCTGCCCCCTCTGAGGTTTGAATGCCGTGGGCTCGGACTCGATACAAGCATGTGAAATGGGGGTGGCCCCAGTTGCTTAGAATCTGGATCTTCACCTTGGGAAAGGCAGCTGGGGGGTCATTCTGGGGAGACAAATGGATCATGCCAAGGCCTGGTCTCCCAAGGACTGCCTTCCTCCCCAATATTCCTTCACTGTGAGACAAACATACCTCTAGGTGGAAAGTCTGAATCTCAGATTTCTCCACATCGAAGGTGAATTTCCCCAAGAAAACTTCAGTCTCATCATCAACCTGGAGGCCCTAGTAAGTGAAGAATGAGTGGAGGAACAGTGAGGCACAGGTGGAGGAGGGAGAGTAACTGTTTAGCACCAATTCTGTTCAGTATCTGTATGCATACTCTCATTTATTTTTTGGTGTTAGGATAGTATAGTGTGGAATGTGGGCTCAAAGAAATCAAGTTGCAAATTTTAGTTCGACCACTTGCACTTCATAGGTTGTTGTGTGGATGCAAGGATATATAATCCATGTAAAGTACTCTGCACAGAGTAAGCACTCAATAAACCATAACTAATATTTGAATATGGTTATAATTATAACCTGCAGCAGCCTTGAGAGGCAAGTGGTAGTATCTCCATTTTATGGATGAGCGAGCAAAGACTCAGTAGTCTCAGTTTTCATGACTGCCTTGTGCTCTTTAGGCAAAAATCCCCCACCTCCTTGGCCTCAGCCCCACTTACATAGACTGCGAAGTCACGCGGGGCGCTCTTGGCTCCCCGGGTGTGTGCCACGCTGGGCGGTGGATGCTGCAGAGTGACGTCGCTCAGCTGCACACGACCCGGCAACTGGATCACCACCTGGCCCTGGTCGCCCTCAAAAGCCCAGCAATTCCCAGGGAACACATCTGGCTGCAGGCGGGCAGACAGACACACAGTCCATCAGAACCACAGGACAGGTTGACCCCATCATGGGCCCCGCCCAGTCCTCCAACCCCAGCCCGGTGTCCACCCAGGGCCCCAGTACTTAGCAGGGCCAGGTCTCTCCAGTATCACGTTGTCCTCGGCCTCACCCAAAGCCTCACCCCAAACAAGCCAGGCCCTGCCTCCAGGACTTCTGCCCAGCAGGGGCCCGCCTGGCGCCACGCCCTCAGTTCAGTCAGGTCCCACCCCAGGGGAGCTGCGGGGGTCCTTTTCCCAGAGTCCCGCCCCGTTCAGCGATCTAGGTTCCAGGCCCACCTCCAGGATAACCATGGGCGGTCGCGCATAGTTCCAGAAGCTGAAGCGATTCCAGAAGTAGGCAGTGTTCGCATCCTCATAGTCGGGGGACGTCTTCTCTAGGTCGATGGAGGCTCCTGGAGCCGGGAGAAGCAAACACTCAGGGGCTCCTAGGCCTGACTGACAGCTGGGGCAGGGTCTGTTTGAGGTTGGTCTCCTGGAGCCAGTCATGTGCATAGTTCTGTCTGTGTCTCCGAGTCTTACCCACAGAGCTCAGCGCATAGTCGGGTTTCCGCACAAAGTCCTCACTCAGCCTCTGGAATACGAGTTTGGCCACTCTCTGAAAAGAGAGAGGGCGGGGCCTGGAGGGGCGGGGCTTGCGGGTAGCTTTTATAGTGGGTCAGAGTTCTCCGGGGATAGACTTTGTGGGCCCCGGGAGAAATTCCAAAGGCGGGGCTCTAGGCAGGGCCTTAAGGCTCAGGACCCAGGGAGCGGAGCTGCAAGGTGCGCCGGGACTGTGCAATGGGCAGAGCCACGGGGCCAGGCTCCTGGGGCTCGAGCTCCTGGACCTGGTTCTGAGAACAGGATGAGTCTGCGGGGCTCACCTCGCTGTTGGCTGCGCGAACGCTGGACACCTCCTTGTGGAGTTTAACCAGCTCAGCCCGGAGCTGCTGCAGCTGCTGCCCCTGGGAGCGCACACGCTCGTGGTATTCGCTGCAGACAGAAGGTTGGCACGGTGCAGTTGGCTCCCTGTCCCCCTGGACACTTCAGCACCTTTGAGGCCCCCAACTCCCCACCCCAGGTGCCCTCTCTCACCTTAGAGTCAGTATCTCCTTAGGTTCCTGTTGGAGGGAGGAGGGAGGGACAAAATACCGTGCTGCTGAGCTCCCACCCACCTCCGTTCCCACCTCAGTGTGGGAGGCCAGACTCAAAGGGCCTTGCTTCTGAGGACTGCCAACCCCTGCCCCCCTGCCCTGCCCTTCCAGGACCTCTCAGAGACAGACCCTCAAGCACCTCTGGGCACAATCCTTCAGAAATCTCCTGTTTATATCCAGCCTTTCCTTAGGGTTATAGCTTCCAGCACTGCCCTGCTCCCAGCGGCCCAGGGGACTCCACACAACCTGCAGGTTCACAGCCTGCCAACCACCCACCCCGGGACAGTCTCCCCGACTCACATTCTCCAAAGGAGGGGCCAGGTACCGGAGTCCCCACCAGAGTGCTGGAGAAAGAGGGGGCTGGTCTCAGGGGAAGAGAAGGGAGAGGGTTTCCCTGGCATAAAGGGGACAGTGGGGAGAGAAGAGGCTTGAAGGGGCTGAGTCTGAGGGGGGGACTAGAAGGCTCTGAAGGGGACTGTGAGGATCTGTGAGCCTCTGAAGAGACTGAGTGGGCTGAAGGGTACAGGAGAAAATGTACCACGTTTGCCTCCAAAGCAGCCAGGGCTAGGGCCTAGGGAATTCACCGCCCTCTCACCTGCCAGAAAGAGGCTCAGCAGTGACACAGCCGTGAGCAGGAAGCGGATGGAACAGACCTCCCTAAAGAACCGGAGGGAGGCTGAGGCCCCGATACCCTAGCGAACCCCACGGACCCCACCCCAGTGTCCTAGACCCAGCTCCTGTGAACACAGGTGTGAATCGGCTCAAGCCGCAGCGGGGTCTGGCCCTGCTCCCCACCCCCTCAAGGAGCAGCCCCTGGGGCTCCCCTTTCCTTCCCTCTGACCTGTACACACTGACCAGCACACCTCCTACCAGGGATAACAACACTCTCAGCACCTGGAAGAGTGGGCCTGAGGAGAAGAGAGGGGGCTCAGAGAAGGGACTAGGCTTAGGGAGGGGGAGAGGTGAGGGGCTCACAGAGCGTGGTGTTCGAGGTTCAGAAGGGGCTTAGGAAGGGGGCTCGGGGATAGGGACTCAGGAACAGCGGTGTGGGCTAGGAGAATTAGATGCGGGTGAGGAGAATGATTTGGATTCTCATTCTCAGGGCAGATGGATCGGGCTCAGAGAAAGAGCTGGAGAATCAGACACGGGCTGGGGGCTCAGAACTGAAAACAGGGCCCCAGAGGTGAGAAATGGAATTCGGAGAGGGGGGCCAGAGGGTCAGAGGGGATCTGGGCTGGCCTGGCCCGTACTCAGGAAGCTCTTGGACACTCGCGGGGGAGGTATCTCCTGCCTCAGATCCAGAGTCGAGAGGTCGAGCTGCTCCTCAGGGACACCGGGAGAGCCAGCCGGTTCTGCGGGAGCCCAAGGGGCTCCATTGAGGCCTTGCGCACCGCAGGCCCGCTGTTTCCCCGGCACCTGGCCGCGGGTTCCCCAGCCCAGAAGCAGAGCAGCCTCAGAGGCTTTGGTCCCAATGCAGCCGCATCCCGGGTCTCTCGCAGCACTCTGACGCCCCCGCGCCCAGAAAGCTCAGTCTAGCCGTGGTCCCACCTCCCAAACGGTGGCCCCGCCCCCAGCCTTAGGTCTTGATACGGCCCCATTTCCCTGGTAGCCAACTCATGCTAACACCGAGGCCGCGCCTCCTCAGTGGTGCCCAATCACAGGACTTTCCCCGCCCCTCCCCAGGACAGTCCACCACACCGAGGGCCCCCTTTGGGGCATCTTATCTAGTACCTCCTCTTTTCACCCTACAGGTCCCGCCCCTTAGGAGGCGCCCAGATAGTTTTATCCCGCTTCCGCGCCAAGCCCCACCCCTTAGGCCCCACCCACTCCCTCCTCTCACCCGGTTTCGACCCCGCCCGCACCCGAGGCCCCGCCCCTCACGGTTGCCGCGCCACAGGCGGTCGGCCCACTGTGGCTCCGAGGCGCCGGCTTCAGCCGAGAGCTTTCAGCCCTTGTGGTTCTTCCGGGCACTCCAGCGCTCATGGCGGGCTCACCGCAGCTAGAGCCCCGGGCTCTTCTGCCCTCGGGCTCCCCGGGCTCCGGCCCAGCTGACCGGTGCCCGCAGCTGTCCCCCGAGGTGACGCTCATAGAGCTGTTGCTGTTGTCGCTGTAGAAGTTGGGCGTGTGCTTGTGCGGGAACGCGGCAGAGCCCGGGCGGGGGCTTCGCTGCATCCTGACCCCGGGCTGCCCCCCTCACGGACGCCAAAATCACCGCCTGAGCCGCCAAGGCCCTCGGCCCTCCCTCAGCAGGTGCGCGCCGCCTGTACCCCAAGGACTCTGCGTGCAGCCAGCGTGCCCGGCGGCCTGACCCAACCCTCTCGCCTATATCTGGGCCTGGCTGCTGACCTCATAGAGGAGACCAGGGTCTCCGCCGAACGCTCTGGTGTGGAGTCACAGAGCTAGTCGTGACGTCACTGGGGAGCCTTGGCAGTGTCTCTTATTCTTTCCCAGAGTTAAAGCAAGCAGTGACATCACAGCACTTCCCAGAACACCCCGTCCAAAACTACACTCTGCGTAAAAGAATTTCTGTCCCCCTTCCTGCTTTGTTTTTCTTCTTAGCACTTATTACTGACATGCTATGTGTTTTCTTTTTCTTTCTTCCTTCCTTCCTTCCTTCCTTCCTTCCTCTTTCTTTCTTTCTTTCTTTCTTTCTTTCTTTCTTTCTTTCTTTCTTTCTTTCTTTTTTCTTTCCTTTCTTCCTCTCTTTCCATAACTGTTACTCCCAGTACAGCAGTAAACTTTATGAAGGCAGGGATTTTTGTTTTGTTCACTACTGTATCCTCCAGCGCCTAGATAGGCCTAGCATGTAGTAGGTGCTCAAATATCTGTGAATGAATAAATGTTAAGGAGCAAGGGATCACCCACAGCACTTCTCAATAAAGTCTTTTTAGTTTCTTAGTCTCTTTTGCTCTACAACCCATCAGGCCCCTCCTCTCATCCTAGTCATTAGGCCAGAGAACTCTGACCTCAGGGATCTGTGGGTTCCTCTCCCAGACCCATATTCACCAGGGGTCTGTGGGGTGAGAATTCAGTACCCACCAATCTCCATACCCACAATCAGACCATCTGAGTCACCTAGAAGGGAATGAGGAATCACACATGATCACAGCCAAGAGACCAGATGTTCCCAAACTCCTGCTGTGCAACAGGACAGTACCAGTGCAGCTTATAGAAATTCAGGTTCCCAGGCACACCTTGAGATATTACCTTAGCATTTCTAGAGTGGGTGCAGGAATTTTCATGTATATTTTTTTAAAGATTTATTTATTATTTATATATTTTATTTATTTTGGGATGTGTCAGGTCTCAGTTGTGGCATACAGGCTCTTCCTTGTGGTGCGCGGGCTCCCCTCTAGTTGTGGTACGAGGGTTTTCTCTTCTCTAGTTGAGGCTCGCGAGCTTAGTAGTTGTGGCATGTGGGCTTAATTGCCCGGAGGCATGTGGGATCTTAGTTCCCCGACCAGGCATCGAACCCACATCCCCTGCATTGTAAGGTGGATTCTTTACCACTGGACCACCAGGGAAGTCCCAGAATATGCATTTTTTTAAAATTAATTATTTATTTTTGGCTGCGTTGGGTCTTTGTTGCTGCACACGGGCTTTCTTTTTTCTAGTTGCAGCGAGCGGGGGCTACTCTTCATTGCGGTGCGCAGGCCTCTCATTGCGGTGGCTTCTCTCGTTGCGGAGCACGAGCTCTAGGCGCGCGGGCTTCATTAGTTGTGGCACGTGGGCTCAGTAGTTGTGGCTCACGGGCTCTAGAGCACAGGTTCAGTAGTTGTGGCACACAGGCTTAGTTGCTCTGCGGCATGTGGGATCTTCCCAGACCAGGGCTCGAACCCACGTCCCCTGCATTGGCAGGTGGATTCTTAACCACTGTGCCACCAGGGAAGCCCGAAATGTGCATTTTTAACAGCCACATGTGTGATCCTGATTAGGGACCATACTTTGAAAAGCAGTGCAGTTTATCCTGTGCATATTACACAGCTAGACAAATAGGTCCAGAGAGGGGAAAGGATTTTCCTGAGACCAAAGATTAGAATTCCAAAATCCTGCCCTGGAGTTCAGTACTCACCAGTAAACCACCAGTAAACCCCAAACGAAGGACCTCTAGCTTTTGGTTAAGAAGTGTTTTGAACACCTGCTATGTACAAGCTAGGGACACACATTCAGTCACTCATTAATTCAATAAATGTGTTGAGTGCCTCCATGCTAATGCTGGGAGCTAGGGGATTCATTTATTAATACATCCATTTGGGCCGTGTTTTGAGGGTTTGCAATGTGCCAGACCCTGAGGACAGTGAAGTGAACAAGGAACAACATGAGGTCCCATGTCCTTGAGTCCTCACAGGCTAGCAGAGACCAGCCTGGGGTCTGGCCCTCTCCCCTTGCCTCCATCCCCACCCTGTCGCAGCTCCCACCCTACAAGGAAGCAGGAAGGAGGCTGAAGCTGGTGCAGGCAGGGAGGACTGAGCTGACCACAGGGACCTTACCCCTATCTCTCTGTCTTCCCACTTCCTCCCTACCCGTGACCCCCAGGCCTGCTGATTTTGTGTTTGACTAAAGGGCAGGGATTGCTGAACCTGCTGGGTGAGTCCAGTGAGTCAGAGGCATTCAGGTGGGTGGGCAGGTGGGCAGGAGGGCAAGCAGGCAGAGGCAGAGCCATTGGCCCTGGGACAATGGCTCTGACCGTGTGTGTGCGGTGACTGACAGGGCTGCCGGGCACCTATGACCTACAGGTGAGGCTCAGCTCTCGAGGTGAGGTTTGCAGGGGTGCTCTGAGAATTTTTGGAACTGGAGAGCTCCAGTTCCTCCATTCCCCAGGCCCCCCACCCCGTCCCTAGGCATCTCTACAGCCTGTCCCCTTTCTCCCCAAGTCCAATGTCTCCAGCTCTCTGCTTCCCTCCCTCCCTATCTTCTATGTCTCTTTAAGGGTGAGTCCAGGGGGATTAGACCCTGGGCCAAGAGTGAATGGAGGGATGATTTTTTTGTGTGTGTGGGGAGGAGCTGATAAATGACTAGATTCAATTCTGAGCAGGTTTTATCCAGGAGAATTCACTGTGGTCAAGAAGCAGATATCGGTGAGGTCAGTGGGGTTGGATTCTGGATGGGGAGAAGCTGATCTGTGCCCCATACGAGTCCATCCTTGGTTTGGGAGGTTTATTCCTGGCTTTGGGAGGTATAGTCTCAGGAGGTGGGGTTGATTTCCGGCTAAAGAGGTTAGACTCAGTTTGGGCAAGTCAGAATCAAGACTGGGGGGGATTAGTTCTTGATTGGTAGTTAGCCCCAGATCAGCGCTAGTTTAGGAGGGTTGGTTCCAGGTTTAGGAGATCAGTCATAGAGTTAGCTCTCAGTTTTTAGGGCTGGCTCCTATTTCACACTCTGGATTAGGGGTCAGTGTCAGCCCAGCATTGGGTGTCACAAGGTTCCTCCAATTCCCAGCTGTTCCGTTGGCCACACTATGAGGCTCCACTGGCTGGGGAGTGACTGTCTGTACAGGTGGTCAACTGCAGCCTTGTGTTCAGCCCCAGGTGAGCAGGCCTGGGGAGCCAAGGATGCAAGTAGGGGTAGGGGGTGGCTTGCGACCATTCTCCTGGGTCATTCTTCTGCTTCATGCCACACCCCCAGGTCTCTGGGGACGCTGGTGATATCCCTGCAGCAGCTACAGACTGCAGGGCATTTGGTGCTTCAGGAGGCCCTAGTGGATGAGAATCTGCGCGTGTCCCCAGTGAGTTCCGTCAGCCCCCAGCCTGCCACCCCTAAGCCTGAGTGTCCCTCTAGACAGAGTGTTCCGTTTCTCCGGGGGGAAACCCAGACCCAGACAGGAGTGGTAACAAGGCCCCTGAGCCAGGGCGCCTTTCATTACAGCCCCCAGGCCAAGATTCGGGTTCAGCTCTGAGGGCCAGAGTTGTGTGGCAAGGGAAGATAAGGAGCTCCGTGCTGCTCCCTGACCCTGTACCAGGCGCAGCTGCTGTAGGGGACAAAGATGAACCTGGCTGGATTCTCCTGGTGTTTCATGGAGGGGCAGTAGAGCCTGGTAGAAATGAACCTGGGTTCAAATCTCTAGTCCACCACTTCCCAGCTGAGAACTTGGACAAGTTATTCAGCTTATCTAGGTTGTTTCCTCACTTACCTTATGTGGAGTTGTACAAAATGTCCAGCTTTTCATTCAGTCTGTTGTCATTCGCTGAGCTCTGATTATAAGCTCTGATTATAAGCCAAGTGCAGTGCTGAGCAATGACGATTGAGTGGTGAACAAAACCAGATAAGGACTTGCCCTCTTAGAGCTCCGTATCTGAAGAGAGAGGCAAACATTAAACAAATATTCACACAAATAAATGTAAAATTGACACCGATTGGTGTTACAAAAGAGCTGGTAGGGGGCTGGGAGAATGTATAACAGAGGGATGTGACCTATTTGGGGTTCAGAAAAGGTTCCCTGAGGAAGTAGTGTTTGAGCTTGGAATTGAAGGATACGATAGGTGATAGGGTAGGGAGGAGAGAATGTTGCAGGTGGAAGAACCAGCATATGCAAAAGCCCAGCGCCCTGAGAGGGCATAACCAGGGTGCAGGGCAGGAGCAGACCCCATAAGGGATGGGACTGGAAATGTTGGCAGGGGCCAGATCACGCAGAGCTGTGAAGGCCACACTAATGGATTTCCAAGAGCGATGAGAGAATTTTGGAATTGTGTTGGCCCCCTTAAAGAGGTTACTTGCATCAGGTAAGCTCTTGATAGCTTATGTTTTTTTTTTGTTTTTTTTTTTGTGGTACGTGGGCCTCTCCTGCTGCGGAGCACAGGCTCCAGACGCGCAGACTCAGCGGCCATGGCTCACGGGCCCAGCCGCTTCGCGGCATGTGGGATCTTCCCGGACCGGGGCACGAACCCATGTCCCCTGCATCGGCAGGCGAGGTCTCAACCACTGCGCCACCAGGGAAACCCTTGATAGCTTATGAGTACTCACTCTTATTAATGATCATAGAGGAACCACAAGTCATCAGAGATGCAGGCCAGGAGGGTCTCTGTTTATAGGTGGAGTAAAAGGCATTGTCTTTGGGCTTTTCTTAGTATCAGGGTAGTTTGAGGGGCCCAAGGCCTACTGTGTATCTGGTTTTAGGTCCAGGTGGAATTTGACCTGAAGTACCAGCCCCCAGAGGGTGAAACTGGAGCCTGGGCAGAAGAGGACTTTGGAGCACCCATTCGGGACAGGTAACCCTCCCACCCACCTAACCAAGGCCCAGGCAGGCTTTGGTAAGAGAGAAGTGGTACCCAATTCCACTGTGGATCTGCTGGATATGGTGACCCTTGGACCCGTGCTGCCCAGGTTGTAGCTCTGTAGTCAGGCATGGCCCTCTCCTGTCATTTCTCCTTCTCCCAGCTCAGAGCTGATCATTCCCAATGTGGGCTTCCAGGAGCTGGAGTAAGTATGTGGGGATGACCTGGGATTACAGGGTCGGTCTTGGGATTGGGAGCCAGTGATGTGGGGTCAGTCCCTGGGTCTGGGATCAGTACTGGACCAATTCCAGGGTGAGAAGTCAGTCTTAGAATCAGGGGTCAATCCTGGAACTAGAGGTTTCCCAGGTTAGGGGGTCAGACCAAGGGGCAGGGGTGGGTCCTAGAGTCAGGGAAGTCAGAGATGGGTGCCCAGAGATGGGTGATAAGTCCAAGACATGTTCCTTGATGGCCTTTCCTGTGAGGCCTGGGGAGGCCCGGCTGGAGCGGTGGGCAGTGGCATTGGGCCGCAGGCTAGCTTGAGGAGTAGGTCAGCAGGGCGATGAGGACAACAAGCTGGAGCTGGAGCTGGATGACAAGCCTGATGTGGAGCTTTCTGGCGTCGCGTTCAGCCCCCTCAAGAGGTAACTTGTACCCACTGAGCACCTGCTCCCATAGCCTAGCAGTGTGTCAACCTCACTTGCTCATACATGCAGGCCTGTGCCTGTCCACCCTCACAAACACATGGTCTCAGGGTATGGGTGGGGGAGTGGATATCCTGGGGTCAAGGGTCATTCATTCCTAGGCATAGACACTGCTACATTCACACACAGTTACACTGGCTCACACATGGCCTCTGGAACCCATGAAAGTGATGAAATCCTGTTGAGGGCAAGGAATGTTGCCTCCTTTGTTCACTGCAGTGTTCCGGTGCCTAGAACAGTGTTGGTACATAGAAGGTGCTCATTCAATCTTTGTTGAATGAATGCATGGTTTTAGGGCTCCAGGAATGAGTCAAATTCTGAGTGTAGGACTGAGATGGAGGCAAGATAAGGCTAGAAGGACTCAGAATCTTCAGAGGGAGAGATCTTATCGCCAGCGCCAAGCAAGGGTGTGTGTGTGGACGGCGGGGTGGAGAGGAGGAAGTGAAGTGAGAGCTGACTGTAAGCCTCTCCGCCGCCGAGCTCGGGGCCTGGCCCGCGGGGATCCCTTCCAGGTATCCAGGGCCCAGATCTTCCAGGTACCGCTCCCCCTCCAGGCCTGAACCCTTGGGGAATACCACCCGCCCCCCACACCCGTTCTTCCCTCGTACCAAGGCAGGCTTAGCTTCCTTTTCTCCTCCTTCCCCATCCTTTAGGTGGGGGTCACGGTGCTGGAGGCCCGGAAGCTGGTGGGAGTCAACATTAATCCCTATGTGGCCGTGCGCGTTGGGGAGCAACGCCGAGTGACCGCCACGCAGCGCGGGACAAATTGCCCCTTCTTCAACAAGTGGGTGCAACCAAGGAAGGGGGAGCCTGAGGGAATGGGCGGGACCCAGGATAAGAACTGTGTGGAGGGGGCGTAGCCTAGGTGGAAGCGAGCCTATTGGCGGGCCTGAAGCTAAGGGCTCTTTGCGGGAAAGGGTGCAAAGAGGTGTGGTCTCCGAGTTGCGGGCGGTGGTGGTGAGTAAGGGTGGGGAAGGAGAGCGTTCTCTTTGCCAGAGGCAGGGACCACCTGGCGTGAACCCTTCATGTATAACCTTCTCTCACTTCTCTCGCTTCCCCACTTCAACCCAGTACTTCTTGTTTGAATTTCATGAGACCCGGCTTCACCTCCAGGACTTGCTGCTGGAGATCACGGTGAGGTGGGTAGGGGTGAGAGGTTTCCATCAGAGAAGGGGAGATGCCGAAGCTCCAGGACTAACGCCACCTTTCCCCAGGCTTTCCATTCGTAGACCCTCCCCTTTATGGCCACCCGGATAGGCACCTTCAGGATGGACCTGGGCATTATCTTCGACCAGCCAGGTACTGAACCCTCCCCTCACTGAGACTCCTCTGCACGGACAAGGGAAGCTGAACCTCTGGGCCCTGAGCCCAGTGTACTAACTTGTGAGACAGCAATCTCTTCCGACGTCTGACCTCCACGCACTGCCGTTCCTCCTTCCTGAGCTGGACTTGAACCCCGGCCGTTGTCCAGCACTCGGATCGCAGCCCCACGACCACCCTGCGCATCTCACCGGTCTCCCCTGACCCCTGGTCTGCTCCTCCGTCCCCATATGGCCACTTCTATCAGAGATGGGCTTCTCTGCACGACTCCCGGGATACACGCTCCGGGACCAAAGGGTTCGTCAAGGTCACTTTGTCCGTGAGGGCGCGTGGGGACCCGGCCCCTCCGCTGCCACCCCCGGGCCCTGGCCACAGTTCGGACATCGAGAAGTGAGCTGGGGTGAGATGGGGAGGGGAGACTAGGACGGGGCGTGGCCTCCGGGATGCGGAGACGGGGAGGGGCCGAGCCTCGGGCTTCTGGGACCCTCAGCGCCCGGCTCCGTTAGGAACCTGCTGCTGCCGCGTCGGGTGGCAGCGGAGAGGCCGTGGGCGCGGCTGCGAGTGCGTGTGTACCGCGCCGAGGGGCTTCCGGCGCTGCGCCCCGGCCTGCTGGGCAGCCTGGTCTGCGCCCTGCACGACCAGCGCGTCCTCATGGACCCCTATGTGCGGGTGTCTTTCCTGGGGCAGCAGGTAAGTCCCTCCCGTCCTCACTCGGCGGAAGCCTAGGCCCTGATCCGCGCTGACCCCTCTCCGCCTGTCTTCGCCGCCGCGCTCAGGGCGAGACGTCGTTGCGCGGCGAGGCGACGGCGCCCGAGTGGAACGAGCAGCTGAGCTTCGTGGAGCTCTTGCCGCCGCTGATGCGCCGCCTTCGTCTGCAGCTACGGGACGACGCGCCCCTGGTCGATGTGGCCCCTCGCCACGCACTTGCTGGACCTGAGGCAGATCTCGCATCCGGGCGGGGCGGGTGAGCGCATCTGGCCGACGCGTGCAGCCTCTGCCTGGGCCCTCTCTGCCCTGGGTCCCGCCCCCGACTGCAAACCCCATCCTCGCGACCTAGCTCCGCTTAGAAAGGTGCGGAGCCAGCAGAGGGCTTGAAAAACTGAACAGAGAACAAGTTGGAGTCAAAGGGTGGGGCCAAGAGGTGCAGTTGTGAGTGGGCGGGGCCTCGGGATGAGGGTGGGGTGTAAAAGAGGTCGGAGTCTGATCTTCTCACCTGGTGCCGCAGGACCGGGGGCTGCAGGAGGTTGAAAGTCTGAAGCGCAACCCCACTTCCGGAACCTGCACACGGCTGAAGCAGGCACTGGAAGAGCTGGTGGCTGGGAGCAGGTGAGCTGAGAGCCTCCCCCTCCTTGCTGCCAACTCCAGGGTGAGGGAAACTCATGATGGCTGTCTGGACCCAAGGGCTCTGGAAACTGCGTTTGCTCAGCACTGTACAGAAGAATGAGTAGATGATTGTTGAGGGAACTTGATAGAAATTATTGGGGGTTAGGCCACTCCCCTCCAATAAACTCCCTTTGCCGAGCTCCTATAGGCTTACGCATTTCCCCCTCTCCTCAGATTCCCCTGCTCTGTTCCTCCACACTCCTTCCAGCTAATGACTTCCTTTCCTACTTCATGGAGAAAATAGAAGCCTCACCTTCCTCCATCCAGTCTACTGCCTTGCCAGCTTCTGCAACCATCGGCTCTCCTTCTTTTCCTGCTACAGCAGAGGAGGTGACCTCCTCCCAAAGCCACAGCTGTGATCCTGATTTCATCTCCTCTCACCTACTGGAAGAATTAGCTCTGCAATTGTCCACTTTCTCTCCTGCAGCATCAACTGGTCCCTAGTTACCAGGTCATTACTATAACCACACATATTTGTTCTAGTCACTTCCATCTTTGACCTTCACTGCCCTGGATTCCATAACCTGCTCCAGGTACTTCAGTGTTTTTCTGATCCTCTTCTCAAAAGCATTGTTTATCCATTTACTCACTAATATTTATAAGACTGACTATGCCAGACACTGTTTTAGGCACAAGAATAACAGTGAATAAGCATTCTTGTCCACAAAGATTTCTGGAACTTACATTCTTGTGGGGGTGGAGGCTGAATGGAGACACAGATCATAAACATGTAAACAACAAGGCAGAAATATAAGAAGTATGATAAGGATAGTGTTAGGGAGAAAATAAAGCAAGGAAGTATTTCAGAGAGACATTGCAATTTTAGAAAAGGTGGCAAGGGGAGGCCATGGTGATGTTGACATTAAGAAGATGAAGGAGCAAGCCATGTCTGTAAGGGTGTTCCAGGCAGCAAGGACAGCATGTGCAAAGGCCCTGAGGTGAAGCATGCCTGGTGTGTTTGAGGAAGAGCAAGGGACCAGTGTGAGTGCAGCAGAGTGAACAGAGTAGCTGAGGCTGGAGGGTGTGGGGGGAAAGGAGGATGATAGTGGGGAGAGGCATGTGTGAGTCACGTAGGCCATTGTAGCGGCCTTGGCTTCTTCTTTGAGTGAAATGAGGAGCCACTGAAGGTTTTGAAAAGAGAAGGGATATGCTCTAATTTATCCTTACAAAGGATCAGTGTGGGAGGGATGATATGAGAGGAAGCAGAGAGAGTACTATAGAGGGCATTGTAATAATTCAGGTGACCAATAATGATGAAATGAATCTAGGGTGGTTGCAGTGGATACAGGGTGACGGGAATGAATTCAAGAGCAGTTGAGACTTTGGAAGTGACACCTCAGGACTGGCTAATGAATAGGCTTAGGGGAGGAGGAAAATGTGCAGAGAAGAGTCATGAATGACTCCCAAGATTTTGACTTGCACAGCTATGTAGATGGTGCTATTTCCTGAGCTATGGAAAACAAGAGAAGGAGAAGTTCTGATGGGAGTGGAGGGGATATCAGAAGCCCCTTTTTGGACATGTTAACTTTTTTTTTTTTTAATTTATTTTTATTTTTGGCTGCCTTGGGTCTTTGTTGCTGCGCGCAGGCTTTTCTCTAGTCGCGGCAAGCGGAGGCTACTCTTTGTTGCGGTTCCCGGGCTTCTCATTGGGTGGCTTCTCTTGCTGCAGAGCACGGGCTCTAGGCACGCGGGCTTCAGTAGTTGTGGCACTCAGGCTCAGTAGTTGTGGCTCACGGACTCTAGAGCACAGGCTCCGTAGTTGTGGTGCATGGGCTTAGTTCTTCTGCGGCATGTGGGATCTGCTCGGACTAGGGCTCGAACCCATGTCCCCTGCACTGACAGGCGGATTCTTAACCACTGAGCCACCAGGGAAGTCCCTGGACATGTTAACTTTGAGATATATGCTTGTTAGACTTCTAAATGGATATGTCTGCCAGGCTGTTAGCTATAGGAGTTGAGCTCTGGGGAGAGTTCAGGGCTAGAAATGTAAAATTGCGGGGTGTTAATATGTAGATGGGATTGGATAAGATCACCTAGGGAACAAAAAAAAAAAAAGGAAAAATCTGGACTTCCTTCCTTGGTGGTCCAGTGGTTAAGATTCTGCACTTCCAAGGCAGGGGGCCTGGATTCGATCCCTGGTCCACATGCTGCTCGGCGAGGCCAAAAAAACCCCAAACAAGCAAACAAATCTAAGGATCTGGCAAGCTCCAGCATTTAGAGGGAGGGTCAAAGAGGAGGGCTCAGCCAAGGACTTGGTTGTTGGTCACTTTTCTGTCCTCATCTTACTCAACCTTTCAGTATCAGTGGACACAGTTGACCCCACCCTCCTTCTTGAAAGACTCTGGTGTTGATTTCCATACCCTTGGTTTTCCTTCGGCTTCCCTGGCCATTCCTTCTCATCTCTTTTGCTCGCTCTCTATCTTCTTTACCTCTGAGTGTTCCAAATGTTCATATGGGTATGTCTTAGGGCTTCACTGTAAGGCTCTCTTCTCTGTCTACATTCTCTATGTCTCCAAAAGAGCAACAAACTTTAATCCAATTTAATTCCTTGCTTGATTGTCTATAAGGTGCAATTAAACTCTTTCCATTTTCACTTTACTGAAATTATTTTATTACTAAAATTATTCTTTGTCAGGGAACTTTCAATGAAAGATCTGTTCAAATCATATTTCATCTTTTTAAAAAAACAGCATTATTATTTATTAAAAATTTTTTTTTTCTCTTTTGGCTGCATGGCATGCGGGATCTTAGTTCCCCAACCAGGGATTGAACCCGTGCCCCCTGCAGTGGAAGCACAGAGTCTTAACCACTGGACCGCCAAGGAAGTCCCTGTATTTCACTTCTTATAGCTTTATCCAGTGTGATCTGTGTGTGTGTGGGTGTGTGGGGGTGCTATTATTTCTACCGGATCTAATTTCCCTGAATCCAATTTTGTGGATCTAAATCTTGTCAAGAAGATTTTTTTTCTTCTGTCAATTTTTTTTTTTTTTTTTTTTTGCGGTACGCGGGCCTCTCACTGTTGCAGCCTCTCCCGTTGCGGAGAACCGGCTCCAGACGCGCAGGCTCAGCAGCCATGGCTCACGGGCCTAGCCACTCCGAGGCATGTGGGATCTTCCCGGACCCGGGCACGAACCCGTGTCCCCTGCATTGAGAGGCGGACTCTCAACCACTGCGCCACCAGGAAAGCCCCTCTTCTGTCAATTTTTAATCAATAGCAAATGTTAATAAGTGCAGTTTTATTTATTTATTTATATATCTGGCTGAGGTGGGTCTTAGTTGTGGCATGCAGGATCTTTGTTGCCGCGTGTGAGATCTTCGTTGTGGCATGCAGGATTTTTTTTTTTTTTTTTTTTTTAGTTGTGGCATGTGGGATCTTTAGTTGCGGCATGAGGGATCTAGTTCCCTGACCAGGGATCAAACCCGGGCCCTCTCTATTGGGAGCACAAAGTCTTAACCACTGGACTACCAGGGATGTCCCAATAAGTGCAGTTTTTTTTTTAATTGAGATATAATTTACATTTAAATAGGTGCAGTTTTGACTCTTGTCAGTTTTATTTTGTGTTATTTTATGTCAGATTATTTCTGCCAATAGAAGTCTTGGAGCAAAGAGCATTAGTAAGTTAAAAAGATAAGCTCTGGGAGCAGTATTAGGTGAAAAATCCTTGGAGTCACTTATTTTATATATTTTTGAAAATTTCCATAATAAAAAGTTAAGACATCATTAGGGGTCAAAAAGGGACCAAAATATCATGTTTCAAAAATCATTTTACTTTACCTGACAAATATTTTTTGAGCATCTATTAGGTGCCAGGCCCTGAGGTTATAGTGGTAATCAAAATGAAGTCCCCTCCATGCCTTACTTTCTTTTTTTTAATGTATTTTTAAAAATAAATTTATTTATTTTTATTTTTGGCTGCATTGGGTCTTCGTTACTGTGCACAGGCTTTCTCTAGTTGCGGTGAGTGGGGGCTACTCTTTGTTGCGGTATGCGGGCTTATTGTGGAGCATGGTCTCTAGGCTCATGGGCTCAGTGGTTGTGGCTCATGGGCTCTAGAGTGCATGCTCAGTAGTTGTAGCACATGGACTTAGTTGCTCTGCGGCATGTGGGATCTTCCCAGACTGGGACTCGAACCCGTGTCCCCTGCATTGGCAGGCAAATTCTTAACCACTGCGTCACCAGGGAAGCCCCATGCCTTACATTCTATTTGGAGAGATGGGTAAAGCAGAGTATGAGGGTGGAGAAAGTAGCAGGGACTGTTTAGAGGGGATGACCTGGGAAGGTCTGTGAAGCGATAACATTTGAGCAAAGACCTGAATGAAGAAGGGGAGAGTGAGCCATGGAAAGATCTAGGGGCCTGACATTCCAGCAGAGGGAGCAGCTAATACAAAGGTGCTGAGGCAGTAACGGGCTTGGCGTATTCAGGGAGCAGCAAAAAGGCCAGTGTGACTGTAGGGCTGTGTGTGAGGGGAGAGTAATATTTGGTGAAGACAGGGAGATAAAGAGAAACAGAGCATGTAGGGCCCTCTAGGCCATTTAAAGAATTTTATTTGGGGAGTTCCCTGGTGGCACAGTAGTTAAGAATCCACTTGCCAATGCAGGGGACACGTGTTCAAGCCCTAGTCTGGGAAGATCCCACATGCCATGGGGCAACTAAGCCCATGCACCACAACTACAGAGCCTGCGCTCTAGAGCCCCCGAGCCACAACTACTGAGCCCATGTGCCGCTGCTACTGAAACCTGTGCGCCTAGAGCCCGTACTCCTCAACAAGAGAAGCCACCGCAATGAGAAGCCCGCGCACCGCAATGAAGAGTATCCCCTCTCCCCGCAACTAAAGAAAGCCCGCGTGCAGCAATGAAGACCCAACGCAGCCAAAAATAAAATAAATAAATTTTTTAAAAAAAGGAATTTTATTTTATTTTTTGCGGTACACGGGCCTCTCACTGTTGTGGCCTCTCCCGTTGCGGAGCACAGGCTCCAGACGCGCAGGCTCAGCGGCCATGGCTCACGGGCCCAGCCGCTCCGTGGCATGTGGGATCTTCCCAGACCGGGACACGAACCCGTGTCCCCTGCCTCGGCAGGTGGACTCTCAACCACTGCGCCACCAGGGAAGCCCGGAATTTTATTTTTAACTCTGAGATGAGAAACTTCTGGAGAGAAGTGAAATGGTCTGGAAAGCATTGAAAAGCTCATTCTGGATGCTATATTGAGAATATTCCGTAGGAGAGAGGGTAAGAGTGGACGTGGTAAGAACAGCTAGGAGGGTGTTGCAATAATCCTGGTGAGAAGTGATGGGAGCTTGGACTAGGGTGGTCCTGGAAAAGGGGGAAAGTGGTCAGATTTTGAATATAGTTTGAAAGTAGAGCCTAAATGATGTGCTGATGGGATCGATGTGGAATGTGAGTGAAAGAAAGAGCAGTGAAGGATGACTTGGAAGTTTTGAAGTGAAGCAGGGTTTGCTTTCAAGGTGGGGGCCTGGGGCAGTCATTGGAACTCATGCACTTGGTTTGAGCATGTAATGTTTGAACTATCTTTGGTCAGTTTTGGAACTGTCAAGTACAGCCCATGTGAGCCTTTAACATGCATTTGAATCCTCCAGGTATAAAAATGCAGATTTCTGGTGCAGCAGGTCTGGGGTGAGGCTGAGATTCTACGTTTCTAAGTAGGTAATACCAATGCTGTTTGGCCTGGGCCACACTTTGAGTAGCCAGGGCAGTAAATAGTTAAATGCTAGTACATTCTGGGTCTCCAAAGTGAGGCTGGCCTTGATGAGTTGGGGAGTGGTTCAAATATAGAATCCATCCTTGGCTGAGGAAGGATGCCTCCTTGAGAACAAGACTGAGAGGAGCTGTGACGGAGGCTGGGCATGGGAGGCCTGCTCTGAGGGAGGTGGCCCCTAAGGGTCAGTGTTCTCTCCTTTGATTCCCACCTGCCACGCCCGCTACTGCTCTTGCAGACAGTTTTGCCACGATGATGAGCACAGGACAATGACTTGGCCCAACACGCTGGATCTATGCAGATGCCAAGGGAAACAGCTGGCGTTTAGCCTGGTACAGTCTGGGGGAGGGGGATCAGGGGCACCCAGCAGGGACCCTCCACTCATGTTCTCTTCCTGCCCTTTCAGAACCTGTTGGCAAAGCAAGGACTGCGGCTCCTTCGGGGCCTGAGACAGGGCAACGTGCAAGAGAAGGTGGCACTGGCCAAGAAGCTCCTGGTGAAACTACGCTTCCTGGCCCAGGAGGTAATGCCTCACCCACCCATTTCCCCACCCTGAATACCCTTTTTTCTAAGCCTACCAGAGGTCTTTGGGCAGGGGTGACCTAACATTTGTCCTGTGGATTGATACCAGGCCATGGGACCTGTTGCTCTGAGCATAGGACTAAGCTCCATTTGGAGTAGCTAAGGGTGACGATGTACATTGTAGGGCCCAGCAGGGATACAGGGAACATGCAAGATCTCTTTGGAAGAAGGTCTGAGAGTACATTTCCTTGGCATGACTTTCCTGGTTTGAAGCTCTGAACACAACACACGGGAAGGGTAAAGGAAGTTCACATTTACAGAAAGCTTCCTTGGCTAAGCATCTGCATGTATTACCTAGTGTGACTCAACAGCCTTGGGAAGATGTTACCCCATTTGACAGGTGCAGAAACTGAGGCTTAGAGAGGGAAAGTGACTGATCCACCATGTCATAGCTGGTTAAGTGTCAGAGCCAGAATTCAAAGCCAGTTCTGCCCCACTCTGAAGCTCAGTCATTCCCAAAGGCACAGAAAGTTTGGATCCCTGGGGCCAATATGTCCTCAGGGTCAAACACTGAGGAGTTTGGATATTGATCTCAGATCTCGAAGGGCACGTTGGAGTTTGGCAAGTATGAAAGAATGGACAGCATGTGCAAAGGCGCAGCTGGAAGGCAGAGTAGTGGAAGGAGATACAGAATAGAGACCTTATTAAAGTGAATTTTAGTGCAAAATTATTTTTTTTTTAATTTTTAGAAAAATTAATTAATTTTTGGCTGCATTGGGTCTTCGTTGCGGTGTGCAGGCTTCTTACTGTGGGGGCTTCTCTTGTTGCGGAGCATGGGCTCTAGGCACGCGGGCTCAGTAGCTGTGGCTCATGGGCTCCAGAGGGCAGGCTCAGTAGTTGTGGCACACGGGTTTAGTTGCTCCACAGCATGTGGAATCTTCCCAGACCAAGGCTCAAACCCGTGTCCCCTGCATTGGCAGGTGGATTCTTAACCACTCCTCCACCAGGGAGGTCCCAAAATTACTTTATTTATTTGGAATGAAAACCTTCTGTTGTCAGCTGACATTTAAAAACGTTTTCTGATTTAAATATGCCTCCTGAAATAATATAGGTTAGTTTCACTATTTTTCAAACTTTGTATAATACTGTTTATATTATTTTGCTTTTTTTAAAGCTTAGTATTATGTTTATTGTATGTAGCTGTAATTTGTCCATTTTCATTGCTGTATAATATTCCACTGTTTGACTATACTATAATTCACTTATCCATCCCACTACTGATGGATATGTGTATTGATTCCAACGCATGGTGATTAGAAACAATGTTTTCAAGACTATTTTTATACATGTCCTGGATGTAAGTGGAAGAGTCTCTAGGGCAGTGATTCTCAAACTTTTTTGGTCTCAGGACTCCTTTACAGCCTTAGAGTAATTACTGGGGACCCAAATGAGCTTTCGTTTATATAGATGTATCTACTGATATTCCCTATTATATAAACTAAAACTGAAAAAATTTAAAGCCATAGAAATAAAAAATTATTTATTAATTCATTTAAAATAACAATAGTAAACCTATTACATGTTTTTTTGTATATTTATATAGGGAAACATAAATATATTTTTAGAAAAATAAGTATAGGGGCTTCCCTGGTGGCACAGTGGTTGAGAGTCCGCCTGCCGATGCAGGGGACACAGGTTTGTGCCCCGGTCCGGGAAGATCCCACATGCCACGGAGCAGCTGGGCCCGTGAGCCATGGCCGCTGAGCCTGCGTGTCCGGAGCCTGTGCTCCGTAACGGGAGAGGCCATAACAGTGAGAGGCCCGCGTACCACAAAAAAAAAAAAAAAAAAAAGAAAAAAAAAAGAAAAATAAGTAAATTCTCCAAAACAAAAAATGTAGTGAGAACAACGATATTGCTTTACATTTTTTGCAAATATCTGGCAAAGAATTTTTATACTCTGTTATATTAAAATCCATTGGTCTGTCTTGCACTTTGAATGGATCTATTATCCTTGAATGACTTTGAATCATCATACATAGGTCATTTGGAAATTTGCTTCCCTGAATTATGCATACTTTCCAAATGTTCATGCATTTCATTATACAGTATTAAGAAATCACATTCGTTAATATAATCACAAATCTCATTAGAAAAATCTTTAAGTGTTGGGAAGCTGTCAAGCTTACAATGGCTGATACAAGAGATACTGTTTTTCCAAAATTGTAATTTTCCATTTTGTTTTGTTCTTAATCTTGGAGGAAAAGCTTTCATTCTTTCACTATTAAGTATGATGTTGGCTGTGGGTTTTTCATAAATGCCCTTTATCAGGTTGAGGACGTTAACTTCTGTTCTTAGTTTTCTGAGTATGTATTTTTTTTTATCATGAAAGGATGTTGAATTTTGTCAGATGCCTTTTCTGCATTAGTTGAGATACTCATTTGTGTTTTTTCCCTTTGTTCTATTATTGTGGTAAATTACATTGATTGATTTTCTTAGGTTGAACCTCTCTAGCATTCCTGAGATAAATCCCACTTGGTCATGGTATATAATCCATGTTGGATTCAGTTTGCCAATATTTTGTTCAGAACTTATTCCTAAGGGATATATCTATATTCATAAAGGATACTATTCTGTAATTTTCTTTTCTTATGGTGTCTTTGTGTGTTTTTCATATCAGGGTAACGCTGGCCTCACAGAATGAAATAGGAAGTGTTCCTTCCTTTTCTGTTTTTGGGAAGAGCTTGAGAAGTATTGGTGTTAATTCTTCTTTAAATGTTTGGTAGAATTCACCAGTGAAGCCATTTGGTCCTGAGCTTTTCTTTGTTGGGAGGTTTTTGATTACTAATTCAATCTCTTGTTTTGTCTGTTGAGATTTCTATTTCTCCTTGAGTCAGTTTAGATAAATTTTATGTTTCTAGGAATGTTCTCATGTTCATTTCTTTTTTAAAAAAAATTAATTTATTTATTTTTGGCCGTGTTGGGTCTTCGTTGCTGCATTGCTGTGCGTGGGCTTTCTTTTTTTTTTTTTTTTTTACATAAATGCCTTTATTCTACTTCTGGTACTCGTGGCAACTTTTTCCATCTGAAAGCTGCTCCCTGCACTTCTCGAAGCAGGAACATGAAAATGGATCAGAAGTTTCCAAACTTTTCATCATCAACCCAGTTCTAGAGGCTGGAAGTCTGGGGTCAAGGTGCCAGCGTGGTTGGGCTCTGGTGAGAGCTCTCTTCTTGGCTTGCAGATGGTTGCTTTCTTGTTGTGTCCTCACATAGCAGAGAAAGAGAAAGAGAAAGAGAAGAAAGAGGAAGAGGAAGAGGAGTAAGAGAGAAAAAGAGAGAGAGAGAGTGGGCTTTCTTTTTAGTTGCTGCGAGCGAGGCTACTCTTCGTTGCGGTGCGCAGGCTTCTCATTGCTGTGGCTTCTCTTGTTGCTGAGCATGGGGTCTAGGTGTGCGGCTTTCAGTAGCTGTGGCATGTGGGCTCAGTAGTTGTGGCTCGTGGGCTCTAGAGCACAGGCTCAGTAGTTGTGGCACACGGGCTTAGTTGCTCTGCGGCATGTGGCATCTCCCCGGACCAGGGCTCAAACCCGTGTATCCTGCAATGGCAGGCGGATTCTTAACCACTGCGCCACCAGGGAAGCCCCTCATGTTCATTTCTGATTTTAGGTATTTGTATCTTGTCTCTTTTATTCTTTGTCAGTCTAGCTAAAGGCTCATCAATTTTGTTGATTTTTCCAAAGAACCAACTTCTGGTTTCATTGATTCTTTTGTTTTTCTATTCTCTAGTTTATTTTTCTCCAATCTAATCTTTATTTACTTCCTTCTGCTAGCTTTGGGTTGAGTTTTCTCTTCTTTTTCTAATTCCTCAGGGTATATAGTTTGGTTATTGACTTGAGATCTTTCTCTTCTTTTTTTTTTTATAAATTTATTTATTTATTTGTTTTTATTTTTGGCTGTGTTGGGTCTTGGTTGCTGCGCATGGGCTTTCTCTAGTTGAGGCAAGCGGGGGCTACTCTTTGTTGCAGTAGGTGGACTTCTCTTTGTCGTGGCTTCTCTTGTTGTAGAGCACGGGCTCTAGAGCGCAGGCTCAGTAGTTGTGGCGCATGGGCTTATTTGCTCTGCGACATGTGGGATCTTCCTGGGCTAGAGATCGAACCTGTGTCCCCTGCATTGGCAGGCAGATTCTTAACCACTGTGCTACCAGGGAAGACCCTCTTTCTTCTTTTTATGTAGGCATTTATAGCTATAAATTTTCCTCTGAGCCCTATCTTTGCTGCATATCATAAGTTTTGCTGTTACATTTTCATTTTCATTCACCTATAAGTATTTTCTAATTTCCTTTGTGATTTCTTCTTTGATGCAGTGTTTAAGAGTGTGTTGTTTAATTTTCACACATTTGTGAACTTTCTAGTTTTCTTTCTATTACTGATCTGTAGTTTCATTCCACTTTGGTCAAAAAAAGATACTTTGTATGATTTCAGTCTTTTAAAATGTATTATACTTGTTCTGTGACCTATATGGTCTATCCTGGAGAATGTTCTATGTGCATTTGAGAAGAATGTGTATTCTGCTGTTGTTGGATGCATTGTTTATATATCTCTGTTAGGTCTAGTTGGTTTATAATGTTGTTCAAGTCCTCTGGTTCCTTAATGATCTTCTGTATAGGTGTTCTATCCACTATTGAAAGTGGTATATTGCAGCCTCCAATCACATTTTTTAATTCAATTATTTCCATCTGGCTCCAGTTTTCTTATGTTTGTTGAAATTATCCACTTTAAACTCTGTACTTTTCCCACTAGACCCTTTAGAATTTTTATCACAGTTATTTTAATAGCGCTTTCTAATAATTCCAACATCTGGGTTATCTGTGGGTCTACTTCTATTGATTATTCTTGTCCTGACCATGGGTCACATTTTTTGCTTTTCCTATTCTTATAATTTTTCATTAGGTACCTGGAGTTTTGTATAAAAGAACAGTAGAGGCTAAAATAAATAATATCTCCAGAGAGTTTTGATGAAGTCTACTTTAACTAATTTTTCTGTTTTCTGTTACCTGTGTAAGAAAATTTTACTACCTCCAAGCCACAAAGATATTCTCCTATGCTTTTAGGAGAATAAAGATAGTCTCCTAAAAGTTTTATGGTTTTAGATTTTACATTTGGGTCTCTGACTGTTCTCAAGTTAGTCTTTGCATATGGTGTAACATATGGGTCAAAATCCTATTTTTAAAATATGGACATTGAGATAGTCTAGCACCATATGTTGAAAAGATTTCTTTTTCCTGTTGAATTGCTTTGGCTTTTTAATTGAAAATCAAGAGGTTATATAAGTTCCTCTGTTGAATTTTTCATTTCAATCATTGCACATTGTTTTTTGCTTTGTTTTGTTTTTCTAAAATTAATTAATTATTTTTGACTGCGTTGGGTCTTCGTTGCTGCACGTGGGCTTTCTCTAGTTGTGGTGAGCGGGTGCTACACTTCGTTGTGGTGTGCGGACTTCTCATTGTGGCGGCTTCTCTTATTGATGAGCACCGGCTCTAGGCATGTGGGCTTCAGTAGTTGTGGCACACAGGCTCAGTAGTTGTGGCTCGCAGGCTCTAGAGCGCAGGCTCAGTAGCTGTGGTGCACGGGCTTAGTTGCTCTGCAGCATGTGGGATCTTCCTGGACCAGGGCTTGAACCCCTGTCCCCAGCATTGGCAGGTGGATTCTTAACCACTGAGCCACCACAGAAGTCCCTGCACTTTTAATTTCTGTAAGTTCTTTTTTATTCAAATCCGCTGTGTTATTTTTCACTGTTTATTATTCCCAGTAAGTATTTATCAGGTTTGTCTTTTGTTTCATTTAAGAATAGTAAGCAGAGCTGTTTTTATAATGTCAGATGATTCCAGTAGTCAGTTTTTGGGGGTTTGTTTTCACTCTCTGTTTCTGCTGATACTTCCTCATGGTTGTTTCCTTCTCTGCTTAGTTGCTTTAAACTGTGAACTATTCATTATAGTTTCCTCAAAAAATTATTTGTGGGACTTCTTTGAGTCCTGGAATAAATTCTTCCGGAAATACATTCTTCCGGAAAACATATGACTTTGCTTCTGCCCTTGATCACCTTAAACTGAAATTTGATGTTTAGCAACACCCAGGCACAGTGAAAAAAATTGGCTTGTGGTTATTCTTTTCAGGGACAATTTCCAACTTCCACTACACTCAGCCAGACAACTCTCTTTGTTGATCACTGGATGTGAGAAAGTGGGGCAGGTTCCATTATGGTTTATCTTTATACTGAAGGTGTGATTCTCTGGGGTTCTAGTTTTTAAGGAGGGGAGATGTCTCCTATGAGACTCCTGTTCTGAATGGTATCTGAGCTCTTTATATTGTTTTTACTCACTGCCAGGTCATGAAAAGCTCAGGGTTGCCAGGTTTGGCAAATGCCCTTGTGGCAAAAGTTGCTGAAATGCTCTGTTAACTTCCCTGGATTCCTGTCTTCATTCAGGGCTTAGTATGATAATTCTTCATTCTTATTATCTCACCACTGCCTTTAATAAATATTTAAAAATATTTTTTCAAGTCATTTTAGTTGGTTTTAGTGAGAGGTAGGTCTTAATTCCTAGCTCATGATATTACTGGAGATGGAAGTCAGGCATGATGATTTTCTTTTTGATAATTTTTTAAAATATTTATTTTATTGAAGTGTAATTGATTTACAATGTTGTGTTAATTTCTGCTGTACAGCAAAGGGATTCATATATAAATATATATATATATATACACATATATTCAGATATGTGTGTGTATTTATATATATATATATTCTTTTTCATATTCTTTTCCATTATGGTTTATCATGGGATACTGAATATAGTTCCCCATGCTGTACAGTAAGACCTTGTTGTGTATCCATTCTATATATAATAGTTTGCATCTGCTAATCCCCAACTCCCAATCCATCTCTCCCCTACCCCCCCATTCCCTTGGCAACCACAAGTCTGTTCTCTATGTCTGTGAGTCTGTTTATGTTTCATAAATAAGTTTATTTGTGCAGTATTTTAGATTCCACGTAAAGGTGATATATGGTATTTGTCTTTCTCTTTCTGACTTACTTCACTTAGTATGATAATCTCTAGGTCCATCCATGTTGCTGCAAATGGCATTATTTCATTCTTTTTTATGGCTGAGTAGTATTCCATTGTTTATGTATATCACATCTTCTTTATCCATTCATCTGCTGATGGACATTTAGGTCACTTCCATGATTTGGCTATTGTGAATAGTGCTATTGTGAACATTGGGGTACATGTATCCTTTTGAATTAGAGTTTTGTCCGGATATATGCCCAGGAGTGGAATTGCTGGATCATATAGCAACTCTATTTTTAGTTTTTAAGGAACCTCTATACTGTTCTCCACAGTGGCTTCACCAATTTACATTCCCACCAACAGCATAGGAGGGTTCCCTTTTCTCTACACCCTCTCCAGCATCTGTTATTTGTAGATTTTTTTAATGATGGCCATTCTGACTGATGTGAGGTGGTACCTCATTGTAATTTTGATTTGCATTTCTCTAATAATAGTGATGTTTGAGCATTTTTTCATGTGCCTGTTGGCCATCTGTATGTCTTTTTTGGAGAAATGTCTGTTTAGGTCTTCTGCCCATTGGGTTGTTTGTTGTTTTTTGTTGTTGAGTTGTATGGTCTGTTTATATATTTTGGAAAGTAAGCCCTTGTTGGTCGCATCATTTGCAAATATTTTCTCACGGTCTGTTGGTTGTCTTTTCATTTTGTTTATGGTTTCCTTTGCTGTACAAAAGCTTGTAAGTTTGATTAGGTCCGATTTGTTTATTTTTGCTTTTATCTATTTCCTTGGGAGACTGGCCTAAGAAAACATTGGTACAATTTATGCCAGAGAATGTTTTGCCTATGTTCTCTTCTAGGAGTTTTATGGTGTCCTGTCTTATATTTAAGTCTTTAAGCCATTTTGAGTTTATTTTTGTGTATGGTGTAACTTCATTGATTTACAAGGCATGATGATTTTTAAATAGGGGAAGGAGAGGGTCAGCTTTAGAGTGATCAGTTCTAGCTATTGTTTGTTTGCTTCCTCAATGATATTTGAAGTCCTATTTTATGCCAGGCTCTGTATAAGACCCTGGGGATCCACCCCTGTCATGTTTCTTGCCCTTTTGGGGCTTATGTTCTGGCGAGGGAGACATATTATGCATCTTAAATGCATGAGAAAAATAATGATGATCTGTAGGTATTGCTAAAGAAGATGTTATAGAAGCTAAGGGGTCAGGGGAGAACCAGCTTACATAAGGTGGTCAGGGAAGATTTCTCTGCAGAGACAGCATTTAAACTGAGACCCAGGGCTTCCCTGGTGGCGCAGTGGTTGAGAGTCCGCCTGCCGATGCAGGGGACACGGGTTCGTGCCCCGGTCCAGGAAGATCCCACATGCCGCGGAGCGGCTGGGCCCGTGAGCCAAGGCCGCTGAGCCTGCGCGTCCGGAGCCTGTGCTCCACAACGGGAGAGGCCACAACAGTGAGAGGCCCGCGTACCGGAAAAAAAAAAAAAAACTGAGACCCAGAGGATGGGAGCAAGCCAGCCATTCATGAGAGAATGAGTTGGAAGGGAAGACTGAAGACAGGAAGACTGTCTCAGTTGTCTGGACAAGAGTGGACTGTCTTGATCTAAGAGAGTGAGGAAGGGGGACATTGGCAGGACTTGGTGATTAGATGTTGGAAGAGAAGGCTGACACCAGCTCAAGTACTTAGCTGATGTGAATGGGCACACAGTGGGGATCACTGGGGAGAGAGCAGGTTGAGAGGAGGGAAAAGTAAGGAAATCAGGCTGACACAGGCTCCAACATGGTGAACCCTGAAGACCTTATGCTAAGCGAAAAAAAGCCAGTCACAAAAGGACAAATGATTCCACTCATATGAGGTACCCAGAGTAGTCAAACTCACAGAGAGAAAGTAGAGTGGTGATTGTCAGGGCTGGGAGAGGGAAATGGAAAGTTAGTGGGTCTTTTTTTTTTTTCAGGCAAGGCTTTATTGGGGCCCCTGCTGCAGCAGGGGGCAGTGACAACAAATAAGTTTCCCTTGCTGGCTCGCTCCCGAAGCGGGGTGAGCTTGTTCCTTATATGGGGTGAGGGTAGGGGTGTGTCTAGGGGTCGGGCCGGAGGGGTGGCTTAGGTGTTTTGCCCACCCCTTAGGTGGTGTGGTGTGAAGGGGGCATGTGCAGTACGCTGCTTTTGCTCCCGACCCCCTTGCTTTTGCTCCAGGCTCTTCAAAAGTGGCAGTTGGGCTTTTTGGTCTCTTTGTGTTTAACGGATACAGAGTGTCAGTTTTGCCATGAAGAAAGTTCTGGAGTGGGCGGTAGTTATGGCTACTGAGCCTGCGCTCTAGAGCCCGTGCTCCGCAACAAGAAAAGCTACCGCAATGAGAAGCCCGCGCACCACAACGAAGAGTAGCTCCCGCTTGCGGCAACTAGGCAAAGCTCACATGCAGCAGCAAAGACCCAAGGCAGCCAAAAAAAAAAAAAAAAAAAAGTGAATGTCATACTGAACTGTACACTTAACAGTGGTTGAGATGGTAAATTTTACGTTATGTGTATTTTAACACAATTTTAAAAAGAGAGAGAGACCAGAAAATAAAAGTCAGGTTGGACTTTTGAGTCTGATGTGGCCTGTGGGGCATCCACAGGGGAGAGATGTCCAGGAGGCAGGTGGCCAGATGGATCTGGGGTTGGGGGGAAGGTCAGGGCTGGAGATGGACTTTGGTCCGTCCATCCAGTGGCAGCTGTGGGAGCAGGTGATCTCAACTCCAGATTCACCTCTGTAACCCAGTTCTCTGCCTGCAGCCCCAGCAATCCCTCCTGGATGTGCTGGTCTGGAAGCTCAGTGGGCGGCGCCATGTGGCCTGGGCCCGGATCCCGCCCAGGATGTGCTGTTCTCTGTGGTGGAGGAGGAACGGGGCCGGGACCGTGGGAAGATCCAGAATCTGCTGTTCACAGTGAGGGGTCCCGGGGGCGAGGGTGCTGGGACTAGAATGGGCTGAGGCTCGTAGGACAGCACAGACATTGGGGTGGAGCCATGTGAAGCGCAACAGGGGTCCCCAAACTATTTATTTATTTGTTTATAATTTTTGGCCACACCATGCTGCATGCGGGATCTTAGTTCCCTGACCAGGGATTGAACCCGTGCCCTCAGCAGTGAAAGTGTGGAGTCCTAACCACTGGACTGCCAGAGAATTCCCTCCAAACTATTTTTTTAAATTAAGTTTCCGGTCAAAAAGTTTTTAAATTTTAATTTTTTTCAATTAAAAAATGTTTTAATTAAAATTTTTTTAACTTTTAAAATTGTTTTAAAATTATTATTTTTTAAAGTGTACCAAACTCTTTTTAATTATCCAAAGTACCAAAAGGAGATTGTGCTTTTACCCAGGTGAGCTTTGACGTCAGATAAACCCCAAATATTGTCATCTCTGGGCCTGAACTGGCCCTTTTGCTGACTAGGCTCTGACAGATGAGCAGGGTTACGAAAATGGGAGTGTGACTAATTAGTTCCTTATAAGTACAGCTGATTTGGAGGCAAAAGATTTGTAAATGAGGTGTCCCTGGGAGAGACACCAGCAGGGTTCCCTAGTGGTGAGAAGCTGTGACCACAGGGGTAAGGGACAGGGAATCTAAATGTGTTGGGGATGAGGGGACAGATAGGTGAGGGTGGGGTAGGGGAGAGCAAGCTCAGAGCATAGTTTTGGGGTCTGGGGTCTGGGCTATAGGACGTGACAGTGTTGGGGCAGGAGGGATAGGGAATGAGAGGGAGTTTAAGGGTGATGGGGCATTGGATGGAGGGCATGAAGAGGGTGGGGTACAAGGAGTACTCTTTGGATTAAGGATCTGGTGATGCAGAGAGTAGGGGCCTGCCTTGGAGGAGCAAGATGGTTGGCCTAGCTGGGGTAATAAGAGGTGGTCCCTAACATGCTTCCTCCCCGCAGCAGGCACCTGGGGAAGCCGCTGGTGAGGTCCATGCCAAGCTGGAGCTCTTCCTGGGGCTGGAGCTGGGCACGCAAGCCAAGGCCTGCACCTCAGAGCTCCCCTCGGACCTGCTGCCTGAGCCCTCGGCTGGGCTGCCCCTCAGCCTGGACCGGGACTGTGAGTGCGGGGCGTGGGGCAGGCGGGCCCAGTTCTCCATTTGCCCGAGGTGTGGGGCTAGATGCTCAGCTGGGGGTTCGGATCAGAGGGGTCTGGGGTCAGGGACTCCAGTGGTCCCTGAGCTAACATGACCCCTTCCTTCTCTCCACCCTGGACTTCAGCTACTTCCAGCTCCGGGCTCACTTGTACCAGGCCCGAGGTGTGCCGGCAGCAGATGACAGTGGGCTCTCGGACCCCTTTGCTCGAGTCCTCATCTCTACCCAGTGCCAGACCACACGGGTGAGGGCTGGGCTGGGATGTTGGTGGAGGGGCACTGGGAGACCAGGCGGGGTAGAGGCTGAGCTTTTTCCAAGACCCTAAGTCTCTCTTCCTGCCTTGGATTTTCAGGACAGGATACTGGATCAGACTGCCCTGATTTAGGGGGTGGCGTAGAACCAGAGGGTCTTAGGGGTGAGGAGTTCTTCTGACAACTGCTGTTGGCTCCTTCCCTGCACGGCCCTCAAGGTCCTGGAGCAGACGCTGAGCCCCCTGTAGGATGAACTTGTGGTGTTTGATCAGTTATTCGTGGACGGGAAGAGGGAGCACCTGCAGGAGGAGCCCCCACTAGTGATTGTCAATGTCTGTGACCACAATAAGTTTGTGAGTGTGGCCTGGGCTCCGCCTGGGTTCCCACCCCCAAGGATCCCCTCTTCTTGTCTTGATGTACCCTCCCCTGGTTCCTGAGCCTCTTCTACTTTTGTCTTCACTGCCCTGCTCCCCGAAGGGCCCCTCTGTGTTCCTGGGAAGGACGCTGGCCGCCCTGAGGGTAAAGCTGATGGAGGACCCTTACCAGCAGTTCTTCCCCCTGAGGAAGGGGCCCCGGGCAGCCGGGGAGCTCATCGCCACCTTTGAACTCATTGACCTGGACTACAGTAGTTGACTTGAGGTCAGAGTGCTGTGGTCTAGCTGGACACACCGTGGATCGCTTCTGCTATTTGTTTAGGTCATCCAGCTCCAGGGATGTGGGCATGTCCCAGGGTTACCCCTCCAACTCCCTTACCCCCACAGAATGCAGGCTGCAGGTCTGTCCTGGGACCGCCTCATTGGACCTCCTGACTCCAGGTAACACTTGAAGTAGACCTACCCTAGCTTCACCTTGCCAGGCCTCCAACCCCAGAGAACCCAAGCCCGGGTTGACCCTCATGCCTCAGACACGCATCCTCCTTCCTGTACATGGCTGTTTCCTGAGACACCCCGCTCCCATCAATCCAGCCTTGCCAGGTTCCTCTGGTTTTATATTTCACCAGCAGTCCTCCATTTGTTTTCCCCGAGCCCAGGCTTTCCCTCCTTTGGCCTGATTCTTCTTTGACCTCTGATCTCTTGCTCCCTTCAGCCCTCAGTGCCTAGTGATGTGGAGCCCCAGGACCTGACCGCCCTGGTTGAGCCCCTCTCCGGATGCCTATCCCTGCCACCGCACGTGTGCCCGGTGCTTAGGGAGTTCCATGTTGAGGTAGCACCACGCACTCACATCCTCCTCCCTTCCCTACACCTGGGTGTCCTTCAGTCAGGTACAGGCCCCTGAATCTCCCACTTCCCAACCCCAGGTACTGTTCTGGGGTCTGAGGGGCCTTGGCCGTGTGCCTCTGTTTGAGGTGGAGCAGCCCCAGGTTGTGCTGGAGGTGGCCGGTTGGTGAGTGGAGTCCGGGGTCCTGACCAGTTACCGTGAGAACCCCAATTTCACTGAGCTCGTCAGGCATGAGGACATGAGCTGGAGGCCAGAAGTGCTGGGCTGAGAAATGAAAGAGGGCAGTGGGATGGTGAATTCCCAGCTGGTTATATTACATTAACCCAGGGGTCACCAAATTTTCTATAAAGCGCCAAATAGTAAATATTTTAGGCTTTGTGGGCCATACAGTCTCAGTTGCAGTTACTCAACTCTGCCATCATAGCATGTAATCATCCATAGGCGACAAGGAAATGAATGAGTATGGCAGTTCCAATAAAACTTTATTTACAAAAACTGACAGCAGGCCAGATTTGGTTTATAGGCAATAATTGGCTGATCCCTGGATTAATTCATGAACTGGTTGTGCTCCATTGGCTCTGTTGATTGAGTGGATTAGCCAAAAGTCATGAAGTGTGAGTCCAAAGGAATCTGAGACACCAGGGACTATGAAGACAAATACATTCTTTGTTTAATTTGTAATTACTGTACTCTAGTATGGGCTTTGGAGTCAAATTCTGGCAATGTCACTTAGGAGCCTGTCAAATCACTTGTCTGATTTGAGCTTTAGTTTTTCTGTTTGTTTGTTTAAAAAAGGGACGAAAGGGTGCTATAAGGAGCCAATGAAAGAAAGGATCTTGGTGAAAGGGCTTTGTAAACTGAAGAGTGCTGTACGGGGGCAAGGCGGGGACTGGGACAAAGCACAGTGGTTCCCGACTGCAAGGGGGAGCACAGCAACAGCAACAACAAAACGCAACACTATTTCATGACTGTTTCACATGCAGCAGTTTTCAGTTTGAAAACTTCATTGTGCTATAAGATGATGAAACTGAAAGCACTTTGCTCGCTGAACTTCTAGCGGGTGTTCCTGTCATTTCCCATTTCATAGTGCAAGTTGAGGAAAACACCCCTCTCTCCACTGTGCACCTGAAAAGAATGTGAATGCTTCGTTGTTGGGTGGAATGTCCTATATCAGATACCAGTCAGGTCAAGTTGGGTTGATAGTATTATTCAAGCTTTCCTAAAAAAAGCCTCCTTGGGAATGTTATGTCTAGTTGTTCTATCCATTATTGAGAATATGGTATTGAAGTTTCCAACTTTTGTTGAATTGTTTGTTTCTCCCTTTATTTTTTTGTCTTTTATTTTTATTTTTTTTTGCGGTACGCGGGCCTCTCACTGTTATGGCCTCTCTCGTTGCGGAGCACAGGCTCCAGACGCGCAGGCTCAGCGGCCATGGCTCACGGGCCCAGCCGCTCCGTGGCATGTGGGATCTTCCCGGACCGGGACACGAACCCGTGTCCCCTGCATCAGCAGGCGGACTCTCAACCACTGCGCCACCAGGAAAGCCCTATTTTTTTGTCTTTTTTTACTTGTATTTTCAGTTTTTGTTGTTAGGTGCATATATATTTATAATTGTTATAACTTCCTATGAATCGATCTGTTTATCATTATAAAATGTCCTTGTTTGTCTCTAGTTTGTCTCTCTTTTTTGTCTTAAAGACTATTTGTCTGATAATATAGCTGCTCTAGTTCTCTGTGGTTAGTATTTGCATGGCATATGTTTCCTCATCCTTTTACCTTCAACCTATATGTATCTCACGAAAGAGCATCTCTTAAACAGCATGTAGTTGCATCTTTTTTTTAAATCCGTTTGACAATCTCTATCTTTGAACTGTTTAATACAGTCACATTTGATGTTATTATTGATATGGTTGGATTTACATTTGCCTCTTTGCTATTTGTTTTCTGTAAGTCTCATATTTTTCGTTCTTCCTTTACTGCCTTCTTTTGTATTACATAGATATTTGTTAGTATACTGCTTTAATTCCTTAGCTGATATTTACTTAGTAGTTGCTCTAGGGATTACAGTATGCATACTGATTTTTCACAATCCATTTCAGATTAATACCAATTTAGTTCCAGTAAAATAGAAATAGTTTTCTCCATTATAACTCCATTCATTCCTCCCCCCTTTTGTGCTGTAACTGTCACATATATGTAAAATAAAGCCAACAATACAGTATTATAACTGTTGTCCCTGCCCCCCGCTTAGGATCCATTGATATATATAGAATTTCTGGATTAAAGAGCATACATAGTTTTATGGTCCTAAATCTATATTAGCAAACTGAGCATTGGTCCTTTACATAATGATAAACAACAACCACCTCATATTTCTGATGGCGCTTTGTAGGTTCCAAAGAATTTTTGTACTGTTATATCATTTGATACAATAGTCTTTCCAGTCCAGGATTGTGTCCCCTTTTTAGCTGGGAAGTGGGTTCAGAAAGCAATGACTCACCAGAGATGACTCAGTGAGGCTGTGGGCTTTGAATGCATATTTAGCTACACTGTTTTCTCATCTATCTCTGCTGCTGCCTCTCCTCCTCCCACAGTCTGCAGAGACACAGGTCCTCTCTCCCTACCCCCAGGACTTGCCAGAGCAGCCTTATGTGCAGCCCCCCTCAGCATCCTGGTGATTGAGCGCTGGGCCTTTGGCCGCACAGTGCTCGTGGGTTCCCACATCGTCCCCCATATGCTGAGATTCACACTCTGGAGTCAGGAGGATCCCCCTGAGGGGGAAGGAGAGGAGGAGACAGGGGACCTGGTGCCCAAGGTACCTCAAGGTAAGGGGCTTCCCCCTTAGGGGCCACCAGACAGAAGTCCATCTGGTTCCTGGCTGAGATGGCTCCAGGGGACCCTCCAGTGGAGCACTGAGTCTGACTTCTACTTACCTGACCTCCTGGTGTCTTTTATCCCCTCTCAGAACAGAGGTCCCGGGATCCCTTCTTGGCTGAAGTGGGGATACTCAGGCGGCTCCTAAAGGTGATGGAGTATGGGGGATGGGTGGAGAAGGGACTGGGGGGGCTTGGGGTGGTGCTAGGTTAGAGGTGCTGAGTTCTTGCTCCCTCAGGCTCCTCTGAAGAAGCTCCCTCTGGGAGGCCTCCTGAATCAAGGCCCAGAGCTGGAGGAGGACATCCCAGATCCTGAAGAGCTCGACTGGTGGTCCAAGTACTATGCATCTCTGCAGGAGCTCCAGGGGCAGGTGGGAGCAGAGCAGGCTTCTGGGGGTTGAGGGGCTGGAGACAGGAGGGTAAATGGTAAGAAGAAGGATCTCATCAAACATGGAGCTCTACAGTTTTTCAGAACTCTTTGTTACAGCCATCTTTTCTCATCTTCACGACAATTTGAGAAGCTGGGGATTATTAACTCCATTATCTAGAGCTGTCTTGTCCAACAGAAATATCGTGTGAGCCACATATGTAATTTTAACTTTTGTAGTAGCCACATTAAAAAAAAATAAAAGGAAACGATGAAAATGATTTTAATAATATATTTTATTTAACCTAGTATATCTATAGTATCATTTCAAGAAGTAACCGTTATAAACAATTAATAGTGAGATTTTTTTAATTAATAGATTTTATTTATTTATTTATTTATGGCTGTGTTGGGTCTTTGTTGCTGAGCGTGGGCTTTCTCTAGTTGTGGTGAGCGGGGGCTATTCTTTGTTGCGGTACGAAGGCTTCTCATTGTGGTGGCTTCTCTTGCTGCACAGCATGGGCTCTAGAGCGCAGGCTCAGTAGTTGTGGCGCACAGGCTTAGTTGCTTCGCGGCATGTGGGGTCTTCCCGGACCAGGACTCGAACCCATGTCCCCTACATTGGCAGGTGAATTCTTAACCACTTCCCCCAGGGGAAGCTCAATAATGAGATATTTTATAATCTTATTTTATACTAGTCTTTAAAATCTGGTGTGTAGTTTATGCTTCCAGCACATCTCAGTTTGGACCAGATGCATTTCAAGTGCTCAATAGCCACACGTACCTGGTGGTTACATATCAGGACTATATGATAAACTAAGGCTTTGAAAATGCAAGTGGCTTACCCAGCTGGAACTTGAGCTAAAGTTTTCCAACTCCCTATCCTGTAAAAGGGGTAGATTAAGGAGGTAAAGGGTAGGGAAGAATCTTTGACCTGCGCTTTGATTTCAGACCAACTTAGATGAGGATGAAATGGATGATGCTGGGGATTCAGGTAAGAGATTGGCTTTCTTGTTTTCCTCTTTGTGTCTCCCTCCCTCCCCCACACCAGTATTTCTAACCAGTATTTCTAACGTATTTCTAACAGCATTTCTGCTGTTCCCAGATGGGGGCAATCTCCTTTCTGTGGATGGGGAAGCCCAAGACCAGGGTAAGGCTGAAGTCAAAGGCTCTGTGTCCCAGAAAAAAGCAATCGCCACTCTGAAGGTAAGTGGGTGTTGCAAGAGGGGATTCTGCTCGGATTCTGGACGAGCTGTCACTGAGGCCCTCGCCTTTCAGATTTACAACAGCTCCCTGGAAGAAGAGTTTAACCACTTTGAAGACTGGCTGCATGTGTTTCCCCTGTATCGGGGGTAAGGAGGTCAGGATGGAGATGGAGAGGAAGAAGGGTCTGGAAACCTTGTGGGCAAGTTCAAGGTATGTTTCGGGAAGGAATGGGGGACCAAGGAGCACAAGTGGGGATGTAGGAAGAAGACTGTCTTACCAGTGTTTTTCTGCTCCATATCCCCCCATCCCACCCAGGGCTCCTACCTCATTTACCCTGAATCAGAGGCAGTGTCCTTCTCTGATC
Organism: Phocoena phocoena; assembly: GCF_963924675.1. NCBI lineage: Eukaryota > Metazoa > Chordata > Mammalia > Artiodactyla > Phocoenidae > Phocoena > Phocoena phocoena. The sequence continues at coordinate 64,336,522 of NC_089233.1, read as the reverse complement.
CCCAGATCTCCAGGGGGATCCCACACAGAATCGGCCCATCAAGTTTCCAGTCAGAGTATATGTTGTAAAGGTGAGCATCCATTGGCCTGGCATGCCTCTAACTCTGGCAAAGGTAATGTACACAAAACCTACAGACTGAAGGGATCAGAGTCCAGCTTTTTCATTTTTCAGATGGGAAATCTTAGGCACAAACTTAAGAGACTTCACAGGGTTACACATCTTGCTCACGGCAGAACCTGAATTTAGAGCTTAGATCCCCTAATTCCTTATTTGTAGTTCTAGTCTCATAGAATGGGGAGTATAATTCCAGGAAGAGCACAACTCTGTAAAGCTTTGTGATGGCCTGTCATCAAATACCTTTGTACAGGTCCTCTCATTGCTGCAGTTTTCATATAGTGCTCAACAGGGCCCTGCAGTTTCCTTAAAGGCATCTCAGGGAGTGAGAGGGGAATGAGTGGGTTGCTATCCCTTCACTCCCGGCACAGAGCAGATGCTGTACTTTTATCTAGTTTAAATATAGGCATTCTGACTAAGACGTAATTTCAAGAAACATCCTGTGGCACTCTTCTACCACAATGTAAGCATCCTAGTGCATACATCAGATAGTAGACATCATCTGGACCTTCTACTTCTAGCAACATTGCAGACCAGATGGTCTGAAATAAATTCTCGATATAATAGATCTAGAAATGCTAGATAAACAATCTTTTAAACAAATGCTAAGCTCATAAGAAAGGGAATTCCCAATGGGCCAAAATGAGGAAACAGCAGGAATCCCTGAACAAGCCCTGAAGTCAGATTCTCTTGAGAGGATTTGTCCATACCTGGACCCCAAGCCTTAGGTTCTAATATCTAATAGCCTATACAAGGTGGGAGACACAACCAAGACCCTTGCTCGAAGCAGCACCCAGGAAGGGCTCTACTCTCAGTGAAAGGTGGGCAAGAGGAAGCCCACCCACTGGGAAAGAAGCCTGTAAGGTAAATGGTCTATCTCAGCCTCTGTTCCAACTGGGGGAAATAGAAAAAATGTCTTCCCTGAGGATTTACTATTAAGAGTTTTGCCCTCACATTGATTTAAGACTTGAATTTTTATTATCTGCTTAGTCCACAAAACTCAAAGTTGAGAGACTGGCTTAAAGTAGTCCCAAATCAGGCTTCACAGACTTCCCTAGATTTAGATAACCAAATTTGGGTTCACAATCCCAAATTATAAAATATATAAGAAAACAATCTCAGGAAAATTTGTCAGAAAGACACAACACAAAAGAGAATTAGATCTCTAAGGGCTTTGGATGTTAGAATTTTCAAATATTAGAAATATAAAACAGCTTAAAATTACTTCACAGTTTAAAATGATTTCACATGCAGAGAACAAAAGGCTATAAAAATTGGGCAGATTTGAAAATAATAAAATAAAATTTCTAAAGATGGAAGACCATTAAAAATCAAATCTTATTAAATGCCCATACATAGCAGAAGGGTTGAATAAACTGTGCTATGTCCGTACAACAGAGTACTATGCAGCTGTAAAATAAAATGAAGATTTCTGTCAACTGATGCGAAGTGTTTTTAGATTCCACATATAAGTGATATCATATGGTATTTGTCTTTCTCTTTCTGACTTATTTCACTTAGTATGATAATCTCTAGGTCCATCCATGTTGCTGCAAATAGCATTATTTCATTTTTTTTATGGCTGAGTATTATTCCATTGTATATATGTACCACATCTTTATCCATTCATCTGTCGATGGGCATTTAGGTTGCTTCCATGTCTTGGCTATCATGAGTAGTGCTGCTATGAACATAGGGGTGCATGTATCTTTTTTTGGTTATATTTATTTATTTACTTGTTATTATTTTTTTGGCTGCACTGTGTGACATGCAGGATCTTATTTCCCTGACCAGGGATCGAACCTGTACCCCCTACAGTGGAAGCGCAGAGTGCTAACCACTGGACCACCAGGGAATTCCCTGTATCTTTTTTTTTTTAATTTTATTTTTGGCTGCATTGGGTTTTCGTTGCTGCGCGTGGGCTTTCTCTAGTTGTGGCAAGTGGGGGCTACTCTTTGTTGCGGTGCGGAGGATTCTCATTGTGGTGGCTTCTCTTGTTATAGAGCACAGGCTCTAGGTGCACAGGCTCAGTAGTTGTGGCACATGGGCTCAGTAGTTGTGGTTTGTGGGCTCTAGAGTGCAGGCTCAGTAGTTGTAGCACACAGGCTTAGTTGCTCCACAGCATGTGGGATCTTCCCGGACCAGAGCTTGAACCCGTGTCCCCTGCATTGGCAGGCAGATTCTTAACCACTGTGCCACCAGGGAAGCCCTCCCTGTATGTTTCTGAATTATAGTTTTTTCAGGATATATGCCCAGGAGTGGGATTGCTGGATCATATAGCAACTCTAATTTTAGTGTTTTGAGGAATCTTCATACTGTTAAAAACACCTTTTAGGACTTCCATGGTGGCACAGTGGTTAAGAATCCACCTGCCAATGCAGGGGAGACGGGTTTGAGCCCTGGTCCGGGAAGATCCCACATGCTGCGGAGCAGCTAAGCCTGTGCGCCACAACTACCGAGCTCACATGCCACAACTACTGAAGCCCACGTGCCTAGAGCCCGTGCTCGGCCACAAGAGAAGCTACCACAATGAGAAGCCCATGCACCACAACGAAGAGTAGCTCCTGCTTGCCGCAACTAGAGAAAGTCCGTGCACAGCAATGAAGACCCAATGCAGCCAAAAATAAAATATAAATAAGTAAATAAATTAATTTTTTTTCATTTTAACATCTTTATTGGAGTATAATTGCTTTACAATGCTATGTTAGTTTCAGCTTCACAACAAAATGAATCAGTTATATATATACATATGTTCCCATATCTCTTCCCGCTTGCGTCTCCCTCCCTCCCACCCTCCCTACCCCACCCCTCCAGGCAGTCACAAAGCACTGAGCTATCTCCCTGTGCTATGTGGCTGCTTCCCACTAGCTACCTACCTTACGTTTGGTAGTGTATATATGTCCATGCCTCTCTCTCACTATGTCACAGTTTACCCTTCCCCCTCCCCATAGCCTCAAGGCCATTCTCTAGTAAGTCTGTGTCTTTATTCCTGTTTCACCCCTAGGTTCTTCATGACATTTTTTCCCCTTAAATTCCATATATATGTGTTAGCATACGGTATTTGTCTCTCTCTTTCTGACTTACTTCACTCTGTATGACAGACTCTAGGTCTATCCACCTCATTACAAATAGCTCAATTTCGTTTCTTTTTATGGCTGAGTAATATTCCATTGTATATATGTGCCACATCTTCTTTATCCATTCATCCGATGATGGACACTTAGGTTGTTTCCATCTCTGGGCTATTGTAAATAGAGCTGCAACGAACATTTTGGTACATGATTCTTTTTGAATTATGGTTTTCTTAGGGTATATGCCTAGTAGTGGGATTGCTGGGTTATATGGTAGTTCTATTTGTAGTTTTTTGTTTTTTTTTTTTGCGGTACGCGGGCCTCTCACTGCTGTGGTCTCTCCCGTTGCTGAGCACAGGCTCCAGACGCGCAGGCTGAGCGGCCATGGCTCACGGGCCCAGCCGCTCCGCGGCATGTGGGATCTTCCTGGACCGGGGCACGAACCCGTGTCCCCTGCATCGGCAGTCGGACTCTCAACCACTGCGCCACCAGGGAAGCCCTATTTGTAGTTTTTTAAGGAACCTCCATACTGTTCTCCACAGTGGCTGTATCAATTTACATTCCCACCAACAGTGTAAGAGGGTTCCCTTTTCTCCACACCCTCTCGAGCATTTATTGTTTCTAGATTTTTTGATGATGGCCATTCTGACTGGTGTGAGATGATATCTCATTGTAGTTTTGATTTGCATTTCTCTAATGATTAGTGATGTTGAGCATTCTTTCATGTGTTTGTTGGCAATCTGTATATCTTCTCTGGAGAAATGTCTATTTAGGTCTTCTGCCCACTTTTGGATTGGGTTGTTTGTTTTTTTGTTATTAAGCTGCATGAGCTGCTTATAAATTTTGAAGATTAATCCTTTGTCAGTTGCTTCATTTGCAAATATTTTCTCCCATTCTGAGGGTTGTCTTTTGGTCTTGTTTATGGTTTCCTTTGCTGTGCAAAAGCTTTTAAGTTTCATTAGGTCCCATTTGTTTATTTTTGTTTTTATTTCCATTTCTCTAGGATGTGGGTCAAAAAGGACCTTGCTGTGATTTATCTCATAGAGTGTCCTGCCTATCTTTTCCTCTAAGAGTTTGATAGTTTCTGGCCTTACATTTAGGTCTTTAATCCATTTTGAGCTTATTTTTGTGTATGGTGTTAGGGAGTGATCTAATCTCATACTTTTACATGTAGCTGTCCAGTTTTCCCAGCACCACTTATTGAAGAGGCTGTCCTTTCTCCACTGTACATTCCTGCCTCCTTTATCAAAGATAAGGTGACCATATGTGCGTGGGTTTATCTCTGGGCTTTCTATCCTGTTCCATTGATCTATATTTCTGATTTTGTGCCAGTACCATACTGTCTTGATTACTGTAGCTTTGTAGTACAGTTTGAAGTCAGGAAGCCTGATTCCTCCAGCTCCGTTTTTCGTTCTCAAGATTGCTTTGGCTATTTGGGGTCTTTTGTGTTTCCATACAAATTGTGAAATTTTTTGTTCTAGTTCTGTAAAAAATGCCAGTGGTAGTTTGATAGGGATTGCATTGAATCTGTAGATTGCTTTGGGTAGTAGAGTCATTTTCACAATGTTGATTCTTCCAATCCAAGAACATGGTATATCTCTCCATGTATTTGTATCATCTTTAATTTCTTTCATCAGTGTCTTATAATTTTCTGCATACAGGTCTTTTGTCTCCTTAGGTAGGTTTATTCCTAGATATTTTATTCTTTTTGTTGCAATGGTAAATGGGAGTGTTTTCTTGATTTCACTTTCAGGTTTTTCATCCTTAGTGTATAGGAATGCCAGAGATTTCTGTGCATTAATTTTGTATCCTGCTACTTTACCAAATTCATTGATTAGCTCTAGTAGTTTTCTGGTAGCATCTTTAGGATTCTCTATGTATAGTATCATGTCATCTGCAAATAGTGACAGCTTTACGTCTTCTTTTCTGATTTGGATTCCTTTTATTTCCTTTTTTTCTCTGATTGCTGTGGCTAAAACTTCCAAAACTATGTTGAATAAGAGTGGTGAGAGTGGGCAACCTTGTCTTGTTCCTGATCATAGTGGAAATGCTTTCAGTTTTTCACCATTGAGGACGATGTTGGCTGTGAGTTTGTCATATATGGCCTTTATTATGTTGAGGAAAGTTCCCTCTATGCCTACTTTCTGCAGGGTTTTTATCATAAATGGGTGTTGAATTTTGTCGAAAGCTTTCTCTGCATCTATTGAGATGACCATATGGTTTTCTCCTTCAATTTGTTAATATGGTGTATCACGTTGATTGATTTGCGTATATTGAAGAATCCTTGCATTCCTGGAATAAACCCCACTTGATCATGGTGTATGATCCGTTTAATGTGCTGTTGGATTCTGTTTGCTAGTATTTTGTTGAGGATTTTTGCATCTATGTTCATCAGTGATATTGGCCTGTAGTTTTCTTTCTTTGTGACATCCTTGTCTGGTTTTGGTATCAGGATGATGGTGGCCTCGTAGAATGAGTTGGGGAGTGTTCCTCCCTCTGCTGTATTTTGGAAGGGTTTGAGAAGGATAGGTGTTAGCTCTTCTCTAAATGTTTGATAGAATTTGCCTGTGAAGCCATCTGGTCCTGGGCTATTGCTTGTTGGAAGATTTTTAATCTCAGTTTCAATTTCAGTGCTTGTGATTGGTCTGTTCATATTTTCTATTTCTTCCTGATTCAGTCTTGGCAGGTTGTGCCTTTCTAAAAATTTGTCCATTTCTTCCAGGTTGTCCATTTTATTGGCATAGGGTTGCTTGTAGTAATCTCTCATGATCTTTTGTATTTCTGCAGTGTCAGTTGTTACTTCTCCTTTTTCATTTCTAATTCTATTGATTTCAGTTTTCTCCCTTTTTTTCTTGATGAGTCTGGCTAATGGTTTATCAATTTTGTTTATCTTCTCAAAGAACCAGCTCTTAGTTTTATTGATCTTTGCTATCGTTTCCTTCATTTCTTTTTCATTTATTTCTGATCTGATTTTTATGATTTCTTTCCTTCTGCTAACTTTGGGGTTTTTTTGTTCTTCTTTCTCTAATTGCTTTAGGTGCAAGGTTAGGTTGTTTATTCGAGATGTTTCCTGTTTCTTAAGGTAGGATTGTATTGCTATCAACTTCCCTCTTAGAACTGCTTTTGCTGCATCCCATAGATTTTGAGTCGTCGTGTCTCCATTGTCATTTGTTTCTAGGTATTTTTTGATTTCCTCTTTGATTTCTTCAGTGATCACTTCGTTATTAAGTAGTGTATTGTTTAGCCTCCATGTGTTTGTATTTTTTACAGATCTTTTCCTGTAATTGATATCTAGTCTCATAGCATTGTGGTCGGAAAAGATACTTGATATAATTTCAATTTTCTTAAATTTACCAAGGCTTGATTTGTGACCCAAGATATGATCTATCCTGGAGAATGTTCCATGAGCACTTGAGAAAAATGTGTATTCTGTTGTTTTTGGATGGAATGTCCTATAAATATCAATTAAGTCCATCTTGTTTAATGTATCATTTAAAGCTTGTGTTTCCTTATTTATTTTCATTTTGGATGATCTGTCCATTGGTGAAAGTGGGGTGTTAAAGTCCCCTACTATGAATGTGTTACTGTCGATTTCCCCTTTTATGGCTGTTAGTATTTGCCTTATGTATTGAGGTGCTCCTATGTTGGGTGCATAAATATTTACAATTGTTATATCTTCTTCTTGGATCGATCCCTTGATCATTATGTAGTGTCCTTCTTTGTCTCTTCTAATAGTCTTTATTTTAAAGTCTATTTTGTCTGATATGAGAATTGCTACTCCAGCTTTCTTTTGGTTTCCATTTGCATGAAATACCTTTTTCCATCCCCTTACTTTCAGTCTGTATGTGTCTCTAGGTCTGAAGTGGGTCTCTTGTAGACAGCAAATATATACGTCTTGTTTTTGTATCCATTCAGCCAATCTGTGTCTTTTGGTGGGAGCATTTAGTCCATTTACATTTAAGGTAATTATCGATATGTATGCTCCTATTTCTATTTTCTTAATTGTTTTGGGTTCGTTATTGTAGGTCTTTTCCTTCTTTTGTGTTTCTTGCCTAGAGAAGTTCCTTTAGCAGTTGTTGTATAGCTGGTTTGGTGGTGCTGAACTCTCTCAGCTTTTGCTTGTCTGTAAAGGTTTTAATTTCTCCATCAAACGTGAATGAGATCCTTGCTGGGTAGAGTAATCTTGGTTGCAGGTTTTTCTCCTTCATCACTTTCAATATGTCCTGCCACTCCCTTCTGGCTTGCAGAGTTTCTGCTGAAAGATCAGGTGTTAACTTTATGGGGATTCCCTTGTGTGTTATTTGTTGTTTTTCCCTTGCTGCTTTTAATATGTTTTCTTTGTATTTAATTTTTGACAGTTTGATTAATATGTGTCTTGGCGTATTTCTCCTTGGATTTATCCTGTATGGGACTTTCTGTGCTTCCTGGACTTAACTATTTCCTTTCCCATATTAGGGAAGTTTTCAACTATAATCTCTTCAAATATTTTCTCAGTCCCTTTCTTTTTCTCTTCTTCTGGAACCCCTATAATTCGAATGTTGGTGCGTTTAATGTTGTCCCAGAGGTCTCTGAGACTGTTCTCAGTTCTTTTCATTCTTTTTTCTTTATTCTGCTCTGCAGTAGTTATTTCCGCTATTTTATCTTCCAGGTCACTTATCCGTTCTTCTGCCTCAGTTATTCTATTGATCCCATCTAGAGTATTTTTCATTTCATTTATTGTGTTGTTCATCATTGTTTGTTTCATCTTTAGTTCTTCTAGGTCCTTGTTAAATGTTTCTTGCATTTTGTCTATTCTATTTCCAAGATTTTGGATCATCTTTACTATCATTATTCTGAATTCTTTTTCAGGTAGACTGCCTATTTCCTCTTCATTTGTTAGGTCTGGTGGGTTTTTATCTTGCTCCTTCATCTGCTGTGTGTTTTTCTGTCTTTTCATTTTGCTTATCTTACTGTGTTTGGGGTCTCCTTTTGGCAGGCTGCAGGTTCGTAGTTCCTGTTGTTTTTGGTGTCTGTCCCCAGTGGCTAAGGTTGGTTCAGTGGGTTGTGTAGGCTTCCTGGTGGAGGGGACTAGTGCCTGTGTTCTGGTGGATGAGGCTGGATCTTGTCTTTCTGGTGGGCAGGTCCACGTCTGGTGGTGTGTTTTGGGGTGTCTGTCGACTTATTATGATTTTGGGCAGCCTCTCTGCTAATGGGTGGTGTTGTGTTCCTATCTTGCTAGTTGTTTGGCATAGGATGTCCAGCACTGTAGCTTGCTGGTCGTTGAGTGAAGCTGGGTGCTGGTGTTGAGATGGAGATCTCTGGGAGATTTTCACCATTTGATATTATGTGCAGCTGGGAGGCCTCTTGTGGACCAGTGTCCTGAAGTTGGCTCTCCCACCTCAGAGGCACAGCACTAACTCCTGGCTGCAGCACCAAGAGCCTTTCATCCACACGGCTCATAAGAAAAGGGAGGAAAAAGTAGAAAGAAAGAATTAGTAGAAGTAGAAAGAAAGAAAGAAAGGAGGGAGGGAGGGAGCAAGGAAGGAAGGAGGGAAGGAAGGAAAAAAAGAAAGAAAGAAGATAAAGTAAAAATGAAGTAAGATAAAATAAAGTTATTAAAATAAAAAAATAATTATTAAGAGAAAAAAAAACAAAAAACAAAAAAACGGATGGATAGAACCCTGGAACAAATGGTGGAAGCAAAGCTATACAGACAAAATCTCACACAGAAGCATACACATACACACTCACAAAAAGAGGAAAAGAGGAAAAAATCATAAATGTTGCTCTCAAAGTCCACCTCCTCAGTTTGGGATGATTCGTTGTCTAAAGAAGGGAAGGAAGGAAAGAAAGAACGAAGATAAAGTAAAATAAAATAAGGTTATTAAAATAAAAAGTAATTATTAAGAAAAAATTTTAAAAAAAAGGACGGATAGAACCCTCGGACAAATGGTGGAAGCAAAGCTATACAGACAAAATCTCACACAGAAGCATACACATACACACAAAAAAAGGAAAAGGAGAAAGAATAATAAATCTTGCTCTCAAGTCCACCTCCTTAATTTGGGATGATTCGTTGTCTATTCATGTATTCCACAGATGCAGGGTACATCAAGTTGATTGTGGAGCTTTAATCCGCTGCTTTTGCGGCTGCTGGGAGGGATTTCCCTTTCTCTTCTTTGTTCTCACAGCTCCCAGGGGCTCAGCTTTGGATTTGGCCCCGCCTGTGCGTGTAGGTCGCTGGAGGGCGTCTGTTCTTTGCTCAGACAGGACGGGGTTAAAGGAGCCGCTGATTCGGAGGCTCTCGCTCACTCCGGCCGGGGGTAGGGAGGGTCACGGAGTGCAGGGCGAGCCTGCAGCGACAGAGGCCAGCGTGACGTTGCACCAGCCTGAGGCGCGCCTTGCGTTCTCCCGGGGGAGTTGTCCCTGGATCCCGGGACCCTGGCAGTGGCGGGCTGCACAGGCTCCCCGGAAGGGGGGTGTGGAGAGTGACCTGTGGTCGCGAACACACAGGCTTCTTGGTGGCGGCAGCAGCAGACTTAGCGTCTCATGACCGTCTCTGGGGTCCGCGCTTTTAGCCGCGGCTCGCGCCCTTCTCTGGAGCTCCTTTAAGCGGCGCTCTTAATCCCCTCTCCTCGCGCACCAGGAAATAAAGAGGGAAGAAAAAGTCTCTTGCCTCTTCGGCAGGTCCAGACTTTCCCCCGGACTCCCTCCCGGCCAGCCGTGGCGCACTAACCCCCTGCAGGCTGTGTTAATGCCGCCAACCCCAGTCCTCTCCCTGCGCTCCGACCGAAGCCCCGCCCGCTCCGGCGGGGGAGCAAACAAGCCTCTCGGGCTGGTGAGTGCCGGTTGGCCCTGATCCTCTGTGCTGGAATCTCTTCGCTTTGCCCTCCGCACCCCTGTTGCTGTGCTCTACTCCACGGCTCCGAAGCTCCCCCTCTCCGCCACCCGCAGTTTCCGCCCGCGAAGGGGCTTCCTAGTGTGTGGACACTTTTCCTCCTTCACAGCTCCCTCCCGCTGGTGCAGGACCCATCCCTATCCTTTTGTCTCTGTTTATTCTTTTTTCTTTTGCCCTACCCAGGTACGTAGGGGGTTTCTTGCCTTTTGGGAGGTCTGAGGTCTTCTGCCAGCGTTCAGTAGGTGTTCTGTAGGAGTTGTTCCACGTGTAGATGTATTTCTGGTGTATCTATGGGGAGGAATGTGATCTCCGCGTCTTACTCTTCCGCCATCTTCCCGGAAGTAAATAAATTTATTTTTAAAAAATCTTTTAAATGCAATTCTGAGCTTCCAAGAAAGTAAGAGATTTTAGAGTGGAAAAAAAAAAAAAACAGAATAAAAGCAGGAACTGCTTTAAAACGTACCCAGGATTTTGTTCTTATCCATGTTTGGTGAAGCCAACAGATCAGGAGATGGTTGCCATTGAAAAGATAGTCTGTTGTTTCAATTTTCTGGAGGTGGGGGCGGTGCATGCTGTACCCTGCAGGGCCACACAGGGAAGCATGAGGGCCAGTCCAGAGGCAGAAGGAGGAAGGGAAGTGTGAGGGCCAGAGCCTTTATTGTGGTTTCTGCAGGAAAGGCAGGGCAAGGCAGTGTAAGCAGGCTTAGGATTGGCTAGTTTGAATAATTCCTGTGGTCTCTGGGGTACGGGGGCTGTCTCACTGTCTCTTGTTGTCTGGAACCTGGCCCTGAGGATGATTAGGGCAGAGGAATATTACTTCCTGGAGTATAAGAGCCAGATAGAGGAGGTGGTTGGACATTGTATGGGCTCTAGATTGGTTGCTTTGTATATGAAAGGTGCTCTGGCAGGTGTGTTGTTTGCTAACTCTAGGAATTAGTATCCCTGACAGGTGCAATTTCTCCCAGGCCAGTATGGCTCCAGATACCACAGCATCAAGATTACAGAAAACAAGAAAATATAGTTAATAACAGGGACCTGGGGAAAAGGAATGCTAAAGCTGGCTTTCACCCCACACTTACTGCTGACCTGGGAAACCTCATCTTCCTCGTGGATGGTTGACAGGCAGTGAGGACAGAAGATGAAGTCCTGGGGCTACTCTAGGGGAGGAGTTTGACTGAACGGCCTTATATAAAGTGGAGGCCCCAAAATTACACCCTCTGCATAAGGATGAACAAAAATAGGAACTTGAAAGGCAGAAGGAGACACCAAGGAAACTTGCCTGTCTTAAACTTGGCATTGGTTAGAGGGGAAAAAGTTTCCCCTAGCATCCATGACCACAAGCTGGCTCTAATACAGTTCAGGGCCTGAGTTCCCACCATCTGTGTGATCCCCAAAACCTCAAGTGGAGGATTTATTTTAAAGTGGCTGCAGGTTGGTAGTTTGCCTAGGAAACTGGCAGGAGTGAAAACAAGCTCTCTCTGGCAGAGAACACCCACAACAGCCCCTCAGCATGAGTTAAACCAAATATGAATCATGATTAAAAAGTACTGAAATATAAAGAAAAAAGCCACCATGGGAGGGTGGGAGGGAGACGCAAGAGGGAGGAGATATGGGGATATATGTATATGTATAGCTGATTCACTTTGTTATAAACCAGAAATGAACACACCACTGTAAAGCAATTATACACCAATAAAGATGTTTAGAAAAAAAGTCACCATGAGTAAGAATTAGCAAAAATAACAACACATTCAGACCCCTAAGGTCATTGATATTGGAATGACTAGAGAATGTAAAATAAGTATATATGAAATGTTTAAAGAAATAAAAGAATGAATTTAAAATGAGCAAGGAACAAGAGACTATTAAAAATAAACAGCAAGTTGAAAGGCCCAGTTAGAATGTTTAGAAATTAAAAGTGTAATGTTTTTAAATTTAAAACTCAATAATGGAGCAAAAAATTTGAAGAGTCACTTCACAAAAGCAAATATATATATAAGAGCAATAAGCACATGCAAAGATGCTCAACGTGCTTCATCAGCAGGGAAATGCAAGTTAAAACCACAGTGAGCTACAATTTCACAAGCGCTAGACTGACGAAAGTAAAAAGACTGACGATACCAGGTGTGAAAGATGTGGGACAACTGGAACTCTCATACATGGCAGGTAGGAGTGTAAAAAGACTAAAAATATATTGCTGTGTATAAATTATACTTCAGTAATTTATGCATAAGTTATGAATTTACTTAATTACATAGTTATCAAAAACAGAAAAAGTAAGTTTACTAAATATAGTTTAAACCATGCAATATAGTGCTATATATTGCTTAGGGACGTATGTATATGTAGTAAAAGTATTTTTCCTTTTTTTTTTCTGTGAGTTGAGTGAGAAACCCCAAATAAAGGGTCTGGCTACTTCAGGGATGAAAAAGGAATTAAGTCAGGTCAGGGGACTCAGGGGACATTTGTCGGTAGTGTTTAATTTATGAAGTTGGGCACACACGTGCTCATTGTATTATTTTTTAATACAATTAAAAAAATGTAATTATTTTTATTTAGTTAAAATCTTCTTAATTTAAAAAGTAAAAAAAGGAATAAAATGTAAAATATGCTCATTGTAAAAAAATGAAGGTCAAACAATATGGAAAGTTACAAATTGAATAGTAAGATGTATAAGGGTATACATCTTTCCACATATTTTGTTTCATTATATCTTTTGTTATACTTACTTGTATGTCTTAAGTATTTCAATAATTAATTTAAAAGTAAATAAAAGTCATCTTGTGCAACCTCTCAGCTAACTCCTTGAGGTGGAAGATCTCTCCCTGGTAACTTCCTGTTTACACTCAATCGGAGATTAGGTCCGGCAAGAGCCACCTTGGGTTATGACAATGACATTTCTTTCATTTCCACCCCATAATGTCTCCCTAGGCTACCAACCTGGCTCCTGCGGACGCCAACGGCAAAGCAGACCCCTATGTGGTGGTGAGCGTTGGCTGGGAGTGGCTGGACACCAAAGAGTGCTACATCCTCAAGTAGCTGAACCCCATCTTTGGAGAGTGAGGCTGGGCCCTGGGCTTGGGAATGGAGAGCAACTTTGCCATCCCGCCCTGTGGCTGTCACTCAGGCAGCTGATGTGGTGTGGGGGAATGGACAGAAGCTGTTGAGTCCCCTCACACCCCTACCCTTCACAAGACCACCTCCTAGGGTGTGGAGGTGTTCTCATCACGCTCTCTCCTGGCCAGGGCCCTAGAGCTCAGCATCTCTCTCCCTGCTGAGCCAGAGTTGACCGTGGCTGTGTTTGATCATGACCTCGTGGGTTCTGATGACCTCATCAGAGAGACCCACATTGATCTGGAAAACCGATTCTATAGCCACCACAGGGCGAACTGTGGGCTGGCGTCCCAGTATGACGTGTGAGTCCAACAGGGCCCTCAGGAGTCATTCTAAGTCTGACCAAAGACATTCAAGTTCGCATCCCACCTGTCTGTCCAGATCCTTCGATTTCATAGAAGGGGACTCCCCTGCGACCAAGACATTGTAGCTTAATGGTCAAGAAATGGGCCTGGGAGTTGGGATCCTGTAACTAATAAGTCACTTGGCTTTCCTGAGCTTCAGTTTCCTCATTTGAAAGACGGGTAATATCAGTATCTCCTTCATAGGAGCACCTGCCATGCATATTTGATTTTCACCGTTACCGTAAGCGAGGGCTAACCTGTCCCGCAGAGGAGTTACAAACCTGGATCCCAAGTCCTCAAGGGCACCCATCCCTGCCCCTGTGCCCAAGTATGTTCATATGCTGGATCCAACTGAGGCACATTCCTTTTCTGCCACAGGGATGGCTACAGTGCCTGGCGTGACGCATTTCAGCCTTCGCAGATCCTGGCGGTGCTGTGCCTACCCTGTGGCCTCCCCCCCCGAATACCGAGCCGGGGCTGTCAAGGTGGGCAGCAAACTCTTTCTGACACCGCCAGAGACCCTGCCCCCAGGGACCAGCCCCTCTCCACTGCACAGTCCAGAGGGAGCAAGATGGAAGAACAAGGTACGGGGGGACCCTGGTGCCCAGCCTAGTGTGCCCCACAAAGAGCCCGCCTCCCTCTGCAAGCAGAGGAGCTGAGTTTTGGCTGAGTAAGGACGATAGTGGAGAGAAAATGGTCTTTGTTGGTGAGTGTGAGATCTCCAGGGAGCCCTAGCGAACCCCTCAGAGCCATAGCTAATTGGGGACACAGGGGTCCCATACAACGTAAAATATGGATGCAGAATTTAGCTCATGCTTCATATATGGCCAGAGGTCTGTTCTCTAAACAAGGTCTGCACAGAGGCCACAAAGCCTCCAACCCCACTGTCCCCCTGACTGCTGGCTTTTCACTGGCAGAAGTTGTTAGAGCTTTCTGTGCATTGTGGACTTGCCCTCCCAGCCCGTGGGTTTGTCCGATGCAGCAGCTGCCTCAGCCTAGAGCGTCTACTGAGGGCAGGGGGAGGAAGGGAGGAGAGTTGGGAACTGTGCGGAACCCAAGCTCACACACCTCTTGTTCCAGGTAGTGGGGACTCCGAGGTGGCAAGTGAGGTCCCTGAGGAGCCCCAGGCATTGCTGGTGCTGCGGCGCTGGCAGGAGATGCCTGGGCTTGGGATCCAGCTGGTACCTGAGCACGTAGAAACACGGCCCCTCTACCATCGCCGCAGCCCAGGGCTGCTGCAGTTGAAGGAGGGCTCAGCACCCAACCCCAGAACCCCAGGACTCCCACCTGGTCCTGGACCTGGGACCCCAGGACGCCCTTTCTCCAAGACCTCCACCTGGGCACTGCCACTTTGGACTTTGGCTCCTGATCCTGGTGCCCAGCATCCCCACTCCAGTATTGGACTTCCATCCTGGACCCCATACCCACATCCTGGACTCTGGTTCTGAAGGATCCCCACCCCTGGGCCACCAAGGCTCAGACCTGGCACTCCCAACCTGACCTCTACCCCAGATTCCTAGGATCTGGACCTGGGAGCACTAGATCTTACTTTTGATCTCAGCCTTCCACTTCTGGGGCCTCATCTCTGAACCCTCAGGCTAATGTCAACCCTGGAATTCCCAGTTCAGACTCCACCTTCATCCTCATACCCCAGGATCTGCCCTCTTGACCCCAGCTCTTCTCTCCACCTGGGGTAAGGCACAACCTCTGGCCACAGGGCCGTTAGGGGGGTGGGACCCAGCAAGACCCTTTAGCCTCTTCCTGTGCCCCCAGGGATCCCTTCATGTGTGGATTGACATCTTCCCCGGAGATGTGCCTGCCCCACCTCCAGTTGACATAAAGCGTCGGCAGCCAATCAGGTAAGAGAGAGTCCTGGTCCATCCTCCCATGGGGTGGGCACACCTTGGACAGCCCACATCTTGGACAAAGGCTCTCTGAAAACCTGTGCAAGGGCCCCCATGAAGCAGGCAGAGCTGATCCAGGCTTCAGATAGGTGAGCCGTTAAATTCCCTTTTTTTTCATAAGCCATTGTGAGTTGGGTGTCTGTCACTTGCAACTAAAACAGTCCAAATACCAGTTAACCCCCTTTTGACCTGAGCTACTCTGAGTGGAGGGTGTGTGCACTTCAGATGTCAGCAATCTGTCACTTTCTACCTCTGGGCTCTGCTTTCCTTGGTGTCACTCTCATGGAGACATGCAGTCTGGGGTCCAAGTGGCTTTTAACAGTGGAGGCTTACATCTTACCAACCGGACTACTTGAGCAGGAAAAAAACCCACGTCTTTCCCAGTTAGAGCAAAAGTCTCGAGCTGACTCTCATTGTACCAGCTTGGGTCAAATGCTGATTCCTGAACCAACCTTTGTGATCAGGGAGCTGTAATGCATTGACTGGCCAGTCCTGGGTGATGTCGTAGGTGATACACCAACCTCTGGAGCCAGAGAGGGGTTGGTCCGCCCCACCAGGATAACACAGACTGACAGTAGTAGGGGTGGAGTGGGAGTCACCAACAGAAAATCAGAGTGCTGTCAACAAGAGAGGGGAAATTGATACGGGGCAAAAGAAAACAATAGATATCCAGGAAACCTCATGACAGACAAGGACAGGGCTATTTGGGGTAGGATCAAGAATGTCACAGCCCTTCCTTCTGTCCCTCAGGGGCTGTGTGCTGTCATCCCCACTTGGTGTCTCTCTGCAGACTGTCTCTCTCTGCTTGCACAGCACTTTGGCTTGTGGTGGCTCCAGCTCTGCATCTGATGCTTTTTGAGTCAACCTTTCAGGGTCTTGATTCCAAATTTATGGGTGGGAGAAGCCCATTGGCCCAGCTTGGGTCAGCAGACCATTCCTGGTGCCATCTGGGGGGGTGGGGGTGGTTGGTGATACCTGGGGCTGTCCCTTCAAGGGACCACAGACATCCTGATCACCTGGCTGGGCACACATCAGGTGCTCAATGCATGTCAGTGGCCCTGGCCCAGGTCCTTCCTGCAGCCCCTCCCAGGACCCCTCTCGAGAGTCTGAAAACCCTCCCCCAGTACATCCCTCAGCTATGAGCTCAGAGTCATCATCTGGAACACGGAGGATGTAGTTCCGGATGATGCAAACCCACTCACTGGAGAGATGTCGAGTGACATCTACGTGAAAAGGTAGGCCTACAGGCCTAGTGGGCACATGGCTGTGCACTGAGGTGAGATTTCAAACAGGGGCTTGGGCCCTGGGCTGAGCCAGAGCTCTGTCCCCTAAGCCCTCGATGGTGCCCGGAGCTAGGTGGAGGGACCAGTCTGGTGGTGAGTGGAGGGGCAGGCTAGGTGAGGAGCCGGTTTCTGGGCTCCGTCCAGCATGGATGCCCATCCCCTCCGCCTGCACCTTTCCCCTGGCTCCAGCTGGGCGAAGGGGCTGGAGCAAGACAAGCAGGAGACAGACGTTCACTTCAACTCTCTGACAGGGGAGGGAACTTCAACGGCGCTTCGTGTTCCGCTTTGACTACCTGCCCACCGAGCGAGAGGTGAACGTCCGTTGCTGGCCTGGACCCTTCACCCTGGAGGAAGCTGAGTTCCGGCAGCTGTCTGTGCTGGTCCTGCAGGTCTGGGACTATGACTGCATCTCTGCCAACGAACGACTTCCTTGCTACTGCTTAGCTGCCGTCCTACCTCAACCCCTGGCCCCGATTTCTGCCCTCATTGCCCTGTCCCCTCTCTCCTGGGTTCCCTACTCTAACCCAATCCTCAATCCTGGATTTCAGATTCTAGGTCTGCTTTCTGGCCTAATTACTGAACTTATTCAGCTCTGAGCACCAAAACCTCCATTTCCACCCAAATCTCCCACTCAGTCCTCTAATTTGACCTGAGCTCGGGTTACACTGGACTCTTGACTCCATGGCCTTTAGTCCCTGCTTTGGCGGTCTGGTCCCATCCTTGGGCCCTGTATCATCAGGGTCTGACAACCTGCTGACATTTGGGCTGTGGTGTGTGGTCCATAGCTGGGGCCTGACTGCCACATTCTAACTTTGGATGCCCCTCCCCCAAGATGCACTTTCTACCTCTGGGCTCGGCTTTCCTTGATGTCACTCTCAGGGAGGCAGGTTGGTTCAGATAGACCTTGAGCTCCTGCCTAACTCAGAGAGCTCTGGACCTGCAGGATCCTTGGAGCTGCAGCTACCGGACATGGTGCGAGGGGCCTGGGGCCCCGAGCTCTGCTCCGTGTGGCTGGTCTGGGACGGGGCCGGGCCAAGGCGTAATCTGTTTCGCTGCCGCTGCTTGCGGGGCTGGTGGCCTGTAGTGAAGCTGCGGGTGCCGGAGGCTCAGGCTGGCAAGAAGAAGAGGAAGAAGAGGAGGAAGGGCCGGCCAGAAGACTTAAGAGTTCTCGGACTCAGGAGGCAACGACTACATCCTCACAGTGGGTGCGGCCAGGGCAGGAACCGGGCCAGGCAGGGGCCAGGCCTGAGCCGGCCTAAGAACTTGGCTTCCGTCGCCCCTTTTCCAGGGGAAGGTGGAGGCTGAGTTTGAGCTGCTGACTGTGGAGGAGGCTGAGAAACGTCCAATGGGAAAGAGGCACAAGGAGCCAGAGCCCTCGGAGAAGCCCATGGGTACGGGCGGTGCGGTACAGGAGGCGGGGCCAGAGCCTGGGGGAGGGGGCAGGGGGCAGCCGGGGGGCTTCCTCATCATTCCGACACCACCTGCTTTCCCGCAGCTGCCCCGAAACCTCCTTCAACTGGTTTGTGAACCCGCTGAAGACCTCCGTCGTCTTTGTCTGGCGCCGCTGCTGGCACATCCTGCTGCTGCTGGCGGCGCTGATCACTGTTTTCCTCCTCCTCGTCTCCTACACCAGGCCTGGCCTGATCAGCCAGGTCACCGTCCACCCCCTCCACCGCCCCTGACTGACCTTGGACACTCATCCCGTAATGCCAGCTCCTCAACTCCTGCTCCTGGTGTCCTTCCCACCAACAGGAACCATCCTGGTGTTCCCTGCTTTCTCTGTGTAAACCTTATGAGGTATCCACCCTGTCCCCTGAACACATGCTGCAGATAATAAATGACACTAGGGGCAGAGAACAGATGTGTTCTTGGGTGGCCTCGGGCGCATGAATGCACAGAATGGGAGGCTGCCCACGTGGCCCTGCTGCCGGGAAGAACAGGGCCCCGTGGCGGGTCACAGCCGAGGAGCCCTGCCACCGAGGTGTCAGGCCCTCGAGCAGCCCACCTGCTGCGCCTGCTCTTGCCAGCGACTGGGTCCCTCTCACCCCGTCTGCTGTGGCTTCTGCTGCTCCATGGCAGCTAAGCCCTTTATGTGCTCCGTGAACCTGTACCGACCCTGAGAGGAGGCAGATCACTTAGGACACTTGACTGCAAGTGACAGAAATCCTAACCCAAGCTGGCTTAAGCAAAAAGGGAATTTATTGGCTTACGCAGCTGTTAATTCCCAGGAATTGGTTGGCTTCAGGTGCTGTTTGTCTCAGGGTTCAAACAATGTCACCAGGACTGGTTCTCTGCCTGAGCTTGGCGCTGTAGTCCTCAGGGGAAGTTCATTTGCAGACAGGGTCTCTCCTCGGAAGTGCAGGACGGCTGCAGCAACCCCACGTCTCCCCATACTCATGTCCGGAAGGAAAGAAAGCTTTCCTAGGCCTGACAGATGCTAGCTTGCTCTGGGTCACTGGGGTGGGGGTGTGGGATGGGATATGCTGATTGGGGCCCTCCCCTGGGGCTTAGGGTGGGAGATCAGCCCTCTTCCCAAATCACACAAGCTGACAGTGGGCAGGGAGGTTCCCAGAGGAAACCCAGGATACCGTTAACAAGGGGGAATGGTTCCCAGGTGACCAAAAAAACAAGGCTCACTACAGCTGACAATATCACCTGCAATTCATAAATGAGACAAGGGCCCACCAATAATACGTCCAAGGTCACAGCTCGTAAGTGGCTACATCAGAGCTGGGTCTCATGTCCGGCTGCCTCCAGAAGTTTTGCTGTCATTGCCCTACTCTGCTTTCTGTCCTCCGCTTCTCCCCCCACTACTGTCTTACACTGAAACTCCCTGAGAAATGACTGGCTGAACTGACCAGCTACTAATGTCCCTGGTTGCCTGGGCTGTGCACTGGTGAGGTCTCAGGGCTGGTTCCCCACACATCTTAAGGGCTGTAATGGGAAGGCCTGACTAGGTCCAGAGCCAGTGTCTGATGCTAGCCCTGCTTCAGAATGGCCACTGCTACCTTCCCTCCCCGTTTTTCAGTTCTGTGTCCACCCAGGAAATTGCAAAGGACCTGGCTGTACCCTTCTGGGCACCAGGAGCCAGCAGGCACTTGGCATGTCGCAGGGTCAGTGAGCAGGAGGGGATCAGGTGACCGAGCCCAGGGTGGCAGGAAGGGGCCCCAGCTTTAGCCACCACTGAGGTGGCAATCCCCAGCCTGCAGCCAGGGCCTATTACCAGTGGGGTCGGAAACTCACAAGGCTGGGGGCCAGGATGACTCCAGGGAGCTCATCCTGGACAGGTCCATCTAAGCCCTGGGGCTGAACCCAAAAGGCCTGAAGGCCACGGTGGGAGGGACTGATGATGGGGCTGTGGAGTGAACATCAGTCGGGTTTGAATCAAGTCCTATTAAGCAGGGACGTCCACGTGGGGCTCCCAGGGGCACCTGGCTCTGCAAAGTCAGTCCTGACAGCCTTTGATAAGTGGCTGTGATGAGGGTTGTTCCCACGCTCCAGCCAGACCCAAGAACCACACAGAGACCAGTGAGTACTATCACAATCGATAGATTTACCAACCTGGGGCCGCGACTGACTCTGCAGAGGGGGTGTGCGGAGTAAGAGGCTGGGAAAATGACCACAAGGCCAAAGGAAAACAAGGACTTGTTGCGGGGGAAGGGACGGACAACTATGTTGTCTTCCCTAGATCAATTTTCTTCTGGATGGCTCGAGCTGAGTGGTAGATGAGAGAGTCGATGAGTCCGGCCACTGGGGAGAGAGACGAGGGCTGGCACTGGCCCAGGTGGGCTCTTGGCTTGCCCTCCGGGCCTTGTCACCTGACTGGCCAGGCCAGCATCCCCCACCTTGGCCCTTGAAGTGCCCCTCCTCCCTCAACCAAAACCTAGTGGGGGGAGTCAAGCTTTACACTCCCCACCAAGCCCTGAACCCGACAGACACCCTCAAGCTTCTAACCTGTGAACATGCCTCCGATGATAGCGCACACGCCTGTCAGGAAGTGTGTGAAGGACCTGGCAGAGGGGCGGGGGAGGGTCAGCAGGCACCCCGCTCCCTGCCGGCCCAGGCCCCCCCCTTTCCCCGCCCTCACCTGTGCTTCTCCGTCAGCTTCACCATCATGGGCGAGAGCTCGTACAGCACGAAGACGCCAGGAAGCCCCTGATCGCCCATCAGCCCATTGGCGACCTTCTCATGTCTGGTCACAGAGAACTGATTTGTCCTCAGCACCTGGGATGGGAGGGGAGCCTGGGCCAGGGCTGGGTCTATGACCTGGCTCCCAACCCTGCCACCCCACCCCTGCTCCTACCCCTGGTGTTGCAGTGCCTTGACTGTGTGGAGGAGAAAACGAGGCCCCACGTTGGAAACAAACACTGCAAGGCCTGGGGACCACCTAGATGCCCTCTCCCAGCCTGACCATCCCAGCTTCCCCTCCAGTCACCAGCTCTTTACAGTTTCTCAATCCCAGCTACGTTTGGTGGACCCTCTCAATGGGGGTCCAGGGGCGAGAAGCAACTCTCCAAGGCTGTACCACAAGCTCCTGGCGAGGCTGGGCCTGACTTCCTCTCTGCTCAGTCCCTTGCATTCTACCAGTCTGCGGAGATGCTGCTCCACAGGCCACAGCAGAGACGGGAGGAAGGGGCACGAGAGGGTTGACCTTGCTAGCTCCTGGCTCAGGGCAGATAACGGGGGACAGTGAGGCAGACAGAGAGTGGACACGGGAGGAGTGGATGGAGGTACTTTGGGCAAGTAGGTAAAGCACTTTGAAATCTGACAGCCTGGGGCCTGAGCTCTGGCTGTGAGGGCAAATCACCTACCCTCTCTGAGCCTCACCTTGTCACCCATCATATGGGGATAAGAGCAGGACTCCGCTTCCCAGCTTGAAGGAACTCAGGTGCCTGGCACCAAGAGGGTGCCCGGATGTCTGAGCTCCCTCAGACTCACCTCCCCATCTACCTTCATGTACACCGTGGGCACCACCTTCACAAAGTACTGGAACATCATGGAGGCTGCAGGGAGAAGAGGGCACTGAGCGTGGGTGCAGGCAGGGCTTGGGTAGCTGGGGGCTACCTCCCAGGCTGGTACCTTGGGGTGCAGTGACGTTGGTGTGGTCCAGGGGGTTCACAATGCCCGGGTAGTCCTCCCCGAATGACAGGTGCTGGATGTAGTGGGTCATGTTGATCTGCAAGAAACACCATCTCCTGGGTCTTGGAGCACTTGAGGCCCCAAAAGGCCCCTCCCTCTCTAAGGCTCTTCAGACAGGAGCAGACAGGGGCACCTGGGTCTGGGGAGTGGGTGTGTGGAGATGGGCCAAGGGCTGGGCCCTGCCTAGGAGAACCTGCTTGAGACAGGCACCCCCACCCCACCTAGGAAGTCCTTCCTCAGGGTCTGGGGGCTTCTGGGGCTCCAGAGTTTGAGGCTCTGGCTGCACCCACCCATTAGCCAAGCACAGACTGGACATGGGCCCTGTGTGGCAGGTGCTGGCTTTGCCTGGAGGCGCCCCAGATCTCCCAGCTCCGGCGCCTGTCCTGCTCCTGTCTAGATCAAACAGCCATTAGAGGGATCTTTTAAAAAAGTGCAAATCTGATTATGTCATAACCCTGCTTAAGGTAAGACAACAGCCTCCCAACTGCTTGGGAGAAAGTCCAGACCCCCCGGCCGGCCTGCCAACCCTCCAGCCTCATCCTCATCCAACCACATGGCCCTGTTGTTCCTTAGAAGTGCCCCAATCCTCCTGACCTCACCCCAAGGCTCCCTCTTCCCGGATGCTCTTGTCCAAGCCCATCCCCTGTCTCCAGCCCACGCGGATCTCAGTTCAAAAGTCACTGCCAGTACCCTCGGACCGCACCCCCTGTCAGAACATGGTTTATTTTTCTAAATCTGCTCCCCACCCCAGGATGTCTCTACAGAGAACGAAGGCAGCAGCATGCTTCCCTCTCCACCCGCCCTCCATGGTTTCTACCTGGTACGTACATTGTCGAGGCCAAAGCTCTGCAGGTCATGGACTAGGAGAGAAGGGGGAAGATGTCAGCAGACGGAGCAGGCTCCCCACACCCTCGCCTGGGCCTCCTCACTCCACCCTCTGGACTGTGACCCACCTGGCTCATCCTCTACCCCTCATTCACTCACCAGTCTGGCCCTGCTTGAGGGCAGCCAGAGGGCCTGCCACAGGCCTGTGTGAGAGTCCATGCCCTCCACAGGCCCCAGTTCCTCCCTAACATACACAGGGAGCCCTTCACGGGCATCACTCCAGGCCTTTGTTCCCACCAAGGCCCTGCCTGCATCTCAGGAAAGAAAACCCACTGACTCAGGTTTAACGAGAGCCGATGGCCAATCACTGAACCCCAGAGTGAGGTGGGACCTGAGAATGTGGTCCAAGCTCTCTCCCTGCCTCCTCTGCCCTCACCCTCAACCCACCAAAGGAAATCCCACAGGCAACCTGCACCCTCTGTTCCAGAACAAGCTCTTCCTGCCCTCTAACCCTGATCCCTCCCTGCTACAAGGAACCCCACCTAAAAGATACATCCCACTGCTGTTTATAGTCACCGGGCAGCCATCCCGCCCATCCACACCTCCGCCCATCCTGGGAGGGCAGGCTGCCCCAGAAATGGGGGCTTGGCCTCCCTGGGAGGGCAGGGCCACTTACTCTCCACAGCATGTACTGCAGCATGGGGGAGGGAAGAAGAGAGAAGGAAGGAAGAGAAAAAAGATTCAGAGCTTCACAACAAGAACTACGAGAATTACAGACCAAGATATGTGGTAGAAGGGAAGACTGGATATTCCTGCCTCAGCAGCAGGGTCAGGACTCAGCTAACAAGCCTCCTCCTGGTCCCCTCCCCAAAGGAGCCCTTCCCTGGCCAGAGAAGAGGGCAAGGGGGCTTGGGGGCAGAAGTATGGTGGCCTAGGAAGAACAAAAGACCTAGAGCCCAGAGTCACTTTCCTAGCTGTGTGACCTTGGGCAAATCACTTGTCCTCTCTGAGCCTTGGTGTTCCCCTCTGCACACGGCTGTCCTGAGGACCAGGCAGGATCTAAGATGGGAAAGTACTTGGTAAACTTTACAATCTTCCCCTTTTCTTCCCCAATCAACATAACGTCAGAAACTAGCTCCCAGGCCTTCAATTCAGCCTCTGGCCTCGGGCAACTGTAGTTCTGTGTTTCGAACATCCTTCTAGGATATGGAGTGCCTTTTGCCCTGGGCTCCCTGACTATGACAACAGCCCAGAAAGAGAAGCAGAGATGCACCACCTGCAGGCCCTGCGCCCACAGCTGCACGCTGATCGTCTTCCTAATCCCAGTAAGACCACCCTTCCCCGGCCCCCTCCGGATCCACCTGCCTGCTCCTCTCCAACACTCAGCCTCTCCCCGACTGCCTTAAAGACCAGCAGGGCCATCTCCATCAGGCTTGTTACTCCTGTTGTCCTTCGTCACCGGGCAGCTCAGGACTGCCAGGTCATCTCTCATCCCCTGGACTCTTGTCACCATGTAGCTCTGTACATCCTCTTAGTATAATCCCGACTCCCATCCCTCCCAGACCCTTCCACGTGCCCTGTTACTCATCAGCAAAACCTCGACATCTTCAACCTCCAAACCTTCCCTCCACCTTGTGCTCTGGCGGCAGTCCAGCTCTCCCTTGAACGCACTATCTCCCTTGCAGACCTCAAGCAGTGACTATTTCTCTCCCACACCCGTCCTCCTCCTTGGCCTTAAGAGAGGTCCTCCTTGCTCCTTAATGCCATTTTCAGATCACTGTCCCTTGATCTTCTCTAAAAGTCTCCAGGTCTGCAGCTCCTGGAACACTATACCACCTCCCATCCCCATCTGTTTGCTGGAGATCCACAAAGAACTGCCGGTCAGTCCTCCCATGCCAGTTCTCAAGAGTTGTAGCCACTGTCACGCTCTCCCATACGATGGTCCTGTCACAATTCCTGGTGATTTCAGCTGCCAACCTACCCAAACCTGTGTAGATGTGCCCTTCCTCCTGTTGCCAAGTTCGGGCTTTCTACACTTCTAAGGCACTACATTCTGTCTTCCTTTTCCTTCTCAAGGATTTCACTCCAGTAAATGTCTCTCTCATCTCCAGAGCATCGCTTCTGCTCTCTTCAGGAGGTAACTTCCGACAGCGTATTAACACACTGCTACATCATACATCTTACAAAACCCCCCATGACTCCACATTTCCCTCCAGCCACAGCCCACTTTCTCCCTTCCCTTTAGAACAAACCCCACAAGCGCTGCCTCTGCTCACTGGCTCCACTCCTCTCCCATTCCCTCCTGAACCACTCAGTGGTGCTTCCTGGCACTTCACCCGAACTGCTCTGTTAAGGTCACAATGACCACTGCCACGTTATACACCCAATGGTCGTTGTACTTGATGTCCAGAAGCATCTGATACGGTTCTGGAAACACTTTCATCCCTTGGCTTTCAGGATGTCTGGTTCACGCTCTCATCTCCTCGGTGTTTCTTAGCAGTCTCCTCTGCTGCTTCCTCCTGATGCCCTGTCCTCTAATGCTGGGGCCTGGCGCTTAGGCTCCTGAGCTCTCCTGTTCTCCATCTACCCTCACCTCCACCCAGAGGTGATTTATTCAGTCCCATGGTTTTAATACACTGATGACTCCAACATTTGTATCTCTAGGCCAGACCTCTCCCCTAAACTCCAAACTTGAATGGCCAACTTCTTACTTGACATCTGAGGTGTCTAAAAGGACACCCACATCCCACTGGTCCGAACATGTTGAAAGTGGCTTTATGCCCCCCACTCCAACCATCTAAACCTGTTCCTCTGAGTCATCCCCCATCACTAAATGGTAACTTCATCCTTCTCGCTACTCAAGTAGAAAACTTCGGTGTCATCTTGACTCCTCTTTCCCTCATCTTCGCATCCATCAGCAGCTCCACCTTCAAAATACCCGCAGTCACTTCTCACCACATCTACCACCACTCCGGCCCCGCCCCCATCACCTGGTGCCTGAACCGATTGCCGTTAACAGCCTCCTGATCGGCCTCTCTGCCTCTGTCCTCCTCCGCCACACCCCCCACCCGGGCCCGCCGTTTTCTCCACAGAGCAGAGGGCTGCCTGTCTTTTCAAAATTAAGTCAGATCACGTGCCTCTTCTTCAGAGCCCCACGACAGCCTTCCATCTCATGCAAAGCAGCAGCCCGAGTCCCTGCAGTGCCCTCCTGGGCCCTGTTACCTCCCTCATCTTACTGCTAACCACGCAGCTCGGCTAACTGTGCTCCGGCCACCCTCACTTCCTCACTGTGCGCTGAGTTCACCAAGCACATTCCTGCCTTAGGGATTTGCACTTGCTATTCTCTCTGTTTGAAACACCTCACCCCCGTCATCCACATGGCCGGTCCCTTCACTTTCTTCAGGTCTTCACTCAAATGTCATCCATCAGAATCTTCCCCTGACCACCCGATATGGAATGGTACACACCGTCTCACCCAACCTCTCGGCCCCATCATCCTTATCCTGCCTTTTTTGGGTTTGAGTTACCTAATAGCATCTGATATACATTTTACATACTTATTTATTGTCTGTTTCTTTACTAGAATGTTCTGAGGGCAGGGACTTTTTTTTCATTAAAAAAAATGTTTTTTGGCTGCATTGGGTCTTCGTTGCTGCGTGTGGGCTTTCTCTAGTTGTGGCGAGCGGGGGCTACTCTTCATTGTGGTGCACAGGCTTCTCATTGCGGTGGCTTCTCCTGTTGCGCAGCACGGGCTCTAGGCACACAGGCTTCAGTAGTTGTGGCTCCCGGGCTCTAGAGCGCAGGCTCAGTATTTGTGGCGCACGGGCTTAGTTGCTCCGCGGCATGTGGGATCTTCCTGGACCAGGGATCGAACCTGTGTCGCCTGCATTGGCAGGTGGCTTCTTAACCACTGTGCCACCAGGGAAGTCCCAGGGACTTTGTTTTGATCACTGCTGTATCCTTAGCACCTAGACTAGCACATGGCGCACAACAGGTGATTACTAAATATCTAGTGAATGTACGAATGAATAAATGAATGAGAATAAATCTCATTTATTCATCCTTGTGAACAACCCTGTAAGGTAGGCACTATTTCAGGCCCATTTTATAGAAGAAGAAATTGAGTAGGGCTCAATACGTACTAAATACGACACAGCGTGGGAGAGGCAGAACCTGGGTTCCAAACCAGCTCTGTTTCCCCCAAAGCCTCACACACAGGTCATCTGATACTGGGGGCTACCATTTAAATAAATACCTACCACAAGCCAGGCTCTGTGCTATCATCTTTAACCTGCCCAAACAGCATAGGAGATGAGTACTATCATCCCCACTTTAAAAAGGAGGAAACTGAAGCTCAAAAAGTTAAGGAAATTTCTCAAAGTTTCAGACAGCGTGTAAGGTCTAAAACTGAAATCTGAAGCCAGGCAGTCTGGCTCCTCAGCCTGTGCTCTTAGCTGTTTACCAAACTGCTGTCCTGGTTTCAGGGTCTGCTCTGGGCCAAAGACAATAGAGCAGGAGGCAGCCGAAGGGGCACTCAAACTCGCCAGGTGTCCAGGGGCTAAAGCTCCCAGCTGATGTCGGGTCACTTACCGTGCACGTGGGACTGCTGGAAGCTCTTCCCGGGGGCAAAGTGGAAGTTTCCCGCCACCTGTAGGGGAGATGCCCTCTCATTCTCCAGCCGTTTCCTCCCTTCCCTTTGTCCCCTTGATTCACAGTGGAGTGGGGCTAACCCACAGCCCAGCTGGCCCTGTCCTGCCTCGGCTCCTCCTGTACCTTGTTGACTTCCAAGAAGCCGTACACCTGGCAGCCTTCATTCTTCTGCTCCTGCATCTTCTGGCTGAAGCCCTCTCGCCGGCACTGCTCAATAGTGTCTGGGTTCTTGAAGGCCCAGCCTCGACGGCGATATGCCTCCCGCACATCCTCACAGGAGTTACAGCACCTGTAGGGGAGGAGGTGCAGGGGGAGAATGTCAAAGAGGCACAGAAACAGTGCCGGCACCTTGGGAAATAAAGCAGTTCTGCCCACTAATGAAGCCTCTGCCAGCCTCAGCCCTGACCATCCAGTGTTCTCAAAGTATGTTTCCTCAGTGGCAGCAGGACTGTTAAAAATACATATTCCCATTTTCTTTGGGGTGATGAAAACTTTTAGATCAGATTGTGGTGATGGCTGCACAATGCTATGAATGTAGTTAATACCACTGGATTGCACATATGAAAATGCTTAAAATGGTAAATTTTATGTCATATATATTTTACCTAAAAAATTTTTTTAAAAATACATATTCCCAGGCCCTGCCCTAGACCTGGTGAATCAGCCTCTCACGGGTCAGGGCCTGAGACACAAACCAGCAGTTACTATATATGGAAGGCTTAATTAATAACCTGGGCTGGGCCTGCCATCTCACTGCTTTACATACATATTCCTTATGTGACTCTTGTGAGAAAGGTGCCATTATGGTCCCCCTTCACAAGAGAGGGTTACGTAGCTTGGCCCAAGGACCCATGGGTAGAACCCAGGCAGCTGGACTCCAGAGACTACCTCTGAACCAGAGCAAGGACCACTTCAACTTCGTCCCCAGCTCTGCAGCCCCCAGGTAGGGCCTGGCCACAGAGCCTCAGTCGCCTGCACCAGGATCAGAGACCAAGGCATGCAGCCTGTCCCGTCCGGTCTAAATTCTTGGTCTAAACCACAGACTCCAACAAAGGCTGAGGATGACTGACAAAAAGCACCTGATGGGGGCCCAGCTCCCCACCCCCCACCCCGACCCCCGACCCTGGCTCACTTGATGTCTTCCGTCTCGGCACCATAGCAGCTCTCACAGCGATTAGGGTCCAGGGAATCAGGGTCAAACACCTTCATCTCAACTTTCCCGAGCTCTAAGGGGAGGGCAGAGGCAGGGGCATCAGCTGGGGGCAGGCACAGTGAAATCTATACCCCTAACCCTTGCATGGGCCCTTTGGGTTAATAAACATTATAACAGCTAATATTTACATCATGTATACTATGTGTCAGGCACTAAGCATTTCTACACATACATTATTTCTTTTAATAACGGTAATAGTAATAAAACAATAACAGTGAATACTAAATATTAGCTGAGTACAGGTCGCTGTACTTTACATATATTGTCTCTTTTCAACCCCACAATGACTGTGAAGGTGGAGGTTATTATCGCCACAGTACTTGAGAAGGTGCTGAGGCTCAGAGATGAAAAGTGATTTCACCCAATGCAACACAGTAAGTGGCAGATTTCAGCTCTAAATCCAAAGTGTAAGCCCTTAACTATGGTGCTTGTCCTCAGACTGCTCTCTCTGCGCCTGGCTCCCTGCCTTTAACTACCTCAACATAACTGGTGATTTCAATATTCAATACCCTGATCTCCTGTCCTCCAATAATCTTTCTATTTTTATCATCCAACCTCAGCCACGCATTTCCATACTGTTATTACCAGTTACCACAAACCTTCCAAAATTCAATTTCAAGTATCCCAATCTTCAATCTTATCCTCATTTTCCCACATCACTCTCTCTGGTACCCAGAATCTACCAATTCTTTGACACCACTGACACTATCACCCCTTCACATCGTCACTTCCCTCCGTGTTTAAATTTTATGGTCCGAATGAGGAATGAACAGTCTCTTCAATAAATGGTGCCAGGAAAACTGGATATTCACATGTAAAAGATTGAAATTATACCCCTCTTTTATACCACTCACAAAAATTAACTCAAAATGGATTAAAGAATTATATGTAAGACTTGATACCATAAAACTCCTAGAAGAAAACATAGGGAAAGAACTCCTTGATACTGGTCTTGGCAATGGTTTTTTGGACATGACACCAAAAGCACAGGCAACAAAAGTAAAAATAAGTGCAACTACATCAAAGTAAATAGCTTCTGCACAGCAAAGAAACAATTAACAAAATGAAAAGACAACCTATGGAATGGGAGAAATATCTGCAAATGATATATCTGATAAGGGGTTAATATCTAAAACGTGTAAGGAACTCATATAACTCAATAGCAAAAAAATAAATTTATTCAATTAAAAATGGGCAAAGGACTTGGAATAGACATTTTTCAAAAGAAGACATACAGGTGGTCAACAGGAAAAGGTGCTTAACAACACTAACCATCAGAGAAATGCAAATGAAAACCATAAGATATCACCTCACACCTGTTAGAATACCTATTATTAGAAAAAACAAAAATGAAGTATTGATGAGAAAGTGGAGAAAAGGGAACCCTTGTGCACCGTTGGTGGGAGTGTAAATTGGTACAGCCATTATGGAAAACAATATGGAAGCTCCTCAAAAAATTAAAAATAGAACTACCATTTGTTCCAGCACTCCCATTTCTGGGTATAGATACAAAAAAAGAAAAGAAATCAGTATCTTGAAGAGATATCTGTATTCCCATGTTTATTGCAGCATTATTCACAACAACCAAGACAAAAAACAACCTAAGTGTCCCTCAGCAGATGAATGGATAAGGAAAATGTGGTTTGTCTCTGTGTGTGTGTGTGTGTGTGTGTGTGTGTGTATGGTGTGTATATATATATATGGTATGTATATATATAATGAATTTACATATATCATATATATTAGAATATTTTATATATATCATATACATATATTGGAATATTATTCAGCCATTAAAAAGAAGGAAATCCTACCGTTTGCAACAACATGGATAAACCTTGTGGCCATTATATTAAGGGAAATAAGTCAGATAGAGAAAGACAAATACTGTATGATCTCATTTATATGTAGAATCTAAAAAAAACCAAATTTATAGAAACAGAGAGTAGACAGGTGGCTGCCAGGGGCTGGGGGGTAGGGGAAATGGGGAAATGTTGGTCAAAGGGTACAGACTTTCACTTGTAAGATGAATAAGTTCTAGGGATCTAATGTACAGCATGGTGACTATAGTTGACAACATTGTACTGTATACTTGAAAGTTGCTGAGAGTACATCTTTTTTTTTTTTTTTTTTTTTTTTTGCGGTACGTGGGCCTCTCCCGCTGCGGAGCAGAGGCTCCGGACGCGCAGGCTCAGCGGCCATGGCTCATGGGCCCAGCCGCTCCGCGGCATGTGGGATCTTCCCAGACCGGGGCACGAACCCATGTCCCCTGCATCAGCAGGCGGACTCTCAACCACTGCACCACCAGGGAAGCCCCTGAGAGTACATCTTAAACGTTCTCACCACATACACAAAAAAGGTAACTGTGAGGTAATGGATGTGTTAGGGAACCCTATTGTGGTAATCATCTTATAACAAATATGTATGTTAAATCATCATGTTGTATACCATAAACTTACACGATGGTATATTTCAATTATATCTCTACAAGGCTGGAAAATAAATTCTCTGGTCCACTGCTGCAATTATTCTCTTGCACATAATCACAAGTCATTTGTTCCTCTCTCCCTTTGTCGTACAAGTCTAGCAAAACTCAAATCCTAGTTGAGTTCAACTCCCTGTGCCTACTTCTTTCCTGTGCCTCCCTTAAGACTGCCTGGCAATCCTACTTCCTTTCAATAATCAGTTCACTATCCCATTCCCCACGATGATTCATTTCTATCTTTCCCCCTTTCCTTGGGCTTCCAAAATCCCTTCCCCTTTCTCCACTCTTAGCTAATGACTTTGCTTTCAATTTCCACTAAAGAAAGAGAAGCAACAGAACCTCACTTAATCTCAACACCAAACCTACCAACCCACATGCACTCTCTTCCAGCCTCCACCCTACTTCTCCGCTCTGTCTCACAGCAAGACTCCTGGAAGGGTCATCTATACTTGATGTCTCCACTTCCTTTTCTACTCTTTGGTTAGATTTTCATCCCCAACAGTATCAAAACTAATCCTTTCAGTCTCCAGTGACCTCCATGTTGCCAACTGCAATGGTCAGAACAGCCCAACCAAGTCACTCCCGAATTCCTGACCCATAGAAACTGAAAAAAAAATGTTTGTTGTGTTAAGTCACTAACTTTGGGGGTTACTTGTTATGCAGTAGTGGATATATATTCCCCCACCTCTCCCACCCAAACACACAAATCCTCTTCCTCCTTTCTGGTCATCAAGTCATTCATTTCCTCAGACCAAAGCCTTGGAATCAACCTTGACCCCACACCCAATCCTACAGCCAATTCTATTGGTTTTACTGGTGTTCAACATATATTTGTTGAACAAATAAATGATAAAGCTCACCAAAAGAGGAATCCCTAAGGTGTGAAAAATCATAGCTTTCAGGAAGGTTTTGTTATGGAGGAAAACTGACTTAATGGAGGCATTGGGAGGACACCCAGAGAGAAGAAAGGAAGCTAAAAGTGAACAGACACTCTGTACTAGGCATTGTACACATATTACTTCATTTGATCCTACAATTCCACGTGGTGGGTACAACTGTTTATCACCACTTAATAGCTGAGGTCACAGACGGCAAGAGACGAAGCTACATCCGAACGCAGGCAATCTAACCCAAGAACAAACTCAACCTTAAGCCATCCTTCATTCCAAGAGGGAAGAGCATTCAGGGCTGAAGTCAGTCTACGGGACAGGGAAGCAACACCCAGAGAAGCGTGGGTCCACCTAGAGGAGTTCTGCCAAGGCAACAGCACATAGGACCCATCCTCAAACTTCTGTTACTCAGACCACAACAGGTAGGGATTGGGGACCTCTGAGAATGACAGCCCTGAAGAGTACTCTTCTCAATACTAGGCTAGAAAACTGGATTTCAGCCCACTCTGATTCTTAATAGCTGGGGGACCCTAGGCAAGCCACTTGACTTCTCTGGGTCTTAGATGTTTCATTTGTCAGTGGGCCGGTCACAGCCCACTTGCCAGAAGGTAGTGCTTGGGCTTGTCCAGCTCTGGGATTTGAGATCTGGTCTCTTCCCCCCAGTTACCATGACGTTCCGCCTCTGAGCTCACGGGAAAGCCATCCTTATCTAGCCGTTTTTTGAACAGGTTGTGTTCCACATCCAGCTGCTGCTCCCCAGCCACATCCATGGCATCAATGCTCAGATCTAGAAGCAGGAAATCAGGGTAAGGTACTGGGAACCTAAGGGCAAGGGAATCTGGGTTTTGGAAGGTAATGGGGATGCTGGGCTTGTCTTGGGGCAGCAGTGGATTAGGGGAAGGAGGTTGTCCTGGAGTCCTGTCCAGAACCTAAGGCTGGAGGTGTGAACCTGGAAGCCCACCTGAGAACCCTGGGACTTGCAACTCCCACCTATGGTGAGGTACTCACAGGCACACGGCATGTGTGGAAAAAGCACATTGATGTTGATCTTCAGTTTATCTCCCCGTGACTTGTCCACGTAGAGTTCAGGATGCACCTGGGGCAGGACGACCTCAGTAAGATTTGGCCCCAAGCCTCTTTTTCCCCATTCCCATCCCTTAAAGCACCTACCTCTAGAACGTCAAGCCCCGCCCACGTACTAGGCCCCGCCCCTTACCTCAGTGGTGAGGTAATACTGCAGCTCGGACAGGAACAGTAGCAGCATGAGAAGGCCACTGACAATGGTCACTGCGGGCAGGGAGCGAGGGTCAGGAGGGCCTCTGTTCCTCTTCCTCAGCCCCTGGCAGGCCGGGCAGGTTCCAGGCGCCCCAGCCAACCTCTAGGACACCCCACTCCCCGCCACCCCGACCCCGCCACGGCCTACCCGTGGCGCCCCCGCAGGTCTTGACCCGGAAGTCCTCCAGAGTCTTGGGGTAGGCATCGAACTGCTTCAGCTTCCCCAGCGCCTCCATGGGGAACAGCCGGAAAGAGGACGCCAACCCGCCCGCCCGCCCCTGCAGCCACCCGCCCGCCCCTGCAGCCGCCCGCTTCCGGCCGAGCTTGAGCCACGCCCCCTCTCCGCACGCAGGCGCAGCAATGCGTACGCTCGGCCCCACCCTTCGCCCTTGTTCTCGCTCAGGCCGCCCCGCCCATCCGTGCTGTCGGCACTACTGTCCGGCGGCTAAAGAGGGCTCCAACGGTAAGGGAGCGAGGGAAGGCGGGGTGGGGGGTAGGTCTTCTGCGGAACAGGGTCCCCGGAGGAGGACTCCGCCGGGTAGACACAGTAATAGCAGCATTCGCTTGCCTTGCGCCAGGAACTGCGCCTCGAGTTTCACATGAGACTCTTGGAACTTGGAAGCTCCTAGAACAGTGGTTTTCAGTCTCCCCAAGCGGCAGCCCCATTATCACCTGGAATTGGTTAGAAATGCAAGTTATCGTGCCCTGACACAAACCTGATGAATCAGAAACTCTAGGAATGGCTCCTAGGTGATTCCCTGCAGTTACAGCTTGAGAATCATCTCTGTAAAGTAGGTGTGACTTTTTTTTTTTTTTTTTTTTTGCGGTACGCGGGCCTCTCACTGGCCTCTCACTGTTGTGGTCTCTCCCGTTGCGGAGCACAGGCTCCGGACGCGCAGGCCCAGCGGCCATGGCTTACGGGCCCAGCCGCTCCGCGGCATGTGGGATCTTCCCGGACCGGGGCACGAACCCGTGTCCCCTGCATCGGCAGGCGGACTCTCAACCACTGCGCCACCAGGGAAGCCCAGGTGTGACTTTTATATCCATTTTCTGAAGGAGAAACTGTGGCCTGGAGAAGCTAAGTAACTTGCCCTAGATCACAGGAATTAATGGCAGGGCCTGATTCCAACCCATTTCTTCTGGACCTGAAAGTACTGTAGGAGCCAGGGCCTCTGGGGTTGATTTTACCGAAACAGCCTGAGCACGGTAAAATGGCCTGAACTGTCCCATGACCATATTGTACTTGCCTTATAATCATTGTCAAAATATTGGGTTGGCCAAAAAGTTTTTGGCCAACTCAATAGCTAGGGGTGGGGGTCTTCTTTGGGTATTGGATATTGATGCCTACATAGAGAGGAGATGACAGCCAGATGAGGCCTCAATAAAAAGATGGAGTCGCGACAGAGCTAGACCCATAGGAAAAGGTTAGTCTGGAAAAAAATTATCCACTTGTATAGGAAGAAAAAGAGAAGGCTTGAGAGTGTCTCAACCTGTGTCCTGGATAGGAACACAAGAGCACAGAAAAATTAAACATTGCTGTGACATCATAATCACAGGCCTGTCCTCACATTTGAGGTTTGGATTTATATTCTCTGCTTAGTCTGAAAGCTCCAAAGCAGAGAAATTAGCATAAAATTGAGGGTACCTGGCAGGTGCAAACATGAAACTGCTCTGAGGGAACACACACAATTTAAGCCACATAGCATTCTCAAGGATAAAACCCTGCTAAAAATGAGCACCTGATCTAACATTACAAACATATGAGGACACAATCCAGCATGATCAAGATTCACAGACAATATCAGCATGATTAGATGCTTATCAACTTGAGATCATAGAACTTTCAGATAAAAACTATAAAGCAGTAAGTTTATAATGATTAAAGATATTTAAGAAACAATAAAAATGTAAAGAAGAAGGAATACTTGAAAATAAATTTAAATGTAAAATAATTTCTAGAAATGAAAAATATAGTAATTTAAGTTCAAAAATCAGTGAGTTAAGCCGCCAATTAGACAAAATTAAAGAGAGAAATATGGAACTGAAAGAGTTGGAAAAATTACCCAGCATGTAGTATAGAAAAATAAGATCCTAGATATAAAAGTTTCAGAATGAAGAAATCCAACATATGACTAATAGGAGTTCTAGTAGGAGCAAGTAGTGAGAATGAGGGAGAGGCAATATTGGAAAGATATGACTGAGAATTAGCCAGAATTGATGAAAGGCATGAGTTTTCATATTCAAGAAGCCTGAATCTATTCAAACGGAACAAATAAGCATATATTCACACCTAGACACCAGAACACGAAAAACAGAGAAAATGTTAAGATCTGAAAAACAATGGATAGTGGCTACGTGAATGTCATTATATTCATTATATAATGAATATAATGTCATATTCATAACTCTAGTGCTGTTAATTATATTGTTCACTACAGTGTCCTTGAAATATTTTATAATAATAGAAGAGAAAAATTAACAGTGGTTTGAGAGCATATTGGTTAAGGGATGGGGCTTCCAGAATGACTGAGAAGCCCAGCAAATCCTCTCTTTAAAAAAACAATGATGGGGGCTTCCCTGGTGGCGCAGTGGTTGAGAATCTGCCTGCCAATGCAGGGGACACGGGTTCAAGCCCTGGTCTGGGAAGATCCCACATGCTGCAGAGCAACTGGGCCCGTGAGCCACAGTTACTGAGCCTGCACGTCTGGAGCCTGTGCTCCGCAACAAGAGAGGCCGCGATAGTGAGAGGCCCGTGCACCGCTATGAAGAGTGGCCCCCGCTTGCCACAACTAGAGAAAGCCCTCGCACAGAAACGAAGACCCAACCCAGCCGTAAATAAATAAAATTAAAAAAAAACAGATATTAAAAAAAAAAAACAAAAAACAGTGATGAAACTATACAAAATTGCCATAGCAATCACCTTAGGACTCTGGAAATTGACCAAAGGCATACATCAAGTTGAGAAGCATTTATCTGAGAGAACCTATCAAAGCTCAGTAAGAACAATGAGATTTCATGGCATTTTAGGCAGTGACTGCTCCCATCTTCCCCACTCCAGTTCTGTGGTGACAGTCCTACCAGAGTGGTGACGTTTGTGAGCACTAGGAGATTTGCCCTTGGAAGGGGCTGATTTGATTTGGAGCAGAGCTTGGAAAACACTTGCCTGTGGATGTTGTTGAAAATAATAGCAATCTAGTGGCAAGCAATCAAGGAAAGCCAACCCTGCAGCTATCCTGAGGTCATGATACTGGTTGGAACAAGCAACAGACCAGTAAGCCAGCCAGAAATTTAACAGAGAAATCTGGGAATAAGATAGCCATAGTGGGTCTTAATAAGCTTTCATGCATCCCTGGTGGTCTGGAAGGCTGCCCACTTGCATAAGCCTATACACATGCTCAGGAGAGATTGGAGAGTGTCCTAGATATCTAGTCATCCCTGGCTGAATGTGAGACCCCGAGCATGCAGAAAGCAAAAGGCGGGTGAATTTGTAAACTGCCTGAATTGTCAATGTGTTCT
This sequence comes from Phocoena phocoena, assembly GCF_963924675.1. NCBI lineage: Eukaryota > Metazoa > Chordata > Mammalia > Artiodactyla > Phocoenidae > Phocoena > Phocoena phocoena. The sequence continues at coordinate 64,299,822 of NC_089233.1, read as the reverse complement.
CCAAACCACATGGAGATCCACTGGTAAAGGGCAGAAGACTTATAAGCTCAAGTTGTTTAATTAAGCATAACCTACAACCAATCATTGGCTCGACCACTAAACTATGTTGAACCTAGGTAACCCCTAACCCTTCACGATCCTGGGTTAGGCAAATCATATGATACAAAGGCATGATCCACATAATAAATTGGACTCCACCAAGATTAAAGTTTCTGCACTTCAAATGATACCATTAAGGATTTGAAAATACACAACTAGAGATTCACACTAAGTGAAGTAAGTCAGAAAGAGAAAGACAAATACCATATGATATCACTTGTATGTGGAATCTGAAATATGACACGAATGAACCTATCTATGAAACAGAAACCGAATCAGGGACATAGAGAATAGACTGGTGGTTGCCAAGGGGAAGGGGGATGGGAGAGGGTTGGATTGGGAGTTTGGGATTAGCAGATGCAAACTGGTATATATAGAATGGATAAACAACAAGATCCTACTGTATAGCACAGGGAACTATATTCAATATCCTGTGATAAACCACAATGGAAAAGAATATATGTATATGTATCACTTTGCTGTACAGCAGTAATTAACACAACATTGTAATTTAACTATATTCAGTAAAAAATAAATTAAAAAAAAGAATATGAAAGTACAAGCCACAGACTGGGGAAAAATTTGCAAATCATATATGATAACAGACATATCCAGAATATATAAAGAACTCTTAAAAATAATAAGATGATGAACAACTCAATTTAAAAATGGGCAAAAGATTTGAATAGATATATCACTAAAAAGATATATGAATGGCTAGCTAATAAGCACATGAAAAGATGCTTAGAATCATCAGTTATTAGGGAAATGCAAATTAAGACCACAATGAGAGGCCACTTTATACTCACTAGAATGGCTATAATCAAAAAGACAGACAAAAATAAATGTTAGTGAGAATGTGGAAAAATTACAACCTTCATGCATTACTGGTGACAGTGTAAAATGGTGCTGCCACTTTGGAAAATACTTCGAAATATTTTTTTTCAAAGTTAAATATAAATGTACAGGACTTCCCTGGTGGCACAGTGGTTAAGAATCCACCTGCCAATGCAGGGGACCTGGGTTGGAGCCCTGGTCCAGGAAGATCACACGTGCCGCGGAGCGACTAAGCCCGTGTGCCACAACTACTGAGCCTGTGTGCCACAACTACTGAAGCCTGCGCGCCTAGAGCCTGTGCTCCGCAACAAGAGAAGCCATCACAATGAGAAGCCCACGCACCGCAACAAAGAGTAGCCCCCGCTTGCTGCAACTAGAGAAAGCTCGGGTGCAGCAACGAAGACCCAACGCAGCCAAACAAATAAATTAAAATAAAATAAAATAAATGTACGTATAAACCAGCAATTCCCAGCTGTCTGTCCAAGAGAAATGAAAAGGCATGTTCCCACAAAGACTTGTAAACAAATGTTCATAGCAGCATTATTCATAATAGTCAAAAAGTGGAAATAATCCAAATGTCCATCAACTGGTGAGTGAATAAACAAAACGTGGTCTATCCACACAATGGAATACTATTCAGCAGCAAAAAAGGAGTTAACAACTGGTGCGTGCTACAATGTAAAACTCCAGAATATTATGCTGAGGAAGAGAAGTCAGATATGAGAAACTACATACTGTATCATTCCATTTATATGAAATGACTAAACAAGGCAAATCTATAGTGAAGGTGGGTTAGTGGTTGCCTGGAATGAGAAGTGGAATTGACTGCAAATGCGAATGGGGATCTCTGATGGAAATGTTCTAAAACTGGATTGTAGTGATACACAACTGTATATATTTATTGACAATTATTGAATCATACATTTAAAATGTGTGAATCTTATGGTATGTAGACTGTACCTCAAGAAAGTTGCTAAAAAGCAAAACCAAACCTAATATTTTGAGATGTTTTTAAAAGATTGCATCTTGCCATGGGCTGGAGAAGAGAGGAATGGGGAACGATTCCTTAATGGGTGTGGGGTTTCCTTTTGGGGTGATGAGTATGTTCTGGAATTAGATAGTAGTGATGGTTGCATTACACTGTGAATGTCCTAAATGTCACTGAATTATTGTACACTTTAAAATGGTAAATTTTTGAGTGTTTACGACAATAAAAAAATATTACATTTGTTGATATAAATGAAACTCCAATAGAGCTTACTAGGCTTCTGTTTCTAGATGATTTTTTTTAAGTTTTTATTTTGAAACAGGAATAGGCACATAAGACATTGCAAAAACAGTAAAGAGAGGTCCCATGTACCCATCACCAAGTTTCATCTTACCATATAGTACTTACAGTACATTATCCAAACCAGGAAATTGATATTGAGACAATACAATTAGTCTACAGATATTCAGATTGTTTTTTCTTTTTCTTTTTTTGGCTGCGGTGGTTCTTTGTTGCTGTGCGCAGGCTTTCTCTAGTTGCAGCGAGCATGGGCTACTCTTTGTCGCGGTGCGCTGGCTTCTCATTATGGTGGCTTCTCTTGTTGCAGAGCACGGGCTCTAGATGCCTGAGCTTCAGCAGTTGCAGCACGTGGGCCCTAGAGCACGCGGACTTCAGTAGTTGTGGTATGTGGGCTCAGTAGTTGCTGTGCTCGGGCTCTAGAGCGCCCGGACTTCAGTAGTTGTGACGCATGGGCTTAGTTGCTCCGTGGCATGTGGGATCTTCCCAGACCAGGGATCGAACCCATGTGCCCTGCATTGGCAGGCAGATTCTTAACCATTGCACCACCAAGGAAGACCCTTACTCAGACTTTTTGGTGAATTTTTTTTAATCTATAAAATACCCAGTGCGGATTTTCACTAGTTATGGTAATTGTTTTACTGTTCTCCTCCTATGGAAGAAAACATTTTGATTTAAAAGTAAAATTGCATGATTTCTGACCCTCCTTGTCTTCTGAAACCTTAAAAACAACTCAAAGTTTTTCATTTTGTTTTTTAACATCTTCCACAGGCCAATATTGAATTAAGGGAGTGACACTGGAGATGAAGAAGGTGGTTTGGAAATAGAAACAAATAGATTAAAAATGATTTGGAGGGCTTCCCTGGTGCCGCAGTGGTTAAGAATCCGCCTGAGAATGCAGGGGACACGGGTTCGAGCCCTGGTCCGGGAAGATCCCACATGCCATGGAGCAACTAAGCCCGTGCGCCACAACTACGGAGCCTGCACTCTAGAGCCCGTGCTCCACAACAAGAGAAGCCACCGCAATGAGAAGCCCGCACACCGCAAGGAAGAATAGCCCCGCTCGCCACAACTAGAGAAAGCCCGCGCACAGCACCGAAGATCCAATGCAGCCAAAAATAAATAAATAACATAAATAAATTTTTTAAAATGATTTGGAAATCATAGGAGAGGGAGGAGTCAAGGATAGTGCATGGGTTTCTGGCTTCCGCAACAAGCTGAATGGAGGAACATCTGTTGAGATAGAGAAGTCTTGGGAAGGGGTTGGTTTAAAGGGAGCAACATGAGTTCTGTCTCCAGCTTGCTCAGGGTGACAGGTCTCTGAGACATCTAAGCTGAGGTGCGACAGGCTGCTGGGTATGGGGTCTAGAGAAGAGAGAGGCCTGAGCCGAAGATACACTATTGGAGAGGGGGCTTCACACATAAATAGTATCTACGGTTCCCTCTCCACTCTGTTCCCGTTTCCTGTAAATATTTATTACATGATTCTCAGTCTTAGGGATTCGGAGGTAAAGAAGACAGTCAAGGTCAGTCAAGGTCAGTCTCTATCCGCGTGGATCTTGCACTCAGTGCAGGCAGCTTGTGTGTAACAGACAGGCTAGGGTGGTGGCTTTGTGCCTAAAGGAGGGAGGTCACAATGTGTACTTTGTGATGAGAGCCATGATATACCCAGTGGCACTGAGGACCCCACTGAGAGCTCAGCCTTCCTCCTGCAGGGAGGATAGGGCACACACCATATGTTATCTCTCTGCTCTCACACCTCCCATCCCAGGCCCAGCCAGAGTCCGCTTTGGAGGGGAGCAAATGGATAGGGAAGTGGGAGATGAGGGGTTGGGAGGAGGTGTGGTGTGGAGGGCTGGAGAGCCGTGGAAGCCAACAAGACAGAGGGTTGGGGGGCTATCTGTGGCCTCAGTTCCTCACCCCTCCCAGTCCCAGGTAGAGGAGCCAGTCAGCTGCCTGCCACTGGAGCCTTTGCCTGGGCCAGACATGAAGTGCTGCTGGCAGATTTTTGTCCTGTGCATCTCCCTGATGCTCATCTTGTGGCTGATGGCCCCCTGCCTGGATCTGGAGCCGGAATCGGCACTCCACTAAAAATGGATGAAGGTGGTACCATGGCGTTGCAGCTGCCCTCCGTTCAAATTCAGGAAATATGGCTGCCCATCCAGGACCCTCAACGACTCTGTCTGCCACCACACGGCCAGAGGGAACTGGTTTGATGTAGGTTACGAGAAGACGATGGGGCACCTCATAGGAGCAGCAGAGCCCACCAGCCCTGACGCTGTGCTCTCGTGGTCGGTCAGTGGTCAACACTGGGCCAGCCCATCCCGTCCTTCCCAGGCCCAGCCCACCTCCCACTTCCTGGCCCAAACTCCTGCCCTCAGCCCTGGCTTCGTGTGCCTCCTATCTTCACAACCTCAACCCCTGACCTCTGGATGGAGGTCTCACTCACCTAGCTCTGCTTTCCTTCCACTGGGGGCCCATACCTGGATCTCAACCCCCAATCTCCTCCCTCCTGCTGTTTTCAGGGCATGAACTCAGCAAGCGAGCTGGGCAGAGTGTGGGAGAAGCTGTTCAAGGTGATTCCCAGGACCTCGGTGAGCCATTTTGATCTCTTCTGTGGAACTTGTGCATCGGTGGGGAACTCGAAGATCCTGTGGGCCGCCAGCCTCGGCAAGAGCAGCTATCACACCGCGGTCTCCAGGTGGGCACTGAGGAGGGGGCAGGGGACTGGACGTCCAGGTCTGCCCCCAGAGGTTTGTCAGTTTCTGCTTTCCTTCCCAGGATGAACCAGGTCCCTATTCAGGGCTTCGAGATGCTGGGGAACCAAACCACAGGACAGTCTGTCTCCCTCAGGAATGGCAGGGACCAGGGTTCTTGGAGGCAGCTGGATCTGCTGCTCCTGAAGCTCTTTGTTCTGGCATGGACTTCAGATGCTATGAGTGAAGAGGTGATGGTCTGGGAACCCAGACATTCTTAGTATGGGGGGTAAGGAGAGGTCACTGCAGGAGATGACAGACCCCTCTGCTCCAGGGAGACCCTCTGCTGGCTTATTGAGAGCACCTGCAGGACTTTCGCAGGTCTCAAGGGATGCTGAAACTTCCTTAGATTTTGGAAGATGGTCCAGTTCCCTAGTAGAATGGAAGATAGAAAAGACCAGGTAAGGGGATGAGAGGCAGGAAGATGTAGCTTCGGGCTGCTGTGGGAAAGGCCCCAGGTTGGCCCTCTCCCCCTTCTTCCCCAGGTCCTGGTGATCAGCCCCACCTTCCTCAGGTACACCCAGGGCAACAGGCTGGATAAAAGGGTCAGTATCCATCCCAGGGGCTCGTGGCTCTGTTCTGTGCCTTGCACACCTGTGACCCAGTTAAAGATTCTTGTCCTTTCCTCACTTAAAACTTTCCCCTGTTATGCCTTCAGCATAGAGTTTTAAAGCTCCTGTCGGGCTTCCCTGGTGGCACAGTGGTTGAGAATCTGCCTGCTGATGCAGGCGACATGGGTTTGAGCCCTGGTGTGGGAAGATCCCACATGCCGCAGAGCAACTAGGCCCGAGAGCCACAACTACTGAGCCTGCGCATCTGGAGCCTGTGCTTTGCAACAGGAGAGGCCGCGATAGTGAGAGGCCCGCGCACCGCGATGAAGAGTGGCCCCTGCTTGCCACAACTAGAGAGAGCCCTCGCACAGAAATGAAGACCCAACACAGCCTAAATAAATAAATGTCAGATGCAGGCTTGTGACATCCTCTGTCACATATGGGAGGACGGAAGTCGGGCACTAGCAGACAAGCAAAGCTTTCACTTTGGCACTGGTGAGTGCAGTAGGTGCAATTCTAAGACGGCCTCTAGGATCGCCATCCCCTGCTGAATACACACCTTCCTCCAATGATCCAATCACACTAATTTAAGTGCTACTTTAAAAAAAAAAAAAAAAACTCCTGTCTGGCTTCCAAGACCCGGCATGGTCTGACCCCTCCCCTCTCCCCTCCTCTCTTCCAGGCTCACACCATGGGCTTCTCAGCGTTCCCCAAACACACCATCTGCTTCATGCCTTTTCAGACGCTGTTCCCTCTGCCTGGAATGCCCTCTTCTTGTCTCCCTAGGGAATCCTCTCTCTTCCTCCAATATGATGAGAATCAGCTAGCTGGTGCTGTCTTTTCTGGGCTCCGGGGTCCCTCTGTGTGTTCAGTGTCTGTCTCCTCTGGGGAAGGAGAGCTCCGTTCTCCTTCCAGCTCCAGGAGGTGAAGTGGGATGAGGACAGGATTCAGCCTGCTGACACACATCCCTCTCTCATCCACTAGGATGCCCACTTTGGATTTGGAGCAGAAAAGCAAGGAAGGTGGCCCCATTACTGGGAGGATGTTAATCAGACCAATGGAGATTCTGTCCATACACAGTGCAGAAGCAGAAATGGAAGTCAGCTAGAGTGGACAAGCTCACCGTTCACATGGGACACCCTGCTGGGTGCACACAAGTCCTCGTCCTTTGGGCCTGAATGCAGGGGAGTTTTGGGGTTGCAGCAGCAGGAGCAGCAGGGCTCTGGGGACGCTCAGGGGTAAAGGGCAAGAGGAAATTGTATAGCAATCAGTCTGGTACTGAATAAGTCCTGGCCTCATTCTTTTACCTGTGAGGACAGTGCCAGGTGAGGAAGGGCCAGACTTGACTTCCATGGCTCAGGGGGAATATTTACACTCATTTCTCTGCCTGGTCCCCCAGATCACGCAGGTGGTGTAAATTTAGAGCCAACCCTGTGCAAAGTGCAGGCCCAGACTGTCTTGGGGGAAGCACTTTTCCCATTGGACAAAAGAGATAAGCCTCTTTATTTCACCCTATGCTGGCAGGTGAATTTTTTTCTAGCCCAGCTTTTTGCTGAAGGTTCAGCTCTTTGAGGTCTCCAGGGCTTTGTAGGGGCCTCCGTTCCAATTCTCTGCCTCCCCTGGGATCAAGGTCCTCTGCCCACATGAGCATTAAACTCCTAATTTCCTGGGTAGCCTCTTAGGCAGCTCAAGTGCTCCCCATGCTGTTTTTCAGTTCTCTTTTCATTTCTGGCATCTGGGGACTTCCTGTTTTCTTTTTAATTAATTAATTTTTAAATTTATTTTTATTTTTGGCTGCGTTGGGTCCTCTTTGCTGCGTGTGGGCTCTCTCTAGTTGCGGGGAGCGGCGGCTACCCTTCATTGCGGTGCTCAGGCTTCTCATCGCGGTGGATTCTCTTGTTGCGGAGCACGGGCTCTAGGCGCGCGGGCTTCAGTAGTTGTGGCACGTAGGCTTCAGTAGTTGTGGCTCGCAGGCTCTAGAGCGCAGGTTCATTAGTTGTGGTGCATGGGCTTAGTTGCTCCGCGGCATGTGGGATCTTCCCAGACCAGGGCTCGAACCCGTGTCCCCTGCATTGGCAGGCGGATTCTTAACCACTGTGCCACCAGGGAAGTCCCACTTCCTGTTTCCTTTTGCCTCTGCTCTGCATTTAAAATAATTTTTATTAATATATATGTATATGCTTGCAAAATTACCAATTAACTCAGGAAGGATACACAAGACATTAGGAATGGTAGTTGCCTCTGGGGAAGAGACTGGGTAGGTGGGGAACAGATTCTTTCTTTTCACTTACTTTTTAATACCTTTTGGACTATGTACCACGGACCCCTATTATACATTCAAAAATAGGTACAATTTAAAAATTTTAATACTTAAAAAAATTTAATTTGACCAGCAGTCTGGATTTTTGTTGTTAAGAGAGTTTTCAGCTTATCTTTTAATTTATTATTTTGCTAAATCTGGAGCCAAAACTAAGTCTTCACAGATCTCCTGCACTTCCATGAACTGGGTGAGTATGTGATAAGGCCAGTGATTTCCATGGGCAGCAGCTCAGTGCGTCATTCCTGTGGAGAACAGTTTGGCAGTTCATCAGAAAGTTAAACATAGAATTACCACGTGAGCCAGCAATTCCACTCTTAGGTAGATACCCAAGAGAAATGAAAACATATGTCCACATGGAAACTTGAACACAAATGTCTATAGCAGTGTTATTCACAATAGCCAAAAGGTGAAAACAACCCAAATGAATGGACAAACTATGGCGTGTCCATACAATGGAATATTATTCGGCCATTAAAAGGGACAAAGTATTAATACATGCTACAACTTGGAAGAACCTCAAAAACATGCTAAGCAAAAGAAGATGAAACAGGAGGGAAGGGGGCAGGGCACAACCTTTAAAAGAATGACTTAGCCGTTGAGGATATGACATAAACTGGTTAGAACCAACTAGGTCCAAGGTGGTGGAAAATTCAACCTCCAGTGGACCTTGAGCCTCATTATACGCTCGTTGTGATATATCAGCATATGCTAAATGACACACCCACCAGCGTCAGGACAGTTCTGAGGGCAACCTTAAGAGGCCAAAATGAGCGGCCGCAGGTCGCGAGGAGCATGTGGATGCTTGGGCGCCGAGCGGCTGCCAGCCTCTTGCCCTGCTCGGCGCCCCCGGGCTCTGCCCAGGCCCGCGCTGCGGCCCCGCGGCCAACGAAGGACCCCCGGCTCTATGGCTGCCGGGGCCTGCGCACCGGGACCGCCGCGGCCGGCACACCCAGCCAGCCCAGTATGAGCCTCTGCTGCCTCAACCAGATCCTGAATGTCAAAAAGCAGTGTGTCTGTTGGATGGATTTGAGGACAATGGGAACTTGGGGTGACGCTGGCCCTCTGGACAATACCACTTATGAAAGACTGGCCGAGGAGATGCTGGACTCCTTAGCAGAGTTTTTTGAAGACCTTGCAGACAATCTTACACATTTGAAGGCTATGATGTCTCCTCTGGGAGTGGTGTTTTAACAATTAAACTGGGTGGAGATCTAGGAACGTATGTGATCAACAAGCAGACCCCAAACAAGCAAATCTGGTTATCTTCACCATCCAGCGGCCCCAAGCATTACGATTGGACTGGGAGAAACTGGGTGTACTCCCACGACGGTGTGTCCCTCCACGAGCTGCTGGCCACAGAGCTGACCCAAGCCTTAAAAACCAAACTGGACTTACCTTCTCTGGCCTACTCTGGAAAAGGCACTTGCTGCCCAGCCTAATGCTAAAGATGTTGAAAGCTCTAAAGCCAAGACCCCAGCTTCCTTCTGCAGCTGAATGGCTAGTCTTCTCCATTCCTGCTTTTGAGGACAGTTGCATTATGTGTAACAGCTCTGTGAAAAGACCGTGTCGCCTCCTGCCCTGCCCCTGAGTTCAGATTTTTAATTTCCGTAGGTTTCTTTTGATTTATTGTCTGATTTCCTCCCTCACGTGATAGCCCGTATCTTTCATGTCTGTATGCCCATACCTTTAATATATAACCTCACAACAGAGAAAAAGAAGAAGGACAAATTCCAGGAGGAGAAATGAATTGGCTTCACCATTCATTCTCTGAAAGACTTACTACAAAAACTGCATGAAGAGTGGCTGGCCAACCTTGCCATCCTGTCTCAAAATGAGACTCATTAAAGGGAAGCCTAAAACATTCCTACTCCTCTTGAAAGTGTGAACACTTCTAAGCCCTTTAGTATTGAAGCATCAGTGGCAACTCAGGAATTCTGAAACCGAAGACCATTTTCTCTTTGTGCTTTGTGACTGCCAGGGTGTGGCCCGCATGGGGTGACACAGGGAGCTGTGGTGCTGTGTCTTCCATATGTGCATATATATGTACACACACGTGTGTGTACATATATATTTTTAAAATTTAAGGGTCAGTATAGAATAAGCTATTGCAACACTGGTCTGAGGATGCAGAAAATCTCCCAAAAGCCACCTCTGTAAGCTCATGGATATAGTACAATAAATGAGGCCATGGAGCTGAGGAGGTGCTTGGTAAACTGTGAAAGGCCACATAAATGAAAAGATGTTGGTTAGTGAAAGGAACCCTGGTCTTACAATTGGCCCAGCTCAAAAGTAGTTGTCTGTCTCTGGGCAACTTTCTTGAACTCCCTGGACCTCTGTTTCCCTGTGTTAACAGAGAGGGTTAAACTGGATAGAATATAGTCGATTCCCAATTTAGACATTTAGTGGTCCTGTCAGGCAACTTAACAGGCCAGCTTTAATTCCCTCTAGTAGAGGGCTGTACGCGGGCCTCTCACTGTTGGGGCCCCTCCCGTTGCGGAGCACAGGCTCCGGACGCGCAGGCTCAGCGGCCATGGCTCACGGGCCCAGCCGCTCCATGGCATGTGGGATCCTCCCAGACCGGGGCACGAACCCGTGTCCCCTGCATCGGCAGGCGGACTCCCAACCACTGCGCCACCAGGGAAGCCCTGAACTCTGATTTTTTATGGAAGAAATTTTCATGTATTTTCCTTGGTAACAATCTCAAAAAAAGAAAAGAAAAGAAAAGAAATCCAACTCCTGAGAGGTTTCAAGGGTTGACTACACCAAATATTCACTTTTGTCGTAATGGTAAATTCTCTCTGACCCAGGAGGTTCCAAGTGGCCCCTTCTTTCCCCTCTGGGTCTCCTGCTCATCCACATCAGACCTGGCACACAGCCACTCCCTCCTCACCTCCTGTCCCTTTGAGGCTTAAATCCACACCTCCCTTGTCAGCCGGGCTCTGGGCTGGATGCCAAAGTGGGGGTGAGGCTTGCCAAGATGCCTGCACAGAGGCGGTCACAGTGTGTTCTCTTGTGATGAGGCCCCTGGTGTAACTGGGCTGGTATGAAAGACCTCACTGGACACCAGTCTCCTCTGGGGGACCACAGGACACAACAGTTGTCACCTCTTCCATCCTTTCAGCCTCCAGCCCAGGCCTGGGCAGAGTTCCTTCTAGTGGTTAGCAGGTGGCTGGGAAGGCAAGAGGTAAGGTGTTGGGAGGGGGTGCGGTGTGAAGGGTTGGGGGAGGAACGGAAGCTACCAGGACAGGGGGTGCTGGGGATGTCTGATGACCCCAGCCCTTCCTCCTTCCTAGCTCTTGGTGTCAGAGCCAATCTACTGCCTGCTGGGGCACCATCGTCTGGGCCAGAGATGGGGGTTTGATACCTGAAACTGGGTCTGGTAGCTGTCTGTCTGCTTACATTGTGGCTGGTGGCCTCCCTTCCGGACCAGCAGTCCAGCCAGAATGACTCTCAGGAGAAGCCCAGGATCCGCTCAAGGACCTGCCACTGCCCCAGGAACTCTAAGAAAGTGTATCTGTTCATCTGGGGTCCACGGGTGCTCTACCTGCCTCCACATTCCAGGAGAGTCTGTTTGGTTTGACGAACGCTTTGAAATGCACATTGAGCCCCTGATGAGGTCAGAAGCACCCGTGTCCTCTGATGCTTTGCTATTGTGGTTGGTCAGTGCACAATCTCGGTCTCTGTCCAGTCCCCATGCCCAACCCCAGGCCCTGGCCATCTCTCCCTTCAAGGCCTCAGGCTCTAACCTTCTTCTACAGATGGTTGGGAGCCTAGGGTAAGCCCCTAAATTTCTCCTTCCTGAGGTCCTATGAACTTTAGGATATCAAGTCAGAGAAGGAGTTTGGGAATCAAAACCAGCAGTCAATTAAAGAGCCTTTCACACACCCACTGGACCGTGTGGGGTGCCAGACCTGTGCAGTGGTTGGAAACTCAAAAGTTCCTACGGGGCTCTGACCTTGGCTTCAAGATTGACCAATATGATATGGTCCTTAGGTGGGTGCAGGGTAAAAGGTGGAGACTAGGAAAGTCAGGCTAAATCCTCCTCTTTCCTCAGATGTCCATCCTGCCCTCCTTTCCAGGCCCCTGTCCAAGGCTTTGAGACAGACGTGGGGAACATGACCACTATGCACATTACATATCCCGAGATAGACAGCCCTCAGGATCCTGGCGCCCAGCTGCTGCTGCTTCCTCTGAATTCATCTGGTCTGAAGTGGGTCATGGAGGTACTGCAGAAAGAGGGCATCACGAGGAAGCCAAAAAATCCTGGGCATGGTGTGGTGCAGCATTGTAAGGGGTGACAGTGGGAACTCCAGAGAGACCCTTGCTAGATATCAGGGCACTGCTCTAAGCTTGGGGACTGCTGTGTCAAATGACTCTGAAACTCCCCCACCTCCAATCCTTTTTTAGTCCAGGTCCCTGGTGGAAGTAAAGAGAGCAAAGACAAGGTGAGGGACCAGGAGGGAAAAGGGGAATGAGTAAAATGATGTGGCTTGGGCAGCCACTGGACAGACCTCAGGTCACCACCCTCCTCTGTTTCCCCAGGTCTCAGTGATCAGCCTCAGCTTCCTCCAGTATGTCCAGCAGAGATGGCTGGGAAAAAACGATCACTTTCCATCCTTGGGGTTCATAGCTCTGTTGTACGCCTTGCACGCCTGTGACCAGGTAAGACACCGTCTGCAACTCACAGAATTTCATCCCTCTGCCACTAAAAATGTCCATTTTCCCAGGGACTTCACATTAAGTCTAAATCTTTCTGTCTGGTTTTCAAGACCCTGCATGGTCTGACCCCTCCCCCCACCCCTCCTCTCTCCCAGGCTCACACCATGGGCTTCTCAGCGTTCCCCCCACACACCATCTGCCTCATGCCTTTTCACACGATGCTCCCTCTGCCTGGAATGCCTTCCCCTTGTCTTCTCGAGGAATGCTCTCTTCCTCCAATATGATGAGAATCAGCTAGCTGGTGCTGTCTTTTCTGGGCTCTGGGGTCCCTCTGTGTGTTCAGAGTCTGTCTCCCCTGGGGAAGGTGAGCTCTGTTCTTCTCCCAGCTCCAGGAGGTGGCCTGTCACCCTTGATGTTAAGTGAGTGTTTGCTGAAGGAATGGTGGGGGGGCATGGAAGCAGGGCAGGATCCAGCCTGCTGCCCCACAGCCCTCTCCTGTCTTACCCCATCTTCCAGGTATCCTTATTTAGTTTGCGGACAGACCGGCTCAGCAGGTGGTCCCATTACTGGGATGAAGAATATTGGTTCAAGAGCAACATGCACAGTTTTAAAGAAGAGCAACAGGTCATTCTTTTTTTTTTTTTTTTTTTTTAACAGGTCATTCTTAAGCTGCAGTGTGAGGGGAAGGTTGTTATTTACAACTGAGATGGTCCCCAGCCTATTCAGCCCACTGGAGGCCCCAGGAGGCTGACAGGTAGTCAAGGGGACCTTGGAGTGTCAGAGAGGGACTGGAGCTTCAAACACACCCTGGATGAAGGTCACTCTGCTACTGATAAAACCCTACATTGTGGCATTAAACGGCTACATCCTCTTCTAGATTCTCAACAGCAAACATTTCATTGTTACTCATATATATATTTACCTGACCAAAAAATAAAATTAAACGAAAAAGAGGAAAAAGCAAACCCTAAAGTTGAAAACACATCAAATGGACCTAACTGTATATCAGATTGATAACATAACCACCAGGGAAAGAAGTAGTTCAAGTTCCTTTAGAATTCAATATACTGTGTATTCTCTGTAGGATAGATTCTGTGGATGAAAAGAACCACAAAGAAATTTTAAACTTCACTCAGTAGATTTATTATAATATTGTAATTTATTATAATATTATAATATTATAAACTATATAATAAATATCACAGAATAAAATAAATAATTATATTAATATTATTAGGAACCAAATACAAAATCAGACAGGTATAATAAAAACCCTGTGACATTAAACTCACACTGCAAATATCATTATGAACTCAATTTTTATGTTATTTTTATTGTGGTAAATTATACATAAAATTTGCCATTTGAAGGTGTACAGTCCAGTGGCATTAAGTATACTCACATTGTTGTGCAACCATCACCATCTTGAACTCACAATTTTCAAAACACATTTTCTGCGAGTCTAAAAACCGTGACATCCCAGAGGCAACGATCAACTCTGGAATGCAGATTTCATTTTCTAAATATTTTTTTCCCACCAAAAGATTCCAGGTCTGAACAAGAAAAGTACAAGGAAAAACTGGACATCAAATTTGGGACAATTTGAGCATCAAAAATAGCAACTGATGGGCTTCCCTGGTGTCGCAGTGGTTGAGAGTCCGCCTGCCGGTGCAGGGGACACGGGTTCGTGCCCCGGTCCAGGAAGGTCCCACATGCCGCGGAGCGGCTGGGCCCGTGAGCCATGGCCGCTGCGCCTGCGCGTCCGGAGCCTGTGCTCTGCAACGGGAGAGGCCAGAGCAGTGAGAGGCCCGCGTACCGCAAAAAAAAAAAAAAAAAAAAAGCAACTGTCGTGAATGAATCACAGTGAATATATAAAAATCCTTGGGTCCATAATGATACTCAAAGAGAAATAAAAACAATCGTTGGAGAAGACTATTACATCAAACGAGGGCAGGGGGAAGCATTTATCTTGCCTTCTTGGTAGAAACAGTAGTTCAAGGTAAGCAAAGAGCCTTAGTTAATGAGGGTTTTCAGTTGCTGGGTATCCAAAACAAATCCACTACATTTTTACTTTGGCTGCCCGACAAACACACATAACCTAACAAAATGTAAATATCCCTGGTACACCTGAGAGCACATTTACCCGCCTCCCTAAGGGCACAGAGATGCCAGGTGTCTGGCTCAGAACCAGAGTCCAAGAATCCCCAAAGGTGTGGGCAGTGCAGCTACCTACCACCATCTTGTTCCAGATGCTGGGCCCATATGGCATTATATAAACACTATTTAGAGGAACAAAGTTACCCTCTACGAAAATAGAGTTTAAAAAATTGGAAAGGGGTTAAAAAAGAATGGGGTGGTGGGACTTTTTTGGCTTTCTAGTGGTTAAGACTCCGTGCTTCCACTGCAGGGGGCGTGGGCTCGATCCCTGGTTGGGGAACTAAGATCCCTCATGCTGCGTGGCGTGGCCAAAAAAAAAAAAAAAGGAATGGGGTAGGAAACTGCTGCCTTCTATTCTTTTTTTTTTTTTTTTTTTTTTTTTTTTGCAGTACGCGGGCCTCTCACTGTTGTGGCCTCTCCTGTTGCGGAGCACAGGCTCCGGATGCGCAGGCTCAGTGGCCATGGCTCACGGGCCCAGCTGCTCCGCAGCATGTGGGATCTTCCCGGACCGGGGCACGAACCCGTGTCCCTACATTGGCAGGCGGACTCTCAACCACTGCGCCACCAGGGAAGCCCCTGCCTTCTATTCTGTTTAATTTTTAACCATGTGCATGCAATTGTTTCATTTTAAATAAATGAAAATCTAGGGAATTCCCTGGCGGTCTAGTGGTTTGGGACTCAGCGCTTTCAGTGAGAGCCCTGGGTTCGATCCCTGGTCAGGGAACTAAGATCCCTGCAAGCCTAAATGTGACCTAAAAACAAAGCAAAACAAAAATACCTACCCCCCCCCAAGTTTGGTTGGATAGAAGTTTCCTTTTAAGCCCATCACAAAGTTTTCTTGTAGGCTCTTTTCTCAAGAGGGGCCAAAAGGCTCTTCCTTTCCCCTGTCTGCCTCATGCTTAACAAGCCTGCATCAGGAATAGCTGGCATCCCTCTCAGAGATGCACTACACTAGCCTTGGCATGTAGTCTTGCCCTTTTCATTCCCATCCCCATCATACCTGGTTTCTAAGCCCTCTCTCACCAGCTGGACCCTGGGCTGAATGCCAAAGGCAATCTTACCTACAAAGCCTACATTCAGGAACTCACAATGTGACTTGTGTGGTGGGGTCCCTGATACAAATGGGCTGGCAGGAAGGACCCCATTGGGCATCAACCCCTTCTCCTCCAGGGAGGCCACAGAACACACCAAAAGGCACTTCTCCCCTCCCTCCCCTCATCCTCCAGCACAGCACCCTGTAGGGCTTAGCAGGTGGCTGGGGAGGTGAGAGGTGAAGTGCTATAATGAGATGTGGTGAGGAGGGTTGGGGAAGTGATGGAGGCCACCAGGGCAGTGGGATGTTGGTGGAGGCTGTGACCACGGCTTCTTATTTCTTCCGGAGCCTGCTGTCCGAGTCAGCCTGCCACTTGCCCTGTGAGTTGTCCCATGGGACAGGAATGAAAGCTTAATGGTGGGTTTGAGGCTGGTGGGCTGCCTTGACACTCACCTGTGGCTGATGCTTCTGTTCTCAGAGCAGTCTCACCTGACCGGGCTAGCTGGTACAACTCCAAGAGCTGCCATTGCTCCCGGGACCCGCAGGTGCAGCCCTTGACGCCATGCACCCAGTGTAACCAATCGGCTCGACAAACACTTTGAAAGGGCCCTCAAGCCCTCTCTTCCTCCAAGATGTTCTGTGACACTTTCCCTGGCCTCATTACAAGTGGCCAGTGAGTCTCTTCCCAGCACCCAGGTCATCCTGTGAGTGTTTCTTTACGTCCAGGGTCTGTCTCCCCTGGAGACGAGCTCCTCCTTTCAGTGCGTGTCATGGAGCTTTGTGACACATAGATTTGATGAGTATTTGTCAGATGAATGAAAAGCTGGATTAGGAGCAGGGGGCAGCAACCAGTGCATCTGACCCCATCCACAGGGTTTCTCTATTTGCGGTCGGGTGGACAAGCTGAAGAGATGACCCCTTATGCAGGGAAGAGAGTTATAGCTTAAGGCTCCAGCATGACTTGCCGAGCATCACGCAACAGCAGAAGGCAAGGGAATTAGCCAGCTCGGATGTGAGCCTACTCTTGGCCAGCAACAAGCCTTAGACTCTTGGTAGGGTTGGAATATGCAGATACGGGAGAGGTAATGACAGGAAACCAAGATAGGAGGTGCAGGAGCGATGCATGGGTTACCAGGCACTGAAAAAAAGCCTTCCCTGATTCCCTCACCCAACAAGTAGTAGTAATTAAGGAAGGACTAAACTTGAATACTAATTCTTACTGCTTTCTGCCTCCACACAAATGACCATGAGCTGGGAACAGTGAGCACCCGCTCTCAGATGGCCACCTCACAGCCTTTGCTCACGTCTCTCCTCTGACCCCTGACCCGTTCAACTTCTTGCCTCCAAGCCCTTCCACCTGTGCCAAGCTTCAGGCCCTATGAAGGCATTTAAAGAGCTGGGGGCATTAATGACAAAGGACTAAGAAGAAAGAGGTCATAATGTCCACTCCGTGACAGGCTACTGAGGTGAGTCAGGCGAGCAACAGCGGGGCCGGGAGCACAGTCCTTTCTTCTCTGGAGAAGCCTCGCTCCTTGCCTTCACCTCCGTCAGGGTCTAGGCAAACCCTGGTCTCAGGAGAGCAGGGGAGTAAACTGCAGGGCCCCAGAACCTTGAGACCCCTTGTTCTCGTTCTTCCTTCTCCCTTGCCTCCTTTCTCGGTGTGGTGAGCGGAGCGAAGCCTGCACACCACGACTGCGCAGAGGGATCTCACGGCTCGGGGCACACTGGTGGTCCCTGCTCCTTGCCCCTCCCTGCCTCTGCTCACCACTCCCTCGGCTCTTCAGGACTCAGCGTTTTCATATTGCTCAGCTGGTCCCTTCCTCAGCCCCGGGAGCAAGTGCGAGTAGGTGGTTCGTGGGACAGGAGGTAGGAGGTGCAGTACTGCAGGGGGGGGGAACTGCTAAAGGCATCATCTGTCCTAAGATAGAACAACTGAACCAACTCACTGCCCAAGGGACCTGTCCCATGGGCTGAGATGAGGCCTGCATGTGAAGTCTCGGGCTGGAGGATGCCTTGCTGCTTTTGTGGGTGGGGTCTCCCCACCTCCACAGGTACTTCTGGAAGTTCTGCTGCTGGCCCCAGAGCATCTACATAGCCTGCCTGCATCAGCAGGGTGTCTACCTGGTTTGCCTAGCACTCCCGATGGGCCCTGCAGCTCCTGATGGAGTTAGAGACCACCCTGCTAGTCCCCGGGCGGGAAGCAGATGAGAAAAGGTAATTAGGTTGCAATGTGGTGATTGTCGCTCTAACATGCAAAGCATGGAGGCTCTTTGAGCGAGCAGGGTGTCATACCCACCAGACCCAGAGCTCCCTGGGAACAAGAACATTGCCCAGACTCTGACTCAGCTCTCGCCCCCTTCTGTTCTCAGGACTTTGGGGCCTGTAGCAGCCTCTTTCAAAGCAGGAAAGAAGGCTGGAGGGAGGGGGAGGATTTGTGGATGGAGAAGACCTGCGTGCTCAGCTCTGACCTCCTTTCCCCCAGGTTCTGGAGATCAATCACACCACCCTCTACTGTATCCGTGAGAACTGGCTGGATGGTCAGAGACAGTGCCCATCCACTGGATTCACTGCTCTGGTTATGCCCTGTTGCATGTGACAAAGAGAAGGAAAGGGAGCTCTGGCCTGATGCCTTGGGGCAAGGTTGGGTCCTGCCTGGAAGACCCATATTCTTTCCTTCGTGCTTCTCCAATTCAGGTCTCTCTCTTTGGGTTTGGAGCTGATAAGAGCAGTTGGCTCTGTTACTGGTGGGACCCTCCAAACAGCTGATCCTACTATTGGTCAAAGAAAGTGTATTTTAGGAAGTTGGAGCAGAAAATCATCCACAAGCTAAGAATGTGAGAGCAAGAATGTAGTCTACACTTGAAGACTAACCCTGACCAATATCTGGTGGGGAGGGGAGGCCTTAGCCTGAGGTCTAGAGTGAGGGTGAGGGGCTACTGAGGGTTGGATGGGGAGTGAGGAGCAGATATAGTTTATTACTTAATGAAGACCTTGCTTGGCTGCCTCTACGCTTTTCATCTGCTGAAAGCTCTCTCCCTGCTCCCAGAAGGTGTGTGAGGCTTAAGGCCTTGGCTTACAACCTACAGATAACGGAACTGAGAAGAAACTCCAAGGTAAACAACAGGGTCCCTCTGTCAGGCTCTAAGCTACAGAACCAGAGTTGGGGGACCAAAAAAGGTAAGGAACCCAGAGAAATCTCGTTTGTCCCTGAGAACTCCTAGCATCGAAAAGGCCAGGTACGATTCTGAGCCACAGGGATGTGACTAGAGGCAGGGAACGGCTGGCATCTTGGGGGCCCCAGATTTAGCTCTGGGGGGCCTTAAACTGTTTTTTACTAAGCATCTGTGCAGAGTCCTGTGCGTGGGCTTTGCAACCAAGCTCCAGCAGCTGTGAACAGCCCCCTACCCACTCTGTGTGGTGTGACAGGGTATAATGGGGCCTGAGCTCCGGGTAAGTAGGTCTGGGGGACCGTGGTGCTACTCCTAAACTCCCACATTCTTAGCCGGCCTTAGCTCCATCCCCATGCCTAGGTAAGAGGAATCACAGATTACATTTGGAGGGCTGGAAGAAGGTCATGCCTGCTTCTTTATTTTATTTAAAAAATTTTTATTATCATTATTTTTTATTTATTTTTTGGCTGTGTTGGGTCTTCGTTGTTGCACGTGGGCTTTGTCTAGTTGTGGTACACGGGCTTCTCATTGTGGTGGCTTCTCTTGTTGCGGAGCATGGGCTCTAGGCACGCAGGCTTCAGTAGTTGTGGCTCACGGGCTCTAGGGCACAGGCTCAGTAGTTGTGGCACACAGGCTTAGCTGCTCCGCGGCACGTGGGATCTTCCCTGACCAGGGATGGAACCCGTGTCCCCTGCATCGGCAGGCAGATTCTTCTGCACTGCACCACCAGGGAAGCCCTATATATATATATATATATATTTAAATTAATTAATTAATTTAGGCTGCCCCGGGTCTTAGTTGCGGCATGCGGGATGTTTTTTTTTTTTTTAGTTGCAGCATGTGGGCTTATAGTTGCAGCAGACTTCTTAGTTGTGGCATGCATGTGGGATCTAGTTCCCCGACCAGGGATCGAACCTGGGCCCCCAGCATTGGGACTGCAGAGTCTTACCCACTGGACCCCCAGGGAAGTCCCATGCCTGCTTCTTTAAAGAAAACTGTTCTCTCTTAGGCTTTGAGGAAGTTGCCAACAATAGGTCTTAAGCCTGTACACTGCCTAAACCAGGGCCAGGCCATAAGTGACAAGTCCTGCCACACTCCATCCTCTTTCCTGGCTTGACCTATGGCTGGACTACAGGGGGCCACAGTCGGTTGCAGCTGATATGCCCAGAAAGGGACACCCCGAGGCCTTTCACCCAGCGCGGAAGGGGAATGAAGCCAGATAGAACTTCTGAACTCAAGAGGCTGACTTTAGCCAAAAGCCAGCTCAGTGTTTTTGAAGTCCCCAGAACATGTTTTAAGTCAAGAACGTATGATGGTTCATCACTATCCATGAGTTCAAATCTAGATCCCAAGGCCCTCCCTCCTCTCCTTCATGACTCATCCCTCAGCGCAAACACACCCTGCTAAGGCCGACCAGTCTTCTCACCAGTATGCTTAGCAACCCTCCCAACTCCTCTCCAGCCACCAAGGGCCAGTTCATACCTTCCTGCCTCAGCCCCTGGAAGTTCTACAGCACTTCTAGGCAGCACACACAACTGTCTCCGACTCATCTGCCTGTTATTGTCAATTGGGCTCAAGCTTCCTGTGGGCAGGGGCTTTGTCTTGTGTATCTTCTGTAGCCCTTCTCTATCAGAATGCAGGTAGATGACAAATGCATGCCACCTGACAGGAACCTTCAGTGAATTCTTCCTTAATAGATGCCCTTGATGTACGGCTGTTGCCCAGCTACACAGTAGAGACAGCAGCAGAGAGCAAATGCAAAGACCCAGGGTTTATTGCTGGAGGGGGAGGTGTCCGAGAGGGTGAAGTGCTGGATGATGAGCTCTAGGTGGGAGGCAGCAGACGCCCCTTGGCCAGGGAAAGGCGCTCTCTGGGTGACTGCAGGCCGGCAGCAAGTGTGATGTGCCTCATTCCCATGTGAGTCAGGGCCTTCCCCCAGCCTTGCAGCTTTCCCTCCCTCTTCCGGGGAATGCCGGCTGACCTGGGGCTCCCAGGCTGGGTAACAGAGTCAGAATTTTCTTTGGCAAACAGCAGCTGTGTGGAGGGGCCACGACCCGCTCTATGGCCTTCTGTCTGTCTGTGTGCTCCCAGGCTGGCCCGTGTCCTGCCCTTGCTGCAGCTGCTACCTGGAGGCGCCTTGAGCAGCGCTGGGGCTGGGGCACAGCAGGACCGGCCCAGGGGATGTCAGGCTTTGAGTCAGGGACTCATCCAGCTTTCGGGTCTCGGCCTCCAGGACAGTGGCCTCTGGGGCCTGGGCCACGGCGAGGAGGGAGTGAGAGAGGCTGTGGTGCAGGCCCGCCAGCTCACGGCTCGTCTGCACTGAGCGGGCGATGTAGTCCTGCTTCTGCTTCCGCTCCAGGGCCAGCTGGGCTCGCAGCAGGGCCACCTGGGGGGCAGGAAAACCAAGAGGGTGAGAGCAGTGGAGGGCCTCGAAGCTGCCCCAACCCTTCTTGCTCGGCTCCTGTGGCTCCTGTCAGACCAGCGTTTGAATGAACACCTCACCCACGAATCTCAGGATGAGGCTTTACAGCATTTGGGGGAAGGGCTGCTGGCAATCAGAGAATCCAGTGATTGTCAACCCTGGCTGCACAGGAGACTCAGAGAGAGAGCTTAAAAAAACCAACCAGACTATTCACATGTTTACATGTAATAAAATGCCCAGATTTTAAGTACATTTTGACCAATTTCATAACATACATACCCATATATAACCACTATCTCAATCAAGATACAGAATGCTTTAATCCCTGCAGAAAGCTCCATCGTGCCCCTTTTGGAAGGTTTTAAGAAATTTTCTGACTTAATTAGGCAGGTGTGAGGCCTGAGCATCAGTATTTTTTTCAAAGCTCCCCAGGTGGTTCTAACGTGCAGCCAGGGTTGAGAATCACTGATTGATCCATTTCTCAAGATGAGTATACTGAGGGCCCCAGGAGGTGAAGTTTTTGGGAGGTCAGGGCACATCCAGGACTAGGGTAGGGCAACAGATGCTCCTAGGGTGCAAAATTTAAGGAGGAGCTCCAGGTCAACAGTGAGGCCTGTCTTGCCTCCCCCTAGTCCGGGCCCTGTCTCAGCGATTGCTTTGTGTGAGTTTAAGAGAATTCAAAGTAATAGCTTAGGGTTTCCCTGGTGGCGCAGTGGTTGAAAGTCCCCCTGCCGATGCAGGGGACACGAGTTCATGCCCCGGTCCGGGAAGATCCCACGTGCCACGGAGCGGCTGGGCCCGTGAGCCATGGCCGCTGAGCCTGTGTGTCCGGAGCCTGTGCTCCACAATGGGAGAGGCCACAACAGTGAGAGGCCCGCGTACCGCAAAAAAAAAAAAAAAAGTAATAGCTTAGGTCTAGCTGTATAGTCAGGGCCTGCCACTAGTGACTACTGATTTCTGAAACAGGCTCAGAAATCAAAACTCCACAGTTCTAATTACTCCTGGGCCTTGAAAGACAGGGTGAACCTTTAGGGGAGGCCTAAGAGGCAAGAAGGCACTTTATACAGTTCCCCTGAGCTTGACCTGAGCTCTAGGGTATGGATCCTGGCGCTGGTGCCAGGCAACTCTGCCTGGTGTGCTGGGTGCATGTGAGGGCAGAGGAGGCCAGGATGTTTCTGCTTGCTTTAGTCTGTCCTCTTAGAACCTTCATCTGCTCCTCTGCCTTTCCCTTTTCTTTCCTAAGTAGGAGGTCTGGGGCCTGGAGTGTGCTTTCTTCGCCAGTCCCACCCTAAGCACATGGGAGGTTAAGTCCACTCAGTGTGGGAGGTGGAGTTGAGACGGGGCTCTGTTGCCTCCCACAAGGGCTGAAGTTCTCTAGGCAGGAACTATTTCCCCTCTCCCTGCTGGAGGTGCACAAAGGGCCAAGCACATAGCAGACACCAAAGCCTTGCTGCCTGAGTGCAAGGGAGGGAAAAGGGGCTTAGAAGATGGATCCTTCTAGAACGTACCTCTTTCTGCAGTTCAGCCACGTGCCTGGCATCTGAGGAGCCCTTCTGTCCTCCTCTTCCATCCTGTGGAAGACAAATGCCATTCCTGTTGGAACAGGCTTTCCACTGGAGTTTGTGCAGGCCTCCTCACAATCCTGGGGACCAGGGCAAGGGCTATGGGCCAGAAGTGCCTGAACTCAGATTGAACTCTCTGGGGCACCATGGCCCTGGGGCAAGGAGAAGCCCCAGAGGGCCCAAACCAACGCAATGGAGACCTGAGGCCAAATGTCCCAAAGGCTTGTATGGGACTGGCTTCTTTGAGGTACCTCTTCATTTAAAGTTCAGCACACACCTGCTTTGTGCTAGCCCTGGTCCATGAGCTAAGGATGCAGAGGGGAAGTAAGACAAGGGGTCTGTCCCTTGGGAAGCTTTCCTTAAAGGAAGGGGGATGGAGGGTTAGGAGGTGCTCAGACACCAGAAACAGTCCCTACCTGCCAGGGCCCAAGGCTGTCTACTGACATAACTCAACTAAAAGAGTGCTGGTTTGTGGTGTCTTCCCCCAGATCCTTCTGGCCCCAGGAAATACCCTGGACCCATATCTTGTAAATTCAGTATTGCAAAGGGCAAGGAAGTCTAAGAGGTCCACGAAGCTGCTATCAAGCTCCTAGGAACATCCAGGTCCGGCAAGTACCACCCAACACCTACATGCAGGGAGAGACCAGAAGCCCCATGAGGCCTGCTCCTGGGAGCCTGAAGCACTGGTCTGGGGGGCAGGTGGACTGCGTATCAGTGAAGGCTGGGTTCCTCAGAAAGCAGGGCTGACTCCAGCCCCGCCCACTGATGTTGGGCCTCCTTCCCGGGTCAGGGACAGTGCTGGGTGGGGCAGAGGCCGGTCAGGAGGGGCCCTACGGACTGGCTGGAGTGGCTCCTCCCCTTGCAAGGGGAGCCTGGGATACGCACTGCAGAGGGCTGTTTCTAGTGGCTGGGCTTGGGCTCTCCTGAGGCTGCAGTCAATGAAATAGACAAACCTGCTGGGTGGGTGACGGTGCCGTGGCTTCACCGCTCTCCAGGACGCCCGCCCGCGATGCTCGCAGGGAATCCCTCTTCAGTTTCCTCCGCTCGCGCTCCACCTGCCAAGATGCGAGTGAGAAGTTAGGGCTTGGCTTGGCTCTGGGTCTGGAGCGGAGCCGCCTTTTTTGAGAGGAGGCCGGTGTGAGGGTGGGGCACGTATAAGGGGCCAGCAGCCATGGGAAGCTGAACTGGGCTGAGGAGAGCGCTTGCTGGGGCAGCCCTGAGTGCAAAGTGCTGCTGCGGCAGAGGAGGTGGGGCCGGCCTCCTCAGCCTTTCAAGTAGGGCCAGCAAACCTTTTCTGTAGTATTTTAGGCACTGTGGGCCATTCGATCTGTGTCTCCAAACAGCTTTATTTTCAGAAACGGGCAGTGGGCCGAATTTGGCCCCTGGGCTATAGTTTACTAACCCCTGCTCTGGGGGCTGCATGCCCAGCAGACCGGGGAGGGAGCTGAGGACGGGAGTCACCCACCTGCTCCAGGGTGGCCCGCAGCTGGGCATTGTGGTGCTGCAGTCGGCTTCGGTCAACCTCCAGCCGCGCCACCGCTCGCTGCAGGTGTTCAAGCCTCTGCTCCCAGAGCTGCTTCTCCTCCACCTCAGGACTCGGCTCAGTCTTCGCCCCCGAGACCTGAAGGAGAGACCTGTCAGTCTCAGCCGGGCAGCCCCTCAGACAGGTGAGGAACAGATAGAGGGCAAAGGACTAGCCTGGGTCTGGGCTTCAGGGACCCAATTCCCAGGGGAAGGGGACAAGCCCCTGGACAGGCGCTCCCTCCTGGGCCATCTGTTCCCACCAGGCCCCCAGCTCACCTCTCCCAGCTGGGCGCCGGGGTCTCCTCTGGGCCCCCGTTCTGCTCGGCTGGTCAGGCCTGGGTTGTGGAGTCGCTCCTTCTCCAGAGCTTGTCTGCTGAGCTCCAACTCATCCTGGGGTGAGTCACACCATTATGGCCTCATATGAAGACCCGCTCCACCCTCCGTCCTCAACAATTTTCTCATCAGGTTATAATCTTACTTTTCCTGGCATCTCTGAGCTATTCTAGTGGATAACTTTCATTTTACAGGTGGATAAAACTAAGGAGCAGAGAGGGATCTTCCCAAGGATACATGGTGGACTAGGACTAAAACCTGTCTCATTTTATTTATTTTATTTTTATTTTTATTTTTTTGGCCGTACCGCATGGCTTGTGGGATCTTAGTTCCCCGACCAGGGATTGAACCAGGGCCACGGCAGTGAGACCCTAACCACTAGGCCACCAGGGAACTCCCGTTTTAGATCTCCCCTAAGCTAAGTGACAATTGGGAGCACTAGGTGTTGTGGAAAGAGCACGGACTCAGGAATCACATAAAACCGGGTATTGTGTCACCACGTATTGGCTATATGACTTGGGTAAAGTTATGGGCTCTTTCCAAACCCCAATTACCTCGTTTGTAAAATGACCACAATGAGGACTTCCCTGGTGGTCCAGTGGTTAAGACTCCGCACTCCCAATGCAGGGGGCGTGGGTTTGATCCCTGGTCAGGGAACTAAGATCCCACATGCCGGGAGGCGCAGCCACACACACACACACACACACACACACACACACACACAAAGACCACGTGAAGTTTAGATTAAGCCTCTGGGATTAAACCCCTTTAGATAAATGAGAAGACTAGTGCTAGATATTTTCTAGGCACCCTAGGGTTCATAAATGGTAAAGGTCAAGAGGACAGACAGAGAAGAGGAACGGAAGGTACACGTGTGGGTGGAGGCTGTCTGGGAGAGAGAAGGAGCTTAGTAGTACGAGGCCAGCCTGCTTAGGTCTAACCCTAGTTCTGCCCTTTACTAGCTGGATGACCTTGGACAGGTTACTTAACCTCTCTTAACTGCCGTTCCTCAACTATAAAATGAAGATAATAACCATTCCTACTTCTCTCCTGGTCAGTCTTCCCAGGTCTACAGTTGCTCCCCCGGCAGCCTGAGCCATCTTTCTGAACTATATACCCGATCGTGTCACTCCCCTGCCCCAAACTCTTCATCCACTTCGCACTGGTCACCCAGGTCCTTAACATGCTGACAAGCCCTAAATGATGGCCCCCTGCTGTCCTCTCTTCTCTTGCCAGAGCCTCTTCTCTGTCCCTGGCAGCCTGAACTCCCTCACAGATACTCCACGCTCTCTTTCCTCCTCCTTCCTCTCCCTCCCCCAACCTGTGCTTGGCTCTTTCCTTACTGGTCCCTTCAGATCTAATCTTAAACACCACTTCTACCAGGAAAGGTGGGGTGGTCCCTCCGGTATGCTCAGAGCACACGAAACTTCACGTGTCAGGCACCAACCCTAATTAGGCACTGCATTATAACTGCTTTTCCACTAGACCATCAGCTCTAGGAGGGCAGGGACTGTGGATGCCACATCTTCCCCCACCGCACTAGCACAGTAACCTGGATTCCACTCTGTTGAGGTGCTCGTGACCTCAGCCTTCTCACACCCTGAGGTGCAGGCAGCCCCAGAGCCCAGGCAGACCGGGCTCTGCCCCAGCCTTTCCCACCCACGGGGTGACTCACCTGCAGCCTCTGCTGTTCTGAGTCCCGCTCCCGGACAGAGGCTTGCAGGAACAGGGCTACCTCCTGCAGACTGCTGACGCTGGCCTTGCTCTGGGCCAGGGACAGTGCCAGGTCCTGGGCCTTCTCCCTCCACTCGATCTCCCTGGCCTCCGTCTGCCTCAGGGCCACCTGTAGTCGCTCCAGCTCCCGCTGCAGCGTGGGCGCTGAGGAATCAAGTGTGGAAGACAGCTCCTCCCCTGGGGAGGCTCTGTGGCTGGGGGGCGAGTCCTCCAGATCCTTCCTTGGCCGGGCCTTCCTCAGCTCCAGGATCTCCTCTTCCTTTTGGGCTAGAGTCCACCGTAGCTGCCTTAGGCTCTCACGAAGGCCCCTCGTCTCTTCCTCTTCTCTCTCGTGCCTTGGCTCCTGCTTCTCTTGGGTCACATCCTCTAGGCCCCGCTGGGCCAGAGGCTTCTCCAGCAGCTGTCCCTGCCTCCTCTGGTGTCTCAGCTCTTCATCCCTCTGGGCAAGTGCCTCCTGGAGCTGCCGCACGGCCTCCTGGTGTCGGAGGTCCTGGTCCTCGATCTCACCTTCCCGCTTCCTCAGGGCCTCCTCCAGCTGCCGGGATTGTGCCTGGCAGGAGTCCAGGGCAGCCTGCAAGGTGGCCGTGCTGGCCTCCAGGCTGCGGCTCAGCTCTGCCTGCCCAAGGAGATGCTGCTCTTTCTCCTGCAGGGTGGCCTGAGCCTTGCTGAGGGCCTTCTGCAGAGCCTCAGCCTGGACCCTGGCAGCCTCCTCCCGACACTGGGAGGACTGGCCATCTGCCCGGAGGGCCTCCAGCTCCTGGTCCCGTTCCTGGAGCATCACCTCTGCCTGCAGCCAGCTGTCCCGCAGGGTCCTGGCCTCCGCCTCACGCTCCTGGGCCTGCGCGGCGCACTGTTGCTGGAGGGCCAGCAGAGCCTTCTCCTGCTCCCGAGACTCAGCCCTTAGGTCACCCAGCACCTCCTCCAGGGCCTGGACCCGCTGTCTCTCCACTGCCAGCTCTTCCTGGAGCCTCTGCGCGTGTTCCTTGTGGTCCTCCAGCTCAGCCTGGCACTCCTGCGGTGTGGCGTGGGCCTGCTCCAGAGCTTGCTGCAGCGAGCCCGCCTGTTCCTTCACGCTCTCCTCCTGGCCCTGGGCCTGCTGCTGCTGCTGGTGCTGCAGGGCCTCGAGCTCCCGGGCACCCTGGGCCAGGGCCCTCTGAGCCTCGTCCAGCCGACCCTGAAGTGCCTGCTCTTTCAGCTCCCCCTGCTCCCTGGCTTCCTGCAGGTGCCGCTGCAGGACCACTATCTTCTGCTCCCGCTGGGTCAGGAGTAGGCTGGTCTCCCCCACCTTCCTGTGTAGGCCCTGGAGCTGCTGCTCCAGCTGGTCCTTGTGCTCCTGAAGCTCCTGGATACGCTCCTGCTGGCATTCCAACTCCTTCTCCTTATCGCGCAGGATCAGCTTCATGTGCTCCAGGCTCCCTCGCTGAGCTTTACTCTGGCCCTTCCCTTCCTCTGCCCGCTCCTGCATCAACTGCCTCTGAGAGGCCAGCTCCCGGTCCCGTTCTCTCAAGGACAGCTTGATCTGCTCCAGGTCCTCCTCCAGGATCTTGGTCTGCAGGGTCCTCTGATCTTCCAGGACCTGAATCCTTTCCTTCAGCAGCACCATGTCCTGCTCCCTCCTCTCCAGGTCCTGAGTCAGATGCTCTTTCTGCCTCTGCAGCTCCTTGATCTGGTCTTGCTGGGACGTCACCTCCTGGTCCTTCTCCTGGAGTTCTCTTGCCAGGAGGGTGCTCTGGCTCTCCAGCTCCTGGATCTGGCTGCCCTGCACCTGCAGCTCCTGGCTCCTCTCCTCCAGGTCCAGTGTAAGGTGGGTCAGAGCCACCCTCTGCATTTCCCTCTGGCCCTCCAGCTCCTCGATCGCCTTTTGCTGGCATTCCACTTTGTGATGGTTTTCCTCTAGGTCCAGGGCCAGGCGTTCCATTGTAACCAGCTGCTTCTTCAGGTCCTCAATCTGTCCTTTCTGGGACTCAATCACTTGGGCCTTCTTCTCAAGTTCCAGAAGCTGATGCTCCAAGATGTTCCTCTGCGCCTCCTGGTCCTTCTCAAGCTCCTTGATCTGCTCCCTCTGCAGAGTCAGCTTCTGCTCTTGCTCCTGGACGGCCACGGGGAGATGCTCTAGAACAGACCTACACTCCTCCAGCTCCCGGATCCGTTCTCGCTGCAGATCCACCTCTTGGGTCCTCTTCTTCAGGTCCAGGGACAGCACTTCCAAAGCAGCCTTTTGCATTTCCCATTGCTTCTCCAGCGCCTGGATTTTTCCCTGCAGAGTCTCCACCTCCTCTTCTCTTTCAGACAGGGTCTGGGCCAGGCGAGCCAGATTCTCCTGCAAAGCCTTCCCCTGGGCCACCTTCAGCTTGCCCTGCTCCTGCAGGGCCTGGGCTCGCTCGCGCTCACTCTCCACCTCCTCGATTTTCAGTTTCAGTGCTGAGCGCACAGTTCTCAGGTCTTCCTCCAGGACCCCGGCAGCGCCTGCCTGAGCCCTGGCTTCTGCCACAGATGCTTGGAGATGTTCCACCTGGGCAGTCAGGTTCTCCTTGGCTGCCTGCAGTAACTCTCGCTCATTCTGCAAAACAAGATGCAAAACCACCTTAAACTATACTTCCCTGAAACTGTCACTCCAACACAGGCCCTTCCTTTCCTTCCTCTGCGGCACCAGCATTGTCAAGGATTTGGGCAAAAGGAACTGGGTGTTCCACTTAGGCTGATACTGTAAAAGAATATCCCTACCCTACCCCGGGCTCTGCTGTGCTCAGAGGGGAAAAACTGTTGCAAATGAGTCATCCCAGACTCTAGTCCTTCAGGGAAAGGGACAAAAATCTCAACCTCAATTCAGAAAAAGTAATTAAAGGAGGATTCACTAGGGCCTTAATAATGGCCCTCAGGGATGTGGGGAGAGCCAGAGAAACAGAGACACTGCTGAAGGAAGCTGGGCACTACATATGGATGGGGTACGACCATGGGCCAGGATGGGCTCGATCCCGGGCCCTGAGGGACTACTCCTGAAGCAACCCCTCCCCCAAACCAGAAACACCTTACCTGGGCTTCTATTCCCTGGAGCTCTGCTTGCTGTAAGCGACTCTGGAAGGATGTCACAGTTTCACGCAGCTCCCTCAGCTCAGATTCTAGGGAGTTCTGTTTTCCTTCCCACTTGGATTTCTCTTTGGGAAGACAGGTAGTGGAGGAAGAACCATGATTGGAGGAAAGGAGGGACGTAGAGGCAGATGGAAGATGGGGAATAGAATCAAAGGAGGAAAAGGCCAAGAAGGAGAGGATTACACCCAGTTTCATAGAGGCATCACCCGTCTGCCAGCTGCTCCTGTCTCTCTAGGCTCCCTGCTGCTTCCAGACTCGCGTCTGCATCTGCTGCCCAGCTCCAGCAGTGCCTGACAATCATCCCAACACTTCCCATCCCGATCACAGATTCTCAACTTTGGATTCCAGACAGGGTTGAGCTAGATGATGTTGGAGGTCCTTTCCAGTCCCTAAGTCTATGATTTTGCAGAGGTTCCTCGAGACCAGGGTTGCTCTGCAGGGTACCCTCCATTTCTGCAAAATGCACCAGAACCCAACTGTATGTGTGTGGCTCTCAGGGAGCCGTTTGGGATACTTTTAAGACCCAGACCCACTCCCCACGTTGTCTTCTTCCCTTCTACAGTTGAGCCTTGAGTTGCAAGACCCTCCCCTCTCCTTTCCTTTCCTAGTAGTCACCACCCTTCCTAGCCCTTGGCTGTGGCACAGGTAGCTTCTCCCCAGATTTCCCCCTCTTCCTGTCTCCCAAACAAGCCCATAATCCTTCTGCTGTCAAAGGTTAATCATTTGAGAACATAGTTGGAGATAACAAAATAAGTAACACTGATAAATGATGAAAGACATAGAATTTTACAATGTTCTTATAGACCTGACCTTAGGGTGCCAGTTTTTAAATCTTCACAGATAAAACAGAAGCCTAGCTAGCAACTTCTCTCAGTTCACCAAATCTGTTCCTCCTAATCCCTTCTTCCAGGACGGCTCTCAAAGGCCAAGCAAAGTACAAAAAATAGTTCACGGGGGTCATCGCCCCTTTGGAGACGCCTCTAGGTAAATCTCACAGTTGTGGGTAAGCAGTAAGGAGTGGCTCCCAGGCCTGATCCTGCCCCACTGGGCTTCCTGCCTTTCCTTTCTTCTGCCCCAAACCCACCCCTGCCTTAAGCTTCTCACCTTCCTGGTTCTGGGAGAGCTGTCTCTGCAGAGCCTGCAACTCTGTGTGGATCTGGTTCTTCTCAGCCTCTGTATCAGTGAGACGCTGTTCCAGCTTCCGGGCCTGATCCCTCAGATCATCCTGGGAAAGAAAGGGTGTGGAACTCAAGTTCCTCATCTTCCAAAAAGCCGCCCCAGTTCAGGGCCCGATCCCTCTCTTCCCTCAGCCTGTCAGGGTCTGCCATCACGGACCTACTCTCAGATTGCTGGGTTATTTACCTCTGAACTCATGTGCATTTGGCTCCTGGAAGGGATGACAGGCTCTGCTCCAAATGGCTGGAGCCTAGGGTTCCCCTTCTGACTCGTCTGTCTTTGAAACAGAACTCCTGCTGAAGTCTTAGCCCGGGATCACCTCTCCTCTCCCCAAACTCCTACTTCAAAGCTTAGCTCAAAGGTCACTGCTTCCCTCCTTCTGACCCTCCCAATTGTCCCTTCCTCCTATTATTATCATGTACATCTGTTATTGATCCAATTATTTCTATCAGATCTGCTTTATCTTAGGATGCAGTCTGGTTGCTCAGCCCTGTCACAAGTCTTCTTGAGGGCAGAGAGCAGGTCTTTCTCCTTTTTGTATCCCTAGCTCAGAGCGGCTGGC
Source organism: Phocoena phocoena (assembly GCF_963924675.1). Classification (NCBI taxonomy): domain Eukaryota; kingdom Metazoa; phylum Chordata; class Mammalia; order Artiodactyla; family Phocoenidae; genus Phocoena; species Phocoena phocoena. Next base: position 64,268,552 of record NC_089233.1, on the reverse strand, counting down.
ATATATATAGGTGACACTCAATTTTTACTGACTGATGGGTTCACTGTGAGGTGGAATTTGGGGGACATTTAGTTCAGTCTTAGGTCTAGAATGTTCCTATAAATGGCAACCTCAAATCTCAGTGATCCCCAATTTGTCAGGTTTTTCTTGGAGGTCTTGACACCAAGAACAATTCATGGCTGAGAGGAAAACGATGCAAAACGGTATCACAGGTCTATACAGAGTATCACGTTTTACAGGGCTCACTCGAGTCCCTCACTCATTTATTCCTCACAGCCCTGTGAGGCAGGCACGATTTGCCCTACTTTACTAGTGAAACCAAGGCCCAGGATGCCAAATGCTTTATTCACAGTTGCCGGGTAGTAAGTGATAGAGGTGGAACTCATCCCAACTTTACGTCAGAAATAAAACAGGTCAAAGTGCTTCACAAGTCTTTTTCGGCGTAGGTGAAGAGCCTGAGGAAGGAGAACAGAGACACATACCCGGGCCCGCTGCGTCTTCCACAGGTCTTGGTGAAGCTTCTGGAGGGCAGACGCTACCGCCTCAGCTGAGAGAGCCGTCTGCAGGGGCCATCTCTTAAAGAGGATCCTAGCTCCATTCTGGTCTGAAAAAATGAGGAAACACCTCCTGACCTGGCTGCACTATGAAAAGAAACAGCCATACCTCCCAGACCTGGCCTTGGCCTTCCCACCCATCCCTCTTCTCCTCAAAGAACCCCTTCTCAGCAGTTTGTTCATCATGCCCTGTCTGCATACCTACGTGCCAGGCACTGTGATGTGCATTAGAAAATGCTATCATTTGTTAGGCATTTAATAAGTGCCAGGAACTGTGTGAACGATTTTATTTGTCATCTCATTAACTCCTTAAAAAAATCCCAAGAGGTAAGTACTTCTTCTAAAAAAAAATTATTTATTTTTGGCTGCGTTGGGTCTTCGTTGCTGTGCTCGGGCTTTCTCTAGTTGCGGATGGAGGGGGCTGCTCTTCGTTGCAGTGTGCGGGCTTCTCATTGCGGTGGCTTCTCTTGTTGCGGAGCACGGGCTCTAGGCTCATGGGCTTCAGTAGTTGTGGCATATGGGCTCAGTAAGTGTGGTGCACGGGCTTAGTTGCTCCATGGCATGTGGGATCTTCCTGGACCAGGGATCGAACCCGTGTCCCCTGCATTGGCAGGCGGATTCTCAACCACTGCGCCACCAGGGAAGTCCCGGTAAGTACTTTTAACACCCTCATTTTATAGTTGAGACAATCAAATTCAAAGAGAAGAGGTGACTTGCCCAAGGACACACATCTAGCAAATGGCCGAGCTGGGGTTCAAACTCTGATTGAATTAATCCCAGAGTCTGTGGCCTTGGCCTTGATGAGTATTGCCTAAGGAACTGCATTCCCTTCCCTTCTCCCCTGGGAGCTAGGCCTGGCTTTGACCAAAGAACTGAGTTCCTGGGTGGCTGCCTCACCTGGCTCAGGGCCCCAGAGGGAGGAAGCCGAGTCTCCTCCACCACTCAGCTCAAGCCCCCTCTCATAAGGAGACCCCAGGGCCTGCTGCAAGACAGAACAGAGGCTGGCCAGCTGGACCTGGGCCTGGTGCCCAGGCTGCTGTCCCGCTGCCAGGGCCTCCAGGTGGCTCTCCGTGCTGCGCAGTCGCAGCTGTAGTTGGGCTGCCTTGGTTTCCTGGGCCCACAAGGAAGCTTGTAGCTGCTGTTCTGTTACTCGAGCTGCCTCTAGCTCCTCCAGCAGCTGTGCTTCCTGGGCCAGAAAGTCAGCCTCCTTTTCCTTCACCTCCTGCTTCAGTAATTCCACCTGCCAGAGAGGAAGTATGGTCACTCTGAGCAGGGAACGGATACCCTCTCCCCAGACCCTCCCGGGCCTGACCCCACTCAATCCCTGTGCAAACCTTGACTGGGGCTGGGAGGATTTCAGTAGGCTCAGCTCTCCAGCAGGAAGGGAGGGCTCCGGAATGAGTGTAACCCTAGGTTTAACCTACATGCCCACCTACGGACTCCTGACACATGGGCCTGGGCTATGCAAATGGGCTTTGGCCCTGGTCCCCCTGGCAACTATGCCAGCTCCCTGCTATGATTAGAAATCTGCCTGAAACACTGACACTGAGCCTAAAAAGACCAGTCACGATACTAATGGCTACCATTTATTGAATGCTCACTGTGTTCCTGACACTTTATATATTCCTATAATGATTAAGAATTATCATCCTTGTTTTATGGTTGAATAAAGTGATGTTCGCACAACCAGGAAGCAGTAGAGTTGGGAGTCACACCCAGGATCATCTAACAGGCAGACCTGGGTCCTCATCTGCCGCAGTCTACTTCTAGCTCTCACTTCCTCATTATTCTCCTCCCAGTCCCATCTTTCCTCTGTGCACAAGGTCTGGGGTCCTGCTGTGAGCAGACTGAGTCCCTGGAAGCAAGAGGCTGCCGCTGACCCCGTCTGGAGTAATACTGGTTCCCCCTGCTGTGTCTTGCCAGGCAGACCAGGCACACTTGGCAGCGGCTGGGCTTGAACCAGGCCTGTGTGAGCTCTGCCCCTCTGGGCACTGTGTTCTGGGCCATCAGGTTCCCCACAGGGTCCGTTCTCAACTCTGGGTCAGGTTCCCAAGCCCCACCCAGCCCGGTCCTGGCTTCCCCCTCCTGCCAGGGCTGCTGAGGTCTCAGCGTGACTGAGCAATCACCTGCCGACTCCAGAAGGAGGTTTCCACCAAGGAAGAGGGCTCTTAGTGGGGTGGGAAATACCTGGGCGCTGAGCTCTTTCTGCCCTGCCTGGGCCTCCTGCATGTCCTGGCGCAAGGAGCTCAGCTCTTGCTGTCGAACAGAGTCAGCCTCTTGTAAAACAAGGAGTCTCTGTTCCTTTTCTGCCAGCGACAGAGTCAGGCTAAAAAGAGACGGTTCAGAGGGCTGGGTCATTCTCTCAGGGAATGAAGAACTACCTTCTCATCTGACTGCTCTAACACAGCATTAATAATTAATAGAAACAGTGATGATAATGATTCCAGTATAACAATAAAAGCCTCCATATACTGAGCACCTACTGAGTGCTCCTAGGTCCTTCATGCCTATATTTCATTTCAACTTCACAGTTTATTCTTCTCTAGAAAATTCCAGAAATATCTATACAATACCTCAAATTCAACATGTCCAATTCTTCCCATCCCCTCTGCACCTCCCCTCCCACCAGTCACCCCTACTATGTTCCCCAGCTCACTGAATGGCACCTCCATTCACCCTTAGAAGTCTTGACCACATCACAGCAGCCTCCCCTCATCCCACCTGAGTCCACTTTAAGACTACAAATAACTGATTCCAACTCCCCTAACACCCCTTAAACCCCTTCCCTCCTCCCCTTCCCTACGACCCTACCTCGGTTCAGCTTTGGTTCTCTTATCTGGACAATTGTACCCGTCTCCTACCTTGTCTTCCTGCCTCTAGTTTCATCAACAAAAGGATTTCTCCCTCCTCAGACTCCAGGTAACATAATCTGCAATACTTTCTTTTGGGGGTTATTTGATTAACGTCTTCCCCACAAAACGAGAAATTCTACTGAGGCAGAGACTCTATTGTCTTAATATATCCCCAACCCCTGGCATAGTGTCTGGTGCGTGCTATGTGTTCTCTAAATATCTGCTAAATGAATGAAGCATGAGCTTTGGAGACAAGGACCATGCCCTCTCCACACAGCTACCTGTACAGCCCAGAGCTGGAGACGTGAGAGGTTAGGTGCCCTGAGCAAACTGTCAACCTCACAGTGACCCCTGGACCCAGACAGGCAAAAGCCAGCTCCATGGCCTGTCTAGCCTACCTGGCTTTCTCTCTCTCCAGCTCCTTCTGAATTCGGCAACACTCCTGGGCCTCTCTCAGCTTCTCCTGAACCTGGTCCACCAACTTCTGGGAGTCTTCCTTGGAAACCAGCTGAGACTTCATGTCCTCCACCTGGAAAGTCAAGGGCATGAGGACCAAGGGCAGGAAGGTTGGTGGGAGGATGCTTCTCACCTAGGGCTTTAGGGTCCTTCAAGGTTTACCAGAGTCACCAGCCCATTTTCAAAGCTCTGGAGGTCCTGCCAACCCTTACATGCTGTTCTTATCCACCTCCCTCTGCCAGTACCATCCAGCCTAGTCCCCTGTCTCCCCAGCCTCACATATGCTGTATAGAGGCAGGCACAAATAAAAACCTTGGTTGAATGTAACTCTGTCCAAAGGCCAAGTGATGAGCAAGTGATTGTAGTTTTTTAAAAGTAAACAACCCGACCATCATCTGATATAGGATTTTGAGAAGGAAAAGCAATCTGGTATAAAAATACTGGATCTATGGGGAGGCTGGATCTATGGGGCTGCCAAGAAAATATGAGGTCTGTGGTCCCCACTGAGAGAGGTTACTAACTACCCCAGGGATCTGGGAGGCACGTGCACAGCCCTGAGCACCCTTCACTTTTCCACTCAGCACTGGGGCTTCCCCTCCCCGTCCCAGGCTCAGGCAGCCAAGGTTGTTCCCCCGTCCTGCCAGAGGGAGTGGGAGAGCCTGGCTGTGCTGGGGAAGGGTGCTGGGCTGGGAGAGAGGAGCAGGGACCTGCTTCTGCAGGTCTATCTTATCCTGCAGCAGGGTGCCGGCCTCTTCCTGGAGGGCAGCGAGGTTGTCTTTGTGCTGCTGGGCTGCCTGCTCCAGCGCCCGCTGAGCCTCCTGGAGCTGGGTCTGCAGCATCCCAGTGGTCTCCTGCGAAGGGAGAAGACAGCAGGGAGCAGAAGAAAGCTTCCTTGGTCTTGAAATCCATGTTACAGCAATCCGTGTTGTATAAATACTGTTGTTTTGGTTGGGTTGCCAAAAGCTGAGGCAGGGCCCAGCTATCCACGTTGTTTCCATGATACCCTGTCACCTCAAGTCCTCACCTCCTATTCCCTCTCCTCCCTCACCAAGTGCACTGCTCACCCAGGCTTTCTCGGCCAGGGTCCCTCACCCAGACCACTGCAGCAGCCTCCTGCCGGGTGTCCCTGCTTCCACTTCATGCCACCATGCCCACGTGCAAGCAGGCAAACACAAACACACACAGAATTCTCCCCTCAGCAGCTAAAGTATTTTAAAATATGTACGTAATAACTCATGTCCCACTCTGCTGTTTAAATACCATCCAACATGTTCCCACTGCTCTTAGAACAAAGTCCAAGGTCCTACCATGGCTGACAAAGGGCTCCTGCCCCCAAGCTTATCATGCTGCTTCCTGTCTGTCCTGAACTGTCCCAGGCCCTTTCTGCCTGTCCCAGGCCCTTATGATAGCTTTTGCCTCTGCCTAACCTGTTCTTCAAATGGCTGGCTTCTTTTCTTTTCCTTTTAATGATTTTATTGAGATTCAGTTCGCATACCCTACAATTTACTCATTTAAAGCATACAATTCAATGGCCTTAGCATATTCACAGAGTTGTGCAACTGTCACCATGATCATTTTTTTACCATTTTCATCATCTCCAGAAAGAAATCCTGTACCCTCCCCATCCCCCATCCTCACTCCCAACTACTCATCTACTTTCTGTCTGTAGATTTGCCTGTTTTGGATATTTCCCACAAGTGGAATCATACACTGTGTGCCTTCTTGTAACTGGCCTCTTTCACTCAGCATAATGCTTTCAAGGTTCATCCTTATTGTTCTACGGGTCTGGCTCTTCAACCTTAATGGTTCAGCTCAAATGTCATTTTCTCAGTGAGGCCCTCCATGACCACCTTGTCCAAAGAGGCCTCCTTTGAATCACTCTCAATTACATCGTCCTATTTATTTCCTTTACAGCCCTTATCACAACCGGTAATTATCTCACTTATTTTGTGTCTGCTCTGCCACTAGAACTCCATGACTGTCATGTTCACCGTTGTGCCACACCTTTCTGTTGGTCAAATGTCAGCACCTAGGCAGGGCCCGGTGCAAAGAAGTGCCAAAGAGCAGGTCAATGTGAATGAATAAATCAATGCTGCCTCTTCTTCCTTGCCCAGAACCACCCTCCGTACCTGCTCCTTTAACTTCTGAACCTTCATGTCCTGCCTCAGCCGCTCCAGTTGTTGGCTGGCATCTGCCAGCTCCTTCTGGGTCTGCAGCAGTGTCTCCAGGAGGGACACCCTCTCCTTCTCTGTTTCAAGCTGCATCTGTGGAGGGGCAGGAGGGCGAGGGCGTGTTGGGTTAGGGGTCACCATGCTCACCCACTAGGCCACAAGCACACGCCAGCTGCTCTAGGGCTCTTCTAGCAAATGGGGTGGGGGCTGAGGGCGAAGGAAGGTCTGGACCCACTGACTGAGAGCCAGGAAGTACGAAGATTGCTGCTGGTTTGCAAGCTGACAGGATGTGGTAAACGACAGCCCTCCCTCAGGAAGTAGGACATGCCGCCGGCCGTGCAGCTAACGGTACCGATCACCTGCTCATGGGGAACAGAGTGGGAAGCTACATTCTCTTCTGGAAGCCCCTGCAGCACCACCCTCGGGAGTGGGAAAGGAAGTGGCCCAAGGTAGGGGGATCACAGGGTGGACGTGCCTCCCAGTCCTCCCAGCTGCCCACCTGGCACAGGGCGCTCTCGGCCTCGGCCTGTTCTTCTGCCCTCTGTGTCCGCATGGCCTCCGTTTCTGCCTGCTGTTCCCTCAGCCTCGTTTCCAGCTCCATTTTCTCCCTCTCCAGGCTCTCCAGAGCCTTATCCAGTTCCTGCTGGTGCCAGGAGCGCTCTCTCTCCTGGCCGTACGAAGGAAGCACCGTTAGAGCCGAGGGGGTGAGGAGAGGAGGCAGAAGGAGAACTGGGTTAGGGCAAGAAGCCTACTGCTCACCAGCTGTGTGACCTTGGTGCCTCACGTGACAAGCCTGCTTCCTCATCTGCGAGGTGAGGCTAATCATCCTGCCTTGCCCATCTCGCCAAATTTTATGAGGATCAAATGAGATTTATTAAAAAAAAATCAAATGGTATAATACATGGAAAAGTGTTTTCTAAAGCACAACTGTCCCTCATATAAGCTACAAATATCTGTTATTTTTTTTTTTTTTTTTTTTTTTTTTTGCGGTACGCGGGCCTCTCACTGTTGTGGCCTCTCCCGCCGCGGAGCACAGGCTCCGGGCGCGCAGGCCCAGCGGCCACGGCTCACGGGCCCAGCCGCTCCGCAGCATGTGGGATCCTCCCAGACTGGGGCACGAACCCGTGTCCCCTGCATCGGCAGGCGGACTCTCAACCACTGCGCCACCAGGGAAGCCCCAAATATCTGTTATTTTAAAGCAAGCACATCATGGTTGGTGGTTGTAACAGCGAACTGAGGGGGCGGACTCGCTCTCTGCTGTCCCCACTCCCCTGCTCAGGGTGACAGGATTAGCCTCCCAAAAAGCCAGGCCGAGCCTGTCTCCTATACGATACAAGAGCGTTAGGATGGGGCATCCCGGTCCTCCCAGAGGTCCATCAGTGACCGACACCCTCCCTGATCTCCTAGACGAATCCAGCCCCTCTATTAGGATCTCAGGATGGTGGTGAAGGGCACTGGAGCCAGGCTGCCTAGGTTACACTCTTTACCCCAGTACTACTAGTGTGACCTCAGTTCATTTCTATTGCATCTCTGTGCCTCAGTTTCCTCATCTATAAAAACGGGGACAGGGAATTCCCTGGCGGTCCAGTGGTTAGAACTCTGTGTTTTCACTGCTGAGGGCGCAGGTTTGGTTCCTGGTCCGGGAACTAAGATCCTGCAAGCTGCACAGCATGGCCTAAATAAATCCTGTGTAAAAAATAATAAAATTAAAAAAAATTTTTTTCAAATGAGGATAACAACAGGGTCCTCCTAGGGTTGTTCTCACGAGTGAAGTAAGTCGTGTAAAGCACTTTAAATGGTGCTGAGCACCCAGAAAGCATTCAGTAGCCAATAGCTATCATCATCTTCATCACCTTTCCTTTAAAATGTTTGTAAGTCGTAGTTATCCACATTTAGTGGGAAGGCCTCTAGTGTTTCACCCCTTTCCAACATCGTCTTGTGCACTCTCCCTTCACTTGCTACACTCTGGCTGCACTGGCCTCCTTTCAGGTCCTGGAGGACACCACGCACCTCCATTACTGAAGGCCTTGACTCATGCTTTCCTTCTACTTGGACTGCTCTTCCCACCCCACCGTCACTCATGGCTTAAATGACACTTCCTCATAGATGCCTTCCCAGACCATACGCTCAAAACGGTCCCCTTTTGTTCTTCTTCTTCTATCACCCAGTTCTTTTTCTTCATAGAACTTCCATCATCAGTTACTCATTTATGTATTAATTTATTTAATACCTATCTTCCCCCAAGACTTGAAGCTCCATCAGGAGAACCATGTCTACTTTGCTCTCCGCTGTATCCTCAATGCCCAGCATCATGCCTGGCAGACAGTAAGAACTCAGCATTGCTTGAATGAATCACATTTCAGCTACTGCACTATTAAGATGCTTAAGAACAGTGATCTATAATACCACAGTTAATAGGCCAGCTATGAATATCAAATCATACACTCTGGTTCAAAAAGCCAACTGTAAGAATATGGGAAAGGTGAATTTAATAGTAGTTAAGTGTCAAAAAAAACAAAACAAAACTGACCTATTTGCTCAATATGAGTTAGAAGTGTGTTATGGCTACCAGAAGGGCTAATTCTGTGATGTCCAGGAAGTAGCAGTCAAGCGTTGCTGCCTAGTTTGTGGATCAGAATACTCTGCACACTGGTTCATGAGTGATGTGTATCATGTCTAGAGGAAATCAACCATGTTGGTGAGGTATTCCAAGCAAATCTAAGGCTGATTTGTTTCAGGTAATAGATTTTGGCTCAGCTTAAGGAATAATTTTCTAATAACTAGATCTATCTAAAAATAAATGGGCATTCCAATGGATGGAATACAACAGAAGCTAAGCAACCCTTGGAAGGGATATTGTAGAAGTGGACATAGCATAAATGCTAAGAAATGGTTAATCCTTGCTCTACCACTTCTTAGCCAGGTAACCCTGAGTGACTTCTCTAAGTCTCAGTTTCCTCACTAGGTGGTTGTGTAGGCTATCTGAAATAACGTGACTAGCATTCAGCATGGTACCTGGCATGGGAAAGTGCTCAGTAAGTAAATATCCACTATCACTGCTATTAAAGGGGATTCAGACACTAGATGGAAGAATGGAGAATATAACCCCTAAGAGTTTTTCTAATTGGTAGGACTCCAGGACAAGGCAGGCACTGTTAAAACTAACAGACTCTCTGGGAATTCCCTGGCGGTCCAGTGGTTAGGACTCTGCCAAGGGCCTGGGTTCAATCCCTGGTCAGGGAACTAGGATCCTGCATGCTGTGTGGCGTGGCCAAAAAACAAAAAACTAACAGACTCTCGAGAGTTATGTGGGCTTTCAACCCTTTCAATCAGTAGGGAGATCATAAAGTCAGACAATCAGAAGTCAGGGGGATTATCTGACTGAGAAGAAAGGAAAAGACGGAAGAGACTTTCCCATGATTCAGGTGTGGCCATGAGATGGTCAGTCCTTCCACGGATACCAAGTCTACATCAGGTGGTAACACATCATTCAGAAGTTTTATAGCTTCATTTACTTGTAGGGTTTTCAGTGGGTGGTATGCCTGATTCTTGCTGGGAAACTGAACTGCCTCTGGACACTGGTCATTCAATAAATATTTTGAAGTACCTACTATAATCTAGGCACATAATTCTAAAAAGAGGCAAACTTTTGGCTACCATCTTGCCAACAAGTCTGCCTTGTAATAACTATCAAATCACAAATACACACAAAACACAAGTCAACTTCCATTTCCAGAAATCTGACAAACAAGCTCTCTGAACCCTCCACCTGTAAAAGGGCAAAACAAACTAACAAACAAAAAAAAAGCCAATTTAACTATTAAGTATATATCTTAATGTATCACTGAGCCAGCAGGAAAATAATGAAAATTTCATTGGAGCCAAAATCAAAGCAATACTTGTGATCTAAAGAGGTAAATGAGCACAGAACAGGCTTTCCACTGGAGGTATTTGCTTTACCTAATAACCTTGAAATTCATTTTCTGGCAATGTGGGCAAAGAAAACAGAAAACAAAGGGTGGGGAGCCTGACAGGAGACATAAGGCTGGACCTCCAAAGGGCTATCTGGGGTCAGAAAACTATGGCATATGGGCCAAACCTGGCCCCGTGAGCTAAGAGTGGTTTTTATGCTTTTAATGGTTGATAAGAAGTCAAAAGAAGAATAAGACTTTGTGACATGTGAAAATTATATGAAATTTAGTTTCAATGTCCATACATAAAGTTTTATCGGAACACAGCCATGCTCATTTACATACATGTCGTTTACAGCTGCTTTTGCACTAGAGCGGCAGAGAAGAGTGAGTGTGACAGAGACTGTATGGTCTGCAAGGCCCAATGTGGCTCTTCAGAAAAACACCCACCCATCCCTGGGCTACAGTCCTCAGTAAATGGATAAACCTGAGAGAGGGAGAAAAGGGGAAGAAAAAGGGAGAGAGAAAAAGTTGGGGAGAGAGAAAACAAAACACTGTACAGAAGGGAATAGCAAGAAAATTTGTTTTAACCTTCACAAAGGGCTATATATATATATATATATCACTTGAGAATTCATAACCATAGGCTGGTGTTCATGTGGGTTCAGGGCCTGAATGTGGCCCAAAAACTTTAAACAGAAATTGTACTTTAAGGTGGTTCTGGGATGCTAGTCCTTCAGCTTCCTCAGAGAAGCAAAAGCAAATCTCTGAGGAAAATCTCCTTTGCCTCAGGCCTAAAAGGATTCCCACAGAAAAATTTCCAGAGAACATGAGTTCAGAGTCAGGAATCACAAAACACATAGGGGTCAAGGTCATCAGTGAGAGCCAAGGGAAACAACATATAACAGAGATCCAAAAAGATTTTAGGTGTTGGAATTATTAGACAGCATAAAAGTATGTTTCATGTGTTTAAAGAATAAAAGAGGGACTGCAAATATAAATTATGGAGAAGACACTAAAAAATGACCAAGAAGATTTGAAAAAATAACCAAACAGAATGTTGAGAAATAAAATATTTAATAAATAAAATTTAAAACTTGGTGAATAGATTATAAAGCAGATTAGACACAGTTGAAAAGGGAAATTAGTGAATAGAAGAGGGGTCTGAAGAAATATCACCCAGAATACAGTGTAGAAAAAGTACACATGAAAAATCTAAGACAGAAAGTTAAGATACCTGAAGGTTACACCAAGTTCTAACATACAACTAATTAGAGGCTTCTCAATACCAACAATGGAATAATCAGTGTGCTGACAGAAAATAATGGTTACCTTACAATTTGTACCTGAATTTTATACCCAGTGAAACTATCTTTCAAGAATAAAAGTGGGAGGGATAAATTAGGAGTTTGGGATTAACATATATACCTACTATATATAAAATAGATAACAAAGACCTATTATATAGCACAGGGAACTATACTCAATACTTTGTAATAACCTATAAGGGAAAAGAATCTGCAAAAAAAAAGACATAATATATATATATAACCGAATCACTTTGCTGTACACCTGAAACTAACACAACATTGTAAATCAACTATACTTCAATAAAAAATAAAATTAAAAAAAGGAAAAAGCTATAAAAAAGAAGTAAAATAGACATTTTCAGACAATTAACTACCAACATACCCTCACCAAAGGAAATTCTACTTCAAGGAAAACAAATCCAGATAGAAAGCCTGACACGCAAGGAGGAATGGTGAGCAAAAAAACCTCGTAAAATTTTCAGTGTATCTAAACAATTATTGACTGTATAAAATAATCAAAACACATAATGTATGGTGTTAACAACTAGTAATAACTAAACACAATGACTAATACAGTTGATAGGTTGGGAGGAGTGAATGCAGGTAAAATGTTCTCTGGTCCTTGTGTCATTCAGGAAAAGGGTAAATATATTGATTAACTTCAGATTTTATTAAGTATGTATTTTTAAATATTAAAGAACAACTAAAAGAATAAAAAGTAGAGTACCTATCATCCAAAGTAGTAGAGAGGAAAAAAGAAGTGAGAAAAGAATACAATTTAATAATCCGATATAACCCTCTAAAAGAAGTTAAAAAAGGTGAATTCTCCTCCCCAAACGGTGTAAAAAGGCAAGAGAGGGCTTCCCTGGTGGCGCAGTGGTTGAGAGTCTGCCTGCCGATGCAGGGGACAGGGGTTTGTGCCCTGGTGCGGGAAGATCCCACATGCCGCGGAGCGGCTGGGCCCATGAGCCATGGCCACTGAGCCTGCGCGTCCAGAGCCTGTGCTCCGCAATGGGAGAGGCCACAACAGTGAGAGGCCTGCGTACCACAAAAAAAAAAAAAAAAAAAAAGGCAAAAGAAATAGCATAAGATGGTGGAAATAAATCCAAATATGCCTATAATCACAATAAAAGCAAATGGACTAAATTAAATAATTAAAAGACAAAAGAAACACAGTTCTGAATTGGGCAATAATAGGTCCAAGGCATTCCTCTGCTCCCTTTACACCCTGGGGCCAGTTTATCGATCCTAAATCCCAGGATCCACTCTTAAGTCTCTATACATACAGAAACAACAACAACAATAATACCTAACACAAATATAGAGCTTACTGTATACCAGGAACTATTATTAGTGTTTTCCATACATTAACTCATTTACTAGCTAGAAGCTGGATTTTGCACCATGGTGACCAACCAGACTAGTCCTGTTCAGATTTCACTTTTATAAGCAGGAATACCTGCTGCTGTCTGTCTCTCCCATCCCCTAGCCACAACCACCACCTACCCATTTCTCCTGGAGCCGGTTCACCTCCTCCTCATGGGCTGACTTCAGCTGCTGCAGGGCAGCCTGCTCCTCTTGCTCAGCCTGGGCCAGCTGTCTGGCTGCTGCATCCTGTGCCTGCTCTGCCCGGCTCCGTTCAGTGTCCAGTTCCAGCTGCAGGCACTTCACTTCCCCTAAGATGCCAGGGATGGGATCTTGTCTCTGAGCCTCTGTCCTCCATCTTTCACCCCTCTCCCCAGACCTCATGAGGAACTCCCATCTCAGAGGCCCTGGGCCTGGCTCTAATAGCTTCCCACTGTCTTCCAAGCTTTCAACATCCCTGTGGAATGAAGTGCGCCCATCCAAGTTGGGTTCTTACCTTGGATTACTTCCTTGGCTTGAGTGACGGTTTGAATCTGGACCTCCAGCTGCCCCTTGGTGACCTCTATCAGAGAATTTTGTTGCTGGGCCTCAAACAGACTGCTCTCCAGTAGCTCCTTGGCTGAGCTGTCAGGTTCAGGAATTGGGAGAGTTCTTACCCATCAAGCCCCTTCCTTAAGAGGAACTGGGTTCTAACTACTGGTCACCAAGAGAGAATATGGGGGCGGGGAGGCAATTACAAATTCATAACTCATTTAGGCCCCATATACTTTGGGCAAGGAACTTAGGTTGGCTCCCCCTTGCCTTGTAAAGCTCTCTCTGCCCTTGGCAGAACCAGGTCCAGACCCTACCTGAGCCCCAGCAGTTGTTCAGAGAGGTCCTGCCGGTCCCGCTCCACAGCCTGCAGCCGCACCTCGAGAGACGCCTTTTCCCGCGCTAGAGCCTCCTTCTCCTGGACTTCCCGGGCAAGCGCCTCTTCCTGTCGCTTTGCCTCCTGATGCAGCTGCTCCACCTGAGCTAAGGCTGCCTCCTGCTGGTGATGTGCCTGAGGGGAAGAACTGATGGGATACAGAGGGAGGCAGGATCCCCCCAGGGCTGCTATCACCAGATTAGGGCCATGGGCTCCTCAGATTCTGGACCCAGCTCTGTGAGCCTTGAGCACTGCCCACTCACACCAAGTACCATTTATCTATTCCCCTGATCAACCCACAGAGTCCCCAGCCCAGGAAACAGGCTCTCCTGTGAGCAATACCCTGTGCTACGGCTGCAAGAGATCTACCTCTAAGGAGCTTTTAGTCTTAAGGAGAGGTAAGACACACACATAATACCAGGAAGAAAGTGATCAGTGCCCTGAGAAAAAGGCTCTGAGAAGGGAGATTATGTATAATTACTAGGGCAATGAGATGCTTGGTAGAGAAGAAAGATGACCTTTGAGCTGGGGCACTGGTTCAGAAAAAACTCAGAGCCCCTTGCTATGTGTTACACACTGGACTAAAAGCTGGAGTTATAAAAACAAGTAAGACATAGTCTTGCCTTCAAGGAGCTTTTGGTCTAATGGTGGAGACACATAAACACAGATAATTATAATACAGTATGAAGGGAGTGGTGGTTGAATAAATACAATGTATTATCAGAAAACACAGGAGAGGCATCTAATTCAAACTGATGGATGTGAAGCAATGAAGGATCAGTGAAGGATTCCTCTAGGAATTCTTTTAAAAAAACTGGAAGACATACCCCCAACTAGTAACACTGGTCATTTCTAGGAAGTGAGATTTTCCCTTCCTGAATCAGTTCTGTAGTGCTTTCATTTTTTACAGTGAGCATGTATGTACAACGAGCATGTACAGTGAGCATCCTTAATGGGATGGTAGCAGTTTTGTCTTCTCACCTCACTTAGTTTCTCTTGAATTTCTTCCTTCTCATCTTGCATGCCCCTGAGATCTGCCTGCAGCTCAGCCCTGGTCTCCTCCACTTTCTGCAGCTGAGCCTCCAGGTGGGTGTTCTTTTCCCACAGGGCTTCCTTGTTCCTCTCGGCCTCTGTCAGGCCCACCTGCAAAGTGTTTCTCGCCTGCTCTGCTGCTTCCATCCTCCTGCACACAGACTGGTTCTCCTGTTCTAACTACTGGCCAAAAAGGGAAGGACATCAAAGACAAAGGGTTACGGTTTAGAGATGAAGTGCTGAGACAGAAATCCAAGTGAGATATGAATCTGTTCTCCACAGATGAACACAGGAGTGCTTACGAGAGAGGAGGACTATGCATACATTTGGTCTGGGGTCTTTACTCCAGGTACTAGATGGGTTGATGCTGGGGACAGAGAGAAAAAAGGCAAAATCCTGCTCTTAAAGAATTCAGAATAAGGGAACATACAACATTTCTGGGGCTCAAGGGAATGGGGTAGTGAAGAGATGTGTTAAATCTGTAACCTCTAGAGAAAATTCTGAGACTTGGGCTCTTCAACAGATCCTTTTCTGTGATTGCTGTTATCTCATACAACAGGATTAAAACCCAGTCCTCCTTCCAGAGGACATGGGCCTAGCCCTGATGATTTTACCCTAAAGCCCAAAGGTAGTTCTGCTGCAGATGTGGGAGGGGTCTATTTTTAATGGCTGAGCCCGGGCCTTGTAATCTTTGCTCTCCTTTGCACTATAAATGTTCCTTTTGCTCATTCCAGGACTACATTTGGGAGCTGATCTGTCTTGGGCTGATCCATTTAAGAACTGTTCCTTGTTACAGGCATCAGCTTTGTCTGTCTCTCCCTTGCCCTCGGTCGGGGTCCAGCCCTACCCTGTGGATCAGAGAAATCTTTGCTCACCTGGAGAAGCTGCTGGTTCAGCCCAACTTTATCTAAGGCCAAAGCCTCATTTAAGGCACTGAGTTTGACAGCTGCAGCCCGAAGATCAGCTACCTCAGCCTTCAGGCTGTTCTCAGAACTTGACAGCTCCACAATAGACTGTTCTGCCTAAAAGCAGAGAGTTAGAGTTTCATTTTCCAGTTTTCCTGCAACAGTGAACAGCTCACATCCCCAACATCTGCTGCTTTCCTTGTACAGAGATCAGTTAACACTTCATTCCTTCCCTTACATTCTGAACAACTTTTCCCTTCATTTCTTCATTCACTTACCCATTCATTTGTTGAAGAGTAAGAGAGGAACTCACATTACAGAGACACAGACATCAGGATGTATAAGCAACTACAACTGGGATGACACCATAGCCAATGTAAGCACAAAGTGCTCTGGGAACTCAAAGAAAGCATTAATTCAATTTGAGAGAATCAAAAATGCTTGGTAGAAGAGTCGACAGTTAAGTTGGGTACTGACAGATGAGGAACAGTTTGCGGTTAAAAGGGGAGGAAAGTAGCAGTCCAAGCAAAGGGAAAAGTACATACAAAGTATTAAAATCACGAAAGAACGGGTAAAACTGAGAATGCAATTAGTGCTATGTGGCAGGAACGAAGGTATATGAGGCGTTAGAACAGGGATCTGGAGTGAAGAGGAGGCTAGAAACAGTTTGGGGCAGGTGGCAGAGGGCTTTGCATGTGGTACCAAGGAGCTGGGAAGCCAATGAATGGTTTTAGGAAAGAGACTGACATGACCAGATTGACATTTTAGAAAACCATTCAAATTGCAATACAGAGAGTCTGTTTGGAGGGACAGAACCCAAAAGCAGTAACTAGGCATTGAGGCAAGAAACAGGAAGGGCCATGACTTGCAGGATGAAGAACGAGGCAGGCTGCGCGCCTTTTTCCTGGAGACACAACTTTCCAAGCCGCCCGCCCCACCCAGCCAGCGAGGGGGAGGGCCACGCACCCTGGCCAGTGCGGCGGTCACTTCTGTTTGCTCTTGTCTCAGCAACTCCCCTTCCAGGCGACTGGACTCCAGGGCTTCCCGAAGGGTGATCACTTCACTGAGCGACTCTGACTGTTTGGCTTCTAGGCCCGCCAGCGTCTCCTGACTAAGACGGGAAACAGAAGGGGGCTAGAGGAAATCTCAGGGAATGGCCACACCCCAGAAGATAACAGGAATGCAATTGCTTTTGCGATGCAAAAGAATGAAGGTGGTCTCTAAAAACTGATAAGGAGAGGTCTCCAAGACACATAACATGAAAAAAGCAAGGCGCAGAACAGTATACATGGTGTACTATCTTTTATGCAAGAAATTGGGGGAAATAAGGATATATGCATTTATTGCATAAAGCAGCACTAGACATATTAATAAGAAATTAATTTAAATGGTTACAAACAGAAGGAAGGAATATGGGATGAATGAAGCCGAGGGAAGTAGTACTTTCTCTTTGCATACCTTTTAAAATAGTTTTGACTTTTGAATCATATAAATAGGTGCATTATCGCGTCACACAAATTAAATTTAAAAACATAAAACTATCTTTGTGGATTGTCTCTCCTTTTCCTTAGTAGAGGAGAGACCACTCCTTGTGCAAGTCATGATCTTTAGAGCAGTCATTCAAGATTCCATTATTCATGCCTATTAGGCAGAAGGAGCTAGGGAACAGGTGAGGAGGGGATGCATCAAAGATGAAGAAGAGGGCTTCCCTGGTGGCGCAGTGGTTGAGGGTCCGCCTGCCAATGCAGGGGACACGGGTTCGTGCCCCGGTCCGGGAAGATCCCACATGCCACGGAACGGCTAGGCCCGTGAGCCATGGCCGCTGAGCCTGCGCGTCCGGAGCCTGTGCTCCACAACGGGAGAGGTCACAACAGTGACAGGCCCGCGTACCGCAAAAAATAAATTAAAAAAAAAAAAAAAAAAAAAAAGATGAAGAAGATACAGGGACTTTCCTGGTGGTCCAGTGGTAAAGAATCCACCTTCCAATGCAGGGGACATGGGTTCGATCCCTGGTCAGGGAACTAAGATCCCACATGCCGTGGGGCAACTAAACCCGTGCGCCACAACTACTGAGCCTGCATGCCTCAACTAGAGAGCCCACGTGCCACAAACTACAGAGCCCACGTGCTCTGGAGCCTGTGCGCCACAACTAGAGGGAGAAAACCCGCACACCACAACTAGAGAGAAGCCCGGGCGCCACAAGAAAAGATCCTGCATGCTGCAATGAAGATCCCGCATGCCGCAACTAAGACATGATGCAGCCAAAATTGAAAAAAAAAATATAGCCCCTGCTACCAGGTGCTGAAGACTTACCATATGTCAGGCTCTGTGCTGGCATTTTGCAAAACACTGCTTTAATCTCCCCAAAGACTCTTCAAGGGAAATATTATCAGCCCCATTTTACAAATAATCTGTCCAAGTGGCAGAGCCATAATTTAAACCAAGCTTCTGCCCAGCTCTAAAGTCCTTGCTTTTTCTATGACATGGTATCGGGGAATTTACAAATGAGCTGGGTCCCTGTACTCTGAAATTCCCTTCCTTGACCAGCTCATTTCCCATTACTTCCCAGGATCAGTCCTACAGTTTGGCCAGCCCGGCCTCCTCTGAACATGCCATGAACGTTCCTGACTCCTTTTCTTTGCTAATCTGTTCCTTTAGCCCTTGTCCCACTCTCTACCAATCGAAATATGTCAAGGCCCAGCTCAACGGCTACCCTCTCCTCCATGAAGCTTTCAATAATTAACTGTTACTCCTATTCTCCCAGAGGACCTAGCTTGAAGCTCTTTTTTAGCTCATACTTCATCTGGCCAAGGTTTACTTGTCTGACTTCCCCATTACACTGCAAACTGCTTGAGATCAGAGCCTGTGTCTTATTTATTTCTGTACCCGCCACGGGGCCTCGGCCCTCCTGGGTGTTCAGCAATGCTTGGATGAACTTTCTGTTTTCATCCTCCTGCAAAGGACGGAGCAGTAAGCTAATCTGAACCCACCGAACACCAGGCTTCAATTTACTCCACTTTCTAAGAGCGGGGAGGGGCTGTCACACGCACGCACAGGCGCTCCCGTTCACGGATGGCCAGGTGCAGCTCCTCCCGCTGCTCCTCCTTCTCGCCCTGAGCACAGTCGCCCTGCAGCTGAAGCTCCATGTTTGTCCTCCGCAGTCGCCATGCCTCCTGCTCCAGCACCTCCAGCTGCTGCTGCAGCTCCTCCCTGGTCTTCTGCAGGAGCTCTCGCTCCCTGGAAGGAGACCGGACATGAACAGAAACCCTGGAACCTAAAAGCCCTCCTGGAAGCAGACAGCACAGGGTCAAAGGAGAGAGGTTTATGTTTCCTTTAAATATCTCATCTTCCCTTTTGAGCAGGAAACTGTTTTTTTTTTTTATCACAAAGACCCAAAACTGAGTGAGCAGGAACCAGCAGAACACAAAGCAAGGAGGCCCTGAGCAGCTGTGGGTCTAGGGAAGAAAAGGGTCAGCCAACCAAACACATGGGCTGGGCGGGGACTGAGCCTGGGAGGAAGCGGGGGATGGACAGCTCCCGCTCACCTGCTGAGAGAGTCCACCTCCCCCTGCAGGTCCACAGTCTGCCCTGCCAGGGTGTCCCGCTCCCCGGTGAGCTGCTGTAGCCGCTGTCTCAGGGCCTCACCCTCCTCCTCCCACTGATGATGCTGCTGCTGCAAGGAGCTCACGGCTTCCTGGCAGCCTGACAGCTGCTGCCTTAGGTCCTGCGGAGGGAGAGCATCAGAAGTGAGGTGGTGAACAAGAGCGCAGGGCAGAGGAGGGATGTCATAAGCCTGAAAGTAGGGCTGGGCAAGCGGGTTGGGGGCTGGTGCAACAAAAGGAAGCTACGAAAAGAGATGAGACCAGTCGAGGAGACAGAGCATCAGAGATGACTGGGTTCTGTGGCTTCCAGAGTGTCAGAGTCCATCATCTTCAAATGTAAAATGGTGGGGGTGGTAAGTGTGGCTGGGACCCTTAGAATTGGGGAACGCTTACCCACACTCCCCTGGGGCTCCACGTTGCACAGTGCTGTGTAAAGACTGCATCAAAGTGGAGCGTGCCAGTGGCACGGAGAGTGTGCCTGCTCCCCACGAGCACAACTGGGCAGACACAGAGATTCTAATGGGCACTTTGGGGTGTTGACAAAACACCTTGTGACTGGTCAATGTAGCAAAAGGGGCAGTCTGGGCTAGGAGGGTACCTGGGGCCCAAGTCAGTTTAGACACCCATCCCTGTGGCTGAGGAGCAGTGCTGGGGTTCTCACCTGCACAGCCTGGCGTCTCTGAGTCAGCACTGAACGCACCAGAGAAAGAGCCTTGTCTGGCTGCTGGGAATCAAACTGGGAGGAGAAGCCACTAGGGTCCAACTCCAAGGAGCTCTCATGACCAGAGGCTTGGGCCATATTGTCCTCCTCTTCTACCATGGCCTGAAATCCAACACAGCAGGGTCACCATCCTACTGACCAAGGCCTAGAATCCATGTAGAGGACTAACATGCCAGCCTGGACAAACCTGATGTTTTCTCTCTCAGGTCCTCTCCCTGGGGGGTGGGAGGAGGGTATCTTAAGAGCCAAAAAGGTTGGTTCCTTCAACTCCTCAAACCAACTCTTCCCCTTCGGTCACCCAAACCTAGAATGAGCAACAAGACTAGCACCCCTTGAACACCCAAGGAATAAATGAAGGAAGAAGAGGTTGCTGAGGTAGCAAAGGCCAGGATCCAGCCGCTGCCGGAGAACTGCAGCTAGCAGTAAGAGAGAGGGCATTTCAGCAGGCAGTGCCAGCACACGAAAGCTTAGCTACTCCTCAGGGTTCCAGTCTTCAAATGTACTC
Organism: Phocoena phocoena; assembly: GCF_963924675.1. Classification (NCBI taxonomy): domain Eukaryota; kingdom Metazoa; phylum Chordata; class Mammalia; order Artiodactyla; family Phocoenidae; genus Phocoena; species Phocoena phocoena. Next base: position 64,248,261 of record NC_089233.1, on the reverse strand, counting down.
AGACAATTCCTCCCCACAAGACCCTAAATCCAGACTCCTCTAGGCGCACCTGAGAGGACGGGGAGGTCTGGGGAGGGTGAGGTTGGACCGGTTACTGTGAACCGGAGGCTTACCAGTACCTGGGTTATGTCCTTGATCATTTGCTGTAACGACAGCTTCTCTTCTTGGGCATTCCTACTTAGAGATGCCTCGTGTTCCATTAATTCTGCGTGATTTGCCTCCTGGACAGGGAACCAAATAGAGCCTATGAGCCAAACTCTCAGAAGAGAATTTATCATTCCAGGCCCCAAATTAACCAGAGTCTCATTCTGTCTATTCTGTCAATCCCACTTTTCCCCTGACCACACGTGAATGCTAACACTGTCCCAGGATTCTGAAGACAATGTGATGTGGTGATTAAGAATTCAGATTAAGGGATTAAGAGCTCCAAATTAGACTGCCTAGATAAGATTTCTTGCACTATCACTTACTAGTTTGGTAACCTTAGGCAACTCCTTCTTTGAGCTTCCTTCTCTTTAAAATAGGACTAAGGGACTTCCCCGGTGGTGCAGTGGTTAAGAATCCGCCTGCCAATGCGGGGGACAAGGGTTTGAGCCCCGGTCTGGAAAGATCCCACGTGCCGCGGAGCAACTAAGCCCATGTGCCACAACTACTGAAGCCCATGCACCTAGACCCTGTGCTCTGCAACAAGAGAAGCCACCGCAATGAGAAGCCCGTGCACCACAACGAAGAGTAGCCCCCACTTACTGCAACTAGAGAAAGCCTGTGCACAGCAACGAAGACCCAACGCAGCCAAAAATTTTAAAAAAATGGAAAAACTTGAAAAATAAAATAAAATAGGAATAATTAACAGCAACTACTTTATAGATTTGTTTTGAGGCTTGAATGAAAAAACTGCATGTAAATTACTCAACACAGTGTCTGTCAGAAAGCAAATGTTCATTAAATGTGAGCTATCATTGGATGAAGGATGGTTGCTGTCTCTGAACAGCAAATTGGCACTTGAGACTTAAAGCCAGAGGAACCTCTAGCCCCAAGGTCAGCAATAAATTTGAACTCTCAAAATGTCCCCTCCTCCTTCTTACCTTATTGTGCTAGTGAAGGCTTAAAGACGCAGATTTGCAGCTATGTTTTTTTTTGGCCTATATAAAATTTGAACCAACATTTGTAAATTGAGAGATTTTTCTGAGCTGAGAAATTCATAAAAATTCATAAAAATCTGAATTTCTGGCTTCTCTCAAAAAGTTAACATATGGGCCACACCAGCCCCCATCCCTAGATGGCAATAATTTACTGAAGTTGAATAGAGGATGCCTCCTCCAGATGGGACATATATTCTTCAGGGTCCTGCAGTCCTCACTACTCCTCACTGTTTCCTTACTATTGAGATCAAGTGTTCCCTGTTATACTGGAAACTAAATATGATAGCACTGGAAAATCAGAATTCTTATAGCTGAACTCACTTCATTCATTTATATTACCTGGGCCCTGCGGACATCTGAATTTGCAAATTCCTGAACAAAAAGAAACCAAGGGCTTCCCTGGTGACGCAGTGGTTGAGAGTCCGCCTGCCGATGCAAGGGACACGGGTTCCTGCCCCGGTCTGGGAAGATCCCACATGCCGCGGAGCGGCTGCGCCCATGAGCCATGGCCGCTGAGCCTGCGCGTCCAGAGCCTGTGCTCCGCAACAGGAGAGGCCACAACAGTGAGAGGCCCGTGTACCGCAAAAAAAAAAAAAAAGAAACCAAAAAGGCATAAGCATGTCTAGCCCCCAGCTGATCCTAGCTTGGATGAGAAGACTAGGGATATGTATGTGGATAGGGGTGCAGGATTTGCCTAAAATCAGAGATCTGAAAATTCCCAGAGATGAAAGGAAACGTGCAATCAAGCCAGAGGTTCTAACTTCCAACCTTAGAGAATCCCTTTGATAACAATCCTGGCAGATGTTAAGCCAGTGACACAAACCTCACTCCTTCATTAGACAGACTGTTCAACTACCGAGCAGCTCCAGCTGCTCTACCACCCTGTAACTTCCAGTCACTGGCAGTGATTGTGCCCCGCTGGCAAACATTAAACAAGCCAACTCTCTTCCCTGGTGTCAGTCCTTCAGTTATGTGAAGGCAGCCATCATGTCTTCCTCAAGCCCTCCTTCTCCAGGCTAACCACATTCATGCTCCTCAGGTGTTTCCCGTCTGACTAGGTTTTGAATCTCTCCAAACATCCCCCGCTCCTACTTGGTTAGTGTGCCTCTTCATGTGTGTCTCACTCTCTCAGAGGAGGACACACTGCATGCACGCACTGCTGTAGTTTCCCTAGGAATATAGTAGGGACAGTAGACAGCTAATGTTTATTAAATGGATAAAAGAATGAGTTAAATAATTTTCAGATTCAACCAAAATTAATTTTTTAGCTTTAGGGGATTTCATCAAGGAACATTTAACTGGTATCCTGAACTCTCTGTCCATAAAGGACAGGAATCTACAGGCCCACTCCCAACTCTCCCAGAACAAAGGATCACGTACCAGGATCTCCATCGTCTCTCTCAGAGCCTTTACCATCTTTTCATAATCTTCATTTTGCTTCTGAGACTGCGTCAGTAGAGCAGAGAGCTCGGTCACCCTGAAGAGAAGAGCATAGCACAGTTACCTGGGAACCCACTGATGTGGACAGAGCTATGCAGCACACCCTAACCCAAGCCAGACACCCCCACTGCTGCCCCCCCAGAGTCCCTTGGGTGCCCCCAGCCCCTGCACTCCCTGAATACATGATGCTATAGCCTTGAACTCGGGGAGGGGGAGCCAAAAGCCACTCAGACGCATGCAAGGATTTATCACATCTCAAGACTGGAACACGTGTTTGGGGGCCCAAGAGCTGAAGGAAAGCCCTGGATCAGGCCCTTCCAGACCCCACTTGATCTTGAAGTCAAGCGCCCTGAAGCCAACAAGAACATCAGAATTGCCACATGGGATAGTCCCAAGGTCCCTCAAGCCCAAGGTTCTAACTCTGATAGAGAAAAAGGAGGGGCAAATTGGGAAAGATTATGGTTAACCACCCTGATACTAACCTCAAAGTTCAGGGAAATCACCAGGCATCTTTATCACCTAACACCATATCCTGGAGCTCAGTACCTGGTGTTATATAAGTAGCTAAATAAATATTTCTTGAATGAAGTTATCAAGGAACTTAATTTTTTATTTCAAAGTCTTCATAATTTTATTCTGTATCATCTTTAAGAGCTTTAACTCACTGTATGGTCATTCATTTAGCTATTGTATGATTCAACAAACATTTACTAAGTGTCTACTATATCGCAGGTGAAGTGCAAAGCACTAGAACACAAAACTTACTAAGACATGGTCTCTGTTCTTGTGCTTCCCAGTGCCTTCACAACCCAAACAAAACAAACTGCAATTTACACACGCCACCAATAGGTGGTGACACAACCCTAGCCATGGGGTATAAACTGAACTTTGCCCCAAGATTCAAACGGAGCTCTTTGTTTATGTCCCTGCCCTTATCATTTTTAAAAAATCTATTTTATTATAATCCAAAAAATAAAAGAGCCTAGCCAAAAAAACCCGAAACAAAACTAAATAATCAACGAGACCAATGTAACAAGCACGTCAAAAGACCATAGGGGGGACTTCCCTGGTGGCGCAGTGGTTAAGAATCTGCCTGCCAATGCAGGCGACACAGGTTCGAGCCCAGGTCCAGGAAGATCACACATGCCGCGGAGCAACTAAGCCTGTGTGCAACTACTGAGCCTACGTTCTGGAGCCCGTGAGTCACAACCACTGAAGCCACAACAACTGAGCCCACATGCCACAACTACTGAAGCCCGCACGCCTAGAGCCCATGCTCTTCAGCAAGAGAAGCCACCGCAATAAGAAGCCCGTGCACCGCAACAAAGAGTAGCCCCTGCTCGTCGCAACTAGAGAAAGCCCGCGTGCAGCAATGAAGACCCAACGCAGCCAAAAATAAATAAATTTATTTAAAAAAAAATGTATATAACAACAAAAAATGACCACATGGGGGCACAGTAATGTAACAGGCTATCAAGGTCATAGAAGAGGTGACATTTAACTATGCCTTAAAGGATAAGGCAGAGAGAGAAGGGAGAGAGGCATTCCAGGCTAAGGCCAGCATCTACAAAGGCAGGGAACATGGAAGAACTTGGCTGTTCTGGGAATGGCAAATAGTTTGGTATTGATAGAGGAGAGTCACAGCCAGCTCTGTAAGTCAACAGGACAGAAACTGAGCTGCAAGATAGTCTGAGGGCAGAGGGCAGTGACACAGCCCCAGCTGTGGCACTGGGTTTCAAACTAGACTCCCTCTGGCACATCTCCTTCCCCTCTTGTGGGAGGAATGCTCTTCAAATCTCCCCCACCTATCTTGACTCCCTAAAGGAGTCAAGTTTCTCTTAGCGAACCCCTCCTAGGACCCAGGCCATCTCACCGATCCTGAAGCTCAGCCTTCTCCAGATGCCCTTGACTCTTCAGCTGTGTTAACTCCTGACTCCTTTCATGGGCTTCCTTCTCCAGCTCCTGGGTCCTGGCTAGTAGCAGCATCAACTGGGATGGCTCGCTCCCATTCAGTCTCCCAGATCCATCAGATTCCCGGGACTGTGGTGCTCCCACAGTCAGGCGCAGACAACAGGTCAACAGGGAACCTGAAAGCCTCACATGCTCAGCCTTGAGCTCCGTCAGGTCTCTGAGTACAAGAAAAGAGCAGACTCCAACAGGGACCAGGAACAGGAAAGGGAGCGTGGAGGTCACGCCCAGGGAAGCCTGAGGAGCAGGTCTAGGAAAAGTCATCTCAATCCAACAATCCAACAACTCCATCCCTCCCCACCAACTCTTCCACCTCTGCTTTTCCCCCACAACCTGATTCCCTTCTATAGCAGCCCACTGTCATGCGAATAGAGTTGGTAGGTAGGGGCAAACCTCCTCCCGTCATACCTCCACACTGACCTGTCAGTGGCTGACTTCATTTCCAGGAAGTGGCGACGGAAGGTCACCACCTCCCGCCACAGACTGAGAAGGCGACCATGCTCCCCTTTCAGGTAGCCCTTGAAGAACTGTGTGTTCAGAAACCAAGGTCATATCAAAGGGCAGAGGACATCTTTTGCCAACACAGGAGTCTTGGATTCCTCCTGACTATTGGGGGGGAAGTGGAGGGCCTTAAAGGAGATAGCTTATGAATGGGTGTCTATGTTCAGGCGATGCTGAAGTGTTTAATAAAGTTAGCAGTGGGATTCAAGAGGTCAAAGGGCCTAGGATGGTATATGGCCTTCTTTGAGCTAGATTAGAAAAGGATAAACAGTAGCTGCTCAACAAATGGGAGCTATTACCATCATCACCACAGACTTATAATGATGATTAAATGATATAACATATGTAAATCATCTAACATAATGCCTAACACAGAGCAACGGCCCAGGAAACATTAGTTTCCTTTAACTGGGATCTGAAAATTTCTTCCCCATTCAATTTCAACAGCTACCTCCTTAGCATCTAGATTGCAGACTTCCAGATGAGGGGGGTCAGTAAACTTTAAGATCCATCTAAAACCTATGCAGGAACAGAGTTGCTTTGAGTGTCATGCTACCTGCCAGCAAAACCTCGACTGGGCAGGTAAGAACAGAACTAAGGTGACAGCCCAAGCAGGGCAGAGCTGCCAGCATGAGCAGTAAGGACGGCCAGAGACTTTAACAAACAGCTCAGTTTCCATCCAGGTCCTGAAGTTAACCCCTTCCGGCACTGACCAGGCAGCGCCCAGACTGCAAGTCCTCCTCTCACCATTCCCGCCCACTGTTTCTCTTACCTCCTGCTCCATCTGCCACTGGCTCTCCTTCCTCATTAGCTCATCCCGGGCCCGGCTCCAGTCTACTGTCAATTTTTCCACATCTTCCCGAAGCGCTTTATTCACCACGTCAGCTTTTTCCATGTGCAGCCGAAGCTGGGTGTTCACCTCCGCTAGACTCTCACACCTGCACTGGGGAGGGGTAGGAGCAAGTACTAAACAAAGGTCTGAGCCAACCCTTGGACCTCTTGGAGTAAGATGACAACCACTGGAACTTTCCACTGCCAGGAACTGGAGGGCTAAGGCTGAAGTCCTTGGTTCTAATCCATGTTAGCCCTCGAGACAGAGGTTTTCCATCAACCTTCTCTACCTGCCTGCCAACCACCCAGGCCAGAAAGTTGGGGTCCATCACCTCTGTTGCTCCTCCTCCAATCGGGTTAGCAGCTGTTCCAGGTTTGGCTCCTCCACACTTTCCCACCTCTGAGGGACCGGTCCCTTAGCCAGACAAAAGCAAGCTTTCAATTACCTTCAACGAGAACATCCCGCAGACCAATTCCCGGATGCCCCCTTCTACTGCAGCCTGCTTATTGTTTTTAAAGTTCATCCGTTTATATTTATTTTTATTTTTGGCCACACCGAGCAGCTTGTGGGATCTTAGTGCCCCCAACCAAAGATAACCCCACCACCACCCCTCAGCAGTGAAAGCGCAGAGTCCTAACCACTGGACTGCCAGGGAATTCCCCAGCTTTTTTTTTTTATTCTTTCTCCCCTTTGTTAGCAATATGTCTCTTTTCTCAATCACTGCATTCCTCAAGTAAACCCACTGCATCCCTCTCTCCAAACGTAAACCAGTGATTTCTCGTGAAAGATGGCATTTGGTAGTGAAAAGAACTTTTGACCTAAGAAGCATAAAATACAGCTTTCACTAATGGTCTTGGCTTCTACTACACTAATTTTTGGACCTTGGGAAGTTATAACATCTCTAAGCCACAAAGTCTTCAGCTCCAAAATGAAGGTGATATCATTCCCCTGAAAAGTTGCTTTGCAGGTTAAGTGACGTAATTCTATGACAATGCCTAAGGGTGACTGGCCTACATAGAACGGTACATAGTTAAGTCTCGTCCTTTCCTTCCTCTGAGAGAACTCTTCCGAGGGTAATGTGAGAAGATGCTGAGAGGGAGCTGGAAGAAAGGCAGATAGGTTTTTGAAAGCCAGTTCTACCCAGCCCACAGCACAAAGAAATCTCTCTGTCACAAATATGGTTTTTTCAGGCCTGCAAAGGCACACATCTCTCCAAGACAGATAAACACTGACACCTCCTGGAGGAAAAATGCATCTCTTCTCTCGGATTCCACACCCCTTCCAATCTGGTAATATTAAGTCTCCTAAAGCTCATTTTGTCCTTAGAGAGCCTGGGGTTGGAGTCTGATGGGGCAGGAATAGCTAGGTCCTGTGAAGGTATCTGATGAAGCTCTCAGGGGCTGACGAAAGAACGGCTTCTTCCAAACACCGCCTTATCACACCCCAGCCTCCCTCAGTCGGCAAATGAGGCCTAACTATACTCCCTGAGGGCTCAGGAGGAGCACAGAAGAGCCTCACTCACCCCAGTGGCTTCCAGCCGCTTCTCCAGCTCTTGGCACCAACTCCGGTACTGCAACACCTGGGGCAAACAGAGCAGGACACGGCAATGGGCACGGCTGGTACCAACAGCCCAAAGCAAAGGTCCCCAAGGGTCGTGGGCAAATGCGCTGTGAATGAGGGACTGGGTGATGACAGTGAAGTGAGGCCATAACATCTTACAGTTTCCATTTGGTCATTTAATCATATGTTCTCTACAGCTCTTGTATTGGAGAAGGAAGTTCATGGGCTTTGGAACCGGAAAACCTAGGATCAGGTCCTAGCTCTAGACTAGGAGAGCAAACCTAGACAACTAACTGACCCCTCATGAAGGTCACCTTTGAAAGGGACATCGTAGATGGCTGGTGGAGAAGTTGCAGACATCAAAGGAGAGCTGTTTAGGACATTCCCACCACGTGGCTCCATCTTCTGCAAACCTCATCCCGCTTCAGTCCCCAGCCCCAAGTGTTCTCCTCCTTCCCCTTCCTGAAAGGGCAGCTGCCTCACCTTGGCCTGCAGCTTCTTCACGAGGGTTGCTTGCCTTTGCTGAGCCTCCTGGGAACTCTTCAGCTTCCGCCAGGAAGCTGCTTGGTTCTCTGCCATCTGCTGCTGTAGCGCCAGCACTTGCTCCTCCAGCACCAGCTGCAGTGACCGGGGCTTCATATTGTTCAACCCAGGGCCCCCTGTCTCCATGGGGGCACCAGACAGTAAGTCCACAGGTCCCTATGCAGCCAGAGGCTGTTCGCTCCCAGCAGGCTCTCTAATCATTGCTGTGTCCCTTGGACCTCCTCTTGAGCTGGGGACTAAAGCACACAGTGGAGTTGAAAGAACTCCCTAGATGACTCAAATTTATTCAGCAAATACTCATTAAGTTCTGTAAAATTGGGTTGGACAAAGTACAGTACTCCTCAAAGCTTTTCAAATACTAAGATGGACCTAATCTCTAAAGGGGGGGGGGGACGTGATGAGCATCATTTCCCAAATTTATTGGACCATGACACAAGTTCACAGGACTAGTGTTTCTTGGCATGACTTTTGTAACTCTGCACTCGACCAAGAGCTCCTAGTTTACCATTGCATCCCTAGTGCCTGGCACAGTGCCTAATAAACATCTGCTGAATGAATCACTGAAGGTGATTTTAGGCTAGCAGGGGAGATGGACACAATTACAATACAACGTGGTCTGTGCAGTAATAACAGAGACATCACAGGATACTATGGGAAGACAAAAGAAGGACATTTAACCCAACCTGTGGGGCTGTGAACAGTGTGAATCATCATCATCAGAATTAATACTTGTTAAGTGTTTCTATGGGTCAGTCACTTGAAGTGCTTTACACATACCATGTCATTTTGGCATCACAAGAATCTTGAAACCTTCCAGTGCTTTCCTATCATACTTCAGCATTGGTACTATTTTAACTTTACACATGGATGAGGAAACTGAGGCTTACGAAGGCTAAGCCTTAGCTGAGAAATCAGAAAGGTTAAACAATTTGTCCTAGTTCATACAGTTGGCATTTGGTTGACTAGGGATTTGAATACAAGCAATCTGACTCTCTGACAGAGAGTAGCAGGCATTTCAGGCAGGGGAACCAAAAAACAGAGGGAAGAAGGAGCCAGCTTCAGCAGGATGGCAAACCCTCCTCATCCACCAGGAGATGGGCCAGCACAGGGCAATGGGGGCAGGTGAGGGAGGCCAGCCTAACCAATGACTTCAGAGACACCCAGGAGACGGGAAGGCAAGATGATCAAGGGTTTGGGGTGCTAGTCCAAGTTCTGTCTCTAATGGGCTCTAGGACCTCGAGCACGCCACTTCCTCAGGCTCCTCATCCAAAAATGAGGGTGCCCAGCTCCATGACCTCTGAGTTTCTTAGGCCTGTAAAACACACGATAACCTGGGGGCAGAGGAGGGGGGTAGAGTTCTCTCATCTTATCAGTCCTGAGACACCCATCATCAGGTTTGAGGAGTATCTGTATTTCCAGCTACCTATCAAGAAAATGGTCTATTAGAGCTGCCTTCTTGGCAGCATCAGTCTCATAATCTGAAGAAAATGGCATATACAGCAAATGCCAATGTAACATTTGCACATACAGTGGGAGTTTCAGGGGCCCCATGTCCCTTTAATGCACCAAACTGTTGATCTTCTACATCCTGGCTCTAATGCCACATCCTATCAGGTCCTCCCAGATGTATCCAGGAATAATTTATCAGTTTTATAGCCATATATACAATATATATCAATTTATATTTAATGTATAGAGAGAATGTCTATGTTACATCTTACCACTACTATTTGTCTATCTTCTCCACTAATTTGTGAGTTCCTCAAAGGCAGGAGCTAATTCATTTTGGTCATTAGTAGCTCGTCAACAATGCATAATGAAGAAATGCATGTGGGCCTCACTCCTGGCAGATCTAAACCCTTGGCCAGAGGTTACAAATGTAGCCTGCGGGTTCTTTTCAATCATTGTGTGGCCTATACGATGGTTTTTTTTTTTTTTTTTTTTTTTTTATGCGTTACGCGGGCCTCTCACTGTTGTGGCCTCTCCCGCTGCGGAGGACAGGCTCCGGACGCGCAGGCTCAGTGGCCATGGCTCACGGGCCCAGCCGCTCCGCGGCATGTGGGATCTTCCCAGACCGGGGCACGAACCCGTGTCCCCTGCATCGGCAGGCGGACTCTCAACCACTGCGCCACCAGGGAAGCCCTATACGATGGTTTTTAAGAACTTAAGTTAGGTGCCAACATTTACCATTGGCAAAATACATATAAAAATTCGTATTTCTGGCTCCTTTGGATAATCAGCATATCTAGTGACCCCTGACCCACATTCCCACAAGGTGACAATAGGCTGCAGTGAAACAGTGTCTGCCCCCTTTAGATAAGGCATATGCTCTCCAGTTCACCTTAGACTCAGGCCCCTGCCCTCTCCCTCACACCGATAGCAGATTTTAGTTGTCATGTCATTGCACTTGTGCTATTGTTTTTCTTATAACAGAGTTACAGAGGAAAACTCAGCTTACTAATCACCTCCTGGGCAACTGCAGATACCCGGGTTTGCTGAGCTTGTACTAGACAGTAAGGAAAGGGCATAAAGTAGGAAGAGTACAGTGGCACCAGTAAAGGCATAGTGGCACCAACACTCCAGGATGCCTCTTCCTAGCTGATCAACTGGGTTAGTACTTCCAGTGTCCTCCCTTTCTGCCCTTCCTTTCCACCACAGCTGTGAAATGCTGGCTCAATCTCTCTCTTCTGGTTGGAGGCACAAACCTGCTGGGAAGTAGCTCTTACCGACAACACGACTAACAACAAGAGTAGCTCTGAGATGCTTCAAGGGACTTGAAGAGCCTTTTCTCCCCGAACACTGTGAGGGATGGGCCAGGCTTTTGCAGAGTCTCAGAGGCCCCAAAGGCTCCCTAACACTCCTTTGAATCCCTACCCCCAAAAGCATTCGGTTAAACCCCATGAAATTGCCGATATCTGCCCTTTTTATAACCTAACAAAATAATTTCATGTAATTCAACCTAATATAATAATATTATATATATTTATAATCATATATTTATATATATTATACAAACCTAATATATAAGCAGCCCTCTCATAGTTCCTGGAATTCTATTAAATCCTCTTTTATTCTTTTTATTTATTTATTTGTGGCCATGCCTCGTGGCTTGCAACATCTTAGTTTGATCTGCGCCCCCTGCAGTGGAAGCTCAAGAGTCCTAACCACTGGACTGGCAGGGAATTCTCTAAATCCTCTTTTAGAATAAGGCTGTTGTTAATGTGTATACATTATTTTAGAAAATGATAGTAACACCTCAGTAAAAAAATGGAATTATATTAGAATTATATGATTATTTTACTTTAGCAGATAATTTAAAAATTTTAGAGCTATTTAAAAATTTAGTCCAACCCTCTCATTTTACAGATAAGGAAACTGAGGCTTACAGAGATTAAGTAACTTCATTTTGTTCATATTTTATTGGTATGCCCCATTTACTTCAAAAATGATGCGAAATTGTAGCAAATGTACCATACTAATGTAAGATGTTACTAACGGGGAAACTGGGTGCAGGGTATATAGGAACTTGCTGTACTATGCAAGTTCTGTAAATCTAAAATTGTTCTAAAGAATAAAGTTTATTTAAAAAATGACTTGAATTGTTTTATGATTAACGCCCCCACCCCGCCAAAAAAAAAAAAAACAGGAATAAAAAGATGGAGGGAACAGAGAAAAATTACACCAGGAATTTTTCTGAAATTGAGATTCAGTTCTGAGCTTCCTCAAGACACAGTTCAGCACCTTTCATTAACACACTGTCAGATCAGCCAGAGAATAAATAAACTAGCATAGCTCCAAAAGAAAGGTAGGTTTCAATGGCCCTCAGGAAAGGAAAAGGTCAGTAGCTGGCAAATGGTAACAGACTGAATTGCATTCAATGAGAATAATGGATGTCAGTCTGCTCTGTAAACTGTAAACCACTGAATAGATGTTATCATTACCACAGGAAAAGGAAAAAGATTCACTTCTTTTATATGTTAATTTATCCTGTAAACACTCATGAATTCCAGCTTAGCATCAGGTAACTGGCCACAGTGATACAGAAATGAGGAAGACTGACTTCCTACTTTTGCTAGGAACCAGACTGGGAAGGGCAGTGACCTCTGAACCTAGGGTGAAGAGTGAGACAAGAGTGACATAAATTATATATTTTGTCTCATCTCATCCAAATTCTTCCAAAAGGAGTATTTAAATAAATTTAAAATAGCAGCAACACCACCTAAACTTGAAGTAGAGGTGTAAATGTTGCAAGGACTAAGAGGAGAACTGGTATTATTAAACAGAATTTGTCACTTAAAGCAAAAAAGAAAAAACACGTGAGGGCACAGATATTTTATTTCCTGAGAAAAGAAACTATATATATATTTGTCTGGAGAGACAATTTGTTTCTTATTCCAGAAAAAAAGAAATTAGCACACAGCTCCTTATATAAATCTCATATGTGGGCCTCTCTCTCCATCCTCCTCCTACCTCTAAGGCCTCTCTCCCTTTAGTCTCCTCTGCTGGCTCCTCCCCACCATCTCAAGGTTGGAGGCCCCAGGGCTCAGGCTTCAGACCTCCTCTCCACCTACATTCATTTTCTAAATAATCTCATCCAGTTTCATGGCTTAAAACTGTACCTATACACCCATGACTCCCAGTGTTACATCTCCAGCCCATCTGGCACATCACACTCCTATACTAAATCCAAACATTTATTTAACTTCTCCATATAGATGTCTAACAGGCATCTCAAAGTTAACTCATCCAAAAGTGAACTCCTGTTCCTCCAATCTTCCCCATTTCAGTACGTGCTAATTCCATCCTTCTGGTTGCTCAAGCCCAAAGGGCCTTACAGTTATACTGACTCCATTCTCCCACAGCCTATAACCAATCCATCAGCAAATCCTGTTGGCTCTACCAGTTCCTATCGCTTCTGACCCACCCCCACCATCATCCTGAGCAAAGCCACTCTTGGCTTTAAGGTATGCCCACAAATTCTTTGATACTCCTCCCTTCAAGAGGTGGAGCCTAAACTCTCTCCCCTTGAGCATGATCTGGAATAAAGTTAATGAAGCTGAATAAAGTAGAAATGACTTCCAAGACAAGGTCATAAAAGGCCTCCCCTCTCTCTAGCTCTTGCTCTCTCCCCACTCTCTCTGCTGTGTCCTGAGGACACCCAGGCAGCCCTGTGAAGAGGCCCAGTGGTAAGGAACCACATCTTGGGAGCAGACCAGACATCAGTTTGACTGCAATCTCCTGAGAGATCCTAAGCCAGAAACAGCCAGCTGAGCTGCTCCCAGATTTCAGACCCACAACTATATGAGATAATAAATGACTGCTGTTTCAAGCTTCTAAGTTTTGGGGTAATTTCTTGCATAGCAGTTGATAACTAACACACCTGGATAACTGCAAAAGCTTCCTAGGTGGTAGCAATGCTTCTACCCTTGCTTTCAAAATTTGCTTTTTCTCAGCAGAATAGTCAGAGTGATCCTTTTAAAACAGTGACAGGGACTTCCTGGGTTGTCCATTGGTTAAGACTCCGAGCTTCCACTGTAGGGGGCATGGGTTCCATCCCTGGTTGGGGAACTAAGATCCCACATCCCACATGGTATGGCATAAATAAGTAAATAAAGCAATAAATAAATATTAAAACAGTGACAGATTCGGTCACTCAGAACCCTCCAGTGGCTAATCAAGAGTAGAAACCACAATCACTGTATTGGCTTACCTGGTCCTAATTATTTGATCCCAGCCTCCAATTGTTTTAATTCCATTTCTTACTCCTCTCCCCTTTGCTCACATCCCTCCAGCCACACAGCCCTCCTTGCTGTACATGCTTGGAACACACCAAGCCACACACTCATCCAGGGCCTCTTCTTCCAGTTACCCTCATGATTGGCTCCCTTGCCACCTTCTCTGTTCAAATGTCCCCTTCTCAGTAAGTTGTTCCTTAACCACCCAATATAAAATACAACCACCCCTCCACACAAACTGGTATTTTTCTTTTCTTTTCTTTCTTTCTTTTTCTTTTTGGCCGCACCATGCGGCACGCAGGATCTCTTAGTTCCCCAACCAGGCATTGAACCCATGCCCCCTGCAGTGGAAGCAGGGAGTCTTAACTACAGGGCTGCCAGAGAAGTCCCTGGTATTTTTCTACTTACCTTACCATGCTTCATCTGTCCCTATCTGAGTATTATGTGTACTGTATCTAACCCAATGTACACTTCCCAAGTGCAAGAATATTGTTTTGTTGACTGCTGTATTCTCAGCTCCTAAAACAGTGCCTGGTATATAGCAGGTACTCATTAGATATTTGACTAAATGAATGGATATAAGAACATTAGGCAACATGATCCATATCAAAGGTCTTACAAAATGCTGACAGTTCTATAATCTTCTAAAAGGTAAAAACAAACAAAAAAACCCAAAAGAAACAGATCATGTAGTTTGTACAGCACTTTACTCTCTCACAATTATTTGCAATCTTCATAAAAAACACTTTGAGAAGAAATTATTGCCTTCATTTTATGGACAAGAAAACTAAGGCTCAAAACACGGAAGGGGTATAACTGGTCAGCGGCAGAGCAAATACTCAACCCCAATCTGCTTCGAAACCCTACACCCTTCCATTACAAAATGCTGCCCCCTAAATAATGAAACATGAAATCACAGCTCTGGGAGGGACACTTTCTAAAGGGTGTGAAATGATGAGGTCTAAGTCTTCGACTCTCTGATGGACAAGGACCAAAGAAAGGTAGAGTGTGACTGAAGGAACAAGGGCTAGCACCAGGTTCTAGTTCCTCATGAACTCACTCCGTACATTTGGGAACATCAATTCTCCTTTCTAAGCCTTCTCATGTGCATCACAATCTTGGCCTCCATAACTCATGGACCTAATGTAAACACCAATTTAACAGACATTTACCAAACCCAAAGGCAATCCACGAATTATTACATGCTCTGGGGACGGACAGCCTAGAATTCGTATCCCGGCTCCACTCACTTATTAGTTGTGGGACTCTACGCAAATTGATCTAAGAGTGCCTTAGCTTCTTCACGCATAAAATGCTAAGATATAGAACCCACCTTAGGGAATCGCTCTGAGGATTAAATGGGCCTTTACAGGTAATGCATTTCGTAGCACCTTTGTGGCTGTTCAATAAATATTAGCTATTATTATGATCATCACGTGCTAGACCCTGGGATACAGATAAAAAAGGCAAGGCATAACGCCCCAACAAGTGCACGGCTGTAAAAGAGATGCAGGAAAAGTAACTCGGTGCAATGAGTGCAAAAACCCAGCAGCGAGCTAACTGCGCCTTCAGAAAGCGGTTGGAAAAGGTTTCCGAGGAAGTGCTATTTAAGGTGGGTCCCGAAGAATGAGCGTTCCAGAGTAGGGTGGCGAGTAGGACTGGACTTTCGGACAGATCACATGCAAAGCCCCAAAGGCAGAGGGAGCCGCAAAATTCTGGGAGCCAGGAGCGGGACGCTTAGGAGAGCGCAGCGCCTTATCGGACAACCCCAGGCTCGGGAAGATCCCTTTTTACGCGGACTTGGAGCGCAGAGTGTGGGCGGCAGCAGCACGCGGACACACCAGCCTAGGACAGGTCCCAGCCCCTCTCTGGGCCTCGGCCGCTGGGAATTCCCTAAGGCGCTCTAAGAGGGCCGGCCTCTGGGCCTCAGACCGTTAACCCGGGCACCTCCCGCCTGCCCTTGAGGCCCCACCTCACCACGCTCGGCTCCCGCAGATTCCTCGGGTGCTCCTCAGCGCCTCAGCGCCTGAAGCAGCAGCTAAGGCCCGGCCGGGGGCGGGGTCCCACCAAGGGGCTGGGGCGCAGGCCCCGCCCCTCAAACTCCCGCCCTTTCGGAGGGCCCCCGCCCCTCCGTGCAGCACGCCTAAGGACGGACTGCGCCACCTAGGGGCCTCCGCCATGTTGAGTACTGGCAGCCGACTTAAAAGTGTGGCCCAGAAGAAAAAACGGGATAATATTAAGAGATATTAAGATTCCCTCGCCAGAAATGGGGACAGCCAGGCTTGCTGGATTCGAGTAAGGGAAGTTTTAGTAACAGAAAAAAACTTGCTCTCAATCATACCCCTTTTGGCTTCGGGATTACACATTGCGCATGTGTGTGGTCACCTGGTTCTAGGTGCGCCTGCGCACTGTTCCACCTACAAACCCGAGTACAATTAACAAGGGCATTCGTCGGGATACAACTTCGTCTTCAGACCCCCGAAGCCCCAAACGGCTTCAGGCAACACAACACTCACAGCGTAGTTATTCAGTGTCATTTGAACACACATGGCTTTGAACAGGGTGTTTTCTTTGCCTGAATGTCCTGCATCCGTCCGGAGAACCGCAGTTTGTCCAATTTTATGCGTGAACCTGATTTTCTCTAGAGGACTCTAGAGGCGTTTTTTATAGCGTTTTGTGCATAAATTATCAATGCACTTTCATTCACCTGCCTCTCTTCTCCACTCAGTGGGTCTAAAGTTTTAGTTGGGATTAAAAAAAAAACAAAACTGGAGAACTTCTTAAAGTGCAGACTCTCGGATTCCCCCACTAGAGAGTCAGTAAACCAGGCGTGGAGCCCGGGACTCTGCATTCAAGCAAATACCTTGGGTGATTCCCGATGCGTTGGGAACATATTTTGAGAAACACTGTATAAGACTGTGTATCTCTAGCACCCAGCACAAGGCTTAGTACAAAATAGGAGCTAAGTAAGTGCTGAGTGAATAGATGGATGTATGAATGGATAGCAGGAGTGAAACAGGCAATTCACAGCCAAAGGGAACCTGAGAAAAGAACACTTTGATAAGAGTATCTTTGTATTTTTCTCCTATAAGAACAAAACAAGTTCTTAATAGTTACTGAGAAAAAGAGAAAGTAAGTGAGGGGTGGGGGGAGGACAGTGATTCTTAACGGCAAACTATGCTGAGAGGGAAGAAGAAACATCCCAGACATTGGACAGACAAAAGGATGCAAAGACTCAGTTGTGTGGGAGTCTACCCCAGGGAAATATTCTCCCAATAGGTTGTGTGCAAGAATGTTCACTACAGTATTTGGAATGTTACACCAACCTCAGGGCATCTGCAACCTCAGGGAGATGGCATACTTTGCCATCTCCTAAACCAGTTTACCTCAAACTCTTGGATTACCTGACAACTTCCCCTCCTTCAGGTCTCAACTTAAATGGTACTTCCTCAGCTAGGTCTTCCCTGATCATGTTATGTAAAGTAATACCCTATCATTTTCTATTGCAGTACTCTTTTCATAGTACTTTTTACTTACTTATTTTGGTTTACCTATTATCTTTCTCCCCCTTGAAAATTTAAGCTTCATGAGAATAGGAGGCTATCTCTGACTTATTCTTAGCATTTAACACAGAGCCTGACACAGGGTAGGTGCTAAGTAAGCATCCATGAAATGAATGAATGGAGTCAGCCTCAGTGTTACAAAGGTTAATGACATAAAATCTATCAACAAACTGCATAATACACTTTAAGACCATGAAGAATAAGCAAAGAGGATTAAAACAAACAGTAATCTTTGATTTTTGTAAAAGGGAATTCGTTCATTCATTCCCTTATTCATTTACTCATTCATCCAACAAACATTTATGGAATATTTGTTATGTGCTAGTATTGGATAATAATACAATGTATTAACAGCAAGTTGGAAATTGTATTAAAACATAATAAAGTAGTACAACTGGGTATTTTGTCTGGGCCAGAGAAGAAAGTGGAGTTAGCTGATGTGTGAGAGTGGGTAGCATGCCCCCTAGAGATTCTGTAGGCTTTGAGAGTACATCAGCCTTCAAACATCCTATGAAGTGCCAGGAATGTTTGGGACAAAAAAAAAAGGTGTTCATGTACAGCACTTGAATTGCTTGGGACCCAAGAGCCCTGTAGGGAAAGACTTAATCCAGCCACAGTTAGAGTCTAGCCATGTTCAAACCTGTCTGATGAACTAGAGTGGGGAGAAAGCCTCAAAGGAGGCTGGATTGGAGGGAGAGACAACGAATCAGTTGAAAGAAAACCAACCCTAGTCCCCTCCAAGTGAACTGGAGCTCTTTCTTTGTGCCCTAAATTCCATCTCTGGGAACATGCTTTTTATCTCAACCCTTTTTCAGGACTGTAAAGTGGATCCCGCACCCCAGGCTTGCTCACTATTTATAGATATTCCCCTTGCCCCATACCAAGAGGCTGCCTGGACTGACTGACTTTCTTTATTTTTAAACTTACATATGTGAAATTTCAAAGTGATGGGCTAAAAACCCATATATATCTCTCTCTCTATATATATTTTTCTAATAGCTTAAAATCTGTTTTAACGTTCTTAAATCCTTTATGGTGTCAAGAGAATGGAGGATAGAAAATTTGTGTGGAGATATTTCTGGCTGTGAGTCCCCACCCTTCTCAGGGAAGATGTAACTGCTTCAGCCAAGTGATCGGAAGAGGGGAGTTCTAGGAGGGTTGGGGGTACCACATCCAACCCCATTGCAGTTGGGGAGCATAATGACCGGATCTACCTCCTGCCCAGGAAATCTATCAACAAGAGACAAGCCTGCTAACTGATTTGGTGGCAGACCCAGGAGAGTGCTGCTGTGTTGGGGTAGTCCTGCTCTCCCAGAATTTGTCAGGGAATGTTTTCTGTAGGCTGGATGGGGACTAAGTAAAAGAAGGAGAGCTGCATAGGCCTATCCTGTGTCCTGTTTGGTAGGGCCTCCTAGAAGGGTAAAGGGACTCCAGAAGTGAGAAGACAAATGACCATTGGCAATAGAGATGCCTTTGCTAAGAGGAGTGCAGGAGAGGGCTCCAGCAGGGAATCCCTGAAGAGCCCGTAAAAGCCGTCCATGATGTTTTGTTGATGGACAGAAACAGCTAAAAGCATCTGCCAAACCCAGAAAACACAAAGCCAGCTACGACACGAATTCAAAGAAGACTTTTCCCACCCCTTTCTCCATCTTCCTCTCCATGTCAGCACTCTGAGTGACCAAGGTGAGCTGAGGATGACAGGGGAAAAATTGAGGAAAAAAAAATAACCCTCAATCATTCCCCTCTTTCTCACTGCAAGCTAACTGCCAGAAGCAGAGCTCGAGGCACCAAAAGAATATAGCATCTTGTAATAGATTGTGAACCACTCGCTGCTTTCCATCAGAGTCCATTTATTTATCATTAAACAAATATTGATTAAGAATGTACTATGTGTCAAATCCTGTGCTAGACACTGGGAGAGACCCAAAGAACAATAACACATGGACCCTGCCTAGAGCCTCAGTCCACAGACTTAAGTAGAGGCAGGTGAGTAATGTATATTTCACACATTTACAGGGTGGTAAATTCTGTAAAGAGGGAGTGGCTGGCTTCATAGAGGTGGTGACAATATAACCTAATTATGAAGGATTAATCTGCTGAGCAGACAAAGGCAGGAAGGGCATTCCAAGCAGTGTTCTTGGAACAGTGATGTGCAAAAGCATGGATGTTTGGGGATTGCCGGGGATTTCCTCTGGGCACTCCTCTGGCTGATTCTGCCACTTGGTTGTATCGTATGAGTCTCCCTGGATTTATAATTAGATAATAATACAATCCCCTCCATCAGCTGGGTATTCCCCCCGTGGCGCTGACTCTGTCTCAGTTGGCAGGTCTCTTTCCAGTCCTTGCCCCTTCCCACTGACCAAGTCAAGCTCTAAATACCCACTCACCCAAGCTTGACATTTCTTTGAAGTGGGTGCCATTTGCTCACCACCATTCAGGGCTTGGGCAGTAAAAAGATGTATAGGGACAGCTCCCATAGGACTGGGTCCTCTCTTTCCTCAAAAAATGAGCCCTTAGACTTCCCTGGTGGTCCAGTGGTTAAGACTCCAGGCTTCCACTACAGGGGGCAGTTCCCCCTGGTGGGGGAACTGAGATCCTGCATACCATGAGGTGTGGCCAAAATAAATAAATAAATAAATAAAATAAAATAAAAGATGAGCCCTTAATTATATTCTAACCTGAGACTCTATCTGCTGCCTCAGGTGACACAGAAACTAAACTCTAAGAATCTGGACAGGAACCAGGTGGAGAAACATGGCAGGAAGAACGTCGGGCTTGGAGGCAGACACACTCACCTGAGTTTGAACTCCTCGCTCTGCCTTGTGTTTTGAGCAACCCGCCTCGCCTCCCCTCTCTGAGCCTCAAATTCCTCCGCTGCAAATGGGGATAATAATACTTACCTCTTAGAGTTTTTACGTGCAAAGTGGGAGATAAAGTAGATGAATGGAGGGAGGAGTGGAAGGAGTCCAGCAAGAATCTGAGGTTTCTGAGCTCAAGAATGACAATAAGGTTTCCAGGTCCCTAACTATTAACAGTGGTTACCTCTAGGCCGAGAGCTTGGGGAGTGGCTTCTTTTAATTTAACACCCTTTGGTATTGTTTCACTTCTATTTTTTTTACAATGAAAATTATTTAAGTTTGTAATTTAAATATATTCAGTATAGAAATCATACTTAAATAAAAAGGTTTTTTTCAAAGCTTATATTGCATAGAAAGTCATCCAGGAGACGGATAGAAATGGTTGTTTCTGAGAAGGTCTGGAAAACTGGGGGTCTGGAGTGGGAGGGGGACTTCCTGTGTATTCTCTTGTACTGTCTGAACTTTTTTCATCATGAATTTGTATTACCTTTCTTTCTAATACACATTACTTTTTAAATTTTTAAAAAACATTTTTTAAATATTAAGAAGTTTTAAAATAAAAATACTTTAAGTAAAGAATAAAAGTGAAAATGTGTGGTTGCTTTGTTTGTGCACCACACCTGCAACAGGCAAAAACACACATACACCCACATGCAGTTTCCAGATTATAGTATCTGCAGGGAGTGGGATGGACTGACCTCACTGGAGTGCCCACATGCTCTGACAAGGTGCAGTTCCCGAGGAGCTCAGCTGGGGGAACCATTGAGAGCTTGGTGGAGAAGATTCCAGAGGAGTGGCAGCTCCTGGGACGTTTAAAACAACACAAACCGGAATGACGATGGGGATGTGGGGGAGGATTAGGCGGCTCTGCTCCTGCTGGGGTGCTCTGGGCTCCCTGGATGGGGATGGTCCATGCCCCACAGATTATAAAAAGCACAGATGGAGGTCCAGGGGCTGCAGGCCCTCCTCCCAGGCAATCCCTTTCATATAAGGTGATGCCAGGAAAGATCAATCCTTCCTTGCTGTGGGGAAGAGCACTGGATTCAGAGTCATGAGTTTGGGTTGAGTCCTACCGTGATCATTTCTGGTTGCGTGGCCTTGTGTCAATCACTTAACTCCTCTGAGACTCAATTTCCTCATTTGTGAACAAGGACAATATTAACAATTGACTTTTTTTTTTAACCATAATTTATGGAGTACCTACTATATGATAGTTACTGAAAGAAAGGTGCTCTACATATGTAAATACATTTAGTTCTTATAAGCAGTCTGTGAAGCAGATATTTTTATTCTAATTTTACAGGTAAAGAAACAGGTTCAGAGAAGTGATTTTTTTTTAAAGATATCAATAATAGGTAACATTTATGTAGAGCTTACTTTGCACAAGACACTGTTTTAAGAACTTACAACAAAAATTTGTAAGAACCTTGAGGCAGGTATATTATTATTAACCTCACTTTGTATATGAGGAAACTGAGGCACAGAAAGTTTAAATAATTGGCCTGAGATTACACAGCTGGTAAATTAGGGAGCCAGGACTTAAAGGCAGGTAGTCCAGCTCTTAATCATTATGTTAGACAAATCTCCTGCTTAAAACTCTGCACTAAAATTCTCACTGCACTAAACATAAAATCCAACTTCCTTTCTCTGGTTTCCAAGGCCATTCTCAATGTGGTCCTGGCATGATCTGACCTCATCTATCACCTCCCCCATGCTTACTCTGTTTCAGTCACACCAGCTTCTCCCGGTTCCTCAGATATGCCAAGCACATTCATGCCACAGGGCCTTTGCATTTGCTGTTCCCTCCACCAGGAATGATCTTCTCCCAGACCTTTGAACAGTTCATTCCCTCACTACATCTAGATCTCTGCTCAAACATCACCCCCTCAAAGAGACATTCCTATCTAAAATAGACATCCCTTTGACCCTGTTTAATTTTTCTTCACACACTTAGAATTCTCTGAAATTATACATTTGTTTGCTTGTTTGTCTGTCTTTCTCACCAGAATGTGAGCACAGACTTGGTAGTCCACTGTTAGATACAGTGCTTAGGCCCAGGATGTAACACATGGTAGACACCCAGTGTATAGTTGATGGATAATTAAGTACATAAATGAATGAATACCCAAGGTCACCCAATTGGTTAGTGGCAGAGCCAGGACACAAACCAAGTTGTTTGATCCTGGAACCCATACTCTTAGCCAGCTCTAACCCATGCTGAACTGACTCTGAGAATTAGGAGATTCAGACAGCATAAAGAATGCGAAGCCACTTTGAAGATTGCTAAGCGCTTGAAAAATGATGTTGCTGCCGCTGCTGCTGCTGCTGATTCAGTTAACTGCTCATCTGTGAAATGGGTATAAAAAATACTCTGGCCTGCCAACTTTAAGAGGATGTTTTGTGGAGTGCCTGTGAGATGGATAGGGAAACATGTAAAAAAGTTAAAGGCTCTACACGGTAGAAAGGACTGTAAAGGTTGTTTCCATGCCAGTGGCTTCCCAAGACTCCCATCTTCTACCTCGAGTTTGACATTAATATTGCTGACAGGAGAGGGGGAGGTAGGGGGACGTGGGGTGGGGGCGGTGGGCGAAGGACTCTCCGTCCCAGTAATTAAACATGTTGGGACTGAAGTGCTGCCAGCGGCAGCATCTGGTCGCAATTACCAGAGGGGACCGAAGTGATTAGTCACCTTTATAGTGAGAGCCAGGCCAGTCCCCTGGGCTCCTCCCTGGAGAGGGCCTTCTCAGCAGGCCCAGAGTCCCCTTCCCCGACTCCCACCCCATTTCTGGAGTTCCCTAGTCCTCAAATAATAGCCCTGCTCAGAGACTCCTCCATGTTCCCAAAGTCCCAGCCCATTGGATGAGACCTTGACTAAAAGCCAAGAATACCATAATTGCCCCCTACCACCCTTTCACTTTTCGTGTTTCTAGAAGTTAGGTTAGGATTCTTTGGTATAAAATGTGTCAGAGAGGGAATTAGGCTTAAAAAGTAATTTAACCTTTCTGAACTTCAGTTTCTTCATCTGCAAAATCAGGGTACTGAGAGTATCTACATCATAGGGTTCTTGTGAAGATAAATAAGATAAAAATGCAGTGCGATACAAAGGCCAGAGTCTAGTTTACTCCAGTATATGCTCAATAAATAGCAGCTATTATTATTTGCGGGGTACCAGGCTAATCACTTATTTTTTTAATGAATTTATTTATTTTATTTATTTATTTTTGGCTGCATTGGGTCTTCGTTGCTGTGTGCAGGCTTTCTCTAGTTGCAGCAAGAGGGGGCTACTCTTCGCTGCGGTGCGCGGGCTTCTCATTGTGATGGCTTCTCTTGTTGCAGAGCACAGGCTCTAGGTGTGCAGGCTTCAGTAGTGGTAGAATGCAGGCTCAGTAGTTGCAGCATGCAGGCTCAGTAGTTGCGGCACACGGGCTTAGTTGCTCTGTGGCACGTGGGATCTTCCCGGACCACGACTCGAACCCATGTCCCCTGCATTGGTAGGCGGATTCTTAACCACTGTGCCACCAGGGAAGCCCAGACTAATCACTTTTTATAATTTATTTAATTGAATCCCCACAAACACCCTGGGAGGTAGGTACTGTCATGATTCCTGTTCAGAGTTACAAAAAGGTTTAGAGGCTTCCAAAGATAATATAATATACTAAACCATATAGCAGAACTAGAATTCAAAATCAGGCCTGTTTGTCTCCAAGAGCCCTTACTCTTTATAAAACCATGTTCAAGGGCATCTTGATTGTTTGATTTATTTTTGTTCATTTGTTTGTTTGTTTATTTTGGCACGCGGCTTGTGGGATTTTAGTTCCCGTGACCAGGGATTGAACCCGGGCCCCTGGCAGTGAGAGCATGGAGTCTTAACCACTGGACCGCCAGAGAATTCCTGATGTTTTTGATTTATTCATCCCTTCATTTATTCACTCACTCAGGCTTACAAAATACCTAATTCGTGGCAAGACAAGAATCCCTTCCTTTCAGGAACTCAGAGTCCAGCAGGGAAGGCACGATATGTCTGTAAGTAACTATACCTTAAAGTAGAAAATGATGGCTTTTGTATATAAGGGCCGGTTAGAGATTCATTCATCCATACGACACACTGAGAACCTGCTATGTGCTGGGCCCTGTGCCCAGCCCTGGGAATAATTGAAAGATAAATATGGTGCCGTCTAGTCATAATCTCATGGGGGAGACAGGTATGTAAATAAATTATTACTGCTATAAGGAATTACGTTATGATTTTTTAAATATGAAAAAGGTACACAGAGTAGAAGAAATGAACTGTGTCGGAGACAGGGGGGCAGAGGCAGAACTGGATAATCTTGGAGCTGCCAAAATGGAAAGGGGCACAGAAAATGTGTGATGGCAAATCAGGAGTGTGTGAATGAGGGAAGGCTTCGTGGAGGAGAGGGCACATGAGTTGGCACTTTTCAATGGGCAGGTTTTAGAGAGAGGGAGGATTGGAACAAAGAGATCTGGGAGGCCTAGAAGCCAGTTATAAGGGAATTATATTAGGACAGGCCGTGAGGAGGACTGAGACAGTGAGGCAGCGGGGATGGAGAGGATGAAGGAACCCCAGAGATGACTGCTTAAGTGGACAAGTCAAAAGGGAAGCCAAGTGTTGTGAATCTGGGCAACCGGAGGGATAGTTAGGAATTCAGCTCTTCCTTAAAGTTCCCCCTGAACAGTGTCTGGTATTGTATTGATCCTTTGAGATGGGAAGGTGGAGCTGTCCTGGGGTTTCTGACCTAGGGGCACCAGATGAAGCTTGAAATGGCCAAGTTATGCAGCTGTGCTCTGAAGATCAGCAAGGATCTGGACGTATCACCATGAAAAGGCTGGTCGAGCACCTGGACAACCGGGCTGTGAGTTTCATCTTCTTTCATTCATCAAATGCTTACTGAGCTTCTACTCTGTGCCAGGTTGTGCTGGGAAACCAATCTGGTGACCTTAGAGTAGGGACAGATCTCTATCGGGCAGGCTCAAAGAATCTCGGATTAAGAAGGAAGCCTACCTGACTGCTTCTACTGCTGCTATACCTCTCACAGTGTGACAAGTGTTGTAGCAAAACGTTCAAGAAGGGGTAATTGGCTCTGTGTGGGGATCTGGGAAGGCTTCCTGGAGGAGGTGAAACTTTTTTTTTTGACTGCTTTGGGACTTCGTTGCTGCATGTGGGCTTTCTCAAGTTGCGGCGAGCGGGACTACTCTCCGTTGCGGTGCGCGGGCTTCTCCTTGCGGTGGCTTCTCTTGTTGCAGAGCACGGGCTCTAGGCGCGTGGGCTTCAGTAGTTGTGGCTCGCGGGCTCTAGAGCGCAGTCTCAGTAGCTGTGATGCACAGGCTTAGTTACTCCGGGGCATGTGGGATCTTCCCGGACGAGGGCTCTAACCCCTGCCCCCTGGATTGGCAGGCGGATTCTTAACCAGGGAAGGAGGAGGTAAATTTTCAGCTGAAGCTCTCAGGATGAGGAGGACTACCTCCCATTGTGGGAGTGAAAGGAGGGTATTCCAGGTAAAGGGAACAGTTTTCCCCCACGAGTCCAGCTGGAATTGAGACTTCTTCCAGAACTACCAGAAAAGCACTGTGTGGGAAATCATTTTTCCAGCCTCCTGAAGGGGCCGCTGCTGCCCCAGGCAGGGGCTGCCACCTCTGGACTCAGCCAGTCCCTCCCAACAAAACTGAGTTTGTCTTTGCTGGGGTGGCAGTGAGGTACACTCTGGATCTGCCTCCATCTAAGGAGTGGGCTCAGGGTGGCAGCGCCCCCAAAGCCTGAAGTAACAATCTGAGCTCAGTCAACGGCATCTGGGGGGAGGGGTGTAGTGGGTACTGATACTTTTCTGTCTCTGGGTCACCACAAGTTTAATAAAATAAAAGAAACTGTGGGTAAATGCTGCCATCTGTACTGCCCACTCCCCAACAACAAATCAGGTCCCAGACTAGACGCAAAGGTTGCTTTAAAAACACCCCAAGGACTTAACTGAAAACCCACACTCCTCATGTTTCTGGGGCTTAAGATCCTTGAGTTCACTCCTCAGCATCTCTCCTCAGGAAGGTGGGGTGGGCTGTCCCGTGACGTGGAGGTAAAGACCCGAGAGTCTGCTCCGTGGGACTGAGAGGCCCCCCCGCAAGCCTAGAAGCACCCCTCGGGGCTGTGTGCCAAAAGCCCCCATGAGCCATGGCCTCAGAGGGCAGCGGTGATTTTTTTCACATAAATATATCGCACTTAAATGAGTTTAGACAGCATGACATCAGAGAGTAATTAAATTGGTTTGGGTTGGAATTCCGTTTCCAATTCCTGAGTTCAGGTTTGTAAAAGATTTTTCTGAGCACCTGCAGGCATGTGTGTGTGTGTGTGTGTGTGTGTGTGTGTGTGTGTGTGTGTGTGTAAGTATTTTCACTGGAAAGGATTCAAAACTTTAAAAAAAAAAAAAAAAGAACTGGAGCACACAGGCAGCATTACGCCATTCTTCCTTCTTGGAAAAATCCCTCAGCCTTATACAAGCCTCCTTCAAGCCCTCAGTCAGTTGTGCAGGAGAAAGGGGGCGGTCGGCTTTCTCCTTTCAAGAACGAGTTATTTTCAGCTGCTGACTGGAGACGGTGCACGTCTGGATACGAGAGCATTTCCACTATGGGACTGGATACAGACACACACCCGGCAGACTTCAAGAGCCTCAGACTGAGGAGAAAGCCTTTCCTTCTGCTGCTACTGCTGCTGCCGCTGCTTTTGAGGGTCCACTCTTTTCATGGTTTTTCCTGCCAAACCAGAGGCACCTCCGCTGCTGCCACTGTTCTCTTTGGTGTCATTCAGCGGCTGTCCAGAGGATGAGACTCCCCAAAGTCCTCACTTTCTTGCTTTGGCACCTGGCTTGGCTGGACCTGGAATTCATCTGCACTGTGTTGGGTGCCCCTGACTTGGGCCAGAGACCCCAGGGGGCCAGGCCAGGATTGGCCAAAGCAGAAGCCAAGGAGAGGCCCCCTCTGGCCCAGAACATCTTCAGGCCGGGGGGTCACAGCTACGGTGGGGGGGCCACCAATGCCAGGGCAAAGGGGGGCACCGGGCAGACAGGAGCCCTGACACAGCCCAAGAAGGATGAACCCAAAAAGCTGCCCCCCAGATCGGGTGGCCCTGAACCCAAGCCAGGACACCCTCCCCAGACAAGGCAGGCTGCAACGCGGACTGTGACCCCAAAAGGACAGCTTCTTGGGGGTAAGGCACCACCAAAGACAGGATCTGTCCCCAGCCCCTTCCTGCTGAAGAAGGCCAGGGAGCCTGGGTCCCCTCGAGAGCCCAAGGAGCCATTCCGCCCGCCCCCAATCACGCCCCACGAATACATGCTCTCGCTGTACAGGACGCTGTCCGAGGCTGACAGAAAGGGAGGCAACAACAGCGTGAAGTTGGAGGCTGGCCTGGCCAACACCATCACCAGCTTTATTGACAAAGGGCAAGGTGAGGGGGCGGGGGGGGGGGCAGGGGCACGGCTCAGAGGGAGGGGCATCTGCATGCATGGAGGGGGCTCTCAGAGCCCCGCCACTGCATTGGTGGGAGACGGTGTGTGCAT
This sequence comes from Phocoena phocoena, assembly GCF_963924675.1. Lineage (NCBI taxonomy): Eukaryota > Metazoa > Chordata > Mammalia > Artiodactyla > Phocoenidae > Phocoena > Phocoena phocoena. The sequence continues at coordinate 64,220,557 of NC_089233.1, read as the reverse complement.
CTGGCCTGGGTGGTATCTGGGACTTACCTCACACACTCCAGGTCCCAGGCTGTTGGCATGTCAGAGCTGGAGGGCACCTGGGGATCACCAAGTACCATTCCTGCAAGGTGCAGAGGGGGTTACTGAAGCCTGGGAAGGAGATAAGACCTGCCTGTTGGTGGCAGAGTTGGGGACCAGCCTCTAAGACTCTTGATTACCAGGCCATGCTCTGTGCTTCTGTGAATTGGCCAGACTTTCCAGGCTGCAGAGGGTTGTAGGTTTTCTCATATGGCAGAGAGAGAAATTAATCTCAGATACCCATGGTTCTCCCACTTTGCCTTTGGGCTGGGGGGCAGAAGGGACAGGATAGGTGACGACAGTAAATGAGGCATAATGGAGTTCTGGAACAACCTCTAGATATACGAGGTGGGGCAGGGTGGACAACAGACCTAGGGTCTAACTCACCGTGTGACCTTGGGAAAGCCCCTTCTCCCTTTGGGGTCTCAGTTTCCCCATCAGTACAACCCTATGGAGGTTGGATTGGGTGATTTCTGAGAGCCCTTCAAATATGAAAACTTTTTGTCCTGTCCTAAACACACATCATTTTTATCATGAACCCAGGAGACGATCTGCTCCCTTCACTTCTCCCTCTGCCCACCCCACCTCACTGTCTTGACTTTTCCTCTCAACTTGCTGTGTGATCTCAGCAAGTCCCTTCCCCTCTTAGGGCCTCAGTTTCTCCATAAGTGTGAAGAGGGAGGTGGACCTGATTGCTAGAGTTGCTGGCAGCTCATACGTTCTGGTTCTGGGAGTCTTGGGACTTTGGCTGGCAGGGTGGGGGAAGGGTCAGAGAGAGGAAGAGGCTCCTCATTAGAGCTGGCCAGTGGGGGAATGACGGGGTGGGGAGGCACAGAGGCAGCAGGTCTGGCTGAGGTTGGGGGGGGTGGCCTGGCTGCCTGCCCAGCCAGAGCAAGCTGTGACCCCTTGGGGAAATCATAAAATAAGTCCCTGTGCCCCCCAGCTCTAAGGGAGCTTGGAGGGGGGAGATGGGGAGTTTAAAGGCCTAATTAGCTTCTAGAGCAATATTATGAATGTTTCCCAATGGCAAATTGGTATTTAGGAAGGAAGGCATGCTGATTCGGACATACTACTGAGCTCCTTACACACACACACACAGCCTTATATTTATACGTGCGTGCTGAGTCACACACACACGTACACACGTGCACACACACCTTACATATATACAAGGAATCTTCTTACATATATATAGACACATGTACATACATACCCTTCAAATATTCACACAAGCCCAATCATACATGCATATAACATGTCACTCACATATGCATTACTTTTCATACTCACATGTGAACTGAACCATACATACACACACACACCAACTGTCATTCACACACACACACACATTCACGTACCCAGCAGGGTAAGAAACATACACAACAAAATCATTAGACTGGGAAGCCAGGAAAATTGGCTTATAGACAGGCTTTTTTGTTAACTTGCTGTGTGACTTTAGGCAAGTCACTCCCCCTCTCTGCCCCTCATCCATAAAACAAGAACACTAAGATCTTCTTTAAGGCATGGTATAGTAGAAGCAGCTCAGGATCGGGTGTAAAAAGTTCTAGGCTGGAGTTCCAGCTCTGCTTTTTCCCAGATGGGTGACCATGAGCAAGTTACTAACTTCTCTGAGCCTCAGGTTCCTCCCCTGGAAAAACAGGGGTCATTATAATGCCCATTCCACCTATCTTACCAAAGAGAAATCATATTGGATAACAGATGGGAGAGGGGCAGGTAGAAGGCAGTTCTAAGGCTGATGGACCTCTGCTATGCATCTCATTGACACAAACACCCAGAATCACTCAAATCAGCTACAGCCACATCTACAGATCAACAATCCTACTTGGTTGACTGTATAGGAAGTTCCCTTATTTTGAAAAAGGCTCCCAGTGGTTTGGGTCTTGCCCTCTGTCAGAGTGGGGAAGAGGTTAAAGAACGTTCTCTCGAGGGAAGAAGAGCTGTGGTCCTCCCCTGAGGCCTTAAGGTGACCAGCTCCCTTGGTGAGGTTGTAGGGAATGACTTATGGGTGTTCTCTCTAGATGACCAAGGTCCTGCGATCAGGAAGCAGAGGTACATGTTTGACATTAGCGCCCTGGAGAAGGATGGGCTACTAGGGGCCGAGCTGCGGATCTTGCGGAAGAAGCCCTCGGACACAGCTAAGCCAGTGGCCCCCAGCAGTGGGCGAGCTGTCCAGCTGAAGCTGTCCAGCTGCCCCAGCGGCCGACAGCCAGCGGCCTTGCTGGATGTGCGTTCCATGCCAGGCCTGGATGGATCTGGCTGGGAGGTGTTTGACATCTGGAAGCTCTTCCGAAACTTTAAGAACTCGGCCCAGCTGTGCCTGGAGCTGGAGGCCTGGGAACGGGGCCGGGCTGTGGACCTCCGTGGCCTGGGCTTTGACCGGGCTGCCCGGCAGGTCCATGAGAAGGCCCTGTTCCTGGTGTTTGGCCGCACCAAGAAACGGGACCTGTTCTTTAATGAGATTAAGGCCCGCTCTGGCCAAGATGATAAGACCGTCTACGAGTACCTGTTCAGTCAGCGGCGAAAGCGGCGGGCCCCACTGGCCACACGTCAGGGCAAGCGGCCCAGCAAGAACCCCAAGGCCCGCTGCAGTCGGAAGGCGCTGCATGTCAACTTCAAGGACATGGGCTGGGACGACTGGATTATCGCGCCCCTGGAATACGAGGCCTTCCACTGCGAGGGGCTATGCGAGTTCCCCCTGCGCTCCCACCTGGAGCCCACGAACCATGCAGTCATCCAGACCCTGATGAACTCCATGGACCCTGAGTCCACGCCACCCACCTGCTGTGTGCCCACGCGGCTGAGTCCCATCAGCATCCTCTTCATTGATTCAGCCAACAACGTGGTCTATAAGCAGTATGAAGACATGGTCGTGGAGTCTTGTGGCTGCAGGTAGCAGCACTGGCCTCTGTCTTCCTGGGTGATACATCCCAGGATGCTGGTCACAAGAGCCCTTCCACGCACTCCTGGAATCACAGAGGGGTCGGGAAGCTACAGCCAGGAGCATCTACACAGCCTGCGTGAAAGGGGATTTCAACAGCCTTGTTCACTCTCAGAGTGGGAATTGGGCTGAAGGTCTCTTTCTATCCACAAGTCCCCCTGTCTGAGGATCTCTGCCCTTCTGCTGCTCTGACTGGTGGGGACAGGCCCAGGGAGACAGACTCTGAATAGGACTGAGACCCAGGAGGCCTTGTCTTCCAATGAAACTCAGCCCACCACCTCTCCTTACCGGGACCTTCTCGATCTCTGGACTCTCCAGGGAGGACTCTCCTTGGGAGAGGCACAGGTGCCACCTCCTCCTTGAATTACCATTGTGCTTGATGACTTTCTGCCCCTGGGGCAGATGGATGCTGGTTGGGCAGGGGTGGGAAAGAGGGGGAGCGGGTTTGGGCATGGGTGTGAGGCTCTTAGACTGTTAGATTAAAATGTACATTGATGAGATAAAAAACAAAACCATGCCTAAAACTGTGGCAGATTTCTTATTTACCCCAGGGGACCCAGTGACCCTTCAAAGAATGACTGTCCCAGAGAGGGGAGGCGGGCTGCCCAGAGCAGAATGGGACAGAGAGCACAGGCTGAGCAGGGCCAGTGCTACCTCTAACCCCATTCCTGGTTTTCTTCCAGAGCTCCATCTATTCCACTGAGGCATAGCAACAGAGTTAGGTTTCCTTTTTGACATTCCTTAGTCAAGTTTGTTGCCTCCAAAATGGATCCCTTAAATGGGAGGGAAATTGGGGATTTCATTTCCTCTAAAGTCATCCCCACTTCCTTCACCAGTGTCTGCTCTGTCCCCTCTCATCCCCACATCATACTCACAGAATCAGCTGGTCACCATTTAAAGGGCCCTCCACCTCTCACTGGGGAACGTGGGCTGCCACGATCTCCTCTTCCCCTATTGGAGCATCTCTTTTCTGTCACTGACCACTGTTCCTCACGTGATCTTACCTGTGATCTTATCTTACCTGCTACCCTCCAGTTCGGCACACATTCCACCACTTCACTCCAGCTCTAGAAACAACTGGAGCTCCTCCCCTTTATATTATACCGTATATAAATACATAATTATACATTAGTAACCTCCCCACTGACCTTACTGACCTTAGACGGACCAATGCCAGACACATTCCTGCTTGGGGCTTGGCCCAGACTAAATGCCCACTTCCCTTTCCCACTAGAACCTATGGGGAAGAGCGAGGCATGAGCTCTTGGGAGGGGAATACAGCCTTCTGGTAGGGAAATTTGGGCACCTGAGTCCTTGTTCCAAGGGCTCAGGACCAGGTTCTGCCTGGCTGAAGAAAGGGAGGACCAGCAGAAGAAAGCCTAGGCCTCAGCTTCCCACCCAGGGGGCCTCAAAATTTCCCCCATCTCTCTCCAGCTGGGTCTTCGATTCCCAGGGCTCCTAGCCAAAGCTGTTTCAACAGTAGGAATTCTTGCCCAGCTCTGGACAGATCCTGTGTTTCTTCCCTCTAGGCCTGAAACCTGGGTTGTCAGGACCTGAAGCAAGAGCCCAGGGTGGGGGGCAGCATACCTTCGAGCTACCTCCCTGGCTTGGAGGCCATTCCCTGTCCCTGAGGGGCCAGCCTGAGCCTGGAGCCTAGCCCTCCCTGGCCGAGTTTCGTTGTGTTTGGCTGGGGGCAGGCCCACAAGCTCTGGAAGTAAACAAAGGAGCTGCACGGCAGACAGAGTTCTGGTGTATGTGAGAGGAGAGTGAGCCTGGAAGGGAGGTGCCCGGGGAGGCCAAGCAATGGACTGTGGACACAGGGAGAGCAGTGTAGAAGCAGGGTGGCTGGAGACCGAAGGGCAGAGAGGCAGGGGACCAAGGGGTCACAGGTGGGGCAGGCTCCTACATGCACTGATTTCCTGGGCTGTATGTCCCTGGTTTCTTAGAAAGTCTGACAGATTGGAGCTCTCCCTGCCTTATCCCTATCAGAGAGCTTCAAGGACTCTCAGCCACGGTGCTCTTCCTGCTGAGGTCCAGGCATTGAATTGAATGTTGTGGCTCCAGTTTGATACCCTAGGAGCTTCCTCTCCCACCTCCACCTGTCCTAGAACACTTTTTCGCAAGAGAACCAATCAGACTCTGTACCTGACCCCCTTTCCCACCCAGACCATGGGGAACCAATCAGATTGTTGTGGGTGGGAACAGCCCTTCCATCCTAACCATCTGATCTGTTCAACTGCCTCCTTGGAAAATTATCCCCACCAGGCACCCACCTCCAGTCCCAGTCATAACAGGCTGCATACTTGTACAGGGCATTCTCACACCAAAGGGTTCAAGGCTTATATCGTTCTTTAGAGTTCACAAACACTGTCTCAGCTGTGGTCTCACAGCTCTGCTGGCCTCAAAAGGCAGCCCAGTTTCAAATTTCAAGATTTGTCACTTAGAGTTAGAGGCCTTGGGCAAGTCGTCTAATTCCATGAACCTTGATTTCCTCATCTGTGAAAATAAAAGGGGGGGGAAGGATAAACAATGTACCTATTTCATGAGGCTAACTGTGAGGATATGAAAGACACTCAGCACAGTAGCTGGCACAGAGGTGGCACTCAACAAATGTTAGTTGTTATCATTATTGTGCCTCAAACAGTCTTGTGAAGCAGGCAGGGCAAGGAATGTTACCCTCTGCTCCCCTATTTTTACAGATGAGAAGCTAACAATCCAGAGAGGTAACTGCAGGTCTCCTGCAGGTCTCTGTATTCTTTGTACCATTCTTGCCACTTTTCTGGACCCCCAATTCCACTGACCCCAGTCTTGGCAAGTAGTAGAATTATCTTCCCGGGGCTTGGCGCCCTGGTCTTAAAGTATCTCCTTGGGGACACAGAATATTGTTAGTTCTCAGGGGGAAATAGCTAAGCATATAGTTTAGGGCAGGGAAAATGAGAGGTCCGTAGCAGAGGAAAGAAGTGAGGCCCCCAAAGCTCTGATGCCATCTCTTGGCCTCTTCCACATCCCCATGTCCCAGGGCCACAAGCTGGAGAATCAGCTGTTCTAGGGCTTGGAACACACAACCTTGGGAAGCCTCTGACTTCACAAATAGTTCTTTTGATCTGAATATAATGTGAGGAAGCAGAGTTAAGCAGAATAGTCATATATGCTTAGGAGTCAAGCAGATCTGGGTTCCAGTTCTAGTTCCACGACTTTCCAGCTGAGTGACTTTGAGCAAGTTACTTAACCACTCTAGTTTCTCTAACTGTAAAAGAGGGATAATAATATCAAATTTAATGGACCTGGGATGCAGGAAAGGGGATATTCATTCATTCCATCCATCTTTGATCCATCTATTCATTTATTAACCAGTAAATATTTATTGAGGGTCTTCTATGGCTCAATACTGTTCTGAATGTTGGGGTAATAATAAAAACTACAATGTTTATTGAGGGCTTATTATGTGCCAGGTACTGTGCTTAGCACTTTACATGAAGTCTCTTATCTTGCAATGATCATGCCTTCAAGTTCCATGCATGAATGAAAGAGAAAATAAAGATCCCAAAGGATACTAAGATGGTAAGGTAATAGACTGAATCAAAGGAAATGAAATAAAACAGGGGGGAGAGTCATCAGAATGCATGAAACCAACCATACAAGTACAAGATATGAAGTGTGATTTCACAACTTCAGATGGGAAAGAGATAGTGTTGTAGGTAGCTGTGAACTTAGTAGAATCAACTGAATATAATGTGGGTGCCTAAGTGCAAATACAAGTGTGGGCTTTATTAATAGACATGTACTGTACAAACCCAAAGAGACTGTGGTTCTGCTCTCTTAGCAGGACTTGGGGAGTGTTGGGATGGAGAGAATAAGGGAGAAGCAGAGTCAAGGGTGAATCCTGTGGCTTTTTTGCTTGAGCAACTGGGCGGATGGTGTGCCATTCAACAACAATGAAAACAGAGAACACAGAAGGAGGATAGATTTTTAGAGGAAGATGATGAGGTCAGTTTTGGACACGTCAAGTTTGAAGAACTCTTACAAGATTAGCTTTAACTAAGAAAAATGGCAATTCTTCCATTGAAATGATGTAAAGAAGAAAGGATACATGCAGGCTATACAAGCAGGTTTGTTTGGTGGTGGGAAGTTGAGTTTCCTTCTGATGGCTTCTAATTTATTTTTTCTCTGTGAAGCAGGAGGTGAGGCTATCTGTTCAGAGACAGTAATAAGGGGTCAGAGTCAAGGAACGTGGAACAGGTTCCTGTTATGGGTTGAATTGTGTCCCTCAAAAGGAATATGTTAAAGTCCAACACCCCTGCCCCTAACCTATGAATATAACCTTATCTGGAAAAAGGATCTTCACAGATGTAATCAAGTTAAGATAAGGTCATCAGGGTGGACCCTAATCCAGTATGAGTGGAGTCCTTATAAGATGAGAAGAGACACAGAGACAGGTACAAAAGAAGTCCATGTGCTGACAGAGGCAGAGACTGGAGTTAAAAAAGTCAAGAAACAGCAAGGATTCCTGGCAATGACCAGAAGCTAGGAAGAGACAAGGAAAGATCCTCCTCCCCTAGAGCCTTCAGATAGAGCGTGATCCTTGTCAACACCTTGATTTTGATCAGAATTTTTTTTTTTTTTTTTTTTTTTTTTTTGCGGTACGCAGGCCTCTCACTGCTGTGGCCTCTCCCGTTGCGGAGCACAGGCTCTGGACGCGCAGGCTCAGCGGCCATGGCTCACGGGCCCAGCCGCTCCGCGGCACGTGGGATCTTCCCGGACCGGGGGCACAAACCCGTGTCCCCTGCATCGGTAGGCGGACTCTCAACCACTGTGCCACCAGGGAAGTCCAACACCTTGATTTTGGACTTCTTATCTCCAGAACTGTGAGAAAATACATTTCCATTGTTTTATGCCACCTGGCTTGTTTTTTTTGTTGTTGTTGTTATGGAAGTCCTAGGAATCTAATACAGTTATAAACAGTAGTTTTGGAAAAGGGGGGCAGAGTTGAGCGTAATAAAGGTTGGTATCCATATTTGATGGTACCAATATGTTCCTTGCATGATTTTCTCCAATAGTACTCAATAACCTAGATGCAGGCATGGTGTCTCTCTAGGTGGGGGGGCAGGGATAGAAAGACATTTGAGCAAGGGAGTTATATTGCAAGAGATAAGCAATTACAGTGACAGACTGTATGATCTGAGCTAGATAGAAGGAGAGAGATGAGAGGGTTGACAGACTACTGTGTAAAGAGAAGAGATAAAAGGCCTGGAGGTCTCAATGAGGTAGAAATGACAAGTGTGCTAGGAATGAATGGACACTTAAAGAGTAGGATGGTGAGGGAATTCCCTGGCTGTCCAGTGGTTAGGGCTCCATGCTTCCACTGCAGGGGGCACAGGTTCGATCTCTGGTCGGGGAAATAAGATCCTGCAAGCCGCATGGTGTGGCCAAAAAAAAAAAAAGGACGGTGAGAACCCAGAATGGCATAAATTAAAATTTTCATAATTAAAACAATTCTGGTGATGAGGTTCGGGAATTGGCCATGGGAATGGGCGGCTGGACACCTCATAGAAATGGAATCATACTCGTAGTGTATGTAGCCTTCTGCGATTGACTTCTTTCACTTAGCATAATGTTTTAAAGGGTCAGCCATATTGGAGTGTATCAGTAGTTCATTCCTTGTTATTGCTGAGAAATAATCTATTTTCTGGATATATCACATTTTATTTATCCATTTCATCAGTTGAAGGATATTTAGGTTGTTTTTGGCTATTATGAATAATGTTATGATGAACAACCATATACAATTTTTTGTGTGGGCATATGTTTTAATTTCTCTTAAATATATACCTAGGAATGGAATCACTGGGCCATATGGTAACTTTATGTTTATCATTTTTAGGAACAACCAGACTGTTTTCCAAACATCACATACATCAATGTATGAGGGATCCAGTTTTTCCACATCCTTGTCAGCACTTTGTATTACATGTCTGCTTGATTATAGCCATCTAGTGGGCATGTGAAGTGGTATCTCATTGTGTGTATGTGTGTGTGTGTGTTTGTGTTTCCCTAATGACTAATAATGTTGATCATCTTTTCATTAGCTTCTTGACCATTTGTATATCTTCTTTGAGAGACGTCTATTCAAATCCTTTGCCCATTTTTTTTTTTTTTTTTTTTTGTGGTACGCGGGCCTCTCACTGTTGTGGCCTCTCCCGCTGCGGAGCAACAGGCTCCGGACGCGCAGGCTCAGCGGCCATGGCTCACGGGCACAGCCGCTCCGCCGCATGTGGGATCTTCCCGGACCGGGGCACGAACCCGTGTCCCCTGCATCGGCAGGCGGACTCTCAACCACTGCACCACCAGGGAAGCCCTCCTTTGCCCATTTTTGACTGGGTGTTTTTTTTTTAATTACTGAGTTGTAGACTTCTTTGGATATTCTGCATACAAGTCCCTTATCAGATATGTGATTTACAAATATTTTCTCCCATTCTATACCTTTTCGCTTTCTTGATGGTATCTTTTGCAACATAAAAGTTTAAATTTTTATGTAGTCCAATTTATCTATTTTTTTCTTTTGTTATTTGTACTTTCGATGTTTTATCTAAGAAGGCTTTGCCTAAAAGAAGGTCACAAAGATTTACTCTTATGTTTTCTTCTAAGAGCTTTATAGTTTAGCTCTTATATTTGGATCTGTGATCCATTTTGAGTTAATTGTCCATATGGTGTGAAATAGGAGTCCAACTTCATTCTTTTGCATTGTCTTTTAAAATTTTTGTGAATATGTATTATACCTCCACAGCTGTAATATGCCTGAGGGCAAGGACCAAGTTCTACTTCTTTGTATTTTCCATAAAACCAATGAGTAAACTTTTTTTTTCAGAATAAGGTTTTGAGAGTGATATGGATATTTTTCTTTCAATTTTATTTTATTTTATTATTATTATTTTTTCAGCCGCACTGCGCTGCTTGCAAGATCTTAGTTCACTGACCAGGGATCAAACCCGGGCCCCTGGCAGTGGAAGCTCAGAGTCCTAACCATTGGACTACCAGGGAATTCCCTTTTCTTTCAATTTTAAAGGTAATTATATAGATACAGTACAAACTCCAAACAACGCAAAAGGATATATAGTGAAAAAAATATGTCTCCTTTCCAGACCTAACCTCCTAGTCTCCCAGCCCTCTTCTTCAGAATCAACCATCATAACTACTATTACCAGTTTCTTGTGTTTCCTTCCAGTGATTTTCTACAGCTACACTAGCACATACTTAGGATAGGATCCAAAGTCTTTACCATGGCCAACAAGCTCCCCCATGATCTGGCCTCTAGGGCCAGGTTGTCAACCTCATTTCTTACCATACTCTTCCTTATTCATTTGGCTCTAGGCCGTGATAACCTCCTTTCTCTTCCTTGGAAACACCAAGCATTCTCTCATGTTGGGACCTTTGCACTTGTGTTCTCTCTGCCCAGCATGCTCTTTTCCAAGATATTTACATGGGTCACTCTCTCATTTCATTCACATTTCTTTTTTTTTTTGGCTGCGCCACACAGCTTGCAGGATCTTAGTTCCCCAACCAGGGATTGAACCCAGACCCCCGGCAGTGAAAGCACCGAGTCCTAACCACTGGACTGCCAGGGAATGCCCTTGAAACTTTTTCTTGACAATATCATCACCATCTTTGCACTGATGACATCTATTCCATGGCCTGGAAAAACAATCCTTTATTGACTCCAACTATCAGCTCTCTCCCCTGCTAATCCCAAGTTAGCTAATGATTTTGAAAAAAAATCACACAGAAATAGATTGATGCCATTAAAATTTTTGCTCTTAAGTGTATAAGAATATTCATGGAAACATTGGTCATAAGAACAACAACAAAAAGAAACAAACTATATGCCATATATATCATATGATAGAACAGCTGTTAAAAGGAAATGAACTGGATCTATGTAGAGTAACATATATAGAATTTTAAAAAGAAACTAGTAAAAAGAAGGAAGCAGCAAAATAAAACAAAACTATGCTGTCAATTAAGTTAAAAAAAAAAGGGAAAAAACGAAAACCCACACCAACCAGAAAGACATATTTTCTAAGGGAACATGTATATGTATATGAAAGCATTAAAAAAGATCTGAAAGGAAATTCAATTTTAGAGAGGGTGGAAGGTTGGGATTCAAGGTGATGGTAAAAAGGGACTTTAGCTTTATCTGTAACATGCTAATTTTTAGAAAATACAGTGTAATCATAAATCACTTTTTAATTTAAAATTAAGTAATAAATTAAAATTTATAAAGTGGAGAGTTACCAGCTTCAACTAGATTCTCCATATTTCACTGGCCCCTTTTTCTTTCATTCTCTGTTAAACTTTAAACTTTCTCCTTCTTCTAAACTATAATCTCATACCATCTGCCTTACTCTGAGTAGAAAAACTTTCCTGCCAAGTTAACAGAGAAAATAGAAGCCATCAGAAAGGAAATTAAATATCAGTCTTTTCTCTTGTCCCCAACATCTTAGTTCATCATCTCTTGTGTGAATTATTTACTTGGTCTTAAATTTGCACAGTTTTTTTTTATCACATTTGCTTCTTGAATCTGATTAACAAGAATATTACTCTTATTCCCCCCCCCTTTTTATAGATAGGTAGTGTTTTTTTTTTAAATTAATTAATTTATTTATTTATTTTTGGCTGCATTGGGTCTTCATTGCTGCCCGCGGGCTTTCTCCAGTTGCAGCGAGCGGGGGCTACTCTTGGTTGTGGTGCGCGGGCTTCTTGTTGCGGTGGCTTGTCTTGTTGCGGAGCACGGGCTCTAGGTGCACGGGCTTCAGTAGTTGCGGCACGCAGGCTCAGTAGTTGTGGCTTGCGGGTTCTAGAGCACAGGCTCAGTAGCTGTAGGAAGGGAAGTGCCCCCCCCCCTTTTTAAAATAATTAATTTATTTATATTTGGCTGCATTGGGTCTTTGTTGCTGTGCACGGGCTTTCTCTAGTTGGCGGCGAGTGGGGACTACGCTTCGTTGTGGTGCGCGGGCTTCTCATTGCAGTGGCTTCTCTTGTTGCTGAGCATGGTCTCTAGGCGCGCAGGCTTCAGTAGTTGTGGCTCACAGGCTCTAGAGCGCAGGCTCAGTAGTTGTGGCGCACGGGTTTAGTTGCTCCGCGGCATGTGGGATCTTCCAGGACCAGGGATTAAACCCGTATCCCCTGCATTGGCAGGCGGATTCTTAACCACTGCGCCACCAGGGAAGCCGGGAAATCCCCCCTTTTAATATGTGATGCAACTTGTCCTAACTTATGTGTGGGAGCGCTACACCACTGTTTCCAATACCAAACACATAAGCTGTCCACTTGAGTGCAAAGCATCTAAAGGGTAGTTTCTAAAGTGTAGTTTCCTTCTCATGTTATTATTTTTTTTAATTTGGTTGCGCTGGGTCTTAGTTGATGCAGGCGGGCTCCTTAGTTGTGGCATGTGAACTCTTAGTTGCGGCATGCATGTGGGATCTAGTTCCCTGACCAGGGATCGAACCTGGGCCCCCTGCATTGGGAGGGCAGGGTCCTATCCACTGTGCCACCAGGGAAGTCCCCGCATGTTATTCTCTAATTTAGCTCTTTGTTGTTCCCTTCATAGCACTTACCACAATTTTTAACTATTTTATTTTTTTCATCGGCTTACTAGACTTTTGTGACACAGCACCTCCAGCCTCTACCCCCCCACTCCCAGGTCTATGAGCTCCAGGAAGCCAGTATCCACACCTGTCTTGTGGATAGTGATCATTCACTGCACATAGTGACCATTCAGTGGGTCTATGTTGACTGAATGAAAGAGAAGGGAGTCCTTCAGCACCCTGCCCTTCTGCTCCCAGTCACCCCAGGAGCACTGACACCTTCTCTCCTCTACTGTTCTTGGGATACAATGAATGCAAGAGGTGTTCTAGCCAAGGCCATTCTCTCCCAACCTCCTGTGGAAACTCTTTGCGTCCTTGATTCTTTCTTCTGTATCTTCATCTTTATAATAATTTCCTATCAATACTCAAAGATGCTCCCAATCACAACCAACCAACCAGAAGCCCCTAAAGTTCCTTCTTCGGGTCTCAGGTCAGCATGTGATCACCCTCTTCCCCTGAATTTCAGGACTCAGCCATGCCCTTTGTTCTTCCTCCTACTCTTTCTCAGGCTCGTTTTAGAGAATCTTTTTTTTTTCTTTCAGTAATTGGCTGGGTTGGGTCTTCATTGCTGCGCGCGGGTTTTCTCTAGTTGCGGCGAGCAGGGTCTGCTCTTCATTGAGGTGCATGGGCTTTGCATTGCAGTGGATTCTCTTGTTGTGGAGCACGGGCTCTAGGAGCGTGGGCTCAGTAGTTATGGCTTGCAGGCTCAGTAGTTGTGGCGCACGGGCTTAGTTGCTCCGTGGCGTGTAGGATCTTCCAGGACCAGGACTCGAACTTGCGTCCCCTGCATTGGCAGGCGGGTTCTTAATCACTGCACCACCAGGGAAGTCCCTTAGGGAGTTCTGAAGTGCTAGGATTCTCCCAGGATTCTGTTCTTTTCAACCATCGGTGAAAAGGGGGGAATCCTTGTGGGGACAGAGTCTGGGAAAGAGGGACTCCGACAAGGTGGTGCTGAAGACTGAGGCTGGGTGAGGTGGGTTAATGAAAGAGCTATGAAGAGCCCGAGGCAGAGGTCAAAGAGGACAGGTGTTGTGATGACTTGAGCCTCTGTGACGTGTCTGGCGGAGACTAGGGAGAGCGGGAGGCGCGCGCGCGTCCCGACCGTCCGGCCGCGTCCCAGGCCCTGCCTCCTCGCGCACAGCAGTGAAAGCGCGCGCTCGTGTGCGCAGCGACCTCTGTGCGCCTGCGCCGCCGTTGCCGGGTGTCCGCCGGCGAAAAGACGACCTAGGGGAGGGGTGGTGGCAGCGGGGACTCCGGAAGCCCACCTTTCACCCGGAAATGGTTGTCGAGAAACATGGCGTTGCTGGTGCGAGTCCTTGTGAGTGAAGGAGTAATTTTGTGGTGTCGCCCACCGGGCCTCTGGGTTGGAGTCGGAGAGGGAGGGGCGGGAGCAACTGGACGGAAGTGCAGGAGCGGAGCCTGTGCGGTAGCGAGGCTGCGCGGCCGCATCTCTTCGGGGAAACTGAGGCAGTTTCCCACCTCCCCCAACCCTCGGTTTGGCCGTGGCTTCCCCCTCTTTGGAGAAGGCGTGAGACTGACGTCAGATATAAATTTGACGAAGCTTGCTTTTCCTTGGTCACCACCTGTGACTCCTTCCCCTCAGGGAGGGAGGCAGCGCATGGGGCACTGATTGTAGTTTCGGGAGACCCGGGTTCTAGTTCCTGTTCTGTCACTAACGCTTAGGGTGACCTTGGGCAAGTCACTTTTGGGCTTCAGAGTTCCCATGGGCAAAGCGAGGACGTAAATCTGCAAGTCTTTGGGATTCTGAGGTTCTTTGGGTTTGTTTCAGAGATCAGTAGATCAATTATTAACTCTATAGTTAAGTGGAATACTCTTATATGCTATTAGAGTGAAAGCTGCACGAGAACTGGGGTCATATCTGTCGTTTTCACTCTGCCTAGCACAGTGTCTGGCACATCATAGGTGTTCAGTAAAGATTTGTTGAAGGAATGAAATAAGTGATGAAGAACTACTCGACTAATTAACACCCATATGGGAAGCTGCTGCACCTCTTGTGATTCAGTCCTGAACTTCTAGCCGACTCTGACTTATAGAAATTAAAGAGAACAAGAGTTAGGAGGATACAGAGCTTGGCTCCTAATCATGGAGGGATAGTAGAGTTTATAATTTTATCAAGTCTTTAAAAAACTGGGTCAAGGAGATTGTTTTTCATAGCAGACGCTGTGTATTCCTGCCTCTAGCTTTCTTTTGAGTTCTGATATTAGAAATATTTGTGTCTAATCTTTTTATATGTGGCATACACGGCCTGTGATTTTACTTCTTGTATTCCTTGTCAGCCTAGCAAAGTGAAGTGCCCTCTGTTGTTGCATAGTAAAAGTTTTTTTGAAGAGTAGCTCCTGTAACCTACAGAAAGTAACTTGGTGAAGTAATTGTTGATGCCAGGGCAGGAACTGATTCAGATCTGAGGGCTGCTGAGGAAATGGCAACTAGGATGTCCTAAGTGGTTTTTTTTTGGCCATGGTGCTCGGCTTGTGGGATCTTAGTTCCCTGACCAGGAATCGAACCCAGGCCCCTGGCAGTGGAAGCGCAGAGTCCTAACCACTGGACCACCAGGGAATTCCCTCCTAAGTGTTTTGTTTTTTTAAAAAATATTTATTTATTTTTATTATTATTTTTTTGGCTGTGTTGGGTCTTAGTTGCGGTGTGCAGGCTTCTCTCTAGTTGTGGCTCGCATACTCAGTAGCTGCGGTGCATGGGCTTAGTTGCCCTGCTGCGTGTGGGATCTTAGTTCCTTGACCAGGAATTGAACCTGTGTCCCCTGCATTGGAAGGTGAATTCTTAACCACTGGACCACCAGGGAAGTCCCCGTCCTAGATGTATTTTTTTTAATTAATTAATTTATTTTTGGCTGCGTTGGGTCTTTGTTGCTGCGTGCGGGCTTTCTCTAGTTGTGAGCAGGGGCTACTCTTCATTGTGATGCACAGGCTTGTCACTACAGTGGCTTCTCTTGTTGCTGAGCATAGGCGCTCGCGCTTCAGTAGTTGTGGCATGTGGGCTCAGTAGTTGTGGCTCATGGGCTCTAGAGCACAGGCTCTGTAGTTGTGGTGCACAGGCTTAGTTGCTCTGCGGCCTGTGGGATCTTCCCAGACCAGGGATCGAACCCATGTCCCCTGCATTGGCAGGCAGATTCTTAACCACTGTGCTACCAGGGAAGTCCCATCCTAGGTGTTTTTAAGGTAGATACTTTGTGGGGGAAAGGTGAGAATTTTATTGGGCTGTAGATCCGAAATGAATACCTTGACTTGTCTTGGAAGTTAGTGGCTTCCCCAGCTGAGCATGCTGCTGAGCATGTGGATGGTTACAGGATCTTTTCTTCTTGGTTGGTAGCATCCAGTGAAACCACCTTTCTAACTGCCTTCTATTAGTTGAATCTTTTTCTACCCCCCATTTATCCCTTTCTATTCATCTTTTTAGGTAGAAAGCAAGATTAGGTAAGGAAAGTCACTTTCACTTTATACGGTATACTGTAATTCTTTGAAGTCTTCTTATCATATGTTGTAATGTGTGACAAAGCAACAGAAACTCCCTTAGGACTAGAGAGTTACAGTAAACATGAAAGTAGCAGATATTTATTGATCACCTATGCTGAAGAGGCATTAGGGTTAGGCGCTGTGAGGAATTCACAAATACAGGAAAATGCACCTGTCTAGGTGTCGGAAGAACCTTGTTTGAAAGCTTGGCCCCATTACTTACTATGGGTATAGCCTTGAGCAAATCACCTAACTTCTCTGAGCCTCAGATTTTCTTAAGGGTAAGTTTGATAGGGTTGATCAGAGAATCAGTTGATACAAATGACATTTTAAATGCTTGTTTTCCCTTCCTTTTAATTCAGCGACTATTTTGAGTGTTCACTGCATTCTAGCAACTCTCCAAGGGACTGAGGATGAAAAACATAGAACTTATTCTCATGTTTATAATCTGATAGCAGAGACAGAAAAGAAAACTACTGATAACAATTCTTGAAATGCTGTGATAGAAGTCTTAACTAGGTGCTGTGGTAGCAGAGTAGAAAGGCACCTAACCCAGTCTGAGGACAAGCATTTAGATACTTAAACTAAAGGAGGGAGCATTAGATGGGGAATAGGGGAAAGGAAATAGAGGAGAAGCATTAGCTTATGCTACTATGCTAGACAACAAAGGCGCTCTAAGTAAATCTCTCTGGCTGGACTCAGGGGCACTTGTGGGGAAATGGCAGTAGAGGAGACATTGCCTTGCATGTCATAGTTAGGAGTTGGAGATTTATCTTGAGTCAGAGGGCAGCCACTGAAGTATTTTAAATGAAGGGAAGATTTATTTTTAAAGGTTTTTTTGATGCATTTACTCTTGTTATTTTTCTTATTTAAATTTTTTAAATTGAGGAATAATTGACGTACAGCAAATCACACTTATTTAATTGTATAATTTGATAAGTTTTGACACAGGTATACACCCGAAAAGTCATAATCATAATAAAAATAACGAACATATCCGTCACTCCCCAAAATTTCTTTGCGCCCTTTTGCAATCCTTGTATTGCTCTCCCTGCTTCCAGCCACCATTGATCAGGGGAACACTTTGTTCCTTCTCTCATTTTTAAATTGAAATTAAAAATTTTTAATTTGAAAGTATAAAAAAGTAAAAAAAAAAAGTCCAATCCACATAGTAAACAAAAAACATAGATTTTTGTTTTAATAGATCCCTGTAACAAGGGTGGATGTAACAGATGGGTCAGTCAGAGAGGGCTGAGATTAGAGTCCCCAAGGCCAGTCAGAAACTAAAGTAATCCTGGAAGAAGTGATGAAGGCCTGTACTAAGTGGGAGATGGACAGTGTGATTAAAGAAGAAGGGATGGTTGCAAGAGGTATTGAGGAGATTGTCTACAGAGCTTGATGAGAGATTAGATGTTAAGGATGAGGAAGAGGGAAGACTCTAACAGCTTGTCCCAGGTCAGCCTAGGATGACTGAGTTAATAGCAGTGTTCTTCACTGAGAAAATCTAGCTGGAGTTTTTGGGGTTTTTCTGTTTGTTTGGTGTTTTTTTGTTGTTGTTGGCTTTTGTTTTTGCAGCTGGATATTTGGTGTTTAGGAGAGGGAGCTGAAATATAAGTTGTAGTTGAAACAAAAATGTTGACATTTCTCGAGCAATAATATTGATAGGGAACATTTATAGGGCACTTACCATGTGGTAAGCACTCTTAAATACTTTATATGTGTGAACTTGCTAAATCCTTACGACAGCCCTTTGAAAAGGTAGGCACTATTATTCCCCCATTTTGCAGACAAGAAAATTGAACCACCGAGAAGTAGGATTCCTGAAACATTCTCATTAGTCTCCCCTTACTTTTTCCTCTTTCTGTCTTTTTGACCAGTTTTTACCCTTCTCCAAGGATGGGTTTGGGAAGGAGGAGTAAACTGAAACACTGCTATTGCCGAGTAGATCTAGCAGAGGAACTGGACATTTGAGCAGTGCGCTGGGGCTTTTTTATGGTTTTATGAGCTGTTTTGACATTGGTAATAATTTTTACTTTTCTTTGATAGTAGTATAAATTGCAGAAAGCCACACTGGATTTTAAAAAAAATTGTAGTAGAATACGCATAACATAATTTACCATTTCAACCAATTTTAAGTGTACAGTCCAGTGGTATTAAGTACATTCACATTGTTGTGCTGCCATCACCACCATCATCCAAAGAACTCTTTTCATCTTCAAAAACTGAAACTCTGTACCTATTAAAAGATAAATCCCTATGCCCCACTCTACCCAGCCCTGGGCAACCACCATTCCTTCTGTCTTTATGATTTTGACTACTCTAGGTACCTCATATAAGTGGAATCATACAGTGTTTGTTCTTTTGTATCTGGCTTATTTCACTTAACATAATGTCCTGAAAGTTCATCCATGTTGTAGCATGACAGAATTTCCTTTTTTTAAGGCTGAATAATATTCTGTTGTATGCATATACTACATTTCATTTATCCATTCATCTGTTGATGGGTACTTTGGTTGCTTCCACCTTTTGGCTATTGCCAAATAGTGCTGCCATGAACATGGGTGTACAAATATTTGTTCTAGTCCCTGTTGTTACTTCTTTTGGGTATGTGCTCAGAAGTAGAATTGTTGGATCATATTGTAATTCTATGTTTAATTTTTTGAGCAATCACCATTCTGTTTTCCATAGCAGCTGCACCATTTTACATTTCTACCAGCCAAGCACAAGGGTTTCAATTTCTCCACATCTTCTCCAACACTTTTCTTTCTTTCTTTTTTTTTTTATAGTGGCCATCCGAATGGGTGTGAGAGGATAATCTCATTGTAGTTTTTTTTTTAAGATTTTTTTTGATGTGGACCATTTTTAAAGTCTTTTTAAAAATTTAATTAATTTTTGGCTGCATTGGGTCTACGTTGCTGCGCACAGGCTTTTCTCTAGTTGCAGCAAGCAGGGGCTACTCTTTGTTGCAGTGTGTGGGCTTCTCATTGTGGTGGTTTCTCTTGTTGCAGAGCATGGGCTCTAGGCATGTGGGCTTCAGTAGTTGTGGCATGTGGGCTCAGTAGTTGTGGCACATGGGCTTAGTTGCTCTGTGGCATGTGGGATGTGGGAGCTTCCCAGACCAGGGATCGAACCCATGTTCCCTGCATTGGCAGGCGGATTCTCAACCACTGCGCCCCCAGGGAAGTCCCATCTGCAAGTATTTTTTCACATATTTTTTCTGTTCCTTATTTCTCTCTTCTCCGTCTGAGACTTCCATTATACATATGTTGGTATGTTTGATGGTGTAGATACGTTTGCTGGTAGGTCTCTGAGACTCCATTAAATTGTCTTCATTTTTTTTTTTTCTTTCTGTTCATTGGGCTGGATAATCTCAATTGATCTATCTTCAAGGTCACTGATTCTTTCTTTTGCTCAAATCTGCTGTTAAACTTCTCTAGTGAAATGTGAATTTTATTTATTGTTCTTTTCTTTTTAAAAAAATTAAAAAAAAAATTTATTTATTTATTTGCTTGCACCAGGTTTTAGTTGTGGCAGATGGGCTCCTTAGTTGCAGCTCACAGGCTCCTTAGTTGTGGCTTGCCTGCTCCTTAGTTGTGGCCTGCGGGCTCCTCATTTGTGGCATGTGTACTCTTACTTGCAGCATGCATGTGGGATCTAGTTCTCTGACCAAGGATCAAACCCAGGCCCCCTGCATTGGGAGTGCAGAGTCCTATCCACTGCACCACCAGAGAAGTCCCTTATTGTTCTTTTCAACTCCAGAATTTTTGTTTGGCTTTTTGTAAAATTTCTTTCTTTATTGATATTGTTTATTTGGTGAGATACCATTCTCATACTTTGCTTTAGTTCTTTAGTCATGGTTTCCTTTAGATCTTAAAATTTTTAAATAGCTGGTTCAAAGTCTTTGTCTGGTTTGTCTAATGTCTGGGCTTCCTCAGGGACAGTTTCTACTGATTTTTAAATTTTCCCTTGTATTGACCATGCTTTTCTTGTTGTTTTACATGTTTCACAAGTTTTTGTTGAAAACTAAACATTTTAAATAATATAATGTGGCACCTCTGGAAATCAGGACTTTCTTTTCCCAAAGTTTGTTGTTATTTTTCTGTTGAGTGACTTTTCTGAATTAATTCTGTAAAGTCTGTATTCTTTGTCATGTGGTCTCTGCCCAGTTAGCTTAGTGGTCAAGTAATGATTGGATGGAGATTTCCTTAAATGCCTGGAACCAATGAGTCTCTTAGTATTTGTTGAGGGGCTCTGTGTGCATTTTGGAGCATGGCTTCATCCTTCTGCCAGTCATTTGACAGTTCTGCCTTAACCTTCACTTCCTGCTTGTGAAGCACCTCAAGGTCAACCAGAGATGAGAGCTTAGAGCAGTCTCAGGTC
The DNA here is from genome assembly GCF_963924675.1 of Phocoena phocoena. Classification (NCBI taxonomy): domain Eukaryota; kingdom Metazoa; phylum Chordata; class Mammalia; order Artiodactyla; family Phocoenidae; genus Phocoena; species Phocoena phocoena. The sequence continues at coordinate 64,200,029 of NC_089233.1, read as the reverse complement.
TTTCCTGTTCTGGGCATGTGCACAAACCTGTGCATCTGCATGGCCTTCAAGTTCCCAGGAATATGTCAGAGCTTTTCAAGGTCCCTATGCATGTCTCATTCCTCTGATTTTCCTTTTAAACTTTTTGATTAGCCTATTGTTTTCCCCAAGTATTAGCCACTGCCTCAGGCAGCCACAAAGTTAAACAATTGCCTCTATTTGTTTTCCACTAACGCTCCTGGGGAAAATGGTTATCATACTGGAGGAGTTTCAAGACAGATGGAGTCTTCCAAGGAACCGCTACACAGATCAAATAATTCCAGACCTTTGTGAATAAGGTTTGAGGAGCTTCAACCCCATTCAGGAGTCAACTTTTCTCCAGAGAAGACTAGTTCCTTTCAGTGAATACTACTATTTAGAAACCAAGTTTGGATGCTACGTGTTGTCATTGCAACTGGGGTGTCATTGCTTCCAGGCCCTATCAGTACAGGAGTAGGAAGTATATGTATGTGTATACATATACATAAACACACATATGTTGATTTCTTTATCTCTGTATATTAAAAACTTACACCAGTTACTCTAAATCCACCCCAATAGCACAGGGTTTATTCTGTCCTTTTGCCTTTTCATATTTGTTAACTCCTTTCTCTGATAGAAACCTGATCCCTCATCCTTAATATATTTACTGATTTGCTCAAATCCTTCCTGTATTTGTGAATTCACATACTTGCTAAACTTTATTTGTAACCTGAATCAATACTTGTGGTGCTTTTGCAGTCATTTGTGGACATGTGCGGAGGGGTGAAAAATTTGAACTGCAACATGCATATTCCTGGCTGAGGTGATACTCTGACTTCTTGTTTTAGCTATTATGCTGTAAACAAGTATCCTTCTCATGGTCAATTTAGTGTCATGTTTTTTGCATTTTTGTGCTTTTGTTGGTGATTTCCCTGTTTAAAATGGCCCCCAGGTGTAGTGCTGAAGTGCTGTCTAGTGCTGCTAAGTGCAAAAAGGCTGTGATGTTTCTTGTGGAGAAAATTTGTGTGTTATAGATGAGTTTTGTTCAGGAGCAAGTTAGTGCTATTGGCTCTGAGTTCAGTGTTAATGAATCAACAACATATTAAATAAGGTGTCTTTAAACAGAAACACACAAAACAAGTTCATGTATTGTTTGGTTGATGAAAATATTGTGACCAGAGGCTTGCAGAAACCTAACCCTGTATTTTTCCCCTAGGAGCAATCGTTCAGTGTTTGCTAACTTAGTGTTTGTGGTCACTTTGTAAAACATAACTATGGGGAATAGGAGAATTGACTACCTGTAAAGCCTTTTCCAGCTCATGGGTGAGCAAAGGAAAATACTATGTATCTTAAAAACCACATGAAGAAAGAGTCTGGTCAGTGGACTGATTAAAGTGTAGTCACAAAAAGAGCTGATCTGTGAGAATATTTTCAAATACGATGTAAAATCACCTGCAAATCACAATATGCACAGGAAATACAAACATAAAACTTATCTTTAAAATTTTGGTTGAAGTGTTGATGAGGCAAAAGGACAATAAAACCAGTTCCCACTGAGTAATGGTGTTTATACTATCCTAAGTTAAAGCAATGTTTTTTGTTTTGTTTTGTTTTGTTTTGCGGTAAGCGGGCCTCTCACTGTTGTGGCCTTTCCCGTTGTGGAGCACAGGCTCCGGACGCGCAGGCTCAGCGGCCATGGCTCATGGGCCTAGCCGTACTGCGGCATGTGGGATCTTCCCAGACCGGGGCATGAACCCATGTCCCCTGCATCGGCAGGCGGACTCTCAACCACTGCGCCACCAGGGAAGCCCTAAAGCAATGATTTTAACCACTGGATTTTTTTCTGAACTTGGGAGAACTGAGGTTTGCTAATTGTTATAGACCTAATGTATTAGTACCTATAAGAGGATGCTAAGTACTTCCACAGATTTACTGATATATATTTATAAATGAAGTATTGGGAGAGGTGGAAAGGAAAAAGGACTTAGTAGAATCAGTAGAACCAGAACCTGGAGTCTAGGTTGAAGCAAATGAGCTCATGCTTTGGGTAGGAGAGAAGAAGAGAGTCCCAGAGGAACTCCAAGGGGATTAGCTTGTGTGGAGAGGAGCAGTAATTCTCAAACCAGAGAGTATGAGTCAGGTTTTGGAACTGCTGAGTGGAGAATGCAAGGCAGAGTATGTAAGTATATTGATGGGTCGGAGTCCAGTTGGTAAAGATCAGGTGTTTAAGTTTGACTACAGAGACACTTGGAGGCACTGCAAGCTTTTGAGAAAGGGAATTCCAGGTTCAAAGCAATATTTTAAGAAAATGGTTCTTGCTGCTGTGACAGTTTGCTGGGGAAAGAGGAGTTTACTTAACATAATTCACTAACAGTTGTTAATAGCAATAGTGAAGCCTTTGTGTGTGTGTTTTACTGTTATTGAAGTGCTTTTACAGGTGGTCCTTGGGATGCTCCTGTGAGGTAGCTTTTATTATTCCCACTTTTAGGTAAGGGAAAATGGAGGTCCAGAGTTTTGAGTAACTAGTTCAGGGTCACACAGCTATTTAATGGTAGGCTTGCGATTCAGATACCCTTTCTGCTACACCTCAGTTTCAATTAAGGATTTCGACAAAGAATTATTGTTGTAGGATTGGAGAAGGAAAGAAAACAGCAGCTGATTACTACTTTCTTCTAATAAGAAGTGATTTAAAGTATTGGCATGAGACCAAGTAGAGTCAAATGTTACAGAGAAAATTTTTGACATTGGAAAAAATAGGATGAAATTCTTCAGAAAATCTTCCAAAAGTTTGCATTGTTCCTACTTGTAATGTCCTCTTACCTTACCCCCACCCCCCACCCCCACTCCGCTTTGGGCCTGAATCTGCTGAAGTTTCATCTTAGCACGTATTTACATTTTTAGGAAAGGAACATCTGACATGGAATGATCTGGTAAATGTGTCAGCTGTTAGTAAACAAGAAGCCAGTAATTGTATCTCATTTGAAAACAATCCCAACAGGTCAAACCTCAGCTGAAATAAAATCCTATTTTTAAGCTTTACTTTTAATTTGAAACATAAGTTGCTGTGAGTAGCCTATTAGAAACAGTTACACAACTTTAGAAAGCATCTCTAGGTTTAAAATTCTAATACCTTTCTCCCCCTTACCCCTGGCCCTTCCTGCCTAGTCATGAGGAAATGGAGATTCAGATTCAACTTAATATTTATTGAGTTGGACATACTGCAAAGGACATTTTTTTCCCTTAAAATCCTGAGAGGTAGGGATTTTTATTTATTTTATGGAAGAGGCAACAAAGGCTCATAGCTCACTGATAGGGGAGCCAAGAGTCAAATCAGTACTTTCTGATTCCAAGTACAGGACTCTTCCCATAGTATTATGCTGTATTTTAATTGGTTCAAGACTAGGTCATAGAGTGGTAGAGCTAGACTTTGGGGATATTTCCTCTACCCTTTCATCCCATAAATGAGCATGGATCCAGGAGTTGGGCTTTCTGGATTCAAATCTTAACCCCGCTATTTATTAACCATGTGACCTTGGGAAGTTACTTATCCATACTTCCATTTCTTTATCCATATACGTGGGATAATAACAAAATACCTAAGTCATTGGGTGGTGATTATGAGGTTTAAATGAGTTCATATATGTAAAGTACCTGAAAAATACCTGGCACATAGTAAGTGCTTATAAGTATTACTAATATTTGTTAAGAGGAAACTGAGTATCATAAAGGTGTAATTACTTCTAAAGATTATATTAAAGTAGCTGAGTTTAAACTAGGATCCGGATCTTTGACTCCTACTATTGTAGTTGATGGTTGGCAAAGTGTTTTCAGACAGTTTGGTATATCCAGTCCTCATTATGGCTCTATAAAGTCTACAGGCCAAGTGAAAGAAACCCTTCGATCTCCCAAAGTTGGTTTCTAGAATAGAGATTTCCAGTGCTGTGTACGTGGATGCCATTTATACAGTGGGTTGTATTTCAGCTTCATAAAGTAAAGCAGGCTTCTCATTTAGCAAGGTAGAGCTTCTCCTTTCTCCAGCCTAACCTTTCACTTTAGTCCAGAGACCTTTTTGAGGTCAATTAATGCCAGAGAGAAAAATTGGACCTCAGTCATAGCTCTAACAGCCACTTAATCTCCCTTTGTCTTGGAAATCAAATTGCCCAAGTGTGTTTTCCCACCCTAAAAATTTCAGCCCGTGGGGCTTCCCTGGTGGCGCAGTGGTTGAGAGTCCGCCTGCCGATGCAGGGGACACGGGTTCGTGCCCCGGTCTGGGAAGATCCCACATGCCGCAGAGTGGCTGGGCCCGTGAGCCATGGCCGCTGAGCCTGTGCGTCTGGAGCCTGTGCTCCGCAATGGGAGAGGCCACAACAGTGAGAGGCCCGCATACCGCAAAAAAAATAAAAAATAAAAATAAAAATTTCAGCCTTAGTTTCTTCATCCTTTTGGGGTTAATGGTAATCCTGGCACTGCTCACTGTAAAGGGATTTTATGAAGAGCTTATAAATCAGTGTTTATGAAAAGGAATTGCAAACTCTTATTTAAATGATAAGCTAACTGTAAAATGCCTGAAGTAGGTTTATTTTGTTACTTTCCTGAGAGGGAGCTCATGTCCTCCAGTTTGGATCAGCTATTACCAGAATTCGTCTAGTCCGTGGTAGGCAGGGGTACATTTTATCCTTGGAGAGATGAGCATGGGGAGGCTTGGTCCTAGTCCTGTTTTGGAAATTCTCCTTTCATGTGCCCTGTTCTGGCAGGATTTCTAGACTTAGGTACGCTCTTTGCCTTCTACACATGGAGTCTGATATAGATTCCTGACAAACTGTTTTTTTCTTTCTCTAGAGGAACCGGATTAGCATCTCCCAGTGGGTTCCAGTATGCAGCCGATTGCTACTTGTGTCTCATACACAGGGACAGTGGGGCAGGGCTCTGTCTGGTACTTCCCAGGTAAGATTTGTTATTCCTTTGCTTGGTATGAAAAAACCTTAGTGTTTATGTGCAAATGTCATGTATTTATAGATTAGCCAACCAAATTGTGTGATGGAAAAACCTCATGAGACCACTTCTGGGTCTCTGTGGTGCCAGCTCAGGACTGATTCCTACTGTATGGTGTCTAGGGCGTTGCTTCTAAATACCCCAGCAGTGGAACTTAGCCTAGGATACCATGCTACAGTCTGATGATTTTTACTGTTGGGAGTGTTTCCAGATATTCATCTCAGAGTTAACTTTTCTTCAGTTTTCTTTTTGTAGCCACTTTGTGCCGCTTTTATTTGGGGTAAGAAATGTTTCTTCATTTTTTTCCTTTTTATGAACATAAAAATCCAAGGAACAATTATTTCAGGCCTTAGTTTACCACTGATCACATGATTCTTTATAAAGTAGTTTACTTTGGACCCTCCTTGAGAGTTTTTTCTCCTGATTTTTGTTAATTGTACAAATAATTTAGTAATAAAGGAAATAAAAATCACCCATGACTTCAAACCTGAAAACATCTGCTGGTTCTTTTCCAGTCCTTAAGTATGTATGTGTGTACTAATTTTTTCCCTCGGTACCTTAACAAATACCCACAGAATTTTATGTTCTGGTGCTTTTTCACTTATTAGAGCAGACATTATTCACGTTGTTAGATAGATTTCATAATTAATTTTTTAAATGGCTACATGTTATTTATTTAACCTTTGTTTATATTAAAATTATCTACAGATTTTTTGTAGACTTTAATGTGATTACCACTTTATTGTTATATAGTATTTCTTATTTTTAATTATTTATTAAAGATGAACTTCTAGGAGGGTGTACCCTAGGTCAAAGGGTATAAGCAGTTTTCCTCTCCAAAAAGTTGTTTTAATTTATACTGCCACCAGCAAGTTTATATAACTAGTTTTTCATCCTTACCTCCCCTAAATTGGGTGTTTTAAAAAAATTTAAACTAATTGGGTAGAAAATGTTACCTTGTTTTGCTTTGCATTTCTTTATCAGGGTTAAACATTTTTCTGTTTATCAGTTATATTCTGATTTGTAAAAATTACATATTTACATCATTTCTCTGTTTATCTACTGGGAATTTATTTTCATTACCAATTTATATAAATTCCTTTTATAGCCATTCACTTTCTTTTTCATATTTAATGCAATGAAAAATTATTTTTGATGTATATAATTATATATTATATAATTTAAATAAATAAATAAAATATATTAAAATACTTTAGTAAAATATAGAGTAATTCCCTCCAGTTGGTGTATAAGCCTTGCCCTTCTGAGGACGTCTTATTTTTACCTGTATTTCTTGGGCTTCTCACTAAGTCTGGCACAGAGAAGGCACTAAATGTATGTTGAATGAATGAAGAATATGCTTGTGCAAAAGAGGCATCTACTTTGGGTAGTCATGTAGCTATTTCTTTTCAGAGTTGGGCTAGGTTCTATTTTTATTTCTGTGCCCTGGAAAATTTTAGTAGAATTTATCCTATAGTTCTAAATCATTTGTAAATAATGTGTGCAGAGATGGTGGAAGGAGGAACTCATTATATCAATCTCTGAGTTGTGCCTCATTCTTTGAATCAATAAATGTTTATTGGGTACCTAATATATACCAGATACTATATTAGGCTCTGGGATGGCATTATAGAGAAGCATCCATGTAAATAACTTAAAATTGTTTATCTCATGCTGACAAGATTATAAATAAACTGGACATTTTGTCATATTGACGTTACCTCACTGGTACATCTTCCCATCTTTGAGTTCTCCTGGTTGGAAAACTCTGCTTCAGAATGACATCCTTAGGTACATATCTGACAGGGAGGCAGATTTGGCTTAGAATGAGGAAGAACTTTGTGTGAACTAGAATTGTGGTGTAATGAGATGTGTTGGCTGTATTTTAATAAAGTAAATTTACTTTTACTGGAAGTATTCAAGCAATGATTGGAAGGCTATGTTAGGGGCTTGACATAAAAGTATCCTCCATTGGATGAGTGGTAGTATCAGATGATCTCTTAAGGTAATGTCCAATGCTATAATCCTATTATCATTTTCAAAAGACTAGGGACATTGGACTCTAATCTGTCTTTTCTAAGTAACCTCTTGAAGTTCTGTCATACTTTGATGAGTCTACTTAAAAAGTTTTTTTTAGGGCTTCCCTGGTGGCGCAGTGGTTGAGAGTCCGCCTGCCGATGCAGGGGACACGGGTTCGTGCCCCGGTCCAGGAAGATCCCACATGCCGCGGAGCGGCTGGGCCCGTGAGCCATGGCCACTGAGCCTGCGCGTCCAGAGCCTGTGCTCTGCAACAGGAGAGGCCACAACAGTGAGAGGCCCGCGTACCTCAAAAAAAAAGAAAGTTTTTTAAAATTTTTGAAATAATTTAAACTTACAGAAAAGTTATAAAAATGGTAGTGTTCCCTTATACCCTTCATCTAGCTTCCTCTAATGTTAGCATCTTATAGCAATTATTGAAACCAGGAAGTGAACATTGATGTGATACTATTAACTAATCTATACACCTTATTCCAATTTTACTTTTTTTCCCCATTAATGTCCTTTTTTTGGTCTCTCAATTGGGGTTCATCTAATATTTTCTTAAAATTAGATTGAGGCTATGCATTTTTGGCAAAAGTGATATTGTTTCCTTCTCAGTGGGTCACATCAGGGGATACATGATGCCAGTTATTACTGGTGATGTTAACTTTGATGACTTGGTTATTAAATTGGTGTCTGTCAGCTTCCTCTACTATAAAGTACTATTTTCTCCTTTGTACTTAGTAGGTGTCTTGTGAGAAGATACTTTGAGATTATGCAAATATCCTGTTTCTCAACATACTTTCTTTTTTTGAAGTTTTTAAAATAATTTTTATTGAAATATAGTTGATTTACAATGTTGTGGGGTTTTTTTGGTTTTTCTGGCTGCATTGGGTCTTTGTGGTGCACGGGCTTCTCATTTTGGTGGCTTCTCTTGTTGTGGCTCGCAGGCTCTAGAGCCCAGGCTCAGTAGTTGCAGCTCACAGGCTTAGTTGCTCCGCAGCATGTGGGATCTTCCCAGACCAGGGATCGAACCCGTGTCCCCTGCATCGGCAGGCGGATTCTTAACGACTGTGCCACTAGGGAAGCCCCAGGAGGTGGAGTTTTGATAAAAACTTTTATTTCAACTATTTTGTTCCTTTTTTTGCATAAATATAAAAATGTTCCAAAACTTCCAAGATCTTAGAAGATAGTGACTGAAAGGATCAATCAGTGATGTTCATCTTAAAGGATTAAGAAAAGGCCCCGAAACTACAAAAGATGAAGCAGCCTTAGCTGAATAATTTATTACAACAACTTGTAAATGTTTGTGTAAAATGTCTTATAAGGGTTTATTGTTGGGTCTGTGGGCACCCAGGGATGAGGGGTGGGAGCAGGATTTCTTTCTTTTTTAAGGCTGTATAATATTCCATTTAATCTATCTATCTATATCTATATCTATATATCTATGCCACAGTTTCTTTATACAGTCTTCTGTCAGTGGGCATTTGGGTTACTGCCATATCTTGGCTATTGTGAATAATGCTGCAGTGAACATAAGTGTGCAAGCATCTCTCCAAGATCCTGCTTTGAATTTTTTTGGATATATACCCTGAAGTGGGATTGTGGTATCATGTGGTAATTCTATTTATGGTTCTTGACTGCAACAGTGATTACTATGGTGTTTGTTTGATGGTCATTTTTGAATTCCATCATTTCCTACTACATTTCTTGATTGGAATTCTACTGTAAGGAAGAGCTGTCACTTTCTCTCCATTTATTTATTTATTCGATTGTTTTGTTTGTATCAGTATGAGCTAATGGATATTTATTCTGTGAGTTATAATACATTATTCTCATTATTTTGTTGATCAAATTGTTCCATGTTTGGCTGTTGAGAACTCCTTCAAGTTCCTTTCTACGTGCCTTCATTTTTTGCACACTTCCTTGTTTCTTGGCACCACAAGATGTTTCAGGTTCTTTGCTCTAGCCCTAGAGTTAACAGTTTCCCCCCGGGAGCCCTGGTTCCTTTTATTGGAGAATGATATTTGGAATATTTAGAAATTAAGATCTGGGTGCTAAGTGTACATGAGCCAGTGTTGTTGAACTCTACGCACGTTTTTGAAATCAGTTAGATATAGGGCAAAGAAGATAGCTCTGAATACATGTTTTACCCCTTAATGAACTTTACTTCTTTGAGCCTTAGTGTTCTTATTTCTAAAATGGGAAAAAATAGTATCAACTTTTCGAGGTTCTTGTGAGATAACATAAGTAAAACAGCAAGCGTACAGGTGCTGGGCATATGGGAGCTCTTCAGTAACTTGTAACTGCTATTTTTGTTGCTATTTATGTTCATGCTACTTGGGTAAATGTTCTCCTCACCTTGTAAATTGAAACTTAAAAAAATTTTTTTTTTTTAATCCTAAAACTACCTTAAGCAAGTTGCACCCTCTCCCTGTGTGTTAGTTTCCTCATCTGTGAAAGGAAAAGGTTGGACTTAGAAGATCTCTGAGATTCCTTTCAGCTCAAGTGTTGTTATTCTAAGTTACTCCTTAGTTCTTCAGTTGCTTTTTCTCCAAGCTAAACAGCTTCAATTTATTTTAACCTTTCCACTAGGACCTTTTATTCATCTCTTTGATCATTCCTGTGGTTCTTTTCTGGACCTTCTCCAGATTGTCCTTCTATTTGGAAAAAAAAAAAACCCACCTAGTTTTTATTGAGTGCCTACTCCATGCCCAGAATGGTGTTGAGCAATGGGACAGAAAATAAAAGAAGTATAAGATAGACTGTCTCCTGGTGGAGCTTATAGCTTTGCTGAAAGGACCAGATACATATAGTGTTGAAGAATTGCTTGAGTCCTGCCCTCCTTTTTCCTTTCCTTTCCTTTCTCTTTTCCTTTCCCTTTTTCTTTCTTTCTTTTTTCTTTCCCTTTCTTTCTTTCTTCTTTCCTTCCTTTCTTTTCTTTCTTTCTTTTTCTTTTCTTTTCTTTCCTTCCTTCCTTCCTTCCTTCTCTTTCTCTTTCTTTCTCTCTCTCTCTCTTTCTGTCTCTTTCCCTCTCTCTCTCTCTCCCCCTCTCCCTCTCTCTATCAGGGAGGTCTTTTCATTTTTAGAACCTTTTAGGAAGCAAAAAATAAAAGCAAAATCTTAATATGTCTTTTTTAAAAAAAAATAAATTTATTTATTTATTTTCGGCTGTGTTGGGTCTTCATTGCTGCGCACGGGCTTTTCTCTAGTTGTGGCGAGCGGGGGCTACTCTTTGTTGCGGCACGCGGGCTTCTCATTGCAGTGGCTTCTCGTTGCGGAGCATGGACTCTAGGAGCACAGGCTTCAGTAGTTATGGCATGTGGGCTCAGTGGTTGTGGCTTGTGGACTCTAGAGTGCAGGCTCACTAGTTGTGGCACACGGGCTTAGTTGCTCCGTGGCATTCAGGATCTTCCCGGACCAAGGCTTGAACCCATGTCACCTGCATTGGCAGGCGGATTCTTAACCACTGCACCACCAGGGAAGCCCAAGGGAACCTTCTTGTACTGTTGGTGGGAATGTAAATTGATACAGCCACTATGGAGAACAGTATGGAGGTTCCGTAAAAAACTAAAAATAGAACTACTGTATGACCCGGCAATCCCACTACTGGGCATATATGCAGAGAAAACCATAATTCAAAAAGACACATGTACCCCACTGTTCATTGCAGCATTATTTACAATAGCCAAGATATGGAAGCAACCTAAATGTCCATCAACAGAGGAATGCATAAAGAAGATGTGGTATATATATACAACGGCATATTAGCCATAAAAAGGAACAAATTTGGGTCATTTGTAGAGACGTGGATGAACCTAGAGACTGTCATATGGAGTGAAGTAAGAAAGAGAAAAGCAAACATCATATATTAACGCATGTATGTGGAATCTAGAAAAATGGTGTAGATGATCTTATTTGCAAAACAAATAGAGACACAGACGTAGAGAACAAACGTATGGACACCAAGGGGGAAGGGGGGTGGGGTGAACTGGGAGATTGGGACTGACATGTATGCACTATTGATACTATGTATAAAATAGATAACTAATGAGAACTTACTGTGTAGCTCAGGGAACTCTACTTAGTGCTCTGTGGTGATCTAAATGGGAAGGAAATCCCAAAATGAGGGGATATATGTACATGTATAGCTGATTCACTTTGCCATATAGTAGAAACTTGGTGTCCATACGTTTGTTCTCTACATCTGTCTCTATTTCTGTTTTGCAGATAAGATCATCTATACCAGTTTTCTAGATTCCACATATATGCATTAATATATGATATTTGTTTTTCTCTTTATGACATGCTTCACTCTATATGACATTTACTTATTGATAGATATTTAGATTGCTTCCAGTTGGGCTTTTATTGATAGTGCTTTTATGAACATTCTTGTACATGTTTTTTTGTGAATATATGTACACATTTCTGTTGGGATATACACTTAGGAATGAAATTGTTGAATCTTACAGAATGTATACATTCAGCTTCATAGATACTGCCAAATAATTTTCCAAAGTGATTGTACCATTTTACACTACCATCGGCAGAGTATGAGAGTTCTAGTTGCTCTGTATCCTTTCTAGCACTTTGTGTGTGTGTGTGTGTGTGTGTGTGTGTGTGTGTGTGTGTGTGTGTTTGGTGGGTGGTCTTTAAACATTTTTAAATGTGACATTCGGTTCTCTTTCTTGTATAGGAGTTTTCTTTCTCTTCTCCACAACATTATGAGCTCCATAGGATAGTAATTGTTTTATCTTAAAAACTGGCACAAGGGCTGGCATATTGTGGGTATTTAATAAAGGTTTGATAAATGAAACATGTATGCATGGCATGTGTGTGGATAAGAACAAGAAGGATATAATAAGAAATAACCATACAGGTGGTTGGGTTTGTTCATTCAACAAATGTTTGAGGGTTTCCTGTGTATAATACACTGTACTTGATTCTGGTACTACACCTAGTTCCTACCCTCATGGATATTTTTGGTGGTGGTGATAGAAAATAAGAGTGTGTAATAAATATATAATTGTACATTGTAATGAGTACTATGAGTAAAGTGAACAGGGTACTGCTATGATAGAGAATAATGGGATGATAAGAAACTATTTTAGATAAAGTGGTCAGAAAAGGCCTCTTTGAAAAAGTGACATTTGAGTATTTTGGGGTATTTTTTCTCTTTCACAGAAAGTTACTTGATATCTTTTTGGTTTAAACAGAGGAAAAATTAATGTTTTTAAAGGTCAAGGGAATCTTTTCAGGGGGCAAGGGCAAGAATGGGTAATACAAAAAAGTAAGGAGAAAAAGATCATGACATACACCTTGCTCCAAAGCACAGCTTGTTGAAACTGCTGTTAGTTGTGTTCTTTGAGCCTGTTTAAGTGCTTCATGTTCTAGTGGACCATTACACTGATATATGTGATGTAATGGGAGGTGTTCTGTGTTTAGTCTCTGTGTTACAAAGCCTGCTTGATACCTGTGAATTAAAGCATAAGTGTTCTTGGGACTGACCAGAAGAATCCTGACTAATCTTTTACTATCCTTGTTTGGAAAGAAAAGTAAATAGTAACTCTCCACATTTAGAAATTCTATTTTTTTCCTTCATTAGGATTAAAGAAAAAATCATTTTCATTTCATGTGTCCCATCTCTTGGAATAAGCCAGAATTGAACTCTCCTGCTGCTCCTTTCCCACCCCTTTATATTGTAAAGGAAATAAAACATTACTGAGAGTTTGGAAACTAGATTCTTAAACTCTTCCGTAATTCTACCAGCACAGCAAAATAACTCTTTCATTTCTGTGTGTTCCTTTTTAGACTTGCCCCTATGCATTCATGTGTTTACCTATAATTTTATAAATATTATAAGTGTTTTCATGTTGCTAAAAATAATAATCTCTAATGTAAACTGTGAACTTTAGGTGATAATGTGTCAGTGTAGGTTCATCCATTGTAACAAATGTACCACTCTGTTGGGGGATGTTGATAGTGGAGGATGTTGTGGCTGTGTGGGAGGGGGTATATGGGAGCAGTCTGTACTTTCTGCTCATTTTTGGTGTGAACCTAAAACTGCTTTTAAAAATAAAGCCTATTAAAAATCTGATTATCTGATTTCCCATTGGGTGACTGTACCTTAATTTAATTAACCACCGCCTTTCTTATTGGACTTATTCCCCAGTTTTCACTCTTGTGAACAATGCTACAATGAGGATCTCTTGCATATTGTTTTTTTCCTTAGGAATTTATTTTCAAAACTATGTTTACTCGTCTTGATTATAATAATACCAACCTGGTAGGATTGTGGTGAGGATTACATAAGGTAATATATGTAAGGCAAATACATAGTGCCTGGCATATAATTTTAACTAATGTCTATTATATTGCCAAAGTGCTTTCAAATGCAGTGTGAACATTGGAGGAAGACAGTTCTGATCTGAACGACAATGATGTTGATAACGATGGTGATGATGAAGACTTTTACTGTTTATTGAGTACCTATTTTGTGAAAGGTACTTTACGTTCTTTTACTTATTCAGATATTCAGCAGATGTTTATTGAGCATGTAGTAGGCAACATTAGGAATTGAGTTAAACAAGGCTAGAAAGATTCTGTATTTTTTACTTTGAAGCAACTCTGATCACATTAACCCTCTAAGTGAATGCTCAGTGTTTTTTTTTTTTTTTAAATCCCCCAGTGGCCCCAGATGAGCCAGGCCCTAGCATGTGGTGGATCAGTAGTAGACATTCAGCTGAGTAGGAAGTATCATACCACAAATAAGGTGAGACTTACAAGTTCTTTCTATGTCTATAGCGTGCTTTCACACAAGTGTTCTTACTTGAAATTCAGCAAAATTGTTAGCTGGATGAGGCAAGAAATTTTATCAAATGCAGAAGGTGAGGCTCAGGGAAGTAAAGTGACTTGCCCGAGGTCACATGGATGGGAAGAGACAGACCAACTGAATATTGGAACCTAAGGTGTCTGATCCCGTGTCCTATATTTCTTCCATTGTACTCTCTTGCTTAGAAAACACTTTAGAGAAAAAGTGTCGTAGATTTTTTTATATGTTAAAAATAAAGTAATATTTAACTGATGGAGAATTTCTTATTGGATGTATAGCCTGCCTTCATTTAGAGAGGATTAGCATTAGAATAGGTTTTCCTTTGAATTTAATTGCAAACTACAAAACTTATATCTCCTATAGTCATTAATAAAAAATAAAAGAGTTTAAAAACATTTATTCAGTGCATGCTTTGATTGATTATGACTTTGAATGACTTTTGACTGCTTTCAGACAGTATTTTTCTTTCCTTTTCCCATAATGTCAATAAACGTAGAGCATGTTTCTCAGAATTGTTCTTTGGGAGGTGGGGGTCAAGATTTCTTTTTTAAAGTACTCTTTTCCATAGAACTTTTATTCTGATACCCCAAATCTGTCATTTCCTAGACATGGGTTCATAGACATATGGTCAGTGAGGTACGTATGTCTGCTCTGGAATTTAGAGGACACCTATTAGGGTTCCAGATGTGTTTGTACTGAGTGATAAGGTACCCAGAAAAATGAGAATGAAAAATTCTAGGTTAAAAAAAAAAAAAATCTAAGCAATAAAAAATGCCCTTAGACCCTAGTGAGAAATAAAAGCATTCTTTAAAAAAATTTTTTTGCAACTAATTTTGGTTTCCTTCTTTTTGAATAAATAGCTTTCTTCTACCAAGGATTCCCCACAGCCTGTTGAGGAGAAGGTTGGTGCCTTCACAAAGATAATAGAAGCCATGGGATTCACAGGACCTTTGAAATACAGTAAATGGGTAAAGTCTTTTAAGTTGTTTTCATTTTTCTTCTTGAGCTTTGTGCTTTCTGCTCTTCACAGAAGAATTTTTTAAAGCTTCTGCTTTGCTTTTTGTGAAATGCTTATATTATTTTGAGAGCTTCAAAATATGTTGTTGTCCCCTTGACCCCCGTTCCAAGTCAGGTCTATACAGCATGTGGGGCTGAAATAGTCCCTCTACTCCCTTAACCTGATTCCTTAGAAGTATCTCAGTAGCAGGCAATCCAATAACACTGGTCTTTCCAGGTCTTTGCTACATGTTATGCCATGTAGATGAGTTCTCAGAAGTTAGATGGGCCAAATGTTTTGATGGGCACTGCTCTTAAGGAAACACTCTCTGTAATTCATAAGTGATTTTCCCTAGGTCATTGTAATGACTTCCTTTAAAATTTTACTAATAAGCATTTTTAAAATTAATCAATTCTATGATTTATTGTAATTCATATTATGAGGGCTGTTTGCTAACTGTGTCATTCCTAATCAGGTCTTGGCCTAGCATGTTATCTGTTTTATGGTACTTGCTATAAATGAATGAATGTCCCCTCTACATCAGGTGCTACTGCCCCTGGACTTTTATAGTAATGCCTCTAACCAATTAAAATAATAAAACACAAGTCATTGGGTTTTTCTCAGCCCAGTTATCTCCTAGTACTACTGTTTCTCTCTACAGTTATGGCAAGAGTGCCTTTTAATACTTTTCAAGGTTGGTAGAATGTTGGATAAGTCTAATCAGTCATAAGTTATATATTAAAGCAAACCAACACAAAGCAGTAGGGAAGACTTTTCTAGAAAACATCATAACTTTGCCCCAAATGACTAAATTATTCCAGTTATACCATTTTAACAAGTTGGAGTAAAATTAGAATTTCAATTTTATTGTGAACTTTACTTTTAGTTTCTTCTTATAATATCTGGCTCTCTTCCTAACAATTCTCACTGTAGCAAATATAGGCTTCTCTCTATAATCTCCATTTTACATAAATTGAACAGTGATTCCACAAGCATTTTGTTTGTAAGGGGCTTTGAAAAGTATAGAAGATAGCACACACATAACTAGGTTATAATGATGTCCTTGAGACCCTAAGGTTATGAAGTGTCTTCTTAATCATTAATGAAATATTAGTTATGCTCATTAAAGTTATATTTTTTTACATCATAATTCTTGACAAATGATAATCACTGGTATATTTGGTAATATTATTAACCAGGATCTTTTCCTTTATTAAAAAAATATTTGCGATAATACATTTGGATTGAAAAACTTAAAATGTGTGTTTTGTTTGAAAGTAAGAAATTAAAAGAAAAGGGAAATGAGAGCAGAAAGAAAGAAAGAAAAGAGAAAAAATTTACTGTTTTATTCATTTCTTGATGGTTGAGTTCCACTTGGTTGCTTCCGTATGCTTTGTCTTGTCCGTATTTTTATGATTCCAGGGGCAAAGTTGGCTACCATTTGGAGGATTACTAACTCATCAGGAAAATTTCTTCACTGTTTAAGTTAGTCTCTGATTTTTCTTGGTTCCCTTGTGACCTCAACTAAGTCCCTAATATTTGCATTTAAAAACTCTTTTGTGATGTGGCAGTGTCTACTTCCTGTAACCTTCATTTTTTTAATTTGTAACATCAAAACATCAAAGTATGACATTCTGGTATATTTTGGGTGGGAAGATGTAGGTATAATTTTCCATATTGAAGGATTGAGAGCCCTTTTCAGCAAATGTTGACTCAGAAATCTGTGGCAGACACGTGTATTGGGTTGCACTGGCAAGAATCTTTGAATTTTGTGTTTTCTCATGTCTTTCATTAGGGAGTAAAATGTCTGCTTCTCTCTGCATCAGCAGTATCAGCCAGCTTTCCTCTATCTTTTTATGTAATGTTTTCATGTGTAGTTCCATTTTTCTTCTAGATCCATATTTAGGAATTTAAATGTGGCTTTTCCT
Organism: Phocoena phocoena; assembly: GCF_963924675.1. NCBI lineage: Eukaryota > Metazoa > Chordata > Mammalia > Artiodactyla > Phocoenidae > Phocoena > Phocoena phocoena. The sequence goes on along the minus strand of NC_089233.1, from coordinate 64,183,258 downwards.
TACCTATTTGATTATCCTGAAATAACCATTCTTTTTCATTATCTTTATGGAGCAATATCAGATAAGATAAGGATAGCATTTAACAGATTGAGCCACATGTCATTGAATAGGCGGTTTTCAGATTAGCATTAAGCCAAAAAGTTATTCCTGTTCTGAAGGACACTGACAAACTGGAATGCATTCAGAAGTGGGCAGTGAGCCTTGTGAAGGCTTCAGAAACTGTTGAATGCAGAGTGGTTGAAGGAAATAGGGATACTTTGCCTGGAAAAGAGAAGACATAATGGTTCTTCTCAGGTGTTTGAGGGGCAAATGTAAAAAAAATGGAGACTTAATCTGAGGTATTCCAGTGTGCATATAATGTTTACTGAATGTTACATGAAGCAGATTTATGTTCAATATAACAAAACTTTAGCAAGAGTTGTCCTCCAGGGGGATAGGTAGCCTCACAAGGTCATTGGACTTGTTTGAACAGGGTCCCAGATAGTTGACCATGAATCAAGAATGCTGTAGAAGGAATTCCAGTACAGAATAGAAAGTTCAAATGACTTCAAAGCCCCTTCCAACTCTCACACAGTTGTTTTAGTGTAAGCCTTTTACTAGATTCGTTTTTTTATCTTGTAGGATGGTACAAAATGCATCAGTTAGTGGGAGAGCTGATTTTCATTTCCTAAACCTGTCTTAGGTGCTTGTGTTTTAGTCAAGTAGACTGATGAAATCTTCCAAAGTTAGAATGAAGTCATCTGAGGACCAGAACAATTTGTATTGACTGGATGGAAATTTAGTCCACCTACTTCTTTAACTTATATTAATGCATGAATCTTGAAGAGGTTCTTTCCCCGAGTTGTTATTTCCAGTCCCTGTGTGATGGTCTTAAGGGACTTGCTTTAGAGATTTGTCCAGGAAAATGGCTCACCCAAGTATAAAGGTTTGGCCTCGCTGCAGGAAAAGTGAGGAACTGTAAAGTGCTCCTGATTGCTGCAGTATGAGCACTGTATACATACACTGGCCAGTCTGGTGAGGTCTTCATTATTTGTAATGAATGCTTGCTTCATGAACATGTTGTGGGGAAAAACCTCTTTCTCGTGGAACGATTTGGGCCTTGGAGGCAAGTGTGCTTTTCCTTAGGCAGAGTGATTAATTATGAACCAGAATCAGAAGGAAACTGCCGAATTAAAAAAAAAAAATCAAGACACAGGCCATTAGGAATTTTACTTAAAATTATAAATGTATTGATAGTTGAACTAGGCCTTAAGTTCCATGAAAAGAGTTTTTAACTGCTTTGTTTACTGCTGTATTCCTAGTGTCCAAATCAGTTTTAGGCACTGAGTTCGGTGCTCAATAAATTATTTGTTGACTGGAACAAAAGCTTATAGATGTCCTAAACTCTCTGTTTCAAGGATAGGAATAGGCCTGTCAAGGCCAAAGCATTAGGATAACGATATCATTAGGATATCATTAGTTTGGTGATGGTACAAACCAGTGCTTCCCAAAATGTGTTCTATGTCACATACTTCCCAGAACCTCAGGTGTTAAAAAGTTAAACATGCTTCTTTTTTAGACTGCTGATACGGTGAATTACACTTATTGATTTGTGAATGTTGAATCAACTTGGCATTCCTGGGATAAATCCCAGTTGATCAGGATATGATCTCCTTTTAAAATATTGATGTTAGTATTTTGTTAAGGAGTTTTGGATCTATGCTTATGAAGGCTATGGTTTTGTAGTTTTGTTTTCTTCTGGTGACTGGTTTTGACACCAGGGTAATGTTGGCTCATAGAATGAGCTGGGAGGTGTTCTTTCCTCTTTTTTTCTGGAAGAGTTTGTGTAGATTTGGTATCATTTCTTTAGATAGTCAATAGAATTCTCTAGTGATGCCATCAAGCCTGGAGTTTTCTTTGGGGAAAGGTTTTTAGCCACAAATCCAATTTTTAAAATAGAGATAGGACTATTCATGTTATTTATTTATTCTAGTGAGCTTTGGTAGTTTGTATCTTTCAATGAATTTGTCCATTTCATCTGAGTAGTCACATTTATTGGCCTAAAGTTGTTCAAAATATTCCCTTATTATCCTATTAATATCTTTAGGATATGTAGTGATGTTCCTCTCCTCTCTGATTCCTGATGTTGGTAACTTGTATCTTCTCTGTTTTTCCTTTTTTTCCCCCCTAGATCAGTTCTACTAAATTTTTGTCAATTTTATTGATATTTTCAGAGAACCAGCTTTGGCCTCTTTTGATTTTCTGTGTTATTTTTCTGTCTTCAATTTCACTGATTTCTGCTCTTATCTTTATATATCATTCTTTCTGCTTGCTTTTAGGTTTAATTTGCTCTTTCTTTTTTAGTGTCTCACCATTTGTTTAAATGTGGACTTCCAATGCTGATTTACTGCTCATATAAGTATATCTGATTTCCATTTGTTATATGTTCTGTTCTGTTTTCCCCCATATGAACTTTAGACTAAAATCATTGAAAACTTAACATTAGCAAATGAAAAAATCTTAATTGCAATCAAAGACATAATACTTTAATTTATTATAGATATTTCTGCCCATCAGAAACTGAAATATGAATATTATATAGTATTGGATATAGTATATCCTTGGTGACTTTGAACCTTAATAACCAAACAGCTTTGCTAAAATTCTAGGTTGGTTTTTCTTCAGTTGCTATGCCATTCTCTTTGCATATACATATTTTTTAGTCTGTGTGTATTTGAGTAATTTTCTCTGTCATTTTAAGGAGAAATAAGCTTCTACGAGCCTTTTGTTGATGGACTAATTTAATTGTATCCTGAAGGAAATATTTTGAAAGCCCTTAGAAATTCTTCTTTTAGCACTGAGTTGGTCTTCAGACCTACAGTTCAACCCTTACAAGAATTTATTTTTCATTTTTAGGTTTTTGTGAAGGCATAATGTACATACAGTAAAATATACGACTCTTAAGTATACAGCTCAGTGAATAAATTAAAACCACCACCCAGATCAAGATGCTAAGAGAATTCTTAGTGCTTTGGGGAACAGTAAAAGGTTGATCCTTTTACTATATTTTACATTCATTAGAAACTCTTATTTATAAACATAGTATTCTGTTAATCAGCAAACTATAAAACTAGGGAAAACATTAAAAAAAGTGACCCCCTCCCTTCAGGGAAAAAAAAGACAGAATAGTTAATAGGGCTTCTGAGGAAAGATCAAAGGATTGAGGGTTTTGTTTGTTTGATTTTGGTCAGGAGAATGGGTAATTTTTTTAATATAAAGGGTTTCAGATTATAAAGAATTAATGTGGATGGTTCTGAATGGTGGTTTAGAGGCTGAAACGTGGTGAAATGGGTTTGAATTAAAGGAGAGAGTTCGTCTAAATATTGGAAAAACCTTTTTGACATTTTGATGCCAAAATCGTAAAATTGTGTGAAGTCTGTGAATGGCTAGAGACAGGTTTGGACCCATCCTTCTAGTTGAAAAGCATATAAGATTCTGTGACCTACATCTAATGGCACTAGAACATTCACTTGGTCATGTCTTGAGTTTGGTTTTATTTTCTTTGTCTAGAAGATTAAGATTGCGGCCCTGCGCATGTATACTAGCTGTGTGGAGAAAACTGACTTCGAGGAATTCTTTCGAAGTAAGTTACTATTTTTGATAGTTGTGAAAAGGAAAATAAATCTACTTTTCATTTTTATGATTGTGTCTTGGTAGGATCGGGTTTTTTTTTAAGTTACTAGTAAAACAGTTTTTCCTGAACAAAATGTATAATAAAAGCTGCTTATTTTTCTCTTTTAATAGAATAAACAAAGGCCAAAAGAACCCTATAAATAAGACATTTTAACAAGTTTGAAAAAAGACCTAAAAATTTGTCCAGTACTTTGACATCATCATTCCCCCTTGTCCACACATGCATCTTTTTACATAAGAGTGTACTCAGCGTAAACACATCCTGTTTTACGTTCTGGATGTTTTACTCAGTATTTTTGACATGAACTTCTGCCCAATCATTCCTCTTTTATTTCTAGTTTATAATTGTTTTAGTTAACCCTGGAATATGCCTCATGATTTTTCTTCTTTCTGTAGAAGGACTGTTGAGTCAAAAGGCACATATAATTTTATTTTTATCCCATTGATAAATTGCTTTCCAAAAGTGTTTTACTGGTTTATATCATCATCACTAGCAGTTGATTATATCAATACAGTATTCATTTTGTTAATGTAAACTGTTGTAGTTATAAACATGTCATTTAAAGCAGATACTTATAAAGTCATTGGGAAAGTTTAAGCTGTTTCCAGTTCCACAGATTTTGGAAGGAAATGTGTTCTGTGCACATCTGTGGTAACAGTCATTATCCTCAAAGCAACAAACACTTAACTAAATATACTTGATATTTTTCATGGACAGCCAATAATTATATATAATTACGTTAACAACAATGAAGAAAGAGATGAAGTTTTGATTATTTAATAACTATTTTGTTTTTTTTAAATTAAATGCAAGTTTTGTCATTTTTACTATTTCAGCAGATTGGTACAATATTTCATTGGAAACTTAAAATACTGTGCTGAGTTGTAATCCTAATTTAGTATCCACCTTCCTTCCATTTCTTATTTACTCATAGTCAGGAAAGAAAACTTTCCTCCTTCTTTTTTAATCTCTAACAATTTCTTACTTTAGGAGAAATTAGTCTGAAAGGAGAAAATAATCTTTCTCTACCTGATGAAGAGACTATTAATATTAGAAGCTGGATTTTTCTTAAGTGGTTTCTTGAATCCATGTGCTCAAGTATTTTTCATCAGATCTTTTTAAAACCTCATCCTAAAAAAAAAAAAAAAAAAAAAAAAACCTCATCCTACACATCTATTTAATATTAAATAACTCATAAACTTTTTATAATTATTTTGAAAGGATGTTTACTAGCTATCTTTGTTTAGCTAATCCTCATTATTGAAGATTCTTGAATAATGAGACTATTATTACATATTTAAATTAATATATCATGCTTCAATTTATAATCTGTTGTAAACTACTTATAAAAATAAAAGTTCATTAAAATTATTAACTATTATATTTTAATAATTCACACTTACATGGTATGCTTTTACTTTTGTCTCATTTAGGAATTACAAAACATGTGAGACCGGAAGGGCTTGTATTCTTATTTTCATTTTTCTTTTGTTTTCATAAACAACTGAAACTTATAAAAAGGCTAAGTGATTTGCCCAAGGTTGCTTAGTCAAGCCTTGATCCTGTGTCATCTGTCTTAAAATCCAGGAATTTTTCTACTATAACATATTGCCTGTGAATGAAAATAACTGCAAAATAGAAATTGTAATCCATTTTAATATTTTTGTGTTTTATAATTTTTTGTATTTTACAGTTTTTTTTTTAACTTAAAAATTTTTTATTTATTATTATTTTTGGCTGCGTTGGGTCTTCGTTGCTGCACATAGGCTTTCTCTAGCTGTGGCGAGTGGGGGCTACTCTTCGTTGTGGCACGCAGCCTTCTCATTGTGGTGGCTTCTCTTGTTGTGGAGCACGGGCTCTAGGCGCGTGGGCTTCAGTAGTTGTGGCACGCAGGCTCAGTAGTTGTAGCATGCGAGCTCTAGAGCGCAGGCTCAGTAGTTATGGTGCACGGGCTTAGTTGCTCCATGGCATGTGGGATCTTCTTGGACCAGGGCTCGAACCTGTGTCCCCTGCATTGGCAGGCGGATTCTTAACCACTGCGCCACCAGGGAAGCCCTATTTTATAGTTTTTAAATGAGACCTACCTCTGTGAGATGTTCTGTTAGTATTGTGAGCTGATGTTTATGTATATTAGAGTGTGTACATCTCAGTGAGCTTTGTCCTAGCCTTGCCCTTTGAAGTAGTTATCTGATGTCACATTTTTCAGTGAGACCACTCTTACTTCAGGTTTTCTAAGACTCACTTTGAGAATTACCTTTTAGACCTATATCATGTTCCTTTGTGTTATGCTCCATTGTGGTCCATCTTTGTCATTTGTGGTTAGATTAAATTTCAGAATCAAACCAAAGTGGTTCCAAACTGTGGCCAGTGAATAAAAAAAAAGGGAGCAAGTCTGAAAAGTACCATTTAGAGGCAGATAAAGAATATCTGTAAAATAATGAGCCTGACTTTCTTGCACCTTGGATTCTAAAGAGTAGGCCAGACAGGTTTGGGGTAAAAGAAGAGAATGTGTATAGATATATTGCTTTCTAAGATTACATCTTTAAAGTGGCTATTGCTCCCTTCGATTTTTGGTCTTTTAGGGCTTGACTTTTAGAGTCCTGAGAATTCAGTAGCTTTTTAAAAGGATAGAGAGTCCCAGGTAGCTGGTCAGTGTCATTCTCACTCTTCCAACAAAAGTGAGACCAGTTATATTTTATGAAGATTGAGTTTCTTTACTCAGTAAACAATATGCCTATCAGCCTCTTGGACAGGCCCTCACAAAATGCCAAAGTTATAGATACTCTGTCATCTCAGAGCCAAAGTGTTCAGACGTCTTGATCCAGAGACCTAGATATTGGGGATTCTGACTGGTGAGATACCTTAAGAGCCAACTCTTGTTTCCAAGATGTTCTGATGATGTCATTGTGTCATAAATGAGTGTACCCTCTGTGAGCACACAGTGTTTGCTAACTGGTCTTTTGGAGATCATTTCTGTTATGAAGAGCACTTAGGGGCAGAGGCGTCCAGCCAATCAGTAAAGCTTGTGTTTAATACCACACTGTTGTCTGCAGACTGCTTTGTTTTTAGCCCTTAAGAGTTCATACTTTGGAGAGGAGGCTCCTTAGTGAATAAATTTTGAGTTAATAAAATTGAGGTTCTACCTTTCTTTCTGCTACTAATACTCAGGTATCAAATATATCAATTTTGTGTAAGTATATGATAAATATATTTTTTAAAACTTGAAGAAAAAAAAGATTGAGGTTCATCATTTTATTGATGCAGTCTTAAATAGTGAGTTTTTTCAAAGATAATTTAAACCCTAGTGTTTAAACAATTAACTAAAAATCAATAGTGAATATTTATTGAGTACCTATTAAATACTAACTACTTTGTTAAATGTTCTACAGGCCTTATCTCATTTAATCCTCACAAGAATCCTGTAAGGTAGGTTCTCTTGTTTTCCCATTTTTACAGAGAAGAAAACTGAGGCACTGAGAGGTAAAGTAACTTTGCCCAGAGTCATATACCAAGTAAGAGGTAGAGTTAAGGTTTTTGTTTGTTTGTTTGTTTTTGCGGTACGCAGGCCTCTCACTGTTGTGGCCTCTCCTGTTGCGGAGCACAGGCTCCGGATGCGCAGGCTCAGCGGCCATGGCTCACGGGCCCAGCTGCTCCGCGGCATGTGGGATTTTCCCAGACTGGGGCACGAACCCGTGTCCCCGGCATCAGCAGGCGGATTCCCAACCACTGCGCCACCAGGGAAGCCCTAGAGTTAAGGTTTTGAATCAGGATATCTGACCCTGGTGTCTGCGTTAAACAAACAACTATGTTAATACTGCTGCTCCATAATAGTAATGAATTATTTAATTTTATCCAACTTGATGTTGTGGAGGAAAGTACCTAGCCTCAGAAAATAGTGCACTGAGTGTGTACTGGAGCAAGAGTGTGATCATGGCAAGACCCTATAGCAGGTTTTAACTTTGAAGTGTTTAAAGACATTTCATGAAGCTAAAGAGTCTGCTGTGTTGTTGAGTTGCTCACAGTCAAACTTTCAGCGGTCTTGTTTTTTAGGGCTTTACCCTGTGGGTTTCTGTTCTGACCCCAGTGGGTACAGGGAGTCAGTCATATGCCAGCTTTTTTCCCATCCTCAGCCCTGAGCTGACCCCCGGAGGGAAAATTGTGACCCAAGTCCAGTTGCTGGCCTGTCTGTCTGTCTGTGCTTTCCAGCCGAAGAACTGATTCCCTCTTTGAGAAAATTGGAAAGGCTCCTGGAGGCTGCTGGGAAGCTTTGATGTAGAGGTAGCAACTGAACAGATTGTCCTTTAGAAGCAGCCAAATTTCATTTTCCAGATTGAAAGACAGACTTCCAAGAAAACTTTTCTTTTTAATGTTTTGTTCTAGCATCCAAAAAAGACCCAACTTTAGATCCGGGCTTGAGAGTTTCTCATGGCTATTCTTGTTCTAGGTGGAGGGTGGTTGGCCCACTCTCAGATGGCATGTGTCTTAATAGCTGAATGGCTAGCCAGGCTAGCCTTCACCTCCCTCCTGCTGGGCTCCAAGAGGAAGTCCACTTGACAGCTGCTGGGCACCTCCCAGTAAGCTCACCAGCATATTTTGGTGTCATTTTGTGACAGACCTGGACTGAAATCCCAGCCCAGCCACTAGCTTGTTAATATTGTGGCTGCCTGCATGTTACTTAGCCTTTTCGAGCCCTGTTTCTTTATCTCTAGAATGAGGCTTATAATGCCTTCCCTCAGGGTTAAAGTGAGGATTAAGTGAGATAATGTATTGACATGACTAACGGTGGACCTGACAGGAAGTATGGACCCTTAGTGAATGTTAGTTTCTGATACTAGTATTAGAGAGGCAGTTAGCGATTAAGCCAACAGTGTATGGAATCAAACAGATCTGAATTTGATCCCAGATATCTCATTTCATAGCTGTGTGACCTTGGGCAATTGTCATGGTCTCTCTAAGTCAGTTTTCTCACCTGTCAAATGCGGATAATATCAATACCCACCTCTTAGGAATGTTAGGAGGAGTCATTGAACTAATGCTTGTAAGGTACCTATTATTTCTGACACATAGTAAGCACACAGTGAATTACAGCTCTTTATTATTATTGGCGTTGTTAGTGTACCTCACAGGGGTCCTGCTCTGTGTTTTCTATCTTAGTGGCCCCTATTTGTTATCATTTAGTACATTGTATACTTCGTTTGCTGAAAGGCAGAAGATACTACTTCCTTCTTGAGTCATTACTCCAAAGGACAGATTCTACTCTAAGGGCCCAAGTTTCCCACTGATTCTCTTATTTATTGATAAAAATTTATTTGTTTTTATTTAGTTTTGGCTGCGTTGGGTTTTCACTGTTGCACGCGGGCTTTCTCTAGTTGTGGCGAGCGGGGGCCACTCTTCATTGTGGTGCGTGGGCTTCTCATTGCGGTGGCTTCTCTTGTTGTGGAGCACGGGCTCTAGGCTCGCAGGCTTCAGTAGTTGCGGCATGCGGGCTCAGTAGTTGTGGCTCGCGGGCTCTAGAGTGCAGGCTCAGTAGTTGTGGTGCATGGGCTTAGTTGCTCCGTGGCATGTGGGATCTTGCCGGACCAGGGCTCGAACCCATGTCCCCTGCATTGGCAGGCGGATTCCTAACCACTGCACCACCAGGGAAGCCCTCTCTTTTTTCTTTATCCTCTTGCTCCAGCTTTCTCCCTGCCGTGTAATAAAGAGGGCATATTCTGAGGGGGACCCCTCATCCAGCCAGAGGCATTTCTTAGAGATCTGAGAATTGAGACGCTTGGATGTCTAAGCCCTGAGCTGAATTTTGGTTTCTTAAACCGAGGAGAAACGCTACCAGGTTTGTCATTCCTGGGGGTGATGAACAACCTTTCATTAGATATTATCTGCTTTCTTATTCAATTGTAACTCCCTAGAGTCCTGCTTCTTTCTTCTGATCATTTATTTTGGTTGAATCATTTAGCATACCCACTGGGTCACCTTAGAGAAAGAAAACAGGAAAGGGAGATGGACAAGAAGAACTTAGATTTCTCAGCAGGGCTCAAGTGAAAAAAAGCCTCTAGTTAAGTGGGGTAGGTAAGGTGGTGTCTGCCTATCTTTCCAGAAGAATTGGAGACCAGGAGGGGAAAATAACATTGAATCAGAGTTGGAAGGAATTATAAAGATCGTCCAGGCCACATTATACAAAGTGAGAAAACTGAGGCTCAGAGAAGAGAAGTGACTTTCCCAAGTCCACACAGCAAGGTGGTAACAGGGCTGTAACTAGAAGCCTGTTTGTCTGACTGCATTCAGTGCTTTATCAACCCATGGGCTTGCCTTGTGGTTCCATTGGCCTCCTCTGTGATAGCATAATGAGAGAGCACTGTGATTACCATATATTTTAGTTGAACAAATTCCTACCGATATTTCAAATATAGTCCATATGCCTCTTCTAAACCTTCACATATTTATACTTTATTGTTATTTTCTAGGGTGTCAGATGCCTGATACATTCAATTCATGGTTTCTTATAACTCTACTTCATGTCTGGTAAGTGAGCAATTTAAGTGAAGTCACCAAATGTTTTTTTTTTTTTTTAAAACACTGCTGACTTGTTAAGGTATAGCCTTCAGCAGGGCTGATTATATGAAATCGCAGTTGTTCAGGCATTAAAAGCTGTTCCTTTCATTTTAATAACTGGTGTCTTGTAGCACATTTTTTTATTAAAGGTCAAAGCATAGTCCCAGAAAGAAACTAATATTTGTAGGATTTTCTCAAAGAACACCTAACCCAGTGAACAATGCTATCAGTATCTGTAAGAGACCCTATGAGCTTGGGTGGAAAATTCTTTCCCTTCGCTGTTTTAGGAAAGTTCACATTTACGTAAAAGTGGTTTGAATTGTGAGCATCCGTGGTCATTTTCATTGCTGGTCATCAGAAACCTATAACAAATTATAGCACTGACATTTACGCCTGTACCTCTAAAATGTGCATACAGGTTAGATTCATGCCAGTTTCGTTGCATGTAAAAATATTTAACACCTTAAACAGTGTATTTTTTCTTCAGCTGCAAATTAAGTAGCCAAAAAAATCAATTTTTCATCTAATGTTACACAGTATTAAAGGTCAGAAGGATATAGGAGAGACGTTGAAGTGGGGGCTGGGGACTATTTATTGAACTGCCAGATCTTGGGAAAGTAAATTCTTTAGAACTAAGTTTACTACTTTGACCGTAGTATCTGAGGAACGTGGGGAATGGTTGCCCTGTCAAAAGGACCCTTGTTTGAGACTGCCTTCAGCTGAGCTTTGCATCACAGGACTGACTACTATATAAAGACTTTTTGGTTTTGATCACCTCTGAAATATTTCTTCTGAACTCACATAGTCAGTGAGATTGGCTAAGGGGCCTAAGGTGGCAGTTCATGTTGTTTTTTCCTAAGCCGGTAGTTTGTTGAGTGTACACTGTGTCCTGGGCAGTTAGTAAGCTATGTCAGGAGGCTCACAGTCTAGTGAGGGAGATAAGACATATATAATAGTCAGTTATAAATTGGACTGGCTAAGTTCTATAATAAATCTGAGTAAGTAGTGCCTGTAGGATCACAGAGGAAGCTGCAACTATCAAAACCCTTGAAATGTGCCATGTCTTTTAGTCAGGCAGCTAAGAAGGCCAACCACCTTCTGTCTGAATGGCGATGGTTAGGAAAAGGTTCAGGGAGGGCAGCTGGATGTACTGAGAGGAAAACTACTTTTTCAAGAGGAGAGGATTGCAGAGGTGGCCCTGTGGAATTACTCACTGGAAAGGTGGGAGGGATGAGAGGAGGCTAGGCTGTTCCCAGAGGAGCTCAAAGATAATATTCAGAGTCAGAATGAAAGACTCTTTATTGCCCAATAGCCAGAGGTATCAGAGTGTTAGAGGGAGTGGATGGCAAAATAAAAAATATAATCCTTGTGACCACATCCCAACATCAATACCTGACTACTAGCAGCTGGGAGAACCTTGAAACTACTTGTAGTTCTTTCCAGTTAGCCACCATTTCCAAATGTGCCTGCTGAGCCTTCCTTGCTGAGGTTGGTTTAATTTCTCAGAGGAGTGGGGAGTACCACCACCAGTTAAGTAGGGGGAGGGAGGCCTGTCTATGCTTGGTGTCCCCTCCAACCTTCCTCCTTGGTTCTCATGATCTGCGGGCTTCGGTGGGATGAATCAGCAAACTAGTATTGTGTTAAGGACTGGGGGGCACTGGAGAGTAGGATATGACATGGTGTGCACCTTCAAGAAAATTAGTCGAGTGGAAAACAGGCACAGTACAATTGCCTGTAATGGATGGCAATGAAAAAAGTGCTGTGCCCAAGGCATAAGCAGATACTATGGAAGGATAAGGAGGTGTGACTAAATCCAAATTTGGTGGACGAGGGAGTATGTATTGGATAAAGAGTTGCTCTGTGGTAGAGGTGACATTTGAGATGTACCATGAAGGGTGAGTAGAATTTCTGTCAGAGAAAAGGGCATTTGAGTTGAGGGAATTATTAGGAGCAAAACATAGAACATGTACAAGAACATGGAGTATTTGAGGGCAGCCAAGTTGTCTGAAGCACTCAGGGCTGGTTTGTGGAGGAATGTAGTGGAAAGGGTCACCAGGAAGTTACTTTAGTGTCCAATTGTGCTATGATCCTCCAAGAAGAATTGGGGAAACTCTCTTCCAGGGGATAGGATTCTTAGAGGGAATAAGGGATCCACCCCGAGTCTGCAGAAAAGCTATGCTCTTCTAAGTCCTGTTTTCTTAGCCCGAAGCTCCAGGAGGGTAACTGAGGGATCACCAAATCCGGTATTACAGGGCTCAGTGGACTTGCTAGGGATGTGCAGGGTTGAAATACCTCCTGTGGGTGGTAGTGTGAGGGAGAGGTGGGGAGGCTTAGAAAGCAGTCATAAAAGTAGAATCCCCGCCCCCCACGGTGAAAAAAAAAAAAACCCACAAAACTAGAATACCCTGGCAGTGGACTTTACAGAAAGCTTGCTTAGGTTCCCAAGGGTGATGACTCCCTGTTGGTTCTCAGAATAGAGACAGGATTTCTCATATCCTGTTAGTTCCCTGGAAGAGGTGTTGATGTTTCCCTTATCCTGTCTGCTTTCTCTGGTTCCCAAGTTTTTATGTGTATTGGGATTTAGGACTGGGACCCCTCCAGTTCCTAGAAGGCCCTTATCAGTTGTGTATTCTTGTGAGCTTGCAGCTTCGGTGACTATGTGTCCTTTGTCTTTGCTGAACAAGATTAGTATTCACCATGGCTACTGAGAAAATGCTGAGAGAGGTTGCTGTGTGGGGTTTCCAGCATTCCCATGTGGACTTGATAAAAGCCAGCCTCCTCCTTTGTTCCCTGTCTGGGACAGTGGCATTGTGATCCATTCAGGTACCCACACCAGAAACCTGGGAAGCCTCCTTGACTTTTCCCTCACTCCCTTCATCTGGTCAGGCACCAGTTTCACCATCTGAAACTTTTTTGACCATGACCCATAGCAACAAATGCATTTTACCTTGCAATCCAGAACACACACATGCATCTGACACAAAAGTTTTATAAAACTTATCCTTACAATGTCAGATGATCTCTGATATTTTCTACTCCATTTGAATTCATTTAAAACAGAAATTCAAGATGTCACCCGCTAAATTGATTTCACTGGGTTACAAGTAACAGTACCTGAAAACTGGTGTTTGGTCTCCAACTTCCCTCTTCCTGTGCCATCGGTCTTCTCAATACAAATTGGATTAGTATACACACGCTCTCTCCTTAATATTCTCCATTGTTCTCAGGATAAAGTATGTTTCCTAGCATGGCATTCATATCCCACCAAATATGCCACCTTTACCACTCTCATCTGGTGCCGTTCTAGGTACCACTACCACCGTCACTCCCTCCCCTGCAAGAAAAAATTAAACTATGTAATAGCAATTTCAGGTCTTCTGCACAAAGCTTTCTTCTGCCTAGAAAGTCCTTCTCCTTCCTCTCCACCTGACAAACGCCTATTTTTTGTTCAATATCCAACTCAGATATCTCTGCTTTGAAGCCTTCCCTTCCCTCTGAAGGCAGAGTTAGTTCCTCTTCTGAGTTCCTTTAATATTTTTGATACCTCTCTTATAGCACTCGTCACATAACATTTTTATATTTTATCATATATGTATCAATCTTCCTTGTGGATGGTGAATTTATTGAGGCCAAGAATTATATTTATTTTCCTTTTGGAGAGATATGAAAATGAGGTATTTCTTCAGCTCAATAAATGTTGATTAAATAATTTATGGCCTCAGATCTGACTTGGCTCCTATGGCAGTTGGAAGGTTCGGGGCCACTGCCTGTTAGTGGCAAAAGCTCTGCACCTACTTAAGTTTCCCTGGGGGGTGAGATATATGTAGGTAGAATTTATGTTGGTGTTCTAAGTATTAATAGATTTGCAGAGACCCCCATTTTAAAATTTGTCATGAACACTAGTACGTTATAGATACAGAAATTAATTTTAGAAAATGGAATGGAACAAATAAAATTAGAATATGCCTATGATGGAGGTAGAGTGGAGAGGAAAATGCAGTTTGTATTTTTAAAAATTATTTTAAAGTCAGGTATATCATAAATATAATAACTACTGGGTCCCTTACAGTACTATTTTAAAAATTATTTACTTATATTATCTCACACATTCTTATAACTGCTTTATTCCTGTTTACATGAGAGATCAAAGACTGAGAGCCGTCAGAGAGCTTGGCCACAGAGCTAGTTAGTGCATGGTAGAGAGGAAATTCCAGTATGGGTCTGGCTAACTTCGAGTTGCTTTAGGTTGCTTTCCTCATTGGTAACTAAAACTACTGACGTATCTAATTAAATAATTATTTATTAGTATGAATAATATTTAATATTAGTAATACTATTTATTACTTAGTTAAGTACCTGCTTATTCTTAAACATAAATCCATAAAATTACAGCATTTGTTTTCTAATTGAACCTACGGTATGCAGCAGATTTGTTCCCTGCCCTCATAGGGCTGAGGGTGTGGGAGAAAAACCTGGAAGAAATCATTAATAAAATACAACTGGGATGGGTGCTGTGAGAGTAAGTGACAGGGCTCTGTGGGGGAAGAGGGATATATAACTTAGTTGAGGGGGTGTGGCTCACTCAGGGAGGGCTTCACTGAAGAGATGACATTTAAACTGACCCCTGAATAATGAGTAGAAGTTAGCAAGTCAAAGAGTGGATGAAAAAACATTGCAGGCAGTGGGACCTCATGGTTTTCCATCTTTTTACCAGCAGAGCCCTTTTTATAGCTGAGGTTTTATGCTCAGCCACAGTGTATGAATAGATAAAAGGATTGCTAATTGGGTTGAAGAAGTGGGAATGACCTCACTTCAGGTCTTCCCAACACGCCCACTGGTAAGGGACCCTTACGTAGCTCCCTGGAAACTCAGAGCACAGTTTAAAAACCGCAGATCTAGTCCAGCTCCCTCATTTTACAAATGGGGAGATGACCTTGGCAATTTTAAAGGATTTTTCACAGGCCTCTTTATCAGTAATGGAGGATCCAAGACCCAAATCCAAAACTGACTCTGCGAACTGCTCCTTCTGCAACACTTTGCTTCCTGTGTGATTGTCCCCTTTCGGTGGTTGTGGGATGGGAGTCTGTGGCCCTGAATTTGAACTGCATACCACCGACCAGCAACTGTGTTTCTTAGCACTCACTGTCTGTGTCCTGGGAGAGGCAACAAGTAAACCTGAAAATAGTACAGGGTGCCAAGGGCCGTGTTTGATAAGCAGACATACAGATCTTATGGAGCACAGGGAAGGCAGGCAGCCTGGGGATAGTCAAAGAAAGTAGTTGCATTGGCCCTCTGGGGTCTAGAACTAGAGGACATGGGGTCTTGAGGAGTTATTAGGAGAGGAAGAATTAATTGTAAACTACTTTTTAAGATGTCCTAAGTGAGAAAGAAAGATGAGAGGATGATCACTAGAGGAAGAAACAGGATGGAGTGGGGAAGCATTTTGTTATTTGTTTTTTGTTTTAAGATGAGGAAACACTAGAACATTTTTATAAGCCTAAGGGAAGAAGCCTCTGGGAACGAAGAGAAAGAAGTAAAGTATGGAGACGGAAGGGGTTGGAAAACAGACTGGGTCCAGTCTCAGTCCAGCCAGAGAACTGCGCTGGCAGACACTCCTGGCCTTTTCAAGAGGGCTCTTTAACACCACCACAGCAGTTCTGATGTAGCTGTAGGGCTTTCGAGCTCATGCTGGATTCCAGCAGCTCCAGACCTGCTGTATATGGTGAGCCCGGGCCATGTGCACATCCTCTCTCTGCCTCCCCCAGCCAGAGTCACTCTCTTTAAACCACACACACACACACACATGTAGCTTTTTTCCCAAACCAAATGCCTATGCAGCATCATTTTACCAACATTGCACAACCTAAGAGCACTGGTACCTGCTCCCCAGGAGCTTGTTCGTTATATTGGATCTGACAGGCAGGCCACAGGCCAGGTGTAGCTCTTGGAGGAGGCTCTCTGTCAGGTGAGATGGCTTAGGGAAGTGCCTTGCCCCACTTGTCTGTTTGCCCACAGACTGTCCTGTGGCCCCCATGCTCCCCACATAAAGGGTAGGCTTGGTGGGGAGGGAGTTTAGGAAACCATGTGGAGATAGCCGTGCACACAGCCCCAGGAAAGGGTCAGCGTGCCAGCTCACAAATAAATAAACTCACTCATTAGCACACTGCTGAGACTTGAGTGTGGCCGTGTCAGCTCTGCTTTCTTGGCCCCAGCCGGTGGCGGAGTAAGGCAAACAAGCTGTGTGAGTGTCCCTTTGGGATTCCTTCATAGCAGCCAGAGTGACAAACCTGCCCAAGTGCCCACTAGTCTTCACTGAATTCAAAATCAGATCCTCTCTGAGCGGCTTATAAACTACCATGAGGGAGAAACAAGACCAAAACACAACTGGCATTGTCAGAAGGCCCAAGCAGAGCAAGTGAGACAGCATGCTGAGAGCTGCCAGGACATGGCAGGAGGTCAGAGTCAGGAATAACAAGAATTCTTCCTTCCCAGATTTAGGCAGAGAGGAGGAAAGCGTGGCTAGGAAACTCTCCTTCCTTTGAACTCTGCAGGCAGTGTTGTCTTCCTCCGAGTCTGACCTAGCTGGAAGAGGCCCTTGGAGCTGTGCTGTCACAGGATGGGGAAGCAGTCAATACTGACACTGCCCTGGGAGGCACTGTGGCTTGAGGGAGAGAGGGGGAGCCCAGGCTTCACTCCAGCTCCCCTCTCCTTCACTGAGCAACCTTCAGGTACTTAACCTCCTCAGAGTGTCAGTTTTCTTTCCTGTGAAATGGGGACAGTTATACTTAGATGGTGATGTACGTTGAAAGAGATAGTGAATGAAAATGCATCTTACAGTGACAAGTCTCATATTAGAGGACTTAATAGACGGTAATAATCATTATTACTATTTGCCATAAGGCAAAATTTAAATCTTAGCCCTTTATATTTTGAGACTCCTAGTGAATGAGTCTTTCTTCCCTTTCCCCCTGTATTTTAGATATTAGAGAACCATCAGACTAGGGTTTTAACACTCCTTTTTTTCTTTACTTTGCTAACTGGGTTATTTGCTTTCCTTATATGTAAAAGAGATCAGTATTATTTATGAGGCACTGGAATCACTGAGAGACAAGGATAGTACTGTGAAGCTCAAAACCTCAATAATAAATTGTGGGTTAAGAACATCATCAGACTCGGGAGGGGCAACTGGAATTGCTCCTAAACAGAGGGTGGTTGATGCATAGATTAAGTCTATACTCGGAGTAGGTACTAAGTAGATACTTGTTAATGAATGATTAAATTAATTATTTAATACAAGAATTTAAAAATTACTAGATTGTCTCTTTCTAAAAAGACTAAAAACTAGACTTTATTTTTTAGAGCAGTTTTAGGTTTGAGTGGAATATTGTAAAGTTTCTTTTTAAAGTTTCTTTTGCATCCTTAAGGGCAATTTTTTTTTTTTTTTTTTACACGGACCTCTCACTGTTGTGGCCTCTCCCGTTGCGGAGCACAGGCTCCGGACGCGCAGGCTCAGCGGCCATGGCTCACGGGCCCAGCCACTCTGCGGCACGTGGGATCCTCCTGGACCGGGGCACAAACCCGTGTCCCCTGCATCGGCAGGCGAACTCTCAACCACTGCGCCACCAGGGAAGCCCAAGGGCAATTTTTATTATGTTTTAGCATTGAAGTCTCCCCTCTCCCCCTTCCTCTTTCCCCCCAGAACAGCTCTGAAATTATGAAGTTTAATCAGTAGCAAAATGTAATTTGACCCCTCAACATTTAATTTAAGCATTTATTATGAGGAATACATCCGTGATGTAAATTGAAGTAAAGCTGTCCTGATCTTTTATTTAAACCTAGTATTCTCAATTGTGGAATAGTTTACTTAATGGCTCAAATATTATTGTATGGTCAGAGCCTGTGACACGTGTTGGCTTTGTTTTGTAGGGGGTACCAGGACCATCAAATCTTTTTTGTTTACCATTTTGAACTTGTTTTACTCATTTTCTTTTCACCTTCCAACATACTTTAACCTATTCTGGATCATTCAGGAGGTCCTGATAACTCTTTTTCTAAAAAAAAAAAAAAAAAATTTATTTATTTTTTTGGCTGTGCTGGGTCTTAGTTGCTGCATGCCAGATCTAGTTCCCTGACCAGGGATCGAACCCGGGCCCCATGCATTTGGAGCACAGAGTCTTAACCACTGGACCACCAGGGAAGTCCCGGTTCTGATAACTCTCAACTGTATTTTGCCAGGCTGCCTTCTTTGAGTTGTACTCGTAGCTATAGCCTCCATGTTGAACTGCTGTTGTGTTTATTTTAAATACATTTTTAGGTTCTTTCCTTTTAGTCTGCCCCCAGTTACTTTTTGCTGTTGTAGGTGTGTTTGCCTCAGGTTAGCCAGTCTTTTCCCTTCTGGTATTTTATTTCTAATATGATGTTAGTTTTGAAACTTAAATTATTGCCCTTGTGAGGATTAAATGAAAAAGTAAATGGATTCTGGAAGGTTCGTTCTAGTCATTAAAAGAGGCATAAAAACAGTCTAACTCTGGGATCAGATTATCAGGGTTCAGATCCCAGCTTTGACACTTAACAAGTTTTGTAACTCTGGGCACGTTACTTCTGTAAGACTCAGTTTCCTCAGCTGTAAGGTGGGGACAGGAAGAATACCAACCTCCGATAGTTGTTGTAAGGATTAAATGAAATAATGTATCTGAATCACTTAGCACAGTGCCTGGCACGTAGTTGTGTTAGCTGTTAATTACAGCACTTGTCCATTTTTGCTATTAAAGGGTTTTTTTTTTGCTTTTTTCCTATTTCTTAGTCTTATTAGAATAGGAAAAAATTGCCAGATAAGCTGAATTCAGCCTGGATCAGATGTTACCCTAACAACTGCTAAATAAATTACTACAACTCTATTATCCTAAAAAGGGTTTCACTGGGGTGACTGTAGTATCTATGGATGGAGCACAGAGTTGGAGTTGAGATTTCTTCACCACCATCCTTCTGTAACAGATTGTTTTTTCAACATAAGAAGAGTGTGTGTAGAATGCTACCATTGTGGAAAATGGGGAGAAAAGGGAAGCTACTATTTATGTAAAAAGAGTACATATACACTAAGTTGGTATATATATATAGATTACACGTGGAAGGTTTCCTAAGAAGCTGCTAACTGTGGTTGCCTTAGGGAGAGGAACCTGGTGATTGGGAGATGTGGGTAGGAAGGGGACTTAACATTCTTTTTAACATGTGCATGTATTATCTATTCAAAACATTTACTAAACAAAGAAAGGAGTAGACTGAACTTGTAGGCTTCAAGGTTAGGTACCCTAAGAATTGACCTTCAGCTTGATCTGGACATTCCAGGCAGCTGACTGTCTAAGATGTGGGCCCCAGCCTTCAGCTATGCTTTTTCCTTGAAGAGGACAAACACAAAAGTTCTTCACAACAAGATGACTTTTCTGTCCTTAACTACCTAGAGAATTTGATTCACAAATTCAGGACAAAAATAAGTTGAGCCTTTAGTTAGCTGAGTTTGGTGATGGTGGATGAATGGGCAGCCCTGTGGATCAGAATCTTATTTTCCCAGTAGAACTCATGGTTATCTTCACTACACTTCCTGTTGATGAGAAGACTGATTGTTTTGATTTTATAACTTTATGTGAGATGAAATTTACTGTAGAACTTTATATTTGATAGTGTTTTCAAATTGTCATCAATTGTCTAACAGAACTAATTAGGTACGGTGTTTTAGGAATAATTAGAATTTGCCCTTCTTTCATTTATCAGGCTTGAATCTATATTTTTTAAGCTCTTAGTATCAGCAAAATTAGGTGCAGGTTGCAGCAAACTTTGCTGTTGCATTTCTCTCAAAAGGTAGATGTACACTTAATTTAAATTTCTGGATCAGACAATTGTAAATACCATAGTTCTACTGAAGTAAATATTCACCAAATTTGTCATTTTTCAGCCTTGGAAAGAAAGGGTTTCCAGCTGGGAAGAAAGAAAGGGTTAACTTCTGAGAGACTTATCTGTTCTTAAAGCCAAGGTCTTATTACACCCCTAATCTTATTACACCCCTTCTTCCTGAAAAACATTCAGTGGCTCTCCTTTGTCTGCTGAGTGAAGTCCAGACTTTTCAGCATGACATTTAAAAGCCCTTCATGACCTTTCTGGCATATTTTTCTGTTTCCTATACTTCCCTTCCACAAAATCTAGGTATTGTCCCTGTCCATGTGCTGAGCTTTCCATGGCCCTGTCTTTGTTCATAATGTTCCATCTGCTGGAAATTCTCTTTATCTTTTATCTGTCCACCTGCAGCTCACCTTTCCAAGCCCCAGGTACAATGTTTCATTTTCTGTGAAGCTTTCCCTGATCCCACTCAGCCAAGAGTAATCCTCTCAAACTCCATTGCACTTTGTGTTCCTCTCGGGACACTTACTGCATTCTCTCTTAGGGCTCTTGTCTCCCCTAAGGAGACCAACTGCTCCTTGGACTCTTGTTAACCATCACTCTAATCTCCACACAGTAGGAACTCAATTTATGTCCATTGAGTGAATTAAGTGTCAGTCAGCATCTTGAAAGTATCTTCAATTTGCTTTACCTTTTCAACCCAGATAACCATTTGACTGTAAGGGCTATAAAACAAACTGCTCTGAAACAAAAAACACTTCACTCCATGTTGATATAGTTAGTAAGTTTATGGTCTGAGAAAATCTGTGCCTTTTAAACCTCAGAGGGCAGGTGTATTAACAAACTACAGAATTTTCATATAAATGAAGAATTCCATTACCTCACTATTGGTGTTGTTGAATTGGCCTCTGACGACACTTAAGCATCAAAACACACAGCGTCTTTTCAGGTGGAGAGGCTAACTTTGGTTAACTTTAAGAAAAATATTATGAAAAAGGACTGTTGAACTTTCCCCAGTTTGTTTCTGCCTGGAATATGCTCTATATCATATAAAGTGGCCAAGTCTTTTTCCATGACCTGTTTTTATTGTCACAAAGTGTTATTTCTTAGGCACTAACTGGGTTCAGAGGTTACAAATTTAGAATCACAGCATCAGCAAATCCCGAGGTTGGAAGGGACTTTAGAAATCGCATAGTCAGCCTTCCATCAGATAGGTAGCTGAGTTGCAAATTCTCTACTTTTTGAGGTCATCCATTACATTATTCAAATCTTCAGAAACTCCCCTATTAGAAAGTTTTTACTTTCAGCATTCAATGTTGAGTAGTTTTTCTCCCTCTGTGACCCACCCATTCATTCTGATTCTACCTTTTGGATAAACAGTCTAATCACTTTTCTGCAATATTTAAGGCAACTGTCCTGTTTTTCTCCAGGTTAAATATCTTCTGATCTTACAACTCTTCCTCTTGTCTCTTAAAATATAATGTTCAAAACTGTCGACAGTATTCCAAGTAGAGTCTGACGTGTGCTGAATAGAACAAAAATCTCACTTTGTACATGAAGATATTATATTTGCATTACTGTTTCTAAAATCACATTAATTTGGGGGGCAACCATATCACCTTCTTGACTCCCCTTCAGTGTATACTGTCAACGTAAGCCAGTAAGGCTTTTTCACACATAGGTGGGCATGACTCACCAATCCTGTACCTCTACAGCTGTTCTTTTAGACCCAAGTGCAGGATCTAGATTTATCCCTGTTAGATTTAGCCCATTGAAACAGTCTGTTGAAGTATTTTTGGTTCATGGTTGGGTCATCCAACATATTTGTCTTCCTGCCCAGCTTCTTGCAATCTACAAATTTGATAAGTATGTTTTCTTTTCTCCATCTTAGTCATTAACAGAGATGTTGAGGCAGGCCAGGCTGGAATCATTCCATTGGACCTTACTATTGCTAGTAGATTTAAATGGGCAGGATTAATTGTGTATGGAGATAGAATTGTCGGTTTAGACTGAATACTCCATAATTATAGTAGGAGTTGTCTTTTAGGTGAGTAGTCCTATTGTAGCTGCTTAATAACTATTTAACAAGAGATAATAGAAATACGTGTGGTCATAAGAATGAGATTAGGAGCTATCTTGGAAAGTTGGTGACCCTGTTTATAGTCTTATGTAAGGTCTTAAGCAGAGAGCATTCTGGACTGATTAGAGGCAATGTGGTATAGGGGAAAGAGCCCTAAACTTGGCCCTGAGATGTTTTATTCATTTATTTATTCAGAAAATATATATTGAGTGCATACTATACTTAAGCCCTAGATATACAATGATTTTAAAAAAAACCCAGACTTGATGTCTGCCTTCAATGGAACTTACATTCTAATGGGGGAAACAATTTGATAATTATACAGATGAAATCATAATACTTTCTGTCATCTATATTCTGGACGGGTACTATCCAACAGAAATATAATGCAAGTCACACATTTAAAAGTTGCTAGTAGCTCCATTTAAAAAAGTGAAAAGAAAAAAAATGAAACTAATTTTAATAATAGGTTTTCTTTAACTCAATATACCTGATAATATTTCAACATGTAAGCAATGTAAAAAATTTGAGATATTTACATTCTTTTTTCCTGAACTAGATCTTTGACATCTTAAACTTATACCACATCTCAGTTTGAACTAGCCATATTTAAGGTGTTCAGTAGCCACATGTAGCTAGTGGCGTCCATATGGGACAGCTCAGTACTACTATACCCACCTTTATAGACTGCTCTGTGGTGTTGGGCACATCATTTTCCTTCTTTAGAACTCCTGTTTTCATCAGTAAAATGAAGGATTCAGACTTATCTTTAAACAACTAAAAGTGGTCCCTTTCATGTATGAGGGAGCCTTCTGAGGTGCTCTAAATAATCTATGTCTTGATGTGAGTGGTACTTACATGGGTGTATATTATATGTAAAAATTCATCAAGCTGTACACTTAAGATTTATGTACGTTTCAGTATTTATAGCTCAATAAAAGATTTTTTTTAATCACTTCTAGTTTTTTGATTCTGTGCCCTTTGATAAAATGACTCAGATGAGCTGACCTTCCGTGGAAATGAGTGATGTGAAAAATGCAAACAGCCAGTGACTCTTTATGTCTTCTTCCCACCCAGGATGTGTCTAGTCCGAATGAAGCAGGAAGGCCGGAGTGGGAAATACATGTGTCGTATCATAGTTCATTTTATGTGGGAGGATGTTGAGCAGCGTGGCAGAATCATGGGGGTAAGTGAATGCTATCAGATTCTGGTCCTGGAAAACTCCAATGAGGGGTTGCCTGACTGGAGTTGAAGTTTTATCTGTTCTAGAATGGCCTGATGTCAAGTGGTAATTCACCTAGTCACTTCTGCCTCTATGAAGACTGGCATGCTACAGACACTTTATTTATGTATTTGCCCACATTACCATGCTTTGTCAGTGTGAGTACATCCTATGTACAGAGATGGGATTATTAAGTCCAAATCATGGTGATAGGAGGGATGGATTTGGTAAACAGATAAAATCAAATAATAATAATCCAGTTTTAGGACACTTTGCCTTTGATACCAGTTCAGTGTGTCAGTTCACAATTAGTTTGGATGGAAAGACCCTGGCATGGGGCCTGCACTGTGCTCAAGAACTTAAAAACAAGCTTCTTGATCACTGACAACCTAGAATACTTTGGCAAGGTATCTACTGAAAAGGTACATTAGTATATTTAATAACCTGAGAAAGGAGAATATATAGTATGTATATAACAGAATATGATGACAATAGAAAGCCAAAACCAAAACATTAGGATACAATTGGTTATATAAATAGTAATCTCCTCCTTTGTGTATATTGTGTATTTTGTGTATCTAGACCGTGTTTTAGTAGATTGTAGTTCCTTGTTTTTTTCCCATATCATTGCCTCCTAGCTTGGGAGCATCTAAAGCCAAACCGTCAGACAGGGTCACAAAATGGGTTAATCTGGTTTCTTTCATTACAGCACAAAGTTCTGTGGTTTTGCGTGTATATATTTTATCATATATGATATCATCCTCTATGCACTTAAATGCAACTTTTTTTTTTACTCAACAATATATCTTAGAGATCTTTCCATGCTGCATGGGAATTAAGTGGGAGATCTCCCACGTCTTACTTTTATCTACTATAATTATTTTCACACACTTCCTGTGTTATTGTCTGATGGTATCATGTGCTCACTCTATGTGTGAAATTATAGTCTTTGAGACTAAATCATGGAAATGATGGTTGCCTGCTGAGAATCTGGATTGAGGGTATTTTCAGATTCTCATGACTTTGGAGGAAATGCATGTATAGAAAGCACAGTAGACATGAGTTCATCTTTTTATTTATTTTTTTAAATTGCTTAGTAATTTATTTATTATTATTATTTTTTTTACATCTTTATTGGAGTATAATTGCTTTACAATGGTGTGTTAGTTTCTGCTTTATAACAAAGTGAATCAGTTATACATATGTTCCCATATCTCTTCCCTCTTGCGTCTCCCTCCCTCCCACCCTCCCTATCCCACCCCTCCAGGCGGTCACAAAGCACCCAGCTGATCTCCCTGTGCTATGGGGCTGCTTCCCACTAGCTATCTACCTTACATTTGGTAGTGTATATATGTCCATGCCTCTCTCTCGCTTTGTCACAGCTTACCCTTCCCCCTCCCCATATCCTCAAGTCCATTCTCTAGTAGGTCTGTGTCTTTATTCCTGTCTTACCCCTAGGTTCTTCATGACATTTTTTTTTCTTAAATTCCATATATATGTGTTAGCATACGGTATTTATCGTTCTCTTTCTGACTTCACTCTGTGTGACAGACTCTAGGTCTATCCACCTCATTACAAATAGCTCGATTTCGTTTCGGGTTCATCTTTAGATAGCTTCACTGACATTTACATGCCTTTCTCTGGGACAGCAGACCATTAGCATTTCTGTTCATTCTAAGAAGATGATAGCATATTTCAAAGTTTTAGCTGCTGTCATCATCATCTTCTTCATCATAATCATTATAATCATCTGTTTTGGAGTTGGTATTCACCTGTGTTTGTAACTACACTCTTTGCTTCCTTCTTCATTTTTCTCACTGTCATACCTTACTGCTGTTTAGCTGCCCAGAGTGGGATCAGCAGTCTTTAAGCTCTTCAACCAGCTGAGTGTTCCACATGCCCTCAAGTACTTACTACTCAACTCTGTGGCAGCTCACAGTGGATATACAGTAGTGCTGGCAGTCTCAAATCATCCCATTTAATGATGACCAGTGATACCCCCTGGCCAGCCAAAGCCTCGGCTGACTGCCATGCAGTTACACAGTAGTTCTTCTATGAGTTAGTCTGTTTTCTTATCACTGTTGATTAAACTCTGCTGGAAGTGGGACCACTAGAGCCATGTGGACCACAGCTGTCCCCAACTGAATAGCTTAATGAGTCATAGGTTGCCAATTCCTGGACCACAGGAACCTTTTACTCTACCCCACCTCCACCCCCAAATGGATTTCCTTTGGGACCTACATATATATATCTCCATCACAAGGTTCAACAATTTGAACCTTCTCCCATGTTACTTTATAATGTCCCTTCTGCTTGACTGTATGCTATATAAAGGCACGAAACCTGTCTTATCCAGTTTTTTGTTTACACAGTAAACATTGGATAAATAAATACTTGTTGAATGAATGAATAAATTGAACTTCAGCCTCTGAAATTCTGTTTTAAAGCCAACTTATTTGTCACATAGATCATACTCGGTTTATTAGTCTCTGGTCCAGGTGTACGTCAATGCAGTCCTGCAGAAATTAGCCTTTCTTTTTTTTTTCTCCCATTTTCTCCAACCATTTTTTTTAATCTCAATTGTTCTACATATGATGCTGTTCTATAGTGAAGTGTGTTAGACCACCATTTCTCAAACTTTAATGAGCCTACAGTTCACCTGGGGATCTTGTTAAAATACAAATTCTGATTCAGTAGGTTTTCAGTGAGGCCAGAGAGTCTACATTTCTAAAAAGCTTTGGGTGATGCCAGTTCCACTGGTGGGGCTGGGTGGGGAGAGGGGCAACCACACGTTGAATAGCAGGGTTTCAGATGATCCATAATGCTCCCCAAGTATAGACTCTTAAATTTGTCTTCATGAACAGAAATGCCAAGCTCAAGTTTAGTTACAAAGACTGTAAATAAAAGATGATATAAAAATAATAGAGGGACTTCCCTGGTGGCGCAGTGGTTAAGAATCTGCCTGCCAATGCAGGGGACACGGGTTTGATCCCTGATCTGGGAAGATCCCACATGCCGTGGAGCAACTAAGCTGGTGCACCACAACTTCTGAGCCCGCGCGCCTAGAGCCCGTGCTCCGCGAGCAACAAGAGAAGCCACCACAGTGAGAAGCCCGCGCACTGCAGCAAAGAGTAGCCTCCGCTCGCCGCAACTAGAGAAACCCCGCACGCAGCAATGAAGACCCAACACAGCCAATAAATAAATAAATAAATTTATAAAAAATAATAAAGATTTCAAAGAGTTGGGGAATTAATATTATTACGTTTCTGTTATAACTGATTTGCTCCTCCCTTTCCAACCTCATGCTATAAACAGACACCCTTTTTACAGGCAAGAAAATTATATATTAGCCACTTCTCAGTTGTTAGTGTGACTGTGTGTGTGTAGAGGGGACATCAGTCTTTGGCGTTTGTACAACCTAAAGAAATGAGAAGGTTAGGCTGGAGAAGAATGGCATGTGGCTGGAGAAAAGTAGCAGCCAGAGGGAGCCAGTCTGGCCTGGTTCTGACCCTGGCTGGCAAGTCTTTTCTCTTCTCCTTGCTTCAGTTTCTTGGTTAAAAAAAAAAACTTGGGGGGTGGGTGACTACATGATTTCCAAGTTTCTTTTCAGCTTTGAAAACCTATGATGTGAAGGTGGTAATTTGCAAATCTATTTCTGTGTTACTTGGCATCTTTAAGAAAACTCATATAAAAAGTAGAATTTATAAGACTGATCAATGTAGTGGTGATTTTTCTTATGCCAAAGAATTCTTAGAGGCCATTACTTTACTTGAGTAGATTTGTGTGGGGAAGATTGAGAATGCAAATTAATGACACATTAGAAATTTGGATCAAGAAATCCTTTGAAATTAGAGTTCCAGTCTCATTTGGTGAGAAAATTTTCACTTTCCAAAAATTTGCTTTTTACCAGCTTTTTAGGAGCCCAACTATTGTGAAAAATATGGCAGCCTCATATATCATCAGTGAAGCTGGTATAAAAAGTAAGTGTTAAATTTGAGGTTACAAAAATCACATCAATAATTTAGTGTTCTGACTTAAAAAAAAACATTATTTGGGATTTAAACATATAAATTAGCTGTGGAAATAAAGTTCATTATATCACCTCATCTGGTCTTGTTTTATTTCATTAACTGGTTCTTAAAAACCTTTGTGAGCTGAGTTGCAGCTGAAGAGGTTGGAGACCATTTTTCCTTGGGCCCTTGCCTCACTCCTGAGTGTTGGTAAGAGTAGACAACTAAGACTTGACACAGCTGTAAAAACAGCGCCTTTGGCCTCAGCACTTTCTCCTGGTGCAGGCAGATTTCAGATGTAAATTTCACTTTCTACCTCTCCTACTAATGAAGTAAGTTTTCTTTTGCTGGGTTTGCAGCCAGGTGTGTCCAGTCTTGTGGCTAACTGGAGCACTTTACTTAATTTTTCCATTTGTGACATTTCAACCAAACTTAAAAAACAAACATAAAAATTAGCTCAAGGCAGTGGCTCAAAGTGTTAATGGTAACTTTAGGCTGGCTAAACGACTTCCTTTCAGTTCTGCCCTGCCAGACATCTCCACCTTGTGGCTTACAATAAGCAGGTTTAAGCTTTCCAAACTGTGGAGACAAGGTAGGAGTGGGTGGGGATGGGCTTTAGTTAAGAAATTGCAAGTTTATCTCTGTCAGTGGTCCCTGGCATGACAGTTGGCTTCAGCAGGATGTCAGGTGATTCTTGCTCGCTGCTTTTCTGAATAAGGATGAACCTCCTGTCAGCTCATGGTCTCCTGCTCTCTCTGTAGCAGAGCTGCTTGATGGAATGGTGCAGAGGGCCTGGAAAGAGGTGGAGGAGCTGTGGGCTGAATTGGACTCCTTTGTAAAATTCTACTTTGCTTTTCAGAACTAGCATTTTGCTTTGTAAAGTCCTCTGATCATATTCCAGACTACCTTTCCAAGCTCATTTCCCCAACTCTTCTTGAACCTTAAATATGAGAAACCTCTACACATGTGTCTGGTACATAGGAAGCACTCGGTGAACATCACATTCCATCTTTGCCTCACATACTTTATTTATTTATTTATTATTTTGCGGTACGTGAGCCTCTCACTGCCGTGGCCTCTCCCGTTGCAGAGCACAGGCTCCAGACATGCAGGCTCAGCGGCCGTGGCCCACGGGTCCAACCGCTCCACGGCATGTGGGATCATCCTGGACTGGGGCATGAACCCGCATCCCCTGCATCGGCAGGCGGACTCTCAACCACTGCGCCACCAGGGAAGCCCGCCTCACGTACTTTTCACTGCAGCCAAGCTGAATGTTTTGCTCTTCCTGTCTTGTGTCTTTTCTCATGTGGTACATATACCTAGATTGCCCTAACATGCCAGCCGCAATTCCTTCATGTCCCTCCACTTCAAATTGGAAGCCAATCCTGGTTTCCCCTAGCTGTTAGTACCTTAATAATTTATCTTTACCCTTCTTTTGGCTTTTACTGTTTCTATTTTGCATCAGTGTCATTCATGTATTGACTGCCTTCTGGGTGGATTCCTGGGGGGCGGGATCACATGCATCCCTCTTTGTATTCTCCAAAGTGCCAGTCATTGCTCCTTGGCTGAACGTATGCCTGGTAAATATCTGATGAAAGGAGATGGTTCTGGAAGCCCACTATAAGTGTTGGGAAAAGTAGGGTGAGTTTTATTCTGAGGGTATTTGTTTGCTCATTAGTCTTAAATATTGGAAGAAAAAGAAATGAGAAGTTGTCTCCACTCTCAATTTTTCTTTTTCTTTGTCCATGATTTCTCATCTTCTAGTGGGATTATTTGATTAAAAAGAAACAATTTGTAAATAAGGTACATTATATTTCTAAACCAGAAAAGCCTTAAATCTATAAAAGGTAGTAGAAATAAGAATTACATTTACTTTAGATTTCTGGAAATTTCCTTCCAGACCTCTAATTCCATTCCCATCTCTTCCTTCCCCCCACAAAAATCTTCAATCAAACTCCTTTGTTTTACCATGAGGTAAAAATTTTGCTATACTTTGCATCTCTAGGTCAGAATTAAAACTCGCTGCCAAAGGTATTGTTTTAAAAGGCAAGGACCACTTTAAAGGTATAGTTTTTGTGGCCAGTAATATGAATGGTGGAGTGTAAATACAGAGCAATCCCATGGGCTCGAAGCTTGTAAAGTAAGAATACGTTTGTTTTCCAATAGCAATCGTTCTTTTGAACATTTTTTAAATGTCCTAAGATGTTGGAGTGGATACTTATTTATTAGGGGAGAGAAGACTAAATTCTTAGAAGGTAGAGCAATTCCATTTTGGAATTGGCCCATGAATTTGAGCCAGCTGAAGATGTACTTCTAATAGATGCGTTCCTTTCTGTACGCAAGTTTCTTATCCTCAGGCCTTAACAGGTAGCAAGAGTGCATGGAGTGTATGCTTTAGGTGGTTTTCTAACTGACTGGATGCCTGGGTGCATACAACCAGAATGCCAGTCTGATGGCTCAGGTCATGTGACCTTCTGAGTGGCGTACTGGATTCACTCCACTTCAGGGAGTGTCCCTAAAAGAAGTTATAAACGTTTCTGTATTTGAAATTAAATAAAGCATGAAACTGCTGTCTATGCACATGGTCATTTATCTCTCTCATGGCCATTTTTACATTCAGTTGTAGATTGTGAGTTTCCTGAGGTCTAATTCTTACTTGTTTTTCTTTATATTCCTATGGTGCCTTAGTGGAGCTTTGTGTTTAGTAGGCATTCAGTAAATGTTTCTTGACTGAATAAGTGAATTTCATCCACTTTTTTATCTTCAGTTTGCCTCTTGGAATTTCTGTAGGAGAAACAGTGACCTAAATCCATTTTACAAAGCCCTGGCTGACTCAGTGCATGTGTAGTCCTGCCTTCCCCTAATACCTTCTTAAGTACCCCTCATGCTAAGTACTCCCAGTTCAGCTCATCACTGCAGAACTGTTTACCTCTCCAATGCATCACATTTCTTTTGCCTCCAATCTCTCTGGGTGCCCGGTTGCATTTGGTATCTTTTGTACCATAGTCAGAATACTGCTTAGAGCTGTGTGCATCGGGCACAGCTAAAGCCATTTTCCACACCTCTCTTTCAGGGGTCACTAGTGCTACTCCTAAATAAATCTCACTCAGGAGATGGGATAAAGAGCTCCACAAACCTGTTCTTCCTGTGTTTTCCTGTCTCACATCTAAGGTCATCACCACCAGTCCAGCCCCCCAAGCTAGAATTCTTAGAATGTCCTCAACTCCTGCCTCATCCTCTGCATCGAGTTGTCTTGTCACTTTTCTGCCCAAAATATCTCTGGATTTTATCCTCTCCTCTGTTCCATTGCTTCATGTCAGTTCCTCATCATCTGTCCTTTATTGGACATGGCCTCCTAACTAGTTCCTGGACTTTCCCCCTCTAGTGAACCTGCCACCATTTAAGCTGCCAGAGGTATGCTTTTTAAATCCCACATCTGATCATATCCCTCCTGTCTAGAAATCTCTGAGGGACAAAATTCAAACTGTTTAGCAATGGCATAAAGAGCCCTTCACAGTTATATCGGAGAACCTTCTTGGTTGTAATACAACAACCTTTTGTTGTAATAATCTTACACCTTAAAAAAAATAATAAGTTTGAAGCTTTACAAAGTGAAAAATTGGGGGAGAGGCCTTCACATTCTGGCCCCAGCCTACCTTTCTAGTATAATTTCCAGCAAACTTCCCCTACATGCAAATGTTCATGCACACACACACTCTAACACATGTTCCACTCATGCCTCGTTTTCACTGGTGCTGTAATAGTCCATGTTCCTTTATGCTTCTGAGCCTTCTTTCATGCAGTTCCCTCTGTCTGAAGTGGTCTTAACCCTGTCTCCTCTGCTCATGGCACTGTAAGACACAGCTGGATAGTACCTCTTCCAAGGAGCTTTTCCCAGCACCCCCCAGTAATATTAGTATATTTGGCCACTCCCTTGTCTGTATTCCTCCAGCACTTCACACAAACTTCTGAGATAGGACTTACCATGCTGTACTGTAATTACGGGTTTGTGTAGGTCATGCCCATTAGATGGGATAAGGATCCTAGGATTCCTAGTGCTTAACACAGAGTGCCTAATGTAGTCACCCCTCAGATACTTGTTGGGTGTATGTATGTTCTTCTATTATTAATGTCTGGCTAGCACTATCTCCCAAATACTGACTTAATGATCTCTTATGGCACCTGGATTCAATTTCTCTGACCCATCCCCCCCCCACCCCCCCAAAAAAGTTCATTTTTCTCTCTGTGACCTGCCTCATGGATTCCCTGGCTCTCTCATCATTTATACTTATAATCCACTTTATAGGATAGATGAACCTTAGAACATTAGACTGGGAGCCTCAGAGATTCTCTGGGTCTGAAGGTGCTCAGGTGTGTGTATTTTGAAAAACTTCCCCAGAAGATTTCTGATGCCCATCTCAGGTTAAGGACTATAGATTTGTTCCCACCCTCTCACTTCTGTGGTGAGGAAATGGAGTCCCAGAGAAGTTAATTGATTTGCCCAAGGTCATGCAGCTAGAAAACAGCAAAATGAGGACCAAAAACTAGGGTATGCTGATTCCCAGTCCAGTGTCTGTTTTACTGTACGATGATACCTCTGGGGGTGAGGGGGAAGTGGAAATCAACTTCATAGCAGGTTCCTTCTCCCCTGTCTTGTTACCAGAGACTTCCAAAGACCAAGAGGACAGCTTTTCTTGAATCTAGAGCTGTTCCATTTCTTCAGTGCAGTCCCAAGCCTGAGTCCCCTTTATTCAGAATTTCTAACCCAATACGGCAGAGGTTTCCTACTCAACAGGACAGATAGAGATTAAGGGGGAAAAAAAAAGACAGATGAGAATGCTAACAATGTTCTGAATTTGTTTCTTTTTCCAGCATTTAGAGTCTGAATATCTCCACATCGTCTGAATTCGCCTTAGTTGATTTTACAATTATTTTTCAGAGACTCCTCGGTTATGTTTTTTTAGGAGTAGAGGAACACCGAGACTGAACACTGTGCTTGGAGAGGCTGGGCTGAGAGACTAACAAAGGTGGTATTATACTGTGCAAAGCCAATAAATGTATTCAGGAGACACCTAGATGTGTTTCTAGAGGAGGGCATTAGGGGGAGGGGTCTGGTGAAAAGGAAGAAGGGTGGGATTAAGATAAATTAAAATGGGGCCAGCACGTTGGATAAGGGGACAGCCTCTTCCTGTTCCCACCATTGCTTAAGATTTTTCATTCTGCTTCGTTCAAAAATTAAAAGCAGTCTTTACCATATAACCTCATACCCTCCTGTCCCCCACGGGGAAAAGAACTTAGTTTAAAGGCTATTTCAGCCTGATACAGCTGTGTTTATTACTGGAGTGCTACATCTATGGGATGTTCCTGGAGAATCTCAGACTTAAAACTGGAAAAGAACCTTGAAATAATCTAATCCAGAGATTCTCAAAGTGGTCCCCACACTAGCAGCTTCAGCATCACTTAGGAACTTGCTGAATGAGAAACTCTGGAGGTGAGGCCCAGCAATCTGTATTTTAACAAAGCCTCCAGTTTGAGGGCCACTGCTCTAGTCTGATCCTGTCATTTAAGTGATGGAGAAACTGGCTCTGGGAGAGCTGAGTAAGCTTATGTTAGAAACCAACCGAAGAACGGAACTCAGGTTTCCTGATGGCCAGCTCTTACTGCTCCCCCTGCTAAGAGGAGCAGGGTCTGGCATGGACTAGTGACATGTGAAAGTTGAGGATTTCAGCATAATACAGAAAGAGAGGTCAGCAATAGTAATAGCTAACAATTATTGAGCACTTTCTCTTTGCTGTGCACTTTATAAGCACCATTTCAGTCTTATGTTTTACAGCAATCTTACCCATGAAATCCTATCCTCATTTTACAGATGGAGAAACTAAGGATCAGAGAAGTTAGTATATTAGTTTCCTATAGCTGCTGTAACAACTTAGCACAAACTTGGTGACTTAAAACAATAGAACCTTATTCTCATACTTCTGGAAGCTAGAAGTCATTTTCACTAGGCTGAAATCAAGATGTTAACAGGGCCATGCTCTAGGGAAGAAACTGTTCTTTGCCCCTTTCTAGCTTTAGGTGGCTGCTGGCATTCCTTGGCTTGTGGCCACATCACTCGAATCTCTGCCTCTGTGGGCACATTGCATTCTCCTCTTCTATCTGGGTCTAAGCACCCTCTTCCACCCTCTTATAAGGGTGCATGTGATTACAATTAGGGCCCACCTGGAAATCCAGGATAATCTTCCCATCTGAAGATCCTTAATCTAATCACAGCTGTAAAGTCCTTTTTTGCTACATAAGGTAACATTCACAGGTTCCAGGAATTAGGATGTAGATATCTTTTGGGAGACCGTTATTTAGCTTACCAGTTAGGTAACTGAACCAGACTTACACAGTAAATATGAGAGCCTGGATTGGAACCCAAACTTGCCAGACTCTAGAGCCCATGCTCTTAATCACTACTCTGTACTGCCTGAATAGGTCGTTGCTAAAAACTGTGGTTCTAGCATTAGCATTAAGACTTTAAAAGTGTTTACTTCTTCCCCAAACTTGCATTATATTACTGTCATATAACTCAGAACCTGTGAGTCCTTAAGCATCTCTGGTTCTGACTCCTTCAGTTAAATTACTAGAAGGAAGAGATTGTATTTTTTTTCCATTAAAAAAATGGTGATATAACTCATATACCATAAAATTCAGCATTTTGAATGTGCTTTTTTAGTCAATGCACAATGTTATGCAGCCGTCTCCACTATCTAATTCTGGGACATTTTCATCACCTCAGAAAGAAAGCCCATGGCCGTTAGCAGTCATTCCCCATTCCCCTTTCCCCCAGCCCTTGGTAACCACTATTCTACTTTCTGTCTCTGTGGATTTACCTATTCTGGGCATTCCATATAAATGGAATCATATAATATGTGGTCTTTCGTGTCTGGTTTCTTTTACTTAGCATAATGTTTTCAAGGTTCATCCATGTTGTAGCATGTTTCAGTACTTCATACTTTTTATGGATAATCTATTGTATGGATATACCCCATATTATTATCCATTCATCAGTTGATTGACATTTGGGCTGTTTCCATTTTTGGCTTTTTTGAATAATGCTGCTGTGAACATTCATGTACAAGTTTTTATCTGAACATATGTTTTCAGTTCTCTTGGGTATATACCTAAGAGTGGAATTGCTGGGTCATATGGTATGCTATGTTTAGCTTTTTAAGCAACTCAGATATTGTAATTTATATAAAGTTATTTGAATTCCTACTGTGACATCCATTGTTCATTTGTTTATAATGAAATAACATTCTCGTAATTTGTAGTCTTAATCATATTTCTCATCTTATTGCCAAATAAATATTTATACCTGCAATTTTTGACAGTAAAGAGAAAGGATGGTGTGGTATAATGGAAGGAGTTCTGGCCAGCCTGGCCACTCTCTGGGTGAGCTTGAGTAAGTCAAATCACCTCACCTCTCTGGGGAGGAGAGCTTGATGATTTCTAAATTCTCTTCCAGACTTAACATTTGCAACTCTGTGAAAGTCTGAAAAGCTAGCCTTGTGTTAAATCCCAGAGCTTGTGTTCTATTTTTTTAGCAGTTAATCATTCTCTGTCTGATTTCTGTTCCCAGACACAAACAAGGTTTTACCCATCTATCCAACCATTTTATTGTGGTCTGCTAGTTTCCAGGTACTCTGCTAGGCACTGGAGATACAAAGGTGACAAAGATATTGTCCCTGACTCCCCGGTCTAGTAGGAGAAGACAAACATATAAACAGGTAATTATAATATTAAGAGATTATGATATTTAAAAATTGCTCTGCCCAGAGGAGAAAAGCTTGGGGTAGGTGACATTTGGTTTGTATCTTTTCGGAGGAGTGTTTCCTAGACAGGAACATTCTGGGCAGAGGAATGGCGTGGGTAAAGGCAGTGTTCTGTGAGAGGACAAGAGCATGTTTGCCTTTGTTTGGTAGCTTTTTTCCTCTTTCTCCTGCAGTGGTGAAAACAGACTGTCCAGACTAGCTCCATTTTGAGATCCTTCTGTGTGTCCAGTATTCACAGGCTCATCGACTCAAAAGTCTGCAAAATAACACATTTTGTCAAAGTCCTGGCCACCTATAGGTCTTCTTCCCTGTTTTTTAAGGGCACTTCAGACTCAGTTTCTGAGTCAGGAGATTTCACTGAATGGCTAAGGAGCCTTGATCAAAATTTGGGTTTTCTCCATAGTAGCAGCTTAGTTCGGGCTCTTGAAAATGCCCTTTTGTCCCCCTAAGGGTTTTAGTTACATAAAAATACTAGGAACGTGAAATTCTACAATATGATCAGCACAGCACAAACTAAATTTCTAACCTTTGACTAGAAACATATATGGAAGGCTTTGTGTTTTAAACTGCCCCCTTCCCAGCCTCCTAGGCTTCATGAGAGGTCATTGTACAGCTCTTTCCATGGTCCCTGTTCTCTTCCTTTTTACTGGAGGGCAAAACTAGGGCAGAGAAATAATTTTTATTCACTTCTGAAAGGTTACAGTAATAAAGAAACTCTTGTTAACATCAGAGAACGTTGCAGCCAAGAGTTTTCACAGTCTGGCATTGTTTATTTTACATGTAATTTGGAACCTTCTGCACTCTTAAAATATTGGCACAAAAATGTTTTAACTGTTGAAGTGCTTCATTGCATGCAGTGGTAGTGTGGTGTGAGAGAGGCAGCAGGGCTCTGGAGAGCGGCTTGCCCTGTTCCTTGGAAAGAGAAATGGGGTAAGTGTATGTGTATGTGTGCAGATACACATTCGCTTGTGTATATATGAGTCTCTCTGCACTGAGAATTAAGAACTTTCTCTGCCCTGATGAACTTCTTTGCTTCCCTTGATTTAACAATGAGAATGATGTAACAATCCTGCTTTCCTATTGCCATGGCTGCCAGAAAGTATAGAGCTTCCCTTATTTGCGTATTTTGATATAATTATTCATTATCCCCTTTCTCTCACACACACTTTGTTAACACTTTTCTTTTACTTTTATCCATCAAAGGATTTTCGTTGTTGTCTTGTTAGGTCGAAATTAAGATCTGAAAACAATTGCAGAAGGATCACACGTGTTAAATGGGAAGACTGCTAGGCTGGCGACTGGGCTTCCTTAGTTCCAGGCCCAACTTTCCTTCCAGAGTTTGGAGGACCTGCTCCTTCCGCCATCTCTTTCTTGTCCTGGAGCCTTAATATAGAGCTATATATTAACCTGACCCTTGCTAAGACCCAGGGATTCCCCAGGGCTGACTATGCACTCTAACCTGTCTGGTCTGGGGACAGTAGCCTGGTGCCCCATAAGCTCTTCTTCCTCCAAATCTGACACTTTGTTCCTTAGCCTACAAAATGGAGCTTTAGCAAATGAGGCAGAGGTTATCCCCACCAGGTGAGCTCTGCAGAACTATCTCCAGGCCAGGCCCTTCTCTAGGGACCTCCAGCAGGGGGCTCCTTCCCTTGCAGGAGTTCCACTTCAGCTCTGAGAAAAGGATGCTCTGCTGGTATGTGTACCATGACCACCATGCCCTGCTCGCACAGGCTGTAGACTTTCTGTCACAGCCAGCCAGGGGATCCCACACCCTCTGGCCTGGATCCACTTTCAGTGCCCACCAACAGAAGATGAAGTGCTCAGGACCTTGCAGTCTTTCTTTGCTCAGAGAGATCTCTGTTCCCTTTCGGAAGACCCTTGCCTTTGGCTTCTTGATCCACGAGAGCAGTCCCTGTGGTGGAGGATCTGGATGAGTACATGCATATGCAGTTTGGGGCTGAGGAGACAGGCCTTTCCCCAACAACCTAGTGAGGGCCCATGTGTCCTGCTCTTCACCTCTAAGGTATGGGTACTTTGTGCTAAACTCTCCAAAGACCGTTTTCCCAAGCAGTTACCTCCCATCACATGGGCTTTGGAACCAGACAGACCTGGGTGCTAATCCCTGCTTTGCCACAGTGTGGCCTTGAGACCCTGGGCAAGTCTCTTTACCTCGCATTTCTTTCTCTATAAGCCAC
The DNA here is from genome assembly GCF_963924675.1 of Phocoena phocoena. Taxonomy (NCBI): domain Eukaryota; kingdom Metazoa; phylum Chordata; class Mammalia; order Artiodactyla; family Phocoenidae; genus Phocoena; species Phocoena phocoena. The sequence continues at coordinate 64,145,821 of NC_089233.1, read as the reverse complement.
ACACAGTCTGACTTAAACAATATGATGGTAGTGAAGACTTAGCACAGTACTTGGCACATTTTAGTGCCACTTGGTAAAATAAGGCACTGTATTTGGACCTTTTCTACAGGACCTAGCATAGGCTGCCTTATTTCAAAAGGATTTGTGTACGCATCTGTCATGCCCCACTGGATTCTGCCTCGCTGGAGGATGGAGATCATATCTTTTGTCTTTGTATCACCCGTTTGCCTGGCATGGGTCATGTGCATAGCAGGCCCTCAGTCGATGTTAGCTGAACCTGTTAGGATGACTTGGACAGATAGGGCAGGCATGAATGTTTTAGTTTCTCAATCTGAACCTGGGGAAATAGTAGCCCCTTATTTTGGAGCCTTTGAGGACAATTTAAAACGATATGTGTGAAGTGTTTGGAGTCCTTTGAAAGGAAGGTACTGGGGAAATCAATGGTGTTTTTGCTGTTCTTAGGAAAGCCTTTGTGGTTCCCAGCGAATAAATTACTTGTAGTGAGTTTTCTAACACCTCCTACTCTGCTCTGTTCACTGAGGCTTTTAAAAAAATAAATTAAATAACTGCTGTAATGCTTCTTTGCTCTGACTTATAAAGAGATATAATTTTGGTTTTGGACTTTTGACCCCTTTCTGCTCCCAGGAGAGAAATTTCTATCAGAATAATAAAAGGTGTAAACTGTGTGTGTTGCCCCTTTTCTGGGCCTTGGGTAGTTCAGCTGCTGGGGTTAAGAATCAACGGGCTTGTGGTTTGTAACCTGGTTATGGGACAAGTAGGAGACGATTCCCATTAAGCACTCCATGGCATTCTCAGTGTCTCCCACACTACTTCTTTTCATCCCTGTCCTATGCCCTTTTGCTAAAATTCTTCAAATTTCACATGAACTCTATTTTCTTTGGTATTTTGAGCATACTTGTTTACGGCTATATCTCTTCTCTTTCAAAGACAGAAGATGTTTATCATCTGCTGTGCTTTAGGTCCCCAGCTGAGTTGCCTGGCAAAGAGGATCCTCCCTCTAGAGGAAACAGGATGGGAAAGTTGAAAAACCACTCACTAGTCTTAGAGCTGGAAGAGCAGGGAATTAAAACTTGGTCCTACCATTAATCAGCAAGTTCAGATGAAGAACCTGGACCAGGTTATTCCTAAGGGCCCCTTCCAGCTCAGACAAAAATCTGTGAGATAAGAATTTTCCAACCCTGGGGAGAATTTACAAGAGTGAACAGTAGTTTGCCACACTTCCCACTTGTTCTCCAAGCCTCTCTTGCTTTGTAGCCCTGGATGACTGTCCCTGTCCCTAATATCCTTTGCTCAAAGGCCCATGAGAGACTAGAGTGGTTTGGGGACAGATGTGGGTTCAAACATGCTAGAGTAGTCTGGTTTGAAGCAGTGGGTAGATGTGGATGTCAGAAGACTCCCACTTGGTGATGACCCCCAGGGACTGTGTAAAGGAAGTACAGACTGCTCTGGCTGGTAGCGGGAAGCCCCAGTCAGGGCTAGCCCTAGCTGATCAGATTTGCAAAGCAGTGTTTCTATTTTGTGCCGCTTCAGTGGCTGGCAATCCCCTAGAAGCTTGACAGCCACAAGGATAATCCTAATTCAGCCTTTTCCAATTGAGGACACTAAATCCTGGCAAGGAAAGTGGCTTGTTCAGTGTCACATATTAGTAGCAGGGCAGAGATTAGAACTCACTGCTGGTTCATTTTGTTGCTCTTTTCATTACATCATCCTATCACCTTTGCCATCATCCTGCCACCTTTGCCATTCCCTAGAGCTACCATGTACACCTTCCATTTTGTCTTCCTGTCTTAAAGACCTCTTTTGGTCCTTTTAAGGTCAGTGTTCCTGTGTCTAGTGCAGTGCTTCGTACATAATAGGCCTTTATCAGATGTTAGTGAATGAGTGAGTGAACTCAGAGTCTTTTCCTAACTCATTAGAATCAACTCCCTATTGCTACCTTTCCTGATAAACTGACGCTAAATTGTTGATGGATGTTAATAGGTTAATGTTTTAATGGTCCCTGATAACATTTGCATTTGAATGGGGGGCTTCTTGTAACTAGTGTCTTTGGAAGGAGGAGTGATTGCAGTAGCACTGGGGAGCTCTTGGGGTCAGGGAGGATTGATGATGCCCCCCACTCCATGTCCTACCACAGAGTAGGCAGCTGTCTGCTCTTTTCCCCTGTGGGTTTAACCTGGCACTGGGCACTACCAGAGGGCGATGGTTCTCCTAAGATCGGGATACCTATGTGAAAAAAAGTTCTGGAAGCCAAGATGTCAGACCCAGGATACATTAGAGCTATATATTGATTGCAGCTGCCCTGGATGTGCTGTGAGTATTTCTGGATCCGTTGGTGAGACAGCCGCAACACTCCTTTTCCCGATCATTTCCCTAAATGCTGGCTGAATGATGCTGTGGGGTTGGTTAGAGCTGAAAGGGCCTAGCTGGAAAGCAAGCACTTCTTTTTCCATGTCGACTGCCATCTATTTAGCTGATCTTTTCTGAGTGTCAGCCATATGTGCCGTAAACGTGACATCTCTGATGCTCAAAGGAGCGGGAAGAACTACAAGGAGCCCTTCATTAAAACAACCACTATCAGGACTTCAGTTGTCTTACGCTCAGAACAGGTCCTGACCTCTCACCTGAACTCACTGTAGGCTCCTTCACTGGTCCCCCTGCCTCTTGACTCTTCATCTCAGTTCCATCCTGCAAATCATTTAACAGCCTGGCTCATCTTCCTGAACACTACTCATGTCAAATACTCATCACACAGAAACCCACAGTGGCTGCCCGGTGCCGGCTAGGTGTGTGCCATCCCCCTTAACCTGTCCTCAAGGCTCCTTGTGGTTCACCATCATTTTCTTTTCTGCCTGCCCCACTTTTCTTCCAGTTTCTGCCTGTCCATAGTCTACTGTCTCCTCTTGAAATCTTCCCTAACTCATCCAGATTTACATTTGTGTGTTATTCTACCAGTGTGATTATAAATTTCTCAAGTGCAAGAATCATGGGGCGTCCTTGAGTTAACCTCCTTAGGGCCCAGCACAGAGCAAGGCACATTGTAAGTACACAGGAAATGCTTCTTGATTTGATTTAAGAAGTAATTTTGTTGCATTGCAAGGGACTCTGCCCTTGAAGTAAATGAAGTAAAATAATCCTTTCAGAAATTGACACAGGTATTGAGACATCTGTGCTGGGTAAAGTGTATTCTGAATAATATTTTTTCTTGATTAATTTTCCTTAACTATTGCCTTGACCCTTTCTCATCTGGCATGGCGGTGCAGAACATATAGAGGCATGGGGCTTCCCATTTTCCCTTCCTGCAGTCCCCAGATGCCCTGTACCATCATGAAGTGTTCACTCAGTGCCTGCTATGTGCTGGGGACACAGATGGGACCATGTGGCCTTGTCCTTCAGGAATTTGTAGTAAAGCTTCCATCAAACATCCCTGGTTCTGTCCTTGAGTCATTTCCCTACCTTCATGTCAGTGCTTGCCAACTGTTAGCAGCAGCAGGCTCCCACCCTATCCCCACATCTGTACACCAGACACAGGCCCTTCCAATCTTAGGGACCTTGAATGATAGGGTTAGGGTAATAACACTAAATTACTATCTAGCATCCTATATATTTTATTTTGCTTATTGTGACCCTTCCTCCCTCCCAGAATGTAAGCTCTAGGAGTTCAGGAATTACCTCTCATTTATTGCTGTAGCCTCAACTCCCAGAGCAGTGCTTGGTGCATGGTTAGCATGCATATACATTTGTTGAATGATGAAGGCATTACTGAATTCTTTTTTCCTCAAGATCCAGCAGCATTATTAATTTGTATGGCGCTATTAAGGATTGTTTTCACTCATGTATTTATTCAAGAAACATTTTGGTCTCTCACCATGTGCTAATCCCTAAATGCTGCTGGTAGAGCGTATGCCATAGAGAAATGATCTTACAGGGTTTACAATCTAGTCTTTGCCAAGAAGAGAAATGAAGTTGAATCTTTAATAGATTAAGTTCCAAACTAAATAGATGAACAAGTAAGATAGAGTTCACCTGGTTTTTATTTCATTTTGTTTTGTTTTAGGTGCAGACTTCCTAGAGAAGCTGGCCCAGAGCAGGGTTGAGAGTGGTGGCAGGATGGCACAGGGAACTAGGCAGCTCCCAGGTGCTGAAGGGAGGGACGGAGACTGCCAGGGCCTCGTCTCAGGTGAAGGAGTGGGTCAGGTTTCTCACCTCCCTTCCAAGGCAATGTCACGGTGTTTGAGAGCACGTGGGCACTGAAGCCAGACTGTTTGGGCTCAGGTCCCACCCCAGCTGTGTGACCCTGGGCAAAGTCTTAATCTCTGTGCCTCAGCTTTCTGTCTGTAAAATAGGGATAGCTATGTTACCTACCTCACCTTACAGCTTTGTGGAGAATAAATGAGCTATCATGTGTGAGACTCTCTGAATAGTACCTGGGACCGAGTAGGTGTTTGCTGTATAAACTTTACTACTTATTGTTAAGCGTTTTTATCTCATGTGATAATGTAAAAAGAAAAAAGAAAGGCAATTTTGCATAGTTTGAATGGAAAAACTGAGACTCAGAGATTTGTATTCTAGAGTCACAAGGTGGGGAAATGGAGCTGCTTGGGCCCAGAATTTGCTTAGATTTCAGAGTATTTCTTAGGCTGGAGTGGGACTTGAATACAGATCACTAGAGAGAGCATCTCTTTAACAGATACAGCATTCCAGCAGCAGTTTTCTTTTTCCTTTATAAAATGCTTACCCTTTGGGCTTCCCTGGTGGTGCAGTGGTTAAGAATCCACCTTCCAATACAAGGGACATGGGTTCGAGCCCTGATCCGGGAAGAACCCACATGCCACACAGCAACTAAGCCTGTGTGCCACAACTACTGAGCCTGCACTCTAGAGCCCACGAGCCACAACTACTGAATCCTGAGTGCCTAGAGCCCGTGCTCTGCAACAAGAGAAGCCACCATAGTGAGAAGCCCACGCACTGCAATGAAGAGTAGCCCCCGCTCACTGCAACTAGAGAAAGCCCGTGTGCAGCAGTGAAGACCCAACACAGCCAAAAATAAATAAATAAATTTATGTTTTTTGAAAAATGCTTACCCTTTTAAGAACATTGTACAGAAAAAAGAGGACAAAAAAGGATTACCCTATAGAGTTGGGGTCACTCTCAGAGCACAAGGCCAAGTGTCCATTCCGTTTTCAGGGGGTATTCGGACGTTACTCCTTGGCTTCCTCATGACTTGAGCAGGAGTGATCATATCACTCCTACCCAGAATCCAGGCTCAGCCATTCCCAGGATACTGCTACAAGATTCTATAAGCTATCAGCTGAATGGCAGTTCTGTTTGAGTTGTAAAAGAATGTTGGACTACGAGTCAGAATACCTTGTTTCTGTAAACATCTAGAACATTTATGAGCTGAGTGATAATTAGGCAATTCATCTGACCTTTCTGAGCCTTTGTTTCCTCATCTCTACAGCAGGGAACAGCTTCTTTCTCAGATTACCACAGGGTCAGTATTTTGGAAATTGTATGGTGCAGAACAGTAAGCAGTAAGGAAACAGCAGTAAAGGACAAGCATTCTGTGATCCATACAGAACAGTGGAAATAGCCACTTTATTGTTCGGAGCTATAGGTTTTTGTCTGACCTCCTCTGCCCAGCTGGAGTCACCAGTTAACATGTGTGATTCAGTTAATTAGGGTTTCCCATCTCTTTTGCTCCCTATTACTGCAGAGAAGGAGAATTCAGTCTGTTTGATAAAAGGGCTTCCAATCTCAAGATCGGGAAGGGGCTAGATTTTGGACCGTCTGAGAAAATGTGGCCCTCCAGGTAACATGATGTCTGTCTTAAAATCGCTGAGTGGGAAAGGACTCTGGCTGGGGCCTGTGAGCTCAGTGTTGCCTCTAGATCCTCTAGGTTGTTTAGATCCTCAGCACCCAGGAAAAGTGACAGTGCCCAGGCTCCATTCACAAAGAACTCTCAAACTTAATTATCCATTTTCAGCTGTTTGGTTATATGTCTGTGCATCTGAGATAGCCAGCATTGATGGGGAGCAAGCATCCTCTAGTTCTCCACTGTCTGCAGTCTGCCTAAATTTAATAGAAAATCATTAAAAAAGCAAAGTTGTGCCTGCAGCTTTTCTGCACTTATAAATACAGTCATGAGGTCCAGGGTGCAATTGGGAGCCTGCAAGTGTCTCTGGAAACCTAGGTGTGTCAGCATCTTCTTGCTGACAGAAATCAGACCTCATGGCTGCAGGTAGAATGCAGAGGACCCAGAGGAATGACAGCCACTGACACGTGGTGAACAAATTACTAGGAAAGGGGCTCAGGCTCCTAGGCCCTGGTGTGCTATACTGCTGCTCTGCTGGAGACGCCTGCGGGCTCAAGCTAAATACACATCTTGCTCATATTACATCTTGTCCAAGTAAGATTTTCCATTACCACAACACAGGAGACGTTGAGGGCACCGTGACTGCTAAAACCCTACAAGACTGGTTGTCTACACTTAGCGCTGCCAGGGTCAGAAAGTCATCAGCCTATGATTGCGTGTAACTGTTGCATTCTTTTTTTCAGCTGGCATTCAGTGAAGTCTGATTAGGTGTGAGTCATGGCCTCACCTTCTGCTCCACATTCACTTCATAATCAAATCCTGTTGATCTTGCTGGACTTTTTCCTCTTTATTCGCCACTTACATTAATTCAGTTTCTTACCAACTCTCACCTGAGCCATTGCCACAGCCTCCTCTGGGATTCCTGCCTCCGATCCTTCCCCCAGCTTTGTGGTTTGTACTTGCCGGGTTACTTTTCTTTTTTTCCCCTTATTTATTTATTTATTTGCTGCGCTGGGTCTTCATTGCTGCGCTCGGGCTTTCTCTAGTTGTGGCAAGCAGGGACTACTCTTCGTTGCGGTGTGCAGGCTTCTCATTGCGGTGGCTTCTCTTGTTGCGGAGCATGGGCTCTAGGTGCGCGGGCTTCAGTAGTTGCAGCACGAGGGCTCAGTAGTTGCAGTGCATGGGCTCTAGAGCACGCGGGCTTCAGTAGTTGCAGTGCGTGGACTCAGTAGTTGCGGCTCGCAGGCTCCAGAGCACAGGCTCAGTAGTTGTGGCACATGGGCTTAGTTGCTCCACGGCATGTGGGATACTCCTGGACCAGGAATTGAACCTGTGTCCCCTGCATTGGCAGGCAGATACTTAACCACTGGACCACCAGGGAAGTCCCGGGTTACTTTTCAAAAACAAATCTATCCAATAGCACAGGGAACTATATTCAATATCTTGTAATAATATATAATGGAAAAGAATCTGAAAAGGAATATATATATTGTTAATTGTCCATATATATATATTACTGAATCACTTTTGCTGTACACCTGAAACTAACACAGCTTTGTAAATCAACTATACTTCAGTGAAATAACAGTAACAACAAATCTATCTGTGCATCTTCCCTGTGCTAAGAACTCTTCTTTGTCTTTCCTTCATTGGCATTCAGGGCCATTTATAGTCAAACGTAAACTGCCTTTCCAGCTCTACCTTCTGCTTCGTCCCATCATGAGCTCTTTGTTACAGATTTTCCTCTGAGGATGCTGTAGTTGTTCCCCTCTCTGTGGCTTTGCACATACTATTTTTTCTGTCTAAAAGGTACAAATCCTCGTCATCCTTTAATAGCCAGTGTAATAAATGTTACCTCATCTCTGAAGCCTTTGAGCCCCCAGACTCACCACTGCCATTTTTTACATACAGTATGTTTTTACAATCATTTGTATGTCATTTCATATGAGATTACAAACTTCTTGAGAACAGGTTCTGTGTTTTATTCATCTTTTATGCCCAGCATGTACCATGATGCCTAGAATATGGTGGGCACTCAATATATACTTGTCAAATGCATGCAAGGCAATGTAGAACTCTGCACCCAGACAGCTTTATGGTCTAGCAAGGAACGTAAATTACTTCATGACACTACTGCTCAAAATCGAGAAGTATCATGAGAGGCTTTAATATATACATACATATGGTTAAGTCGCAGACTGAAATACTTGTGTGGGAAGAACCATTTGTAATTGGAATTATCTTTTATTGTGGTGAAATATATATAACATAATATTTACCAATTTAGCCATTGTAAGTATACAATTCAGTGGCATTAGATACAGTCACAATGTTGTGTAACCGTCACCACTGTCTATCATAGGATTTTTTTTTTTTTTTGGCCACACCCCGTGGCATTTGGGATCTTAGTTCCCCAACCAGGGATCGAACCTGCACCCCCTGCATTGGAAGTGTGGAGTTTTAACCACTGGACCGCCAGGGAAGTCCCACCACTGTCTATCTGTCGCCCAGATTTCTTCATCATTCCCAGTAAAAACTTTATACCCATTAAATAACTCCCCCATTTCCACTCCCCCCAGACCCTGGTAACCTCTATTCTACTTTATGTCTCTATGAATTTGCCTATCTTAGGTACCTACTATAGGAGGAATCATACAATATTTGTCCTTCTGTGTCTGACTTATTTCATTAGGTATAATGTTTTCAAGGCTTATCCATGTTGTAGCATATATCAAAATTTCATTCCCGGGGCTTCCCTGGTGGCGCAGTGGTAGAGAGTCCGCCTGCCGATGCAGGGGACATGCGTTCTTGCCCCGGTCCGGGAAGATCCCACATGCCGCGGAGCGGCAGGGCCCGTGAGCCATGGCCGCTGAGCCTGCACATCCAGAGCCTGTGCTCCACAACGGGAGAGGCCACAACAGTGAGAGGCCCGCGTACCGCAAAAAAAAAAAAAATTCATTCCTTTTTATGGCTGAATAATATTCCATTGTATGTATATACCACATTTTGTTTATCCATTCATCTGTTGATAAACACTTTGTTTCCATCTTTTGGCTAGTGTAAATAATGCTGATAGGAACATTCAAATGTCTGTTCCAGTCTCAGCTTTCAATTCTTTTGGATATATACTTAGGAGTGGAATTACTGGGTCATAGGGTAGTTCTATGTTTAACCTTTTGAGAAATCACCAAACTGTTTTCCCTAGTGGCTGTACCATTTTCCATTCCCACCAGCAGTGCATGAAGGTTCCAATTTTTCCACATTCTCATCAGTGCTTGTTATTTTTCTTTTCTTTTCTTTTTTTATTTTTTGCAATACATGGGCCTCTCACTGTTGTGGCCTCTCCCGTTGCGGAGCACAGGCTCCGGACGCGCAGGCTCAGTGTCCATGGTCCACGGGCCCAGCCGCTCCACGGCATGTGGGATCTTCCCAGACCGGGTCATGAACCCGTGTCCCCTGCATCGGCAGGCAGACTCTCAACCACTGCGCCACCAGGGAAGCCCTCTTTTTTCTTCTTTTTAAAATTGTAGCCATCCTAGTGGATGTGAATGGAATTATCCTTTGCTTATGCTTCAGATAATTGTCTTGCTAATTGGTTCTAATTTGCTTATTGACCATTGGTGACCATTAATAAGTTAGACTGTTTTCACTTTCCAAATCTTGTATTTAACGACAGAAAACCAAATCCTGATCAAAACTTTCATGCATTGGCACTTGTTTGCAGGGCATAAGTCCTTTCTTAAACTTGGAAATATAAGCAGAAAAGCACTTCTTAGTTTCCTAATTATTCTTCCATAGTACTTGTTATAGAGCAGGCAGGGATCAAAGGTCTGTTAATGTTTGATCTGTTCACATCAGAGAGTTAATTGGCTATTATCTTGTTAGAGTGACTAATGAGAGAGGAAAACTCAATTGCCCACTTTGTGTTTTCTTACCCTGGCAATCAAGAAGTTCCTTCTCTTTTCAGTCATAAAGTCTCCTTTTTACTTGAAACTGCTTGTGTATGTATTTTGGGGTCTTGTTTGTTTGTTTTTTAATTTTTTTTGGCTGCACCATGCGGCTTGTGGGATCTTAGTTCCCTGACCAGGGATTGAACCTGGGCCCTCCGCAGTGAGAGCGTAGAGTCCTAACCACTGGACCACCAGGGAATTCCCTTATGTATGTATTTTGCCTCCAAATCTAGAACTCTGTTAGATGGTAGTAGTGGAACTAGAAGTGGTCTTGAAACTTTTTTCAGTGGAAGAGATTGCTTTGAGAGAGGTGTGGAGTTTCAGAGGCCATGTGAAAACAGACTGAAAGGACAGGAGTTGAACCTCTTCTGGCTAGAGCAGAGTTGTGTTTGAAAACCATGAAAACAGTAGCAGCATGTATACAAAGTTGCTCAACCCCTTACCAAATTTTTGTATTCAGGGAGCTTTCTTAAAATTTGTAAAAAGTACGTGGGCATCAATAATACAAGAGGTAATTATGACAGGAAATATTATATCGATTCATTCTACAGACATGTGCTGAGGAGTGTGCCATCTTCGCCCTCAAGGAGCTCACGCTCTAATACAGTGGGGGGGGGCAACCTGTGAACAGACGGTTAACATAATACAGTGCATCTTCCTGGTGGAAATATTAAACACCATGTGAAGGAAAAAGCAGTACGCTTTGGGAGCTTGAAAGGCTTCACAGAAAACGGAGTGATTCCTTTTCTATAAAATGACAGTAACACCCCCTTTTTAGGATTATTGTGAACATTAAAGAGATAACACATATAAAGTTTTTAATATAGTTTCTGGCACATGGTAGGCATTCAACAAATGTTAATTGTTAGTTAATGTTATTATTATGGAGAGGTTTTATTGAGTTGATGAATGACAGTATATCCATTGATTGCAAGCAACAGAGGCTGCAGCTAATTTAAGCAAACAAAGGAGTTCATTGGGGGCTAGCTAAAGCTCAGGGAAGGGGAAGGAGGGTTTAACAGCAGGCCTCAGGAAGGAAAGATACAAGGAAGCTCAGGGATCCTAGTATTAGTAATAGGAATTTAGTAATCTCTTTGGGATGATCCAATTTTAGCTGTCTTTTATCTTTGGATGTTTCTACTCAGAAACAAGTCTCATTAGATTAGCTTGGACTCTGGGCCCCTCTCTGTGATGAAGGGACATGGTTCTAGGATCAGCAGCCTACTAACTCATATGGAGTTGGAGAGGAGTAGGAAGGCTCTAAGGAAGGGATGCTGAGAGAGTGAGTGATTTTTACCTTAGACAGTATCAGAATACTTCCAAGATCTACTGATCCTTTGAGGCTGATGATGTAAGCAAACAGGCCAACCCATGGAACGGCCTCTGGGTGTTTCTGTTGGCCATAGAATCGACTGTCCTGGCTTGTGACCAGTGCCAACCCAATGTGATCATTCCAATCTGACATTCTTCATTGAAATTCCTCTGGTCTCTTCATGTTTATTAAGTACTGTAGCTAAAACAAAGACTCTTGACTATTACAATAATAGAGGAAGGAAAACTTTCTGAGCTTTGTATATTGCATTTCTTTTGATGTATTCAGTTATGATTACCTTTTCACATTTCTCATTTATCAGCTCATGATCAGGGATTTGCTCTAGGTCTTAATTATGACCACATAGTCAGACCCTTCCTTCAGCCTGTTATTTATTTATTTTGGCCTAGACATGCTACTGTGCATCTGACCTTGTTGAGTCTCATCTCAGTTTCTAGGATGATTTTTCAACACTTCAGGGTCATTTCCATTTTACTTTTGTTTTCCATCGTACTGAAATTAGCAATTTTTGCTTATGTGATTCTCCATTTCTGATATGACTTATCAGAAGCAGAAAGGTGTGACAGTGTAGAGAAGACACTAGATTTAGGTACCAGCGGAGATAAAAATTCCAACACTGCTAGCACACAAGCAGGGTGTGACTTTGGGGCAAGTAACTTAGCATTTTCAAGCTTCTGTTTCCTTGTTTATAGAATTGGGACAACAGCGCATGAGACTTGTCCTGTGGGATACAATCAAAAATTTTGGAAATCAGAGTAGATTAGAGCTATCTCCCTCTTAGCTGTATGTCTTGGCATGGAAGAAAATGAACTTGGCGTGATAGTTTGATTTTCCCAGGACCTTAATGTACCTCATCAGCTTCTTTTCAAGGTGATTACAGGCTTACTGGTATGTTTGAATGCCTTATTAAGAGGGTAAATGACTGTAATTTCCAAGGACAGCCATCTCTTGTTTTGCTATTTTCCAAGCCTGAGGAAAAGGCTCCTGTGCTTTGTAACCATTTAGAAATTAAGGTTGAGAAAGTAACAACCGTGTACCTTGTTTTTCAGGACCTTATCAAGCTATGCAGATCTTGAATATTCAGATCCCAAGCAATAAAACTGGGACTTTCAAAACACATAAATAAATAAATAATAAGGAAGAGTATTTTTAAAGGCATTTCAATGTAGCAAGCCTCTCTGGTGCATTAAAAGTTTGAAGTGATTTATTAAAATGAGATGTAAGGATTATCTCATGCCTTGTTTAGGTTGGCTTTTCATCACAGCTGGAACATGCTATACTCATTTATATATACATCATTTTCTAAAAAAAGGAAAAGAAATTGTCCATCTTTTCATATTTTATTATTTTTCCTTTTCTTTCTTCTTGGTACTAACACAGTTTTCTCTGGACCTACCAAACGCACACGCACGCACACACAGAGTTTTATTTGTTGTATTTTGTGATCATTGCTGAAAGAGCCTCAGTAGATCTTCTAGTCATAATGCGAGTGAGTTACATGCACACATGTGTATTTGGTCTCTCCATGTGCCCTTCTCTCTTTCTATCTACTTTCACCCGTTTCTGTGTATTTCATATAATATTGCACAGTGAGCTCATTTCTAACATTAAACTTAAATAGACTGGCTGGGGCTTCCCTGGTGGTGCAGTGGTTGAGAGTCTGCCTGCCAATGCAGGGGACACAGGTTCATGCCCCAGTCCAGGAAAATCCCACATGCCACGGAGCGGCTAGGCCCGTGGGCCATGGCCGCTGAGCCTGCGCGTCCGGAGCCTGTGCTCCGCAATGGGAGAGGCCCCAACAGTGAGAGGCCCGCGTACCGCAAAAAAAAAAAAAAAATAGACTGGCTGATGTTCAGTGCACACTAGTTTATTGCCATGCAGTGCCTGTGTAGCCCATGGTGTTGACATTGCAAAGTGTTGCTGATGTCATTACTAACCCCTAGAAAGACAACTAAAACCTGACCTGCCATCTTTTGTGCTGCATTGTAGCCTTATGGTGAATTTGATACATTCCTTATGCTTCAGTCAGCAACTCTAGGCACGCTTTATCATTCACTCATTGCAACAAATCCTTATTAGCCTGCTACTGTTAGCAGCTTTGCCTCAGTAGCCTTAAAGTTTATTCTTATCTTCATTCTCATCAGTTCTTGTGCTACCCATACCAACCTTCTTCCATTTTCCCCTCCTACACCATAATTATACTTTTTTCCCTCCAGTTTACCCAGGAGTGGGGCTTAGCTTATGCTAGAAATGTATGACGTATTAGTAATTGGCCACTGATCACCCATCTCGTAGCCCATCTCTAGCAACCATTGTGATCAGGAGTATCTGCATTGTGTTTACCCAAGACCATAGTAGCATTCGCCCAGCCTCTACAGGTAACCTGAGGTATAGGGCATATGAAAGGGCAGCCACATTATTTATGGTGTTTGTTCCAACATAGATAAGCAATGGAATTGAACTGCTCTGTATTCTAATCTTGACCCACTATTTCCTAGCTGTATAACCTTAACCTTCCCAAACACCAGTTTCCTCTTCTCTAAAGTGGGGACAGTAATAGCACCTATCTCAGAGAGTCACTGGGAAGGATTAAGTGAGCTCATATGTATAAAGCTCTTAGCATAGTTCTTGGCACATGGTAAACAGTGAATTATGGGAACTGTTTCTGAGACACTTTTGTAGACTGGGGAGAGAGGAGGCTTTTCAGAAGATATAATTTGTAAGTTATGTCTTAGAGGTTAAGAAGGAGTTAGCATCCCAGTGGATAAAGAAGGGAGAGGGATTCCTGGCAGCAGTGTGCTTGAGAGCTATAAGAGAGCATGACATGTTTGTGGAAATTGCACATAGTTTACTCTGACTGAGGGTGAGATAAAAGTGGGGAGGTGGCAGGAGGTGCGGCAGGAAAGATGACCAAGAACAGATCACGAAAAACCTTACGGAGCTCACAGAGGAGTTTAAACTTGATCCTTCGTCAGACCCTCCGTCCACATAATCTGGTTCCTCTGTTAAGCAGTCACGTAAATGTCTTTAAGAGCAGCAACAGGAAAAGGGGAAAGAGGGCAGCGAATTGGCCTCAAATGAACTGGCATCTCTTTAAAGCAAATATTCCTCCTTGAGAATACTACATTAGTTAAACATGTGCCTTGCAAGATTCATGATTGCTTTACTTGTGTTCCCCGTTGGTTGTCTCATTCATTAAGCTGCTGATTAGCAACCCTGAACTCTTGTGTGCCCCACTCCCTGACTATTTTTGCGTTCCCTTCTCAATATACTGTGCTGGTCCCCCTGGGATGTAAACTCCAGGACCTGTCCCTGGCCTGCTCATGTTTGTTTCCTTTGCCCCTGGTGCCTGCCTCTGCTATAACATCTGTAGTATGTGTTAAGTAATCCTTAAGGTAACATTTTTATTATGTCATAAAAAGTGCATGGCAAATATATTATAACTTGTGGACTTTGTTTAAAAATGAACGGATAATTTATGGAGTGTGCCACATGAGCCTTGCTCCCCTCCCCATTTCGGCCGAGACTTGCTGCTCGTTTAGCCTCGCCTCCTATTGAGTGCTCCCACCCTGTGACATGCTAGGAAAGCAGACCCATGGTTGGCTAGAAATGACATCATAGTTTATGTACTCAATAAAAATTTAATTAAGTCATTACAGGAATTGCAGTCATCATTTAACCCTCTGATTTCTTCTGTTTAGTTTATTATTAAACATTCAGTAATACCAGTTACTAAATCCTGATGGCTTATAAATATCTGCATGAATTTTAATAGCTTAAATAAATGGGAAAATATGAGTAACTGATATACAAGGAACCTTTTCCTTGTGGTGGTGCTATATGTATGGGTTTTGTTTTGTTTTGAATAGATTTTTTTTTTTTTTTTCTGTACGCGGGCCTCTCACTGCTGTGGCCTCTCCCATTGCGGAGCACAGGCTCCGGACGCGCAGGCTCAGCGGCCATGGCTCACGGGCCCAGCCGCTCTGCGGCATGTGGGATCTTCCCGGACCGGGGCACGAACCCGTGTCCCCTGCATCGGCAGGCGGACTCTCAACCACTGCGCCACCAGGGAAGCCCCTTGAATAGATTTTTAAAATTAATTAATTAATTTATGGCTGCGTTGGGTCTTTGTTGCTGTGCATGGGCTTTCTCTAGTTGGTGGCGAGTGGTGGCTACTCTTCGTTGCGGTGCGAGGGCTTCTCGTTGCGATGGCTTCTCTTGTTGCGGAGCACAGGCTCTAGGTACGCAGGCTTCGGTAGTTGTGGCACACGGGCTCAGTAGTTGTGGCTTGAGGGCTCTAGAGCACAGGCTCAGTAGTTGTGGCGCATGGGCTTAGTTGCTCTGCGGCATGTGGGATCTTCCTGGACCAGGGCTCGAACCCGTGTCCCCTGCGTTGGCAGGCAGACTCTTAACCACTGCGCCACCAGGGAAGCCCCTTATGTATGGTTTTTTAATAAAAAGCAAAGCATTATGGAAAGGATAAGAGTTTAATAAGAGAACAACCCAATGCTAACCGGGGAGAGTTTCTCATCCGGTTTGTCCATCTATGTATTCATGGGCAGGGTGTCCATATGGAATTATCTGGCAGTGAGGACACAGAACCTGCGCACCAGCAAACAAAAGCTTAAGTGAGGGAATAAGATCCCAACAGAGGTTCACCAGAGGGAATATCCAGCTCCCCTTGGCTGCTGGGCTGGCTAGAAGGGCCCTTCAGGGCGAGTCCAGTAGTTCAGGAAGCTGCTCTCACTTACCCTCACCTGTTGCCTACAGATCATGTGTCTGCACTGATGGAGCTTCCACCCTCTTCCAGGAAGGGCCCTTTTCATGATCTAATCCAGCCTGGGTGATGATATCTGAAAACCATTTCTAGCTGTGGCAGCTTGCCATCTCTTAGCTAGAGGTGAGGGGGAGAGGCAGCTTATAGGTCACTGGGGTTAGAATATAGGACCAGGAGGCAGAGGATCCTTGCTAATAAGGAATTCTACTCCTGCTCTCCATTCTTTCTGGGCAGTAGGCAGCCAGAATGCAGGTGCATCCCAAGAGGAGAAAGTATGTTTGTATGTAAATGAGCCTTGTTGGAAAGCTGGAGTTGAAATTTGCAGATTAATGTGTTGGTGATCTCTGGAAGTGCCCTGCAGATGGTGAAATAGGGAAAGCATTCGTCCAGAAACCAGGTTCTTGTGACCTGCAGAACAAGTCCCTTCCCCTTTTGGGTCTCAGTTTACCATTTCCTCAGAGGGATGAGCTAGGTGATATCTGAGGGCTTTTCCAGCTCTAAAGCTTACTGGCTTGATGCAACACATAAGCCAGCTCTGCTGAGCAGGTTCAGTGAACGCTTACCTCTGAGAGATGCTGCCTTTGTGCTTGACTTCTCTGACATTGTCCTTTTGTGGCTCTGGTTCTTCTTGCACAGTTAGGAGAACGACTAGTATGGGAGTAGGGAGAGCCTCAAGATGGGCATCAACAGATCTGGGTTGTAGTCCCATCCTCTCATTACAGAAGGAATTAACTCTAGCTCTGGCTTGTTCCTTGATTCTTCTTTTACCTTAGCCCATTCTGAAAGATGGTGCAGTAAGAAGTTTGGCAGTTCTGAAATTTCAGAAACATGGAAGGTACTCAGCAGTAAAAAAAAGGAAACAAACAAAAGGATATTATTGGATAGAACACACTATGTGTGGTACTCAGGCCTTGTGAGGATTCAGTCATCAGCATGCCAGTCTTAAACCCTGCTCTGGCCAGGCCCTGGCCTAGGTGTCAGGGGTGCTGAGATTCATCAGACAGAGTTTCTTAGGACCTTTGAGCAGCTCACAAACTAGTGGGAGAGACAGGTACAAGAACAACTCTAAGCTGTGTTGTGCCCCCAGGAGAAGTGTAGACAGAAAGCTCTGGGAACACAGAGGATGGATGGCTGTTTTGGCCTAGGGTGAAGGTGGGGTGGGAAAGGTCATGGATTTCATAAACAGCTGCATCCAATCTCACATTTTCCAGTCTTGAGCTTCACAGTTCTCTTTCCCTTTTTGAAAATTGTCCATGACTATAAAGTATTGGAGCTGGTTTTAGTTTTATATAAACAAACCAGAAGGTATTACTCATAATTCCTTGCATTTGCAGAGCACTTTGCAGCTTACCAAGGCTTTCAGTGTACATTGTGGAGTGAATGAATGAATGAGTGAATGAAGTACATGCTAATTCATTTGCTCTACAAACCAGCTCCCTGTATAGGGCATTTAAAAGACAAGGACAGGGCTTTCCTGGTGGTGCAGTGGTTGAGAGTACGCCTGCCAATGCAGGGGACATGGGTTCGTGCCCCGGTCCGGGAAGATCCCACATGCCGCGGAGTGGCTGGGCCCGTGAGCCATGGCCGCTGAGCCTGCACGTCCGGAGCCTGTGCCACAACAGTGAGAGGCCCGCGTACCACACACACACAAAAAAGACAAGGACATAGACTCAGAGTGGTTACTTGACTTGCCCAAGATCACGTCCTATGTATACAGCAGAATTATGACTTGAACCCAGTTTTCTGACTAAATCCAGATCCTTTCACTACGCCTTTCTGCCCTCCTTCAGAGACCAGTTATGAACCACCGGATGAAATCATTCAGTATTTGATTTATTATCCAAAGTAAAATTATCTTCCTGCAGGCAGGAACCTGATGGAATGTCAGGCACATGGACTTTGGATTCAGACTGACCTGGAGGATTTATCACTAATTT
This sequence comes from Phocoena phocoena, assembly GCF_963924675.1. Taxonomy (NCBI): domain Eukaryota; kingdom Metazoa; phylum Chordata; class Mammalia; order Artiodactyla; family Phocoenidae; genus Phocoena; species Phocoena phocoena. The sequence goes on along the minus strand of NC_089233.1, from coordinate 64,127,991 downwards.
TCTGTGGGATCTAGAGCAAGTCACTTCACCTGTTTGAGTCTCAGTTTTCTGTGTCTTTAAAAGCATGACTATAGCATATCTGCCTCTGAGCCCCGGTGACAGTTAGAGGAGATGATGTCCATAAAGCATCTGGCCCATAACAGGTGCTCAGTAAATGGAGGAGATGATGGTGGGCAATGGTCATGGTTGTTAAGCACAAATCTTATTCTCCATGTAAAGTTCCAGATGACTTCGGGGTGTTTCTAAAACTTGTCAGTTTAAATAGTCAACGAGTCCTTTCTATGTATTACACGTTACACCAGCTTTTCTGCTGGGATCCCAGAGAGGAATGAAATACGGTACCCTTTGCTTTCGCATATTCCCGGAGGTCAAAGTTTTATCCTATTGAAGAGATTCCGTGAACTGCACTCTGGGTTCTGAAGGCTCACTGGCTATTCTCTGAGAGGAGTTCTACCTGAGTCTCCACGGTCTCACTGGCATTGCATTTCTGAAACAGTCCATTCACATTAACAGTCTTACTTCTCCAGCCTGTCTTATTCTACCCTCCTGTCCACAGCCTCAGGGGCCCACCTTTCTCCTCAGCATCTCACTCACAGCCCTGCCTCTCTTCCTCCTCTTCCCACCTCTGACCACTTGCTTCTTTTGTCCTTTCACTACAACAGGCTCCTTTGAGTAACCCTTAAGACGTTTCCTAAGCTGGTCCCAACCTACCTTTCCAGTGTTCCTGCCCGTTCACCCTCCCTGGCACTCCCCATTTTCTTTCCTGCCCCTGCACTTTGTACAGCTTATTCCCTATGTCTAGAATGTCCTCTTTCCTCCCCCCAACCCTCTCTTGTCAGACTCCTCCTCCTCTGAGGTCCACTTAAACATTACCTCCTAGAGAATTCTTCCCAGCCCCACCAAGTGGAGACCATTGTACTGAAATGTATTTATCACTCACCACCTTTGGGATAGAATTTGAGGCAGTACGTTGCAGTGTGATTATTTTCTACATGTCTGTGTTTACTAGACTGTGTGCTCCTCCAGTCAAGAAACGTTTCTTTTAATTTGTGTTCATAGTATCTAGCACAAAGCCCGACGCGTAGTTGGGGCTCAGTTCATAAAACTGAGTTACTGCTTTGTATAATTTGGGACCAGCATCTAAAAGAAGCTGTCAAGTTGGGGAGAATCCTGACAGATCAGGGAAATGAGGATGGACTGGCAGTTTGACCTGTTAGGGGCCCTCTTTCTCTGTTCTGCTAAGTTAAGAGCCAAAAATCATACTTTTTGGTTTTTTCCTTTCTTTCATACTTTTGTTTTTGCCATTTTGTTTCTGTAGGTTAATTCCTATATCCTGAAGAAGAACATGATGCTTATGACAAATAATTTCTATGTGGCAATCTTGGGATATGATGAGGTAAGCTTACTTACCAAGCCTTAGGCAGAACAGTGGCCTCCCCCAACAAAGGCATTTGATGAGAGCCTCTGAGAGAAGCTTCAGGGGCCACCATCACTGCCTGCCATTATGGCTTAGTATTTTACTGTTTCCTCACCTTCACTGACTCAGCAACTAGAATGAGTGTGCCCAGCAGTTTGCCTAGCACTTGAGAAAGAAAGCACTAGGTAATATGGTCGGATCATTCAACTAGTCGGCATTTACTGAGTGCCTGTGGAGTGCTGGATGGAGGGACAAAGGCAAATCAGTCACAGTCTCAGCCCCAGATGCGTTCAGAGAGAGGAAGACATGCACACATCAACATCACGGTCAAATCACACACTTTTTTGGGGGTTTAATTATAAAAACAATACATACTCATTTAAAAAATTCATAAAACTCTGCATAAATGGTTGAAATAAAAAATAAAAGGGCCCTTTCCTCTCCTGCCCAATTCTCTGTCCCAGAGGAAAACTTTGTTAATAGTTTATTGGGTGTCCTTACAAGTGTTACCTGTGCACACACAAGCACCTATGTATTTATTTTCTTCATGCAAATGTAAGTTACACTGCATATACTACTATTCTGCAAATTGCTTTTTTCACTGAGCAATACATCTTGGGTATCCTTCTACATGAGAACATTTAGATCTATCTCATTTTTTATTGTAAAATTTACATAACATAAAATTTACCGTTTTTAAGTGTACATTTTAGTGGCATTAAGTACATTCACATTGTAGAGCAGCCATCACCACCATCCATCTCCAGGACTTTTCCTGATCTTCCCAGATTGAAGCTCTGTCCCCGTTAAATACTATTCTCCTATTCTCTCCCCCGCACCAGCCCCTGGGAACCACTCTTCTGCTTTCTGTCTCTGTGGTTTTGACTATTCTAAGTACCTCATGTAAGTGGAGTCGTACAGTTTTTGTTCTTTTCTGATCGGCTTATTTCACTTAGCATAATGTCTTCAAGATTCATCCATGTTGTAGCATCTCTCTCATCTTTTTCTCCTCAACTGTTATAGAAATTTCAGACACATGGAAAAGGCAAAAGAATGGTGTAATGAACCCGTATGCATACTACCAGGATTCATCATACCTCATCTTTTTAACAAACCATGTGCTTTTATATTCATTTTGTGATTACCTTCAGATTTAATGCAAGCATCACCCCTTCTGGGACACAGGCCCAAGAACTTCCCCCAGGCTCAACGCCTTCTGCCCTTCCTGGGCTCCACAGCACTTGCTGCATTAGCATTAACTGTCACCCCACTGGGTGAGGATTTCTCCTGTGTAGTTGCAGTGCCTACTCTGTATTTCTGTTGCCTGGCATGGGGCTTGGCACATGGCAGGTGAAGAGTGAAGAAGGGAAGAAATGCATAAAGGATGAAAGTAAGAAACTAGAGTTCAGGCTGGAGGAAATGTTATCAGCCTGTAGATAATAATTAAAGCCAGGACATGAGCTTACAAAAAAATTAAGTTAAATGATTTGCTTAGGGTCATAGGACTAGTTAAAATTGAGGTTTCCCAATTCCCAGTCTACTAAATATCCTCAGTTATTAGAGAGCAATTAAGACTGCATACTGCATACATCATGAAAATATGAGCTTTGTGGGGTGGGAATTGAGAAACACTGCTTAAATCTATGCATCAGTTGTTAAATTAGATACATTCTGATTTCAGAAACCTTACAGTATATAAAAGAACAAGGCTTAGAATTGAAGAAATATAATTTTCTTTCTCTTAACATTTGTTTGCGGTCTTTATTGCAGATGGCTCAGTTGTTTCCTTTCACCCACATTAATAAAGATGTTCTGTCCCCCCATGCCAAATCCATCTTGGCAGAGCCATCTTAGAAACATGCTTGAGTGCAAGAGTCACCTGGGGTGCTTTTAAAATCTGATTATTGAGAACGGCACTAAATATTCCAATTCAGGGCTTCCCTGGTGGCGCAGTGGTTGAGAGTCCGCCTGCCGATGCAGGGGACACGGGTTCGTGCCCCGGTCCGGGAAGATCCCACATGCCGTGGAGCGGCTAGGCCCGTGAGCCGTGGCCGCTGGGCCTGCACGTCCGGAGCCTGTGCTCCGCAACGGGAGAGGTCAAAACAGTGAGAGGCCCGCGTACCTCAAAAAAAAAAAAAAAAAAAAAAAAAAAAATATATATATATATATATATATATATATTCCAATTCAATGGGAGTGGGGCCTGGTGTTTCAACAAGCACACCAGGTGACTTTTCAGAGTGGGAAAGTTTGGGAAATAGACTAATTACCTGGGACACTTTAGAAATACCATTATTTGGGCCCTGTCCCTCAGAAGTTCTGGATTTAACTGTAGGTGGGCATCTGTAGTTTTAAAAGTTCCCCAGGTAATTTAAAGGTATAATTCTGGAACAGGTTTTCTTATATTTTAGTGTGCATGCAGATCATCTGGAGTCCTAGGTAAAATTCAGATTCTGACCCAGCAGGTCTGAGGTGAGGCCTGCGATTCTGCGTGGCCCACGAGCTGTAGGGGATGTGCAGCCATTCTGCAGGCCACACTGGGAGTCACAACGTTCTAGAGCTGTGCTTTCCAGTACTAGCCACATGTGGCTGTTTTGATTTAAATTCATTAAAATTGAAAATGCAGTTCTTCAGTCACACTGGTTACATTTCAGGTGCTCAGTACTTGTTTGTGGCTAGTAGTGGCTACTGTGTTGGGCAGTGCAGCTGTAGATTGTTTCCAGCATCACAGAAAGTTCGATTGGACAAGTGCTGTTCTACAGCACCCTTTTCCTAGAATCTTGCTTGGATTGTGCCCCAACCCTGAACACTTTTGGAACCTTCCTGTTTTCTACTACATTAGGTCCAAATTCCTCCATGGAACTTCCGGGCCTTCTGTGAACTGTCCCCATTTGTGACATGTCCTGTCCACCTTTATCTCCCATGGCCCTCCAGTGTGTAGCCTTCTTTCTGAGTGAGACCATTTGCCTCACTGCTCCACAGATATGCCGTGTCTGATTGAGGCTGTCCTGGACAACCAGGTGTTGGGGGCAGTAGCTGAGGCTGTCAGCTTTGAACCTGAGGATTTCAGGGTCTCACAACTGGTAGGCATTCTCTCTGTAAATGTTCAGTGAACTAATATTATTCTCTCTTGCTTAGAATGTCCTGTAGCTCTCCAAATAGTCTCCATTCTTAAGGTCCCCTTCTCCACAGAGCTTTCCCTGACCTCTCTAGGTCTGTGTTTTTTCACCCTGAATTTCAATATCCATCCATCCATTTAATAGGTATTTATTAAGTGCCTACCATGTGTGATGCACTGGGGATATGCTGGTAAATAAAACAAACATGGTCTGATTCTTTCCTACCAGAGCTTATCTCTTAATGGAGAGACAGGCGGTAAATAAGTAAACAAGCAAATAAATATCTAATTACAAATAGAGCACAGTGATAGAGAATAATGGGGTGGGTGTACTTAGTGTGGACTGGGAAGGTCTCTGAGGAGTTTTCATAGAAGCTAAGACTGAAGATTGAGGAACCAACCATGTCTTGACTATTCCTCAGAGTCTCCTGTACAGATTAGCATTTGTTCATTCTCCAGGATTTAATTCTGTGCTGCTGTTTGATGTGCTCTAGCTTTGTCCCTTCAACTAGGTGGCAAGCTGCTTGTGAGCTGTGACCGTATCACTGTGACTCTGTGTTCTTACCATCGTGCTAAGCACGTAGTGGTGTCAGATCAGCCCTCACTGAGTGAGGCTCCACCACTTTAAACTCTTAACTATAACCAGGGTCCTCCGGGGCCAGGACAGTCCCTTTGGCTGCCTCTCAGTTACTCTAGGTCTAGGTGTCTCAATTTCCTGAAGGATGCTTTTTTTGTATCGTGAGGGAAAACAAGTAGGCATCCCAGTAGATTGTGGGAAAATTGCTATGCAAACTAATTTTTGCCTCCTAGGCACCCCTTTTTCTTTCCCGCTTCCTCTCTCAGACCAGTTTGTTTTCACTGACTTACTAGAAGTGTGGTGGAAAGAAGGCAGAAGTTGGGTTTGTTGATTTATTCAGCCATTTGTGTTGCACTCCCACTCTGTGCCAGGTACCGCATCCTGACTAGAGCCAGTCAGCATCATCCCTTGACCTCACCAGTGCATTCTGGTTCCAAATCTACCACCAATTAGCTAGAGAGGCTCTAAGCCTCAGTGTACTTACCTTTCCAGCGAGGGTAATAGCATCTGTTCTTCCTGGCATACCTCGCCATCAGAGCCAGGTGTGTGAAGGATCTCTGACAGTCTGGAACAGTCAGGTTGCTATCATTGTTAATCTGAGTTCTGAGTCATCCTTTTCCTTCTGACTGATTATGGACTTGGCCCTTCCCAGCCATCTCACCCATCGCCAAGGCTGCCTGTTTGCGGCAGGCCGTGGCTCCCGGGGCTTTTGCTGTCCTGTGCTCTGGGCTCATTTTCTAAGTCCTTATAACACTCGCTCCCACTCGTGTTCCCTCTCGTGTAGCGTATGTGAGTCGCTGCCAGCAGCACTGCGGCATGTGCCCAGGGCACTTCAGACACAGGCAGGCTGTTGTGTTAGCAAATAGCTTGGAGAACAGTGATGTGCCTGAGCTTGTCCTTGGCTCCTGTCCCCATCTGCCAGAAGAAGCTGGTTTTCCCGACTCAGCCATTGTGCCAGGACAGTCTCTTGGAATTGTAGGGGTGTTTAGCAGAGGGCATTTGGGACAGGCGGACGGTTTTTCCACCAAACTGTCAGTACCCCATACTGGACATGGCCCTTCCTGGCAGCAGGCCTAAAGCCAGACCTCATGTACTGCAGTGCCTCGGGGGCCAGACCACAGCATGACATCGAATAAGTGATCCTGGCTCTTTGTGTAATGATTTATCACTTACAGAGCCTTTCATGGCCATTGTCTCTTAATTCTCACAACTCTGTGGGATAGGTTTTAGTTTGCTTGTTTAGGTTGTGAGAAACTGAGGCTCAGAAAGGGCTAGTGGCTTTCCAAAGGCCACATAGCTATCAAGTGCCCGAGCTGCCATTTGAACTCAGGTGGTCCGATCCCCAGATCTCACTGTTGTTTCAACTGTATTCACAGCTGCATGCCAAAACAAGCTCCTAATCTTTGTACCTAGCATGGTGCACTTAGCAAAACACCTGTGTGTTATCTCTTATCATTCAAAGGTGCTATAAGTAGGGCAGGCATTTTAGTCTCTGTTTAATAGATGAGAAGGTCAAGACTCAGCTTTATTAAATTGCCCACCGTCTCTGAGCTTGGTACTGGCAGGGCCAGGACTTGATCCTGTCTTCTACTAACTTCCAAGCCCCAGTCAGCACTTTGTCTGGTTCCGTACACTACCTTGGCACCTGGACAGAGCAACTTCTCAGGGCCTTTCCCTTTAGTCACCCTTGCCCAGGAAGCAAGACCCTCCTCTCTCCCTCCTCAGAGCTCCAAGTTAGAAAATGGCCCTAGTCCAGGATGAAGGTCTCTGTGATATTTGGGCTTCCCAACAGAGCTCTCTCTCCTCTGTGCCAGAACCGCCGACATTAGGCACACACAGGCTCTGAGCATTCCCCTGGGGCCTATGGCTATCCTGCCGAGCAGGCTGTTCCTCTGCTTAGGGAGAGGCTGGGCCAGCCATAGCCAGCCCAGAGCTGGGTGACAGTGAGGCCAAGGTACCTGGCTCTCATCGCTAAAGAGCTAGCTGCCTTGCAGATGTGTGTCCTTGGACCAGGGGAGAAGGTGCAACCTACACTCACCTCTGTTCTTGGGAAGAAATATATACTCACAGTACTCCATGCCCATTCCTTGTGGACGGCAGTGGAACCACTGCTGCTCCCATCTCTCTTCTCTGCCTCTCAGGTGTTGCCTGGGCCTGGGCAGGCTGTAGAGGGAGTTGTGGCCTAGGAGGGTCCATCAGACATGTGCCCCATCTCTGTATCAACCTTATTAGCCAGTCACTTGGCCCCTCTGGGTCCCATGTTCTTCGCCTATATAAAATGAAAGGGTCAGACCAGATGCTCTCTGAAGACCCCTTCCAAGCTCTACCAAGTAGCTGCCCCATTTCTCTCTCATGGTATCTGTAAGGTCCCTCTGAGCTGATTTTGTGTTGCTAGCGTGTTCACAGTATCCGCAGCTTTTGTGTCCTGGCTCTGCCATATGCACCAGAAGAACAGTTGTGCTGTGTATTCTAGGGGGTCCTTTCAGATGATCGTGGGCTGGCTGCTGCCCTCTGGAGAACCTTCTTTAACCAGAAATGTGAAGACCCTCGACAACTTGAATTGTTGGTGGAGTATGTGAGGAAACAGGTGAGCAGTCCTTCCCCTCCCCTCCAGAGCCTCCTGGACAACAGGTCCTTCCTGAGGTCTGTGGATGTTGGACTTTCAGAGGATCATGAGAGGTTGAGTTCCCAGAGTCCAGTCTGAGGGAATTCTGACCAGATCATGTCAGCAGTGGGCACCGATCAAGAACACCTTCTGTGGATCCAGCCATGAGCCAGGTCAGGGGTCAGGGAGTAAGAATAGAAGAATAAAGGGCACCGAGAAGTCTGCTGCTTTTATAAACCTGTTGTCTCCCATTCACTGCACATTCGACTGTCTGCTGTGTGCGCAGTGCTGTACTGATCCTGGGCACACACAGTCCTCCTGTAAGATAGCAGCACGGGGTGCAGTAAAGCTCCCCTTAGGTACCCACTTTGAGCCCCAGGATTCATGTTTCCAGCTCCTGGCTTCCAACAGGATTGGGCTCCAGGCAGCATTCCACAACATCCTGTAAGCCTCGTCCCACTGGGTGCTCTCTGTCATCAAGCAGAGTCCCCCTGCTTCATTCCTCACCCCTCTGGCTGCCCAGGGCTCCCTGACACCGAAGCTTCTCAGAGAAAGCTCCAGGGTGAGGACTGCTTAACTGCATAGTTTTCCTCGAGCCCAGGAAGAATTCACTCCTGTGCTCTCTGCCCCCGGATCCTGTATTGATGGGAAATCCATACATTATAGATGAGGGAGAGCTGAGTGGCAGGGAAGAGGCACATGTAGGCTTTCCCAGGGTCTCCCAGTGAGTCACGCTGTGCAGCTGGTCTAGAGCCCCCAGCTGGGTGATTCATGCAGCCACTAGAGGCCTCAGCTGCTCCAGACCGCTCATCAGCTCAGGCTGTCCCATGAGTCACACCTTTGCTTCACGGGCCTGGCCCCTGGAGCCAAAGGGGCCTCACCTCACAGTTATTCTCTTATTCACCTGTATCCACGGCCTTCAAGCCTCCAACAGCCAGGAGAGGGAAGGCCAGGCTCTGGCTCCAAGGAGAAGACAGGGCCAGCAGGCCCAGCTGGTTGATTACTGGAAAACTACATACTAAGGCTCTTCAGAGGGTAGAGAACCCCAGAAGCCAGGACTGCTGTTTGACAGTTCTTCAAATCTGCCAGATCCGGGAAGAAGGCACTGTGGCCAGAGGACCCCACGCACAGAGAATTCTGAGACTCACACTGTTGACTCAACTCGCCCTAGACAGGAGTAGCAACTGGCAGAGCAAATGCTGTGTTTTCTGAGAGACCAGCCCAACTTTTCCATCTACCGTGGTGGGCTTGTGCCAGGGGCCACAACAAGGGCACAGCTGGGACCTCTCCGAGGGCCCTGAAGGAAGGGGCTGCCACACCAATAAGAAGGCCCAGATTGCCCCAGTGAGAGGCAGTCACTAGGAAAACAGTGATGGAGCTCTTAGGGAAGCAGCGAGCTCTGATGGGGACCCAGTTCTGTCAGCAAACCTTTTGAGCACCTATTCTACCAGCCTCTCTGTTGAGAAAGCAGAAATTAGTAAGACCCAGTCCTGCCCTCAAGGATCCAGCTCATGATTTGGCAAGGAAGCCAGTCAGGCACAAGGCTAACCCTGGAGTAAGTCAGTCTGCGATGTATACAGGCAGGAGCAGAGTCTATGAAAGGCTAAAGAAAGGAGGGACTAAGTCTGACCGAGTGGATCGGGGAAGGCCAGGAGGCTAGTCCTGGGCCATGATGCCAGTTGGTCTGGTAGATGGCCTGAGGCCCAGTCAGAGATCATGCTGAGATTTTCAACCCAGGAGATGGGCATAGTGGTGGCATTAAGGACAGAAATGGAGTAACTGGAAAGAGGAGTGGCTTTTAGATGAGATAACAGGTCAGTTGACCTCCTTGCACTGGAGACATGTGGAAATCCAGGCCTGAGGTGTGTGTGTGAGAGACTGGGGGTGAGTGTGAGGGTCTGCAGCCTAAAAACAAAGCAGCGGGAGTGAAGGAATTCTTGGAAGAGGGAGTCAATGCAAGGCCTAAGATGAGGCCTTTGGACTCCTGCCACCTCTCCTTTCCTCCCAGTTGCCTTCTTACCCTCAAATGGAGCCTCATCTTTCTGAATCCAGTGCTGACTCCTGCTCTGATCCAGCTCTCGCCCTAGAGATTGCCTGTGCACTTGAAAGCATTTGTCCTTATTCATCTCCTTACCAGCAGAAGCCTGGGAATCCTCCCAGAGGTGGCCTTTATCGCCTAAGACTTGCCACTTGTTAGAGCATCTGCCTCTTGCAAAACTGCCCGACCACACCTCCCTGCAGCTGCTCCTGTTCTCCATCACAGGTGTCCCCTCTCCGCATTGTTCAGGGGGATAAACTCCCTCAGTCATCCTAGAGGGGTGAAGCTGGGGCCCACTAACCATGGTGTCAGGGCTCACTAGAGGACAGTAGAAGCATACACATTTTTTTTTTTAAGTTCCAGTGACTAGCAGTGTCCTTCATCCTGTGGGGTACACGTTACTATTATGGGCCCCTTTCTCAGACAAGGGAACTTAAATCTCCGAGAAGGGAATTGGCTCACCTTGGGTAACATTGCTACCCTGAATGGACAATCAGACACACAGTTCTGGTCCACAAAGTCAGGGCTTGTGTGTCAGACATTTGTCCATTCAGAGGCACAATGGGGAATTCCCTAAAGCCTGAGAAAGCTTCCTTAGTGACTTGTTTCTTTGAACCCCCTTAAATGAAATAATCCGGGAGATCAGAGACCACTACCCGCGCCCCCCCCGCCCCCACCCGCCTCAGGCTTGGGAGCTGGGATGGTCAGTAGCCCCCCGCGCCCCCCCGCCCCCACCCGCCTCAGGCTTGGGAGCTGGGATGGTCAGTAGCCCCTCGTGCCCCCGCCCCGTTCTCTCCTTTGGGAGGCTGGTTCCTTGTGCCATCTCACGTCCATCCTGCCCTTGTCCCTTTCCTGTTTCCTGTTCTCCTGATTGCAGATACAGTACCTGGACTCCATGAACGGTGAGGATCTGCTTCTGACAGGGGAGGTGAGCTGGCGCCCTCTAGTGGAGAAGAATCCTCAGAGCATCCTGAAGCCCCATTCCCCAACTTACAACGACGAGGGTCTTTGATGGGCTGGTCCCTCCAAACAGCTGGCCAACTAGCTCTGAGGAACTGCCAGAAGAGAGGTGGCTGTTTGGCCCAGGAAGTGGCCTGAACTGACCTTTGAAAAGCATCTGTCAAATACCTGGCCCCATTTGTGTTGATTTTCCTCTTAGTATGCCCAGGAGTCTGATTGGGTGGGGTACGGTGCTGGGAGAACCCTTAGCCCTTCTAAGGTGTCCTCTCCCTCAAGAGAAGCCCTGAGAAAGAGCTCCCCTGCCCACACTCCCCAGGTCCCCTCTATGAAACATGCGATTGACAGCTTTTCCCAAAGGCCACAGAAGGGAATTGGGGGTAGGTTAGAAAGGGGACACCCCCTCCCCCCCCAAGGGCCCACTGTGGCCTAGGAGCAGTTTGTGATGCTTCTGAGTCAAGACGGGTAACCACGCTCTGTCCTCCGGCGTTGAGCTGTGGGGTTGAGTTGGCCATTAAAAGAAACAGAGACTTCTCTCTGCCATGGCTCTTTATTCCTGGGTCTTTTAGAAACTTACCTGGGATGGTGGATGCCACGAGCCAAGGAGCACTGCCCAGCTCAGTTAGAGACAGGGAGGTGGAGAGGCTCAGGGGGGTCTCTGCTGCTGCTTCTGCCTCCAGCTCATGGAGATGTCACTGTTCTGGCCAAGGTACAGCCTTCCAGGCCACGACCTTGGGGACCCAGGAGGCCTCTATGGCCAGGGGGCTTGTCACATCCTGAGTCATGTGGAAAGAGGCCTCAAGAGGAAGGTCCCTTTGTCACACACACTCCCATTGAACTGGGTGAGGAACATGCTGCCTTTTCCTCTCTTGGCTCCCCCTTATACGAGGTACTGGGGAGAAGGGGAGAAGAGGAGAACACACTCTTCCTGGCTTCGTTGCTCCGCCCCAGGACCCAGCCCCGTGCCCAGCCTTCCACCCCCTTCCCAACTCGAGGAGCATGTGCTGCAGAGCCACCTTGGTCTGGGCACTTGAGGACCAGTCCCCTCCTCCCTCTGAGTGTGGGTCATCTCTGGGGGAATTTTCTTTAAATTGAAGAAAGGGGGCGGAGAACCATATTGCCCCTCCCCCCATCAAACTTCCTTCATTTAACTTGCTATAAAATGAGTCATATAAAGAAACTCTATAAGGGTGAGGTATATCTCACTTCTGTGAAAACATTACAAATCAAACCACCTTCTCTGAGTTTATTTAAGATGCTTTTGTTGCACAAGGAGCTCTAGAGTGAAGCCTCCTGTGTGTGTGAGATAATAACACCTTGTAACTCATTACAGCTGGGCACTATTTACATAAACCAGAGCTGGGCCAGGCAGGAATTTGCTGATTAATTTATTTTTAATGGAGTGAAGTATACCATGCACCAAAATAAACTTTACAGTGTGTACCTAACTGCTCCTGGAATGGATGGAAAAATTAATGGAACAGATTTGGCTCTCAACTCTACACATTAATTTATATATAAAAGTTATTTGAGCCTTAACCCATTTGCTGCCCAGGGCAGCTCCCCAACCACAGATCCCAGCCTGCAGCACCAGTTCAGCTACCGGGCTTGCTTTAGAATCATGGCATCTCAGATTGGAAGGACCGTTAGCGGTCATTTAGTCCAGCCCTGGTCCAGAACTTGACGCCCTTTCTCAACATCCCAGTTGCCTATGTTCATACGGGCCCTATATGAATACCTCCAGCAGCAGACAGCCCCCACCTGCAGAGCCAAGTCCTGTCTGCATAAGAGTAATCACCAAACACTGCAACTTATGACACGCAGCCATGTTTCAAAGAGCCAGTCGATCTATCATGTCTGTGATGTCCCGAAGCCCTCACTTCCTGCCCGTAGGCGTCTTTCACTGACTACACCCGCCCCCCCCAAAATAAAATCCAGGCTCCTTGGAAGCTGCAAGGCTTTTCTTAGTTTGATCCTTGTTTGTCTTTTTGAGTCTCTAACCCATTTCTTTTCTGAGCAACTGAACCACTTGGGGTTACCTGAGGAGAGTACCCTGTATGTTTTCTCTGCCTGGAATCCTGTCCGCTCTTCTGACTAAAGAAATTACACATGTCCCCTAATACCATCCTCTCCTGTTCACCCCAGGCAGTGTTCTCCAGAGGAACTATTTTTAACATACCCACTCTCCATCCTGCACTGTGAACACCTTCAGAGTGGGCATTGATGTTTGGATCAGTCGCCTTTGTTTCTCCAGCATCCAGCAGCATGGCTGGACCTTAGTAGGCATCAGTGTAAGCTTTGATCAATGAAAGAAGGAATGAATGACTAAATCACCAATAATTATCTATACAAGCCCAACAAAAAGCCCCTTTCTGGACCATTCTCTCAGTGTGTACTACAGCTTATTTTAATAATTCAGTATGAAGTACCTCCTTTGGCCTTCGAATAGGAACGAAAGCCAGATGTTCCTTCTCTAGCTAAACGTTTTTCTATTGCAACTTGTTATTATACAGAACAAGTGAAAGACATGTTTTCTTTGCTCTCAGGGAGATTGCTCTCTAGGAATAATTTCGTCCTTTATGTGTACTCTGTATATGTGCAGAAAGGATCACAGCAAATTAAGAGACACAGGTATAAAAACTGCAAAACGATTGAAACAAAGTTTAAGAGATAAGGGCTTCCCTGGTGGCGCAGTGGTTGAGAGTCCGCCTGCCAATGCAGGGGACGCGGGTTCATGCCCCAGTCCGGGAGGATCCCACATGCCGCGGAGTGGCTGGGCCCGTGAGCCATGGCCGCTGAGCCTGCGCGTCCGGAGCCTGTGCTCTGCAACGGGAGAGGCCACAACAGTGAGAGGCCCGCGTACTGCAAAAAAAAAAAAAAGATAAGATGCAAGTATTGGTAGGTTAGAAAACCTAGCCCGCTAATAACCAACTTTCACGTGACTTTTTCAGCAATTTATAAAGTGTGATCTCAGGTGTGCATTGTCTCGCAGCAGTCTTGTAAAACAGGTATTGTTCTCCTGATTCTTATCCCCTTTACACAAGAGACGAGACGGGACTACAGCTCAGAGAGGCCTGGAAGATGAACCAGGGTAAGAAGGGGCCTAGAGTGCCCAGCCCTCATCTTCATCCCTGGAGCCCTTGCTGTCTCCCCACCCCACACTGCTTCCCACAGGTCAGTGAGGAAATCTGCAATTGAGTATGAAACCTTGCTCTGAGCTCCCTGGAAGCCAAAGGCAGAAATGAGACGCTGAAGGTTATGTACTTCCCATTGTCACATGAAAGGAATTATACTTATTCATCAGAAGAAACAAATATTTTCCTTACTCTTCCAAGAATATATTATAGGGACTTAAAATGAGAAACACTGAACAGTGTTGTGAAAATACCCCTAAGATTTCAGATTTGCCTAAAATTTTAAAAATTGCAAGTATTGCTTTCTTACGTCAAGCTGAGATTAAAGCCCAGGCTACACTTCAGCCAGTGTTTTTTGTGTTTCTGTTCTGCACCAGATGCTCCTTGGCGTTTTCAGTTAGTATCTCATTTAATCCTCAGTGACAGTTCTGTGAGGTAAGTGTTATTAATAAGTTCTTGTTACTGCTGAGGGGGACTGAAGCTCAGGGAAGCCCAGATTTACCTTGCATGCAGACTCAGGCGGTTCTGACACCCAAGTCCAATGCTTTTAGTTCTAGAAAAGGAGTACTAGATGGGGAAAGGGTCAGTTGTGCTACATTAAAAAGTAAAAGGAGGGGCTTCCCTGGTGGCGCAATGGTTGAGAGTCCGCCTGCCGATGCAGGGGACACGGGTTCGTGCCCTGGTCCCGGAAGATCCCACATGCCGCGGAGCGGCTGGGCCCGTGAGCCGTGGCCGCTGAGCCTGCGCGTCCGGAGCCTGTGCTCTGCAACGGGAGAGGCCACAACAGTGAGAGGCCCGCGTACCGCAAAAAAAAAAAAAAGGAAAAGGAAAACTAAAGCAATATTCCAGCCACGTGGGCTTCTGTGGGCGCATACACATACTAACAGGAAAAGTCAGAACAAGGGAGTTCAGGTTCAAGGTTCAGAAAAGCCTTCGAGGAGTTGGAACATAAAGGATGGGCAAGGTTTAGGTAGGTGGAAAGAAAAATAGGAAGTGAGGATCCGCGGCACGGAGCAGGAAACTTCAGACTCAAGTGGAGCAGCTGAGTCGGTTGCCGAGATCCAGATGGGGCCACGGCTCAGGGACGCCTGGGTAACGCTGCATCTGGCAGGGACTGTGACCTGATGGGAATGCAGGTGCACAGCAGCGTGCAGCGTGGATGGGTGCAGTCCGGAAGGATTCTAGCCATCTAGGCTTGAAGGCCTGGAAGCGATTGTAGCAATTCAGAGGAAGTTCAAACCCCAGAGGCATTGCAGGGGATAAAATCGTCAGGACTTGATGCCTCACTGAACCTGAAGCCTGAAGAAAGCTGTTCAGGGCTCTCCCGGAAGCAGGGAGATGGTGATGTCTAGCAGAAGACAGGAGCGTGAAAAGAAGAATCTTCTTTGCATTGTGTTTTTTTTTTCGGGTGCTAATTACATTATCCTATGAGATGGGGCAGGGATTATTGCCCCCATGATGCACTAGGGAAGCAGGTCCACTGAGGAGAAGCCACTTACTGGTGCAAGAAACCACTTACATAGCGAAGCTGTAAGTGTTTTGTGAGCCCCCCACCTCTGTGGTGCATGTTGGTTGTGTCTATGGGGAGCTGGTCTGACGGAAGATGCATCAGGGAGGGCAAGGGCATAGGGCAGGCCTGGACCTTGGGGGATGATGATGACCTCGGGGCCAAGGACTTTGGCCCTGTCTTGGGTATAGAAGGGACACCTGAAGTCATGAAACTGGATGAGTTCCCAGAAGACGAAATGTGGAGGGTAGAAAAGGGAGTGGGGTGGGCGTGGGAGAAAGCATCCACCGGGGGAGGGTGGGGACGGGGGTAGCAAGAGATTAGGAACCAGCGTAGGAGGTGGAATCAAAAAGCCAGGCGTGGGCGGTGTGGGTGGAGCCTTCCAGGAGGAGGAGGCTCTTAAGGCTGTATGCTGCAGAGCATAGGACTGAGGGTAAGTGGGTGGAGCTTAAGGGCTTTAGATTCTTCCAAGAACAAGACTTTTTTTTTTTTTTTTGCGGTACGCAGGCCTCTCACTGTTGTGCCTCTCCCCTTGCGGAGCACAGGCTCCAGACGCACAGGCTCAGCGGCCATGGCTCACGGGCCCAGCCGCTCGGCGGCATGTGGGATCCTCCCGGACCGGGGCACGAACCCGTGTCCCCTGCATCGGCAGGCGGACTCTCAACCACTGCGCCACCAGGGAAGCCTCAAGAACAAGACTTCTGAGAGCAGGTTATGGCAACAGTTGTGATATCTTGGGAGGTGCCTAGATGAGAAGAAACAGAGAAGAATCGGGCAGGAGATGGGAGAGCAGGTGTTTTCAGCACAGGAAAGAACTGAAGATGTGCATGGGGGTGCGGAGGAGTCTGATTAAGTGTAAAGCAATGAGTGGAGTAGGAAGCGTCCCTCAAACGTGAGGAATTAGGGTTAGATCCCTCTGGAAGCGGAAGCCTGGTCTGGAGGACAAGGGCCTGGCTTTGGAGGGGAGGAGGGAAGCCTTTCCTGAGACCAGAGATTGGAGGACAGGTTGGGGGCAAGTGATTTCTGAGGTGAGGGCCCAGAGGGAAGGGAGCTCACACTGGTCTCCATGCCCGGGGAACCTAGAGTTTATCAGCGCTTGGGGTGAAGTGGGGAAGAAAGGGGAGTGGGCAGTTTGTGGGCCGAGAACCCGACAGTCCCAAAGTGAACTCTTCCCTTGGGAGCAGCCCTTTACTTGCTACCCTGGTTCTGCCCTCTTCAGCCTTCTCCCACTGCATCCCACTGTGCCCTGACCACTGACACCATGGACTTGGCCTTAGGGAGGATAGGCCAGACCTCAGGCCCCTGGCCATGATCTTCTACCCCCTCACTCTGCCCTGGTGGTAACCACCCCTCACAAGTTTTCTGTGGCTTCCAGGGGACTTCCCTCAAGCTATACTGCTGAGCCCAAGGGCCCAGACCCTGCCCAGGTCAAGGGCCTCCACCCCTCTGATGAGGCGAGAAAAGGTCCTGGAGATCCTGGCCGGGGATTTCCGGGAAGGGAATCTTCAAGCACTGACCCGTAACGTCAAAAAGTGATAGAACACATTGTGAGCACTAGAAGGGACTTGGAGACCTCCAGCCTCTTGCTCTACAGATGGGAGGCTGAAGCTCTGAGAGGCTCACTCAAGTTTTCACAGTCGGGAACCAGAATCACTGACCTGTGCTGGCTTGCTTCTTCCCTCTTTTTCTCCCTCCCTGTGGCCAGAAACAGTTCCTTCACCTCCCAGTCACCATCTGAGAAAGAGCCTACAACAGGGCTGTACTCTAATTGGGGGTGGAGGGTGGAACATGGTTCCTCTAAGCTTCCAGAATGACTCATGAGCTCTAAACCGCAAGCAACTGGTTTATACCTCAGCTTATTCTGTGGCTTATAATTATTTCTGAGTCTGCCTTCCCCACTAAACTGAGTTTCTCCAGGGCACAGACTAAGTCTTACTCATCTTTGGGACCCCAGTGCTGGCCTACAGTTAGCATTAAATATATGTTGGGTGGACTGAATGGGCAGAGGGAGAGGGGATGGGGAGGGAGACGTGGCTGGATCAATAATGTTGGGGGCTTAAGAGATCAATGGCTAATATGTCTTCTTCCCCTCCCAAGTCCAGAATGAACTGAAAAATAAGAGACAGACACATGGACGTCAAAATGGGGGCTTTACCAGTATTTCTGATAAAGCGGATTGGAGAATGTAGCTTTTGCTTTTGGGCCAAATGGACTTAATAATATCCTCCCCCAAATAAGCACCACGCCCCCCGCCCCCAAAAAAGGGGCAGACCTCTCTCCCTGGCAGGGACAGAACCTCCTGTGGAATTTTACAGTGTAGATCAATGGAGAATATGCTACTTATGCCTACAGCAGAACCAAGAGTGAGAGAGAGAGAGAGAGAGAGAGAGAGAAACGCAGAAATATTTGAGCTCAGCTCCTTCCCTAAGCCACTAATCAGCCAAGCCATTCCCCTCCTCTGGGGAGGATGAAGCCTGTGAGGATTTAGGGAGTGGTCCTCTCACCCTTCCCCTCCAGGAGAGTGGAGTGGGAATTCTCTCCCCTTATGGAAACATGGGGAGTGGGGACAGGTCTCCCACTGTGGGATGGAATACGGTGGACGGATAGGTAGAGGGGGTGGAGGGAAGGATGTGGGGGAAAGGGTGAGACCCCATCGTTACAGTGTTACAGTGTAGACCCAGACACAGTCACCTTTCCAAAGCAGAATGCCAAAATCCTTATTCCTTGTGATCGTACTTGCCCAGTGCTCATCTGTGTATGCAGAGTGGAGAGAGGACCTTGACTCCTGTGAGCTGGGATGAGAGGCCAAATCTCAGAGCCACACTCCACTGACATGGCCCAGGGCCATGTTCACCTTCAGGGCTGGCCTTTGGTCTGGAAGAGGCCGGAGACGGACCCGAAGGAGCTTCCGTGGTGCTGCTTCGTTTGCCGTCAGGCCTTCACTGAGCCCCTGCCCCTTCATGGCTGGAAAAGCTCTAAATTCAGCATGTACTGAGCTCCTCGTTCTCTCAGTCAGGCACTTGACACAGAGTAGTCCACTTGTTCCTCACAACCACCTGGTGAAGGAGATGGTGTTGGTCCCATTTTACAGGTTACGCCACCGTGACTCAGAGTTGTGATTGTTTGGCTCACCCATTAAGTTCCAGAGCCAGTGTGGCCTCCTGAAGGCCTGTGTGGTGCTCAAGAACAGCAAACCACACCATCTGGGTTGTTTCTGGGACTCCTGCTTTGGGCCACTCTGCCCCCGGGGGCCTGCTTCCTAAGTTATCCTAAAATACCGCTCGATGGATCTTGCCAACCTCTGGGCCTCAGCAAGGCCCTCTTCAGGGTGTGGCTCCAGACGGCCTTTCCAGCAGCCCTTTCCCTGCACTGCTGCTTGCAATACCTTCAGTAGGCAGGCTCCCGCCCCTCTAGTCCTCCAGCCTGGAACGCCCAGCCCTCCACCCTGCACGTCTCAAAATCTGTCTCATCCTTTAATACCCAGCTCGAGCCAGTCTCTGGGAATCCTCACGACTTGTGCCTGTGTCAGGCTCTTAGGTCACTTTGCCTTCATTCAAGGGATTTAGGCACATTCTGGCACCCCTACTAGCCCTGGCTGCTCCTCCCGGGAATCCTGTCTCCCCTGACCCAGAGGTGCCACAGTAAAGGTGTGTGGCAGTGTTGGCATCAGAGCAGCCTGCAACTGAAGGGCTGCAGCCCAGCCTCTGCTCCCACCAGCCCCACACGACATTCACCTGCCCAGGTGCCACTCAGTTTCTAAGAAAGAACAGACAAGGCTAAATGGCCCCTAGGATAGCAGAATGATGCCAGGCAGGCGCCTGACACACCCCCTGGACAGGAAAATAATTTTCTTCCTCTTAATAACAGTTATTAGGGGGCTATGCCCGACCCACTGCATCCAGGGTCTGGGCTTAGCTATCTGTATGGCTCTCGTCACCCTGGGTCCCCACCCCTAGACTCAGCCCCAAGGCTAGGATATACTTGTCTGCCCTCCCATTGCCCTTTACCCACTCAGCCCATAGGACGGGTGGACAGTCCTGCAGCCCTGGGGGATTTCGTTTGATTTATACGCTTTTATTATCAGGGTATCCGGGATCCCTTGGAGCCCTTTTCAACTCAGTCTTCCCATCCTTGCCCCTCTCAGCTGAGCTCCCTTGTACAGACACTTAGTACCACAGTCCAATGTTAGGGTCAAAGACCACCCCTGCTGCGCAGACATTCATGCACACAGATATGCACCCAGACACATACACGAGAACATACACAGATGCACAAGCAGGTAAATATACACTGATGTGCAGCTAGATACCTAAAGACAGCCAAGCAGACACACAAACGTCACAAATAGACAGTATGTAAAGTACACACACGCCCAGGTATATAGTAATGCATAGGTATAGTGTACGGGCATACCTCATTTTATCGTACTTCACTATACAGTGCTTTGCAGATACTGCTTTTTTTTTTTACCAACTGAAGGTTTGTAGCAACCCTGAGTTCTCAGATGATGGCTAGCATTTTTTAGCAATAAAGTATTTTTTCATTATGGTATGTACATTGTTTTTTTAGACATAATTCTTTTGCACACTTAATAGACTATAGTATAGTGTAAACGTAACTTCTGTATGCACTGGGAAACCAAAAAAATTTGTGTGATTCACTTTACTGAGATATCAATATTTGCTTTATTGCGGTGGTCTGGAACTGAACCCATAATATCTCTGAGGTGTTCCTGTCTATGTTGAGTTGAGCCACGTGAAATTGTCAATATTCAGTGTTTTTTTTTACTTAAAACAATGGAATCTAATACAAATGTGGGCATGGAGGGAAATATTAAAAAATACAGAGCCAACTTTGTACACCCATGTTCAAGCAGTATTATTCACAATAGCCAAAAGGTGGAAACAATCCAAGTGACTATCAGTGGGTGAATGGATAAACAATGTGGTATATACACGCAATGGAATATTATTCAACCTTAAAAAGGAGGGAAATCCTGTCACATGCTTCAACACGAGTGAACCTGTATGCTAGGTGAAATATGCCAGTCACAAAAAAGACAAAGACTGTATGATTCCACTTACATGAGGTACCCAGAGTAGTCAAATTCACACTCAGAAAGTACAGTGGTGGCTGTCAGGGGGTGAGGAGGGTACTCAGCCTTTCATAGGTACAGAGTTTCAGTTGGGAAAGATGAAAAAGTTCTGGAGATGGATGGTGGTGACGGTTGCACAGCAATATGAGTGTACTTAACACCACTGAACCGCACCGTTAAAGATGGTTAAGATGGTAAACTTTATGTTAATTAAAAATAATTTTTTAAAAGATCCAAAAATATGTACTGTCAGGTAGACATATACACACTGAGGGATAAACACAGGAACTCAGCAACACAGAAACATGACTCCTCCCCTCCCAGGAGTGCTTCTCTGACCCAGATGTGGCCCTGTTCTCCCCCTAAACAAATCCAGAGATAAGGCCCTGCCGCCTCGGCTACCCCCGTGGCTTGTTACCCTCCCACAGTCTGGCTCCCCCTGCCCCTCACGCAGCCTCCCCACACCCAGGGAAGGGCCTCCTTAGAGTACCCGGGGCTCTGATCTCTGCCCCTGCCCCTCCTGGGCCCTTCTAGGATCCTCAAAGACAAAGCCCCATTCGTCTTTAGTCCCAGGGCCCAGCTTGATGCAGGGAGCCCCTAAATCCCCTCGCCAGCACCAGCCCCGCTGTGCATGCATTGGGCCCCAAGTGAAGCTTTGTGGGCATAGAGGAACCTGTGTCTGATCTGGACATGATCACAGATCAGTTAAAGCAAGTGCAGCCAGTACTAAACGGGGTCGTTGAGACATGGCATTAGGTCTTCTGCTGTCCCGGCCACCCTCATGGGACCTCGTCCCTCCACAGAAAGGTGGGGCTGGCACCCTTGTGACCACTTCTGCCCGGCCTGCCTTCCCAGCTAGCTGCCATCTGCTGAGCCCCCTTCTCCAGCGCAAAGCCTCACCCTGCTCCTGAGGACTCCGGGACTAAGGCCCTTGATGGAGGCAGAGAACAGAAACTGGCCTGCTGTTTGCCTCCGGACCATGCAGTGTGTCCCCCGATCCTCTCAACCAACTTTCTCACTAACCATTTAATACTCAGCCCCCGAGGAGGGGAGAAAGGCTGGGGTCTGGCGCCACCAGGTCAAGAGCTTCCCCAGAGCTGAGGGTGGTGGAAACGCAGATATCGGGAACAGAATTTTTCAGGGGTGGGACAGCATTTTTCACTGGGACTCCGGAAGGGCAGTGTTTGGAGGAAACTTGCTGGGAGCCTGGTGGGGATGCAGCAGGTGACGCTGGGGTGGCGGAGGGAGTGTGTGCTGAGTAAGGACCTTCCCTTTCCCCGGGCGGCGGGCGGGCGAGTCCCAACAGCAGGCGGACATGTGAGGCTGACCCAACAGGTTCCCGAGGCCGGGGGCAACGGGGTGGAGCGTGGCTCTGACAAAGGGCAGGCGGGCGGGAGACAGTTTCTGCTGGTATCTTCTTCCTGCTGCAGCCGGCCCGGGGTGCAGGCCATGGAGCCTGCTGGAGGGTGAGGGTAGCCGGTGGGCAGGCGTGTTCGGAGGCGCTGGGAGCTCAGGGCATGGCGGGGCCCCTGCGGTGCCGGGTGGAGGAGCTGAAGCGGCAGCGGTGGCGGGAGAGCTCACCGCGGGTGCTCCAGCACAGCGAGGCAGCCCGGCTGGCGGCCGATGCCCTCCTGGAGCGGGGTGAGGCTGCCTACCTGCGGGTCCTCTCCGAGGAGCAGGAGCTGCCCTTCCTGAGCCCTCTGGATGTGGACTACATGACCAGCCATGCGCGCGGGGGCTCTGAGCTAGGCGAGGCTGTGGGGCCAGGGGCTGCCGGGCCTGACCCCCTCAGCCTGCTCTCCGAAGTCACCTCCGGCACTTACTTCCCCCTGGCCTCCGACGTAGACCCCCCGGACCTGGACTTGGGCTGGCCCGAGGTGCCACGGGCCACGGGCTTCAGGCCCACGCAGGCTGTGATCCACTTACAGCGGAACAAAGCCAAGAGCATCAAGGACCTTCTGCATTTCCTCTTCAGCCAGGCCCGCACGGTAAGGGCCTCGTCTCTTCAGACATTCATTTCACAGATGTGGAAACTGAGGCCCAGGGAGAGGAAGTGTGGCCACATAGCAGCTTGGGGGCAGCATTGGGACGAGAACCTCTGCCCCCTATCAGATCACAAGCTCCTAGAGTGTGGGCGTGTTTTATTTACCTTGGTAACCTCTTGGCACTCGAGGACATTATGAACAAGCTTAGAACAGGGGATGGGTCTCAGGGACTCCACAAACACCCTGAAAACGCGTGCAAAGTGGTGTTCATTGCAGAGGGGGATCCTCTCTCTTTTGGGGGAGAGGGCCTATGGCCTTCATCAGATTCTCAAAAAGGTCTGTGATCCCCAAACTAAGAACTCCAACCTTGGTGAGCATCTGAGCCACCCCCTTGAGTTACAGAGGAGGAAACTGAGGCCAGAAAGGGACTGGGACTTACTCATGAGGTCCAGTCAGTTGGTGAAATGGAACCCGGGGCTCAGGGAGAGGGAAAGGGCTCTAGACTCAGGCCCCGGGCCCCAGGCACAGCCCTGCCTCCTGACAAATGGTCCCAACTGAACCTCGCTTTGTGCACTGTATCTCCACTGGCCTGAAGCAGGGGAAGGGGTGCTGGTGCCTGGGCCTCAGCATGGCCTTGAGGGCTGGGCTTTTAGCTCTGCACCCAAAGGAAAGAGAAGCGGAAGCTGCTGGGCTCAAGGATGGGGAGCAGGGCTCAGGAGAAAGGGAAGCGGCAGAGCAGGTGAGGTGTTTGTACCTGGGAAGCCTTCAGCTACAGACTAGCACAGCCTCACTCCTGGAGCCCTGGCTTCTGACTCAGGAGGCAGGGAGATGGATCAGATGACCCTAGGCAGAGTTTGGGGTGGCTTAGACTCAGTGCTCTTGCTAGGGGAGCAGCCCTGAGGGTACCTGCTGCAGATGTTAGGAGCCAGGATGCTGGCATCCTGCTGGTACCTCCAGAGCCTCCCTGGCAAGTCTACCTATGTCCCAGGCAGGGGAGGGCCAGACCTGACTGGCACAGGGAATGGGGTTATTAGTGAGATGGTTGCTGTCATCACCACTGCCCTTTGATTTTTCTTGCTTGTCCTGTTCCCCTCACCTGTGGCCAGGCCTGTGCCATGGACTAGGGCATCCCTCAATGCTTTGGTTCCTCATCCTCCCGTCTAGACCCTCCACCTCTGGGTCAGGAGCCAAGCTGTCACTCTGGGCTGTCACTGACTCTCAGAGTGATCTTGGGAAGTGCTTTCTCCCCCTGTGGCCCAATGGCTTTGTTTGTTAAGGAGGCAGCAGGAGAGGAACATTTATTGAGCTTCTGTTGTGTGTTGAGTTTTTTCACATTAAATTCCCCATAACTCTTGAGAGGTAGCTATCACTATCTCCATTTAGCAGATGAGGAAGTTGAGGCTCCCAGGGGTGAAGGAATTCGCCTAAGGTCATAGCACTAGGAAGTAGCAGAGTGCAGGTTTGAACCCAGCTCTGTCTGGCTCCAGAGCTGGAGTGCTTTGCTCCGCACCTCCTGCCTCTCAGCCTGGACTGGGAGAGGAGGTTCTCATGGCAGATATTGCAAGCCCCGCCTCTCCACTGAGCAGAAAACTTGGTCCCAGTTGTAAGAGGTCACAGCAGATCTCTGCAGCTTCTCAGTGAAACAGGTGGGTCTAGCAAAGGGCACTGAAGACCCCAGTAATTAGCCTGCAGCTCTGATCCGTGAGAAGGGAGCCTCAGACAGACAGCCAGAGCTACAGCTTGAGCAAGTGGGGGGAGTGTGAGGTGCTATCCTGGGAAGTGGGGTCTGGGTTTTGCTTCTGACTCTTTCCCCCTCTGGGCCTCAGTCTTCCCATCTGTAGAGTAGACCTTTAGACTGGTACAGCTGATCCACAGACCTCTTTGAGAATCAGATGTCAGATAAACAAACCGTCCTTAGAAAAATGCACACAAAAACTTTCAAACAGCCTTCTGGGCTTCAAGACAGTGAAACCCCCCAGCTTCCATGTCAGGAACCCCCAGGCTGGGTCACCACTAAAAGCCCTCCCAGTTCAGGTGTTCTCATGGGCTCTGGCCTCCTGCTTTTCAGTCCAGTGCTGTTTCCGGGGATCTAGCCTCTACCCCTGGCCTCGGCAGTGACCCGGGCAGGGCTGAGCTTCCCCCCCCCCCCCGCCGCCCCCGCCAGGTGGTGGCTGTGGTAATGGACATCTTCACCGACATGGAGCTCCTGTGTGACCTCGTGGAGGCCTCGGGCTGGCGTGGTGTCCCCGTCTACCTGCTTCTGGCCGAGGAACACCTGAGGCACTTCCTGGAGATGTGCTACAAGATGGACCTCAATGGAGGGCACCTACGGGTCAGCAGGGGATGGGGGCAGGAACTGGGGTGTGGAGCCAGGGAGGGCAGGAGAGTCAGTCGGGTGGTTCGTGAGCATCAGGGGTTAATGGGAGTGGGAGGCCGGGCTCTCCTATAGCTATTTTGGGTCAGAGACCCCAGGAGATTTAGACATGGCTTGAGCCCTGTCCTCTAAAGGTGATTCCCAACCTCCCTCCCTCCTTGGCCCAGAACATGCGTGTGCGGAGCACGTGTGGGGACACATACTGCAGCAAGGCAGGCCGCCGCTTCACGGGGCAGGCCCTGGAGAAGTTCGCCATCATTGACCGTGAGCAGGTGGTGGCAGGCAGCTACAGGTGAGCAAGTGGATGGCGGGGAGGGTGCCTGGGGCTGAGCCACCGGCTTGCGAGGGTGCCTGGGACCTGGCAGCTTTGAACTTTCCTTTCTTCATCCATCCTTTCCACCATAAACCGAGCAGCCGCCATGTGGCAGGCATGGTGCAGGGCCCAGGGGCCAGTGTGGGGAGCAAGACAGCCCTGGGCTGGGCCCTGGAGGAGCTCACTCTGTGGAAGGACTACTTTAATGCCCTTGGCATAGAAAATAACTCTTGCACCTCGGAATTGGAGGGACTTCAGGGAACCTGGCCCTTGGTCCATTTTACAGATGGGGAAGTTGAGGCTGAGATGCGAAACCACGTGCCGAAGTCCACTAAGTTGAGCTAGGGCTAGAACAGACTCCGGAGTCAGAGCTCTGCCCCCTCACTTGGGCCCTAGGGGTGCTGGTGGTTTTATCTTGCTCCCCTGTTTGTGACTCCTGCCTGGCCCCAAGGTCCTGCACTTTGCCTCCTGACCCCGACCCTCTGCCCCCAGCTTCACCTGGCTTTGCAGCCAGGCGCACACGAGCATGGTGCTGCAGCTGAGGGGCCGCATCGTGGAAGACTTTGACCAGGAGTTCCGCTGTCTTTATGCCGAGTCCCGGCCCGTGGAGGGCTTCTGCGGAGGTGAAGATCCCCTGTCTCCCAGGGCACCGTGCCCTCCCCCAGTGGCCCGGTCCTTCAGGCCCGGCATCCCCAGCACCACATCCTTGTCGTGCTCCAGCACCAGCCTCAGCAGCATCAAGTGCTCACCTCGCATGGGTCACTCCTCCTACCCAGCTCTGCCAAGAGGCGGCGGCTGCAGTGACATGGCTATGGGATCCTCCTCCCCGGGCCCTGCCCACTGTGAGGCCGATGGCCAGCCCTCCCTGCAATGCCAGCTCTCAGACCCTAACCACGGCCCCCTGCTTGGGCCCTACAGGGCCAACCCGAGCAAGCTGGGGGCATCCCCCTGGTCCCAGTCCTCCCCTGCCCTCAACCCCAATAGCACCAGCCCTGTGACCCTGGCAGGGGGGTCACCTCTGTTTGCTCGCCCTCACCCCCTCCTCTCCTTTCCCCGGGGTGTCTCAGCTCTGTCCGGGCTCCCAGAGAATGGGGTCACAGGAAGCCAGGAGCCTAGCCCCCCACGAGGCCGCTGGGTACCCGGCACAGCCCTGGAGGCAGTGGAGGAGAATAAGGTGTCTCTGAGTCAGAGCCATGGCCAGCTGGATCTCCTCGTCCCCTTCCCCAGGGCACGAGAAGCAGGGGGCCCTGATTCTGGGGTGACCCCCATCTCAGGCTCCCTTTGGCCTAGTGATCAGGCCCCAGAGGACAGGAGGTTGGCCTCAAATCAGAGATACAACCAGCTGGATCTCCTGCCCCAGGCCCAGGATGCCAGGGGTCCCCCTGAGTCAGGCTCCCCCAGGCCTGGCAATCGAACCCCAGAGGACAAGAGGCTGTCCCCAAACCACAGCCATGACCAACTGGACCTCCAGGTACAGTCCCCCAAGGCTGGGGGCTCCAGAGTGCCCCCTGAAGCCAACTCCTTGGCCAGGCCTGGCAAGCAGGGTAAAGATGAACAACGGCAGACCCTGGGACACAGCCAGCTGGACCTCATCATGAAGTTTGGCCCATTCTGGGGTGAGGGGCCTGGGTCCAATGATCTCCCCAGACCGAGCCCTGGCAGAAAGCCTGGAGTGGACTCTGGGGATGAGAAGCGGCTGACTCTGGGCCACAGCCAGCTGGACCTCATCACCAAGTATCATCAGTTACAGGGCACCAGGCAGGGACCTGAGCCTGGCCTCCCCAGGGGCCCCACAGGTGGCCAGCGCAATGGCAGTAGCAATGGCCTGTCTGGGGATGAGAAACGGCTGACCCTGGGCCACAGCAAACTGGACCTCATTATTCAGTACAACAAGTCCAAGTGCAAGCTGCTCCGAAGCCGCTTTCAGTTGTAGTCCTGCTCCCAGAAAGGACATGTCCGTCCTCCATCCACTGTGACTCTAGATTGGCTCAGGTCCCAGACTCTGGGGTGGGAGCTCGAGCACGGCCCTTATGGGGAGGAGAGGGAGTCTAGAGGCCCAGGTTAGACATTCCTTGGGCTTGGGATTCTTGCTCACACACGTACATGCACACACATGGGGAAATGGAACCCACAGTTACTGGGTACCTGCCGTTTGTCACTGTGCTGAGCCCTTCTCACCAGTTACTTCTCATCCTTCATCCTCACAATAGCCTACGAGATAGAGCTCTAGTAGGTGTACAGTTCTAGGATCATAGATATTATCTTCCCTATAATATAAATTTAGAAGCTGGGACCCAGCGAGTTTGATGACTTGCTTGGAATCAGGTCCGAGTAAGTGACAGGGGCTCAAATCTGTGTCTCTGACTCTTAATTTCTTAAGATCGTGTTTTTGCACAGACAGGACACAAAATATCAACAGTTCCCATGTCCCCATGCACACAAAATCCACATAATAACAGAGATGCTCCAAATGCCTGCACAATATACACTGCACACTGACAGGTTTCACACCCACAAACTACACCCACAGATGCAGTCCATGTGATAAACCAAAACACTCAGGATTCTAGTTACAGGTACTCAATAAATGTCATTTGGGTAAATGAATGGTTACATTCGGTGCACACCGTAGACCCCTTAGGATCTACAGACCATAAATATGCACATAACCACACACACACACACACACACACACACACACACACACACACACACACACACAGGCATGCATGCACCAACCAGTATCTTTTTGTACCTAAGCTGTGTACCCAGTCCTGTGCTGGACATGCCATAGGGTTGAGAAATGAATCAGATTCAGTCCCTAGGAGACAAGGATTCAATGCATAAACGACTGGTGTATCTAATTAAAGGCTAACCAGTGACAGAAGGTGGTAGAGAATGAAGGCCAACAAGTGGTGGTGATGATGGAGTGGTGAGAAAAGTTTCTTAGAGGAGGCAGCCTTTGAGCCAAGCCTTGAAGGGTGGAAAGGACTTGGATAGATGGAGGCGAGGGTTAGAGGAATTCCTGGTAGAGGGAACCAGCTGAAGAGAGACCATGGAGAGGACTGAATGAGTGGGTCTGAGATGAATCTGGGAGGATGGAGAGGACGTGGATACACACACACACATACCAGCCTCATTTTGCTGAGTATCCCTAGAAGTATAGGCTCTGTCAGATGTAGGTCCTTTTCCTGAGCTTGCGACCTGCCTGGGACAGTATACGTGATACAAATCAATAAAAGCAGACATGCTATGACCCAGCAGCAGCCTGGTGTATCCTGAAGAAGGCAGAGTTATGAAACTGCAGGTTGGGGACAGGGGAAGGGCACCATTCAGGCCAACTATGGAGAGGTCCTTGAAGGAGAGTGGAGGGTTGCAGGAGGGCTGGGGGGTGGGGAGGAAAGGGGCTCCAAGCTTCCCTCTGCCCTCGCTGAGAGTGACATTCTGCGAGACCCTGGGGCTTTTGTACAAAATGGGGGCCAAGTTCATCCGTCCACCAGAGCAGGTCTCTTGACTGCCACCATCTGCAGGCGGGGCGGGGTCGGGGTGGGGGAGGGAGGCAGAAAGTGGCTGCCCATCAGCCCCTACACCCTTGCCCACTCTGGACCCTCCCTGACACCCGGCTTCGTCCATCCTCTCCTCTCCAATACCTTCTTCAGCATGGTTTCCTTTCATCCTCTGGCCGCGCCTCCTTCTCCAGCCTCTGTCGTGGTCTTACTTCTCCCTGATGGAAACCTTCTCCGTGGGTGACTTCATCCACCCCAGGCTTCAGCTCCACATCTCAGCCCTCCAGTCTCCCCTGGGCTCCAGATCCGGCCTGGGCATCTGTCCCACACCTCACTCTGTCCCTCACCTCTCCCACACCTGCTCTTCCTCCTCGGGCTTTACTTCAAGGTATAACTCCGTCTGGGACTTCCCTGACGGTCCAGTGGTTAAGACTTCTCGCTTCCAATGCAGGGGGCGTGGGTTCGATGCCTGGTGGGGGAACTAAGATATAACTCCATCATCAACCCATCTTCTGCAAGACATCCCTGGCTCCTCCATTCTTATGCCTCACATCCAACCAGCACAGGTCTGGGTCGATACTATCTCCTACAAAGCTCCTGACTGAATGAATAAATGAATGAATGCGAGCTTGCTGGAGGCGGGGCCAGGCGGGGTAGAGACAGGACCACTTGCAGCCATAGAGTGCTCGCAGAGGCTGGCGCTAGAGTGGTCGCATGCGTGGCGGCGTGCGCCGCGTTCTCTCGGAAGTCTCCCAGGGAGGAGGCGGAAACGGAAACCTACCGAGGGCCGAGGAGGTCCCTTGCGCGTGCGGAGGTTTCGTTTACGTGGTGAGCGGTTGTGGCGGGACATCGGCAGGGTCAGCTCCGGGCGCCCTGGGTCGTGAGGGGTGGGGGCCGAAGGATTCGGGGCTGTCGTGTCTGGAGGGGCTAGGTGGGCGGGCCCCGAGGGCTGGGGGCCGAGAGGGGCGGGGTCGCGGCGGGGCCTGAGGCGCGGAGGCCGCGGGACCCGTACCCGGACCCAGGATCGAAGCCGGAGCACCCTGTCCCGGGAGAGGATCCGCCGGCCCTGAGCTCCCTGTCCCGCAGCCCCTAGGCCTCATGGCGGTCCGAGCGTCGTTCGAGAACAACTGTGAGATCGGCTGCTTTGCTAAACTTACCAACACTTACTGCCTGGTGGCCATCGGAGGGTCGGAGAACTTCTACAGGTGCGGCGGGAGCCCGGGGCCCGTGGGCAGTGTGTGGGTGGGTGGCTGGGAGGGGTACTTGGGAGTCTGGGGCTCGGGCAGTGGGAGGGCTCGGGCAGAGGGAGGGTTCAGGCCCCCCAGCCCCGTGACCACCGAGTCCTTGTCCCTACAGTGTGTTCGAGGGTGAGCTTGCTGATACCATCCCTGTGGTGCACGCCTCCATCGCCGGCTGCCGCATCATCGGGCGCATGTGTGTGGGTAAGCTAGCTGGAAGTCGCCGAGGGAGGAAATGGAGCCTCCCAGCGCCTTTACTTGTACCCCTAGAAGGGACCTCGGGTGACCCAGGGATTCCTAGGCTTTCATCCATTATTTCCAGGGACTACAGAATCTCTCAGGCCTGTGCTGGACCCTAAGTGTCAGCAGATCAGGGACAACCTCTGGCAAAGGCTTCTGGATCATTGTAATCACAAATAACATTAAGGGCTTTCACTTTTACCCTTGTTTCAGTCCATGTTCACGAAGACCCTGGGAGGTCGGAATTATTGGCCTAATTTGACTGATGAGGAAGCTGAGACTCAAAGAACCCAAGTGACTCGCCCAGTTCCACACCTGGTGTGAGGGAAGATTGGATTGTCATCTCTCCCCGGCCACTGACTCTGGGCAAATTGCTTCCACTTTCTGAGCGTCTGTTTCTGCCTCTAAAAAATGACAAGCTGGGCTTCCCTGGTGGTGCAGTGGTTGAGAGTCCGCCTGCCGATGCAGGGGACACGGGTTCGTACCCCGGCCCGGGAAGATCCCACATGCCGCGGAGCGGCTGGGCCCGTGAGCCATGGCCGCTGAGCCTGTGCGTCCAGAGCCTGTGCTCCGCAACAGGAGAGGCCACAACAGTGAGAGGCCTGTGTACCGCAAAAAAAAAAAAAAATAATAATGACAAGCTAAGATTCTGGGGCGTACTGTTCAGTTACCCATTTCAATCTTCAGTTCCCTTTACCATGTACCCCTATGTCTCAGCACGGTTGACTCCGGCCATTTGTCCTTTCTCTGAGCTGGATCTGTCAGCCTTTACTGCCTCCCCTTCTTTCTAGTTTCGCTCAAATAGGAGTTTGTTCCTGTATTTTTAATCATAAGCCTGATGATCTTGGACTCGAGTATTTTCTTATTCAGGCAGAACATTCGTATCCCTAACCTTGACCTTTGGACTTGAAGCTAGTTCTTATGTAACAAGGGAGATCTTAACCTGACCTTTGGTGGGTTTTTTTTTATGATGGGAGAAACTTATAGTTGAGAAGTTCAGAGTTGTGACCTTGCAGAGTTAGGCAGAGGTTTAGTCATTGTTGTCACAAGATAATTGTGGTTCATTCATGTTGCCGTGTACTGTGTTTCGTGTAGGTGTACCACGGTGTATTCATTCATTCTCTTGATAGTGGGTATTTGGGTAGTTTTCAGTTTGGTCTGTTATGAGTATTGCTGCTGTGTTTCTTAGTGAACAAATGTATGTATTTCTATTGGATATATAATACCTAGGAGAGAAATGGCTGGGTATTCAATGTAGTAGATGATGCCACATAATTATCTGAAGTGGTTGCCCAGTTTATACTCCTATTGGTTGCTCCATATATCTTTGCCAACACTTGGTATTGACATTCTTTTAAAAAATTTAGCCATTCTGGTAGGTGTGGAGTATTACTTCAGTTTCTTAAAATACAACTAATGCCCAAGAGCGCTTCCTGTTAGTCCTGGTTCCTCCTGGCTGATGATGGCGAATTGGGCAGGATGTGTTGGGACAAACTCCTAGGCCATCTCTGGCCTGCCCAGTGGGACTCCTGGTTCCCCGGGTGTTGTATGGATCAGTGGTTTGGAGGACTGGGGTCTGGGTCTAAAGCTTTGGGGAAGCTAATTGGGCTGGATTGTATCCCCAGCCCCCAGGGCTCAGCAGGCATCTTGTGTATTCATGGTCCATCCTTGTCCCACCTTCCCTAATTTGGGTCTCCCCAGGGAACAGGCATGGTCTCCTGGTGCCCAGCAACGCCACCGACCAGGAGCTGCAACACATTCGCAACTGCCTCCCAGACTCAGTGCAGATCCGGCGGGTGGAGGAGCGGCTCTCGGCCCTGGGCAATGTCACCACCTGCAATGACTACGTGGCCTTAGTCCACCCAGACCTGGACAGGGTGAGGCGGCCCAGGAGTCACAGGATATTAGCCGAGTCAGCGGTTAGCCACCATTCTTGCCCATCAGACAGGAATTAGGGGTATCTCTTGTGGTTTCTCTTTATACCTGGGCTCCTGCAGTTCAGACATTGGTTGGAATAGTGAACAGAGGCCTTCCATGGTGTGATCAGTGTCAGAAAGAAGCTAGGGAGTGTATTAGTCCTTCAGAATCAGGGAGATTGACCCATCTGGTCTTGAAGTCAGGGCTAGGAGAGAAGATTGACAGGTGAACTCTTGCCTCTGGGTTAGAGGAAAGGAGGGTAATGTGGAGACCAGCCTCTGGCTCTTCAGGGCATGCATGGATATTAGGGGCTCCATAGCTGGTCTAGACTGCTCCAAGCTGTATTCCCTCCTTTTTCTGGGTGAAGCTTCCATATGCAGCTACATAGCAGAGGAATGAGCTTAGGGAGTCATGCCCTGGGTGGGTCTGGGTGTGGAGGCCCTGGGTTCTTTGATCTGCTTGTTCTGGGCGCTGAGCACAGTACCTTTGGCTGACAGGAAACAGAAGAAATCCTGGCTGATGTGCTAAAGGTGGAAGTCTTCAGACAGACAATAGCTGACCAGGTGCTGGTAGGAAGCTACTGTGTCTTCAGCAATCAGGGAGGGCTGGTGCATCCCAAGACTTCAATTGAAGACCAGGATGAGCTGTCCTCTCTCCTTCAGGTCCCCCTTGTGGTAAGCAGTCTTATTCTCTGAGCTCTGTCTCCTGCTGGAGCAGATCCCTTTGCCCAGTATTCGGGAATCTAGATTATTACCTGTCACAGTTTGGGTTTGGGCTGAGGGTCAGGGAGAAGGGTTTGGGGAGAGTCCTCATGACTTTGGCTGTTGTTGCCATGATCCACACTGAGCCGTCCCTTGGCAGGCGGGCACTGTGAACCGAGGCAGCGAGGTGGTCGCCGCTGGGATGGTAGTGAACGACTGGTGTGCCTTCTGTGGCCTGGACACGACCAGCACAGAGCTGTCAGTGGTGGAGAGTGTTTTCAAGCTGAATGAAGCCCAGCCTAGCACCATTGCTACCAGCATGCGGGATTCCCTCATTGACAGGTATCTGGGCCTCTCTTCTTTGGAGGGGAGGGGAGGGGAGAGGAGGGAGATGCCACCTGTAATGGGAGCCACACTGTATTCATACTGGTAGGTTGTCCTTGCGTGTGAGGCCACATCTGCACGCTGCTGAGCAAGCACAGGGCACAGTCCACAAGCATTTCCTGAGGACCTGCCCACTGCCGTCTTTGAAGACGCTGGCTCAGTATATCCCTTCTGTAGTCTGTCTTTTATTTTATCACTGACCACATTCTTTTGCAGTTTGTATTTGCCTGTGTGTCAGTGTCCTCAGCCAGTAGCCTGAGACAGGAAAGAGCTTTTTAATTGAAGGAAGGAGGGAAGGCTGCTTTTAGGAACTGAGGAGACCCAGGTGCCTAAGGGACTCGGGGGTGTGGGGAATGCATCAGAATCACCGTCATCTGGACTTTGTGGGTTTAAAACAAGAGTGGGTTCTTGGGCCCTACCCCACAAGAGTGGGTTCTTGGGCCCTACCCCACAAGAGTGGGTTCTTGGGCCCTAACCCTGGAAGGTTCTGGGGTGTTAGGCTCTAGAATCTCTTCCTTTGGAAGAGCAGCAGGTGCTGGATATTTAGTGCCTCCCCCCCCACCCCCATTTAGGATCCTTCTCAAGGCACGCCATACCCGGCTAGCACAGGAGTCTTTATGAGGATAGAAACCCCAAAGTAGAGCAAGTGTCCAGTAGCAGACTCCCGACTTAGCAGGGGCAGAATTTCCCTTCATTTTCCCTCCTTCATTCGTTCAATTGCTTGATGTTCATTGAACCCTATGGACAAGACCCCATGTGGGATAGTTCGGCAGCTTAGTGCTACATCCTGCCTCTGAGAGGGACTTAGATTGTAGCAGGGGAGAGAAGATGTAGTGGCCATGTTGTATAAATTAGCGACCTTCAAAGAAGAAGTAAAAGGTGCCTTTTGTGGTTTTGGAAGCTCCTGTGATACACTTTCTGGAATCCAGGAAGGTTTTGGGGAGGACAGATCATTTTAGTCTGGGCTTCAGGGAAATGAGTAGGTAATTGAAAATGCGAAGATAGGGTAGGGAAGCACTTCAGACAGAACCAGGGATGGGGAAGTGTGGAAGGTGTGAAGGGGAAAGGTTTTATTCCCAGTGTTGAGGACTCTGAATGCCCATGTCAAGAAGTTTTGACTGTAGGTGTTTTGACCTTTGGTTTATGTTTGGATACTTGTTAACCAAAGCATTTGCCATCACCCCTCAGATACTGATTCCCTCAGTTTGGCGTGAGACCCAACCATGTGTGGTTGTTTTAATAATCTTTCCTAGGTGATTCTGATGAGGGCAGTTTGGAGACCACACTGACAAACTCTGCTGTCAGCACTGGAGAGCAGTTGAAAGGGTCTGAATAGGAAAGTGGTACCAGTGGTTTTGTTATTTGTTCAACAACTTTTTTTGGAACACCTACTATGTGCCAGACAGTAGTGATGGGGTGATGAATAGAATATACCCTTCCTCCCCTTTTGGAACATTGAACCTCATAAAGAAAACAGTACTTCCACAATTAACCATTTAATTAAAGAACAAAATGAAAAAAACTTCTTAGCAACCTAAGAACAGAAAGAAATTTCTGTAACCTGATTATTGTTACCTACTAAACTACAGCAAATGTTGTATTTAATGGTGAAACTTCAGAAACTGCCAGGCAGAACTGCCTGCAGTCAGCAGCCCTGGTCAGCATTGCAGTTAAGATAAAGACATGGGTGTTGGAAAAGAAGAGACAAAACTCATCAGCTTCCTTTGGTTTTGAACCTGTTGAGTTTGAGGTGCCCATGAGACCTCACAAGGAAGGTGTCAGGTCGGGGATTAGAAATATGTACTTCAACTTCCCCAAAGTTCTTTCATTTCTTCTACTTAAGATTGTATGAGGAAAAGCCATCCTAGGAAAACTAAGATAGAATCCAACTTTTTTAGTACTTTAAAGAGAAATAAAAACTTCAGATAACAAAAGAAAAACAAACAAGAAATATGTACTTAAGGGAATTTCCCTGGTGGTCCGGTGGTTAGGACTTGGTGCTTTCACTGCCAAGGGCCTGTGTTCAGTCCCTGTTCGGGGAGCTAAGATCCCACAAGCCGTGAGGGGCAGCCGTAAAAAAGAAATACACACTTCATGTTTATAATCGTGCACATGACTATCACCTCCAGGAAGAACGTTCTGGCCGCAGCCCTGCCACTAGAGGATTTGGGGCCTGGACGTGTCCCTTACCCTCTCTGAGCCACCTTGTTCCCTTGTCTAATGTCTGTTGGGCTTGACCTGTGAGGCTCTGATTTATGGTCAATAACGATTTGAATAAGTTATTGAGTTCACCCACCCGAGTGGAGGAGTTACTTTTAGTTTGTAAGCACTGAGAGTGCTAGACTGGATTTGTGACTTGTGGGAGCAGTGGAATCTGGAAGGGCCTCTGTGTGTGGCTCTTCGGGGCTGAGCTGGAACAGAGGTCCTGGGGTAAGGGTGGAGGCAAGCACCTTGAGGATGGAGGGTGAGCTGTGCTCTGTGGAGCACCTACTGACAATGCTCCTTCTCTCTCCAGCCTCACCTGAGTCACCTTCCATACTCTTCATGGGCTCCTGGCTCTGGACTTTGGCTCCGTCTCCACGCCCCACCCAGTCTGTCCTGGATGCTGGCAGGGCCGTGGCAGAGAGCTCACCTGGACTCAGTGGCTGGACGCCCAGCCCTTCTTCACCTGTGCCCATCTCCTGAATCTATAGTTACTGCAAAAATCTGCCACATCATGCTGGCCGGCAGGTCCTATGGCTTCTGGCTGAGAGCTCTGTTGTCTGTGCCAACCCATTAAAGGGCAGCTTCTTCCGGCCATTCTGAATGTGTTATTTGGGGACCTCAGCCTGCACTCAGCCCCCCACCATTGTTCCGGGGGGAGGTGGGGTAGGATGCACACACACCCCTTAGTTCTACAGTCTCCCACTCCTCTCCCCCCATCACCAGATAGGCGGTTTCATCCCAGGACAAGAGGAAGCGGCACTCTCCACTGTACTTCTCCCATTTCCCACACAACTTCAGCCTCATACTTTTGGCTTCAAAGATGAGTCTGTTTCAACTCTCTCCTAGGCCAGTGTGAGGATCCTGAAGGGCTCTGGGGCACCTGGCTACAGGGCAGTCTTGTCCTCTTTCACCCAGGGTGGATGGAGGTTTGCTGGCCTGGCTGCTAGGTGCCCAGGACCAACTCAGACCAATCTCGGTAGGCCCTTTCCTTTAGGGCCTTGGGTGGGTGCGGAGCCAGGCTGGAGAGGCGAGGGTAGCTGGGGCGGCTCCAAGCGGCTCCGAGTTGCTCGCGGGGCGGGGCCCCGGGGCTTCGGGCGGGTGTGGCCGGTTGCTGGTGGGTGGGTCGGGTTTGCTGGGCCCCGCCCCTGAAGCCTTCCTCGCTGGCGGTCAGGGGGCGGGGTTCGTGCGCCGTGGCGTCACAACGCCAGTCCTTCCAGACGGTGCTGCGCAGGCGAGCCGGAAGCGGAGGCCGGCACTGGGATTCTCCTGACCGTTGGCTCGGGCGGTGCGAGGTGAGGGTCGGGCCCTGCCGGGGCGGGGGTGGCGTGCGGCCCGTCCCGTACCTGACGGGCCTCTCGTCCTGCAGAACATGGGAGCTCAGCTGAGCGGTGGCCAGGGCGCCGCGCAGCCGGTGCAGCCCGCGCAGCCCGCGCAGCCCCAGCCCCAGCCCCAGCCCCAACCTCAGACCCACCCCCAACCCCAGCCCGCGGCGCCCGAGGGCCCTGGGCGGCCCTGGCCAGAGCCCGGCCCCTGGGGGCCGCTGGACGACGTGCGCTTCCTTATCGTCTGCACCTCCTGGTACTGACTCGTCGCCCTCCGCACTTACCGCCCGCCGCCTCCTGTCATCCTGTACGCCTCTCCTGCTCGGGTCCTTGTCGTCTCTCTCCACCTTCCGCCACCCCGGAGACGCGCGGAGAGTCGGGGAGCTCGCTGGGGACTGGAAGGAAGCCTCCTCCGCAGCCTCGCCTTGGGACACCGTCTTGCCTCTGGCCCCTCCCTCTACCCCAGATTCGTTGGCTTCTCAGCCTGCACCCAGACCAGCTCAGACCTTCGTGTTCATCCCCACCCCACAGTTTCTCCAGCCGTCTGGGTGCTGGGGCAGCCTTTCCTGTCACTGGCTTCCAGAACCAGGCCAGGGCTCTTGGTAAGAAGACCGCAAGGCTGCTGACCTAATCTCACCTCATTTTTCCCTGTTGCCAAGAACTGGGCTCTTGCTTTTGACCTTGGTCATGGCACCATGTGCCTTGACTTGAGAAAAGACCTTGCCACAGTGAACCTGCCCATACCTCTCCTGGGAGGGGTTGCTCCGCCATCCTGGTGCCACCCTGGCATTATCTGGCTGTTTTCCTGAGACCCCAGTAACAGAGGGCCTCCAGGGCCAGCCTTTTGGAGAGAGGGGGCATCTGATTTTTGGGCCGGCAGATGAGATGCATGGGGCACCTCCCAGACACCGCAAAGCACCCTGTCTCCCAGAAGCTTCTTAAGGCCACCCAGAACCTGATCCTTGTTCCCACATCCCAGGGAAATGACACACTGTGTATTTTTGTTTTATTTAGAAATGATTTAAAAAACATTATACAAAGGCTGATCAGTTTAAAATGTGACTGACACTGAAATGCTGTGATGTTCCCCCAGACTGAGGGGAAGCTGGGCTCTGGGGCCTCCAGTGCTTTGCCCCTCTGTCTGCCCTGTCCTGGGATGATGGACAAACGGATGACCACAAGGCAGGAGAATCCATGATTGGAAGCCTCCAGGCTGAGCCCTCTCTGGGCCTGGCCCTGCATCCCTCACATCTGCAGCCTGGGCTGCCTGCCTCCATCTCCTGCTCTTAGCTGACCTCGGTAGTACCAGGAGCCAGTGGGGAGCCTGGGGGGCCTAGAGCTTTCAAGAAGTGAGAGCACCAACCTGAGGAGTGGAGAGGGACCCGGAAGGGGAGAAGGGAGGCCAAGAAAAGATGGATAAAAGAGACACTTCTGATCTCATCTTGGACCCTAGAGGGGTCTAGCAAGCCTACTGGGTGGCCTGGGCAAGTAACAGCCTCTCTGTGCTTCATTTGAGGGCACAGTGAGAGTTATCCTTGGCCTCCCAGGGACTGCATGAGTTACATGTGAGCGGACAGGGGTCAGCTAATAAAGTGCTTTGCAAAGTATAAAACACTGTACAAACCTATGAATCACTAATATCTCTGCAGTTGTTCCCCACCCGCCCCAGGGAGCCCGCCCTTGGCCAAAATGAGAAAAAACAGGATGATGACAGGGAACACAGTGGACCCATATAGGTGTCTCTGGGATGAGAGATTTTGCTCAAGACAGCTCCCAGAGTCCCTGTCTGCTACAGGTTAAGCAGACTCAAAGCCCAGAGGCCACGGGGTGGGGGCAAGGCCCATGCAGGCTCAGAGGCCCTGCCAGCACCCTGGAGACTGACACCTCTGCTTGGATTTGCAGGGAGCCAGGGGACATAGTTGAACCCATTGGTTTTGCCTCCGGCTCCGTAGTGACAAGCAGGGCTGCCTCTTACTGGGTTGGAGTGAGGCAAGCCGAGCCCTAGGAATTCCTGCCAGAGACAGTGAGGGACGGGCCCCTAGGCTTGGGGTTGTTACCAGTTGTGGCTGCCCGTTTCCGAAGAGCAATGCAGGGTGATGGGCCCAGAGAGCTGGGTTAGCAGGCGCCAAGCTCATGGTATAAACACTGCTTCTGGGCTGAGAGATTGAAGTGGTCTCAGGGTAGCTAGGGGTGTGGGCTCTGAGCACTTCAGAAGGCTGCCCTGGGCCCCTTAACCCAAGGCCATGAGAATGTTGGCCCAGAGCTATTTCCGTCTCACCTCACTAGTCAGGCTGAGTCCTCAGGCCACAAGCGACAGGCTGGAGCAGGGCCAGGGACTTGGGGGATGGGGAGAGGAACCGGAGAGTGGAGGACAGCTACAAACTCAGATCAGCCCCCGAGATGGGGTCAGCTCCTGCTCCAGCCCTTTAGCCTCATCAGCGGGGCCCAGCTCCTGGCGTGTCTGGGCACTACAGTGGCCTTAACAGCACCTTGGTCCTTATCGCTGGGGGGGAGGGCTGGCCTCATCACCAAGACAGTCACCTCTAATTCACCTAAAGCCTCAAGCAGCCTTTGCAGAATGGGACTTTAAACAATAGTGACAGGACATTGAAATATTCACGACATGACAGCTGGGTCCTTGTCAGACCCAGCTGGGCCACAGCCCTGCCTGCAGCATGTGACCCTAAATCCTGGGTCTCAGGAGACCCTGACGTGTGGAGCAGGTTTCCTGAGGGATCTGCTGTTGCCAGCAGAGGAAACCCAGGCTTGTTGCCCACTCTGTCGGCAGCAGGGGTCCTGTAGCCTTGGAGGACGGTGGGGTAGGGGTGGGGGGACATCTGACCAGCAGGTGTTGGCAATGGGGGACCAGGACTGGTGGCATCTCCCGGATGGGGCTGAGACCGCTAGCGCTGGCTTCCCACAGAAGGTGCTGGGTCCAGCCAGGTACAGATGGCGCAGTGGTGCCTCGTGGACGCCACAGGGCGCAGTGATCACGGGCCTCCTCCTCCTGGCGTGGTCCCTGCCTCCTGATGGGGCCTGGCCTATTCCCTTGAGTAGGGAGCAGTTTACCCAGGACAGAAGGCTGGCAGCTGGGTGCCAGACACCCACCCTGGGGCACAGCTGCCATCACTCCCTGCCCCATGCTCAGCCTAGGCCAATGCACCACCACTTCGGCTACATGACCCCTGGCCTAGGGCCATGCTGGCCCCGGTGAGCAGTGGCCAGAGCTGCCCCTCAGACCCTGGTGAGGAAGGGCCTGGCTGGCCAGACCGAGTGGACAGAGAGGGCTCTGGGCTGCTCACACCCACTCCTGGACTGGCCGCTTATAGTAGGTGACAGGCTGAGGGCCTGCCTTGTTCTTGAACTGGAAGATGGTGTAGACCAGCACCAGGATGCAGAGGGACAGGATGCAGGGGATGACCACGGCCACTGCATTCACAGAGCCTGGCACGTCGTTGATGGTCACCATGATGTCCACATCGTCCTGGGGCAGCCGCCGCTCCTTGCGCCTCTCCACCTCCTTCTGGTTGCAGCCCATCCAGTCACGCAGGATGTTGCGTGGGTAGCCTGGCTCCACGCTTAGTTTCTGGTTGTCAAATTTCCAGTAGTCCCGGCCCTTGTAGAAGTAGGTGTAATCTGCAGAAACACGGCCCATCATCACCATCCCAGACACTTCCCTGCACCTGTTCTGCACCAGCGTGAGAGGGCCCAGGGCGCTGTGGCAGTGTGGAGGAGGGGCGCCTCTCCCACCTGGGAGGAGCCCAAGAGGAGCTCTGAAAGGCGGGTGGGCACGTGACGTGGTGGGGGCGTGTTGGAACTCTTGGAGGTAGGCATGCGGTGCCTTGCACACCCTGCAAGTGGTGTGGCTGGTCGTGGAGGACGACCTGCCCAGCTGCAGAGAGGCACCTGGGACCTGGAGCAGCCCACCCTGTCATCTCAAAGGCGCTGGGAAGCCACTGAGGGGCTGGAAGTAGCATTGGTAAGCTCATTCTGTGCTTCCCAGACAGGACTCTTCTCAGCCCTGGGTCCCAGCTCTGCCATCCTGTGCCCATAGCCTCGCCCTTCCCCCATGTGAGTCAGATCAAGTCCCCAACTTAAGGCTTGGACGGCACTGTCTCCATAGCTCTAGGGCTGAGCCAGCTCCTGCCTGAGCCAAGGGAGGCAGGGAGCAAGATTTCTCCCGTTGACGGAGGGCACCACCTCTTCGCAGTTACCACGGACTTTTTTTGGCTTGGCACACGTGACTGTGCAACACAGATTGCAGGGTCGCTGGGACCCTGCTGGGGGAGGGGCTGGAAGGAAAAGAGGCAGCAGGGCTTGGCAACCACCACAAGGCTTCCTGCAGCAGCCTTATCGCCCCGCCAGTCCACAGACACAGAGCAACTCACACTCTCCTATTGGCCGGCTCCCCACCTTGGCTGGGGTTTTCATTGGCTGAAGTTCTTGATGTCACCTGTCTCTGAGGCTCCCCAGAAAGTGAGACCATGTGTGTAAAGCATCAGGTACACAGGAGAGCCACCAAATAGCGGCTCTGGCCCTGTGGCTGCTGGCTTTCTTTCCGGTGACGTCTCCTTGGAGAGCCCTTCCTGACGACCCTCTCTCACATGGCCCTCTCCCTAGATGCTCTCTGGCAAATGCTTTCCCTTATTGCATTTGTTGCCACTTTGTTTTTTGCCTCTAGACTGGGAGCCAGGGATGCAAGGCAAGTCTTGTTCTAAGCTCCATCCCCAGCCCTCCCACACAACCTGGCTCTCAGCAATTATTGTGGAGTAAATGAATGACACCTGACATTCCATAAAAACTAAAACACCCCAACAAGATAATAATGATGATAACAGCTAAAACTTAGTAAGCAGTGGAGGTGGGATATTAAACCAGCCAGGCTGGCTCCAGGGTCTGTGCTTTTGACCAGATGAGCAGAGATGGATTCAACAAATATCCATGGATAGCCACTCTGCACCTGGCAAGTCCCAGCCCCTCTTCTTGAGAAGCTTCTAGTCCGGAACAGGGAGAGGCTGTGAGTCAGCCTGGCCTCCAGGAGGAGCTTAGGAAATGTCTCATAATTAGAAAATGCTTCTCTCTTATCTATAAGCCCTGTGAAAAAGCACCTTTGAACCACCACATCCATCATTTCAGATCTGTTACCTTGAGGGACTCCTCGAGTACACCTGAGGACCACTGTCTGAGAAATGCCATCTGAGGGAATGAAGTCAGTCTATGAAAACATCTCTCAGTTGCGAATGATCCCTACAGATGAGAAACTGTGACTTGGCCGCTGGTAAGAGAGGATTAATTTACTGTGTAAACATGGGTCGATATGAGGCACTTGTCTTTACCACCAGGCGGTGTTTCTCAAACCTGGATACCTTGAGAGTATGCCCGTGGGCCCCGGTGAGACCCACGTAAAATCAGACTCCCCCTCACAAAACCCAGCCGGTTTCTTACGTACATCCTTCCTTGCTGATGAAGGCCCCTTGGGGAGCCTGGGGGATGCCCTTCCACACGGTGATGGGCTTGGGATAGCCAGGGTCCGTGGCCCGCCGCTCCTCGCTGTAGCGCCAGTACCGCTCGCCTTTGAAAAAGTAGGTCTTGCCCACAGGTTCCCAGCGCAGAGCTGTGTCAATGCCTTCTCGGGGCAGACAGCTGCCCAGCTCCCCCAGGCTGTGGGGGTACCCAGGCTCCACCGTCACCTCCTTAAACACCCAGTACTTGTCACCTGTGGCCAAGAGGAACCCAGGATTAGCCTTCCTCGGTCATTCATGCTGGAGGTTGTGGATAGAGCCACTTGCCCATCATCCACTGGGACCAAAGTCATTCATGGAGCCAGTGTCAGGGGGAGACGGCCCTGGTCCTGCTTGATCCCTGTGGCGGAGGAGGCAGAGGCCTCTTGGCTCAGGCAGAGCTTAGGGGTCAAGAAGCCAGAATCCAGTCTCAGATCCTGGGCAACTCGCCCCACGCTGCCCAGGCTCCGTGCCCCACCCTCTTTTCCTTTCGTGTGACTTGCTCCTTTTTCCTTTCCTCTCACAGCTTCACACACACACTAGTACTCCCCCAACCTTCTACCAGTGACACCCAACTCTGAGGCTGCTGCTCTCCCAGTGGACCTGGGCACCAGGCCCAGCACCCTGATTGCCCACCGTCTTCTGGGCGTTTCCAGGTCGGCTTCCGGAGTTCCTCCTCTCCACCCCAGGGGCTCCCTCCCTCACCACCTGTCTGCCTCCCAGTGTCCCCAAGAAGGTGGCCTCACCCTCTCTTTCCTTCTCCTCTCAGCACTTAGCCTCTCACAAGGCCTTGTCAGCCTCCTAGCCTCACTGCTCCTCCCTGGTACAGGCCTTACAGACATCGCTCTCCTCAACTCCAGCAGCCGTCTCAGGAACGGCCTCCTGCCTCTGCCTGGATTGCCGCCTGCCTTCTGGCTCTCTGCTGCTCAGAAACAAACAGTGAACTTCCAGCATTGCCCTGATGGATTAAGACCATAGTTCGGCTGGGCAGCCAGGGCTCCTCAGGACTCTCCCCTAAACTACCTTTCCAGGCCACTTCTCACAGCTCTCTGGTGGGGCTCCATGGCTGTCTGGTGGGTCTTCTAAAGCCCTTTGAACTACTTTGCCCATGCTGTTCCTTCCCCTTGGAATGCTTTTCTCACTCCTCACTATCTGAATCTTACTCTTCTGAGGCCTGGCCCAAGTCAAGATAATCGAAGTGAAACAACCTAGCACAGGGTGGGCCTGCCATACAGCTAGTTCCCCCTCCTCCCCTGGCCTCTGCAGCCTGCGTGACCTCCCCGCCTCCAGGCTCTTACAGAACTCACAGGGTGGCCTTCCATGGAGCACTGGATGGTCTTCAGTTGTCTGCACCTCCCTCTACTTTGTGGGGGTGAGGCTTGTCACCCCACCAACTTCGGCACATACAGACCCTCAGCAATCACTCCCTGACTTAATTTCTCTGCCTGCAGGGATCTGTCCTGTCAGATGGCAGTGTTTCTGTTAGGGCTAGAAGGACCCTTGCAGCTCATCTGCCTCCCACCCTACCTCTTCCAGTTTACAGGTGGAAAAAGGGGGTCCCGAGAAGGGCAGGAAAGCATGCCAGGTCCTTCTGCACAGGCCACGTTACCTTTGAAGAAGACAAATCTTCCATCAGCCCTTTCATAGGCTGCGTCTATGCGGGCGGGCAGGCCTTTCCAGAACTGCTCGATCTGCATGGGGTAGCCCTCCTGTACCCGGTTATTGCGCAGGCGCCAGAACCAGCGATCCTGGGGGTTAAGGCAAGGAAAGAAAGAGGCATAGCCTTTGAACCCAGTGATCTCAGCCCTGGGGCTCAGGCCCCAACAACCCAACACGTTCCCCTGGGCCCAGCCTTGCAACCCTCCCTGATGTCTGCTTCTATCTTTCAAAGCCCAATGAGGAAGATAAAATGCCCATCAACTCTCTTCACATAAGGCTCCTGATGTCTCTTGCTGCCCAAGGGGCCATAAGACAGAGCCAGCAGACAGGCCTGGTGGGCAGAGGAGGCGTTGCGGGGAGCTGGAAGGGATGATGCAGGGCC
This sequence comes from Phocoena phocoena, assembly GCF_963924675.1. Lineage (NCBI taxonomy): Eukaryota > Metazoa > Chordata > Mammalia > Artiodactyla > Phocoenidae > Phocoena > Phocoena phocoena. Next base: position 64,083,816 of record NC_089233.1, on the reverse strand, counting down.
TGGGATGACCACATGAGGGCAGCAGAGAGTCACCGACGTCAGCGGGGCCCCTCCCCAGGCTGGTGGGAAGCAGGGGTTGGTCACTGAGCCTGGGCAGAGTGCCCTCCTCACGGCTGGCTCCAGCCAGCAGGGTAAGGTCTGTGGGAAGCAAGCCGTGGAAATTCCCCCAAGCCCCGGGTGTGAATTCAGTTTCCTCCTCTTACAGTTGCGTGACCTGGGGCTCAGTACTTAAAGAGCCTCACCTGCAAAGGGGGGTAATAGTGGGGGTCAGATGAGAGATTATAGGTGAAGTGCCTAGAACAGTACAGGGCACATAGTCAACGTTAAGTAAATGGCAGCTCAATAGGCCAAGAATGTGAAAAAAGCTCTCCTCCTCAAATTGGTGCCTGGTCCCACTGCAGCCCTGGTTGGTAGGCAGTCTGGGCAAGGCCTGTAACCTCCTAGGACCTCCGTTTTCTTATGTGTGAATGGGAATGATAAAACCCAGACTCGCTTAGGAACCGTTCAGTTGGAGGATCCAAGGGTGCAGAAGAATGAACATGATACATAAAAATGGTACAGGGGCTTCCCTGGTGGCACAGTGGTTAAGAATCCGCCTGCCAATGCAGGGAACACGGGTTCAAGCCCTGGTCCGGGAAGATTCCACAGGCCGCGGAGCAACTAAGCCTGTGCACCACAACTACTGAGCCTACGCTCTAGAGCCCACGAGCCACAACTACTGAGCCCGCATGCCACAACTAGTGAAGCCCACATGCCTAGAGCCCGTGCTCTGCAACAAGAGAAGCCACCACAATGAGAAGCCCGCGCATCGCAACGAAGAGTAGCCCCCGCTCACCGCAACTAGAGAGAGCTTGCGCGCAGCAACGATGACCCAACGCAGCCAAAAAAAAAGGTACAAAAGCTAGAAAAGTTTTTTTTTTTTTAGGTGTTTTACGAAGCACTTTCACATCCAGTTTTTTAAACCTTATTTTGACTTTCACAACTCCTCTTAAGTAGATCTGAGATACACAGAGTCTTAGGGAAGGCCAAGTGACTCTCCTTGAGCCACGCAGTGAGAGCAGGACTGGGGCTGACCCCTGTCGCCTGATTCTTGGTCAGAGCTCAAAGCTTGCTGGTGAGAATTCCACAAGGTGAGTGGGGCAGCTCTCCACAGCCAGCCAGTGTGACAGAGACACGCTGTCAGCGGAGGGCCTCTTGTGCTGGTGGCCGGGAGTGTGGTCAGCAGGCAGTTTTCAACTGTCAACCTCGCTGGGGATGGCCTAGCTCCAGAGAGCTCCCCCAAGGTCATGCCCCCCCTCACCCATTGACTGAATAAAGTTCCAGCCTTTTGGGGCCCAACACAGGACAACTCTGACGGGCCATTCTAGCTCCGGAACTCGCTGTGGGCGTGGCCGGGTCTGCAGTGGATCTAGTTGCTGCTTATCTTCTCCTGCCCCATCGTGCTTCCCTCCCCTCCTTCCCACAGATGTGGATCCCAGAGGTGCTCCCTGGTCAAAATCTTGCATCCCAAACACTGTCCCAGAGCCTGCTTCCCTGAGAACCCAACTGCAACACACTGAGCAGGCTGCCGCCCTGCAACCCATGGCTAGAGGGACAGGAACAGACCAGGGGACAAGATGTAGCCTGGCCAGCTTCCTGTCAGGCGGTCCTCTGAACCAGCCCTGGCAGGATCCGGAGACAGATGCAGCCACTGCTGTGCCAGCCCCTACTCCAAGCCAACGTCTTCACAGCCATGATTCCTTTGATCTGCACACACCCTTCATTAGAGAAATGACCCTCCCAGCCCTCAGATGGAGAAACTGAGGTCCAGACAAGGGAGGTGACTTGCTCAGAGTCACAGAGCGGAGGCCGGTCTCCAGCACTTTCCCCCCAGCGTTAACCCTCAGGAAGGGGCAGGGTCACCGCTTCCCGCCTCCCTCTTGGAAAGAAGTCCATTCACCCAGCAGCACCAGGAAGAGACCTCATGGCCTGGCCGCTGGGCTAGCTCCCCTCCAGGCCCCACAGCAGGCCTAATCCCAGAGCAGCAGCTCTCTCCCGCCCCAGGTGGGGGAAGGAGTGGGAGGGGAGCCCCGAGGTCCTACCTTAAACACAAACATCTCGCCCCGGAAGAGGGCCACTGTGTTGAAGTTTCCGTCACAGATGTTGGGTTTGGCGCCTGGTGTGGCTGGCCGGTCCCCCAGGGGCGGCCGAGGGGGCCTGGGCTGGCGCTCATGCTTCCTCTCAGACGGTGAGTGGATCCTGCGGACGGGGAGTGTGGGGAGGGGCCTTGTGGGCTCCAGGGGCTCCGCGGGGGGTCCTGGAGAGAGGGGCTGCATCTTAGAGAAGGGCCAGGTGTGCCCTGCCCCCCGCTGCCATTGCCTCATCCTCACCCGGGCAGCTCTGAGACAAGCCTGTCACACTCCAGCCTCCTGTCCCCCCTCTCCCATTGTTTACTCCCCCAGTCTTTGAGAAAATCCATGAAAAGAGCCGTTAAATGGGAACTCCCATCTTTCCACCCCCAAATCTGGTTTCTTCTCTCCTGTTACGAGAGAGGACATGTCCCTTCTTAGGCTCAGTGTCCCCTACCCTCTCTGTCTGCTCCCCCCATTCTTGATCCTGCTCCAGCATGGCCTCTGCCTCGTCACCCACTGAAACTGCTGTCAAGATCACCAATGACCTCCATGTTGCCAAATCCAACATTACTTGACCCAAACTTTGATGTCCATAAGGATCATTCAGGGACCTGGATAACATGCAGATTGTGACTCAGAGGGTCTGGGCTGGGGCCTTAGAGTCTGTGTTTGTTCACGCTCTCAGGCGATGCCAGTTACTGGTCTGAGGCCCACACTTTGCGTAGCAAGATCACACAGACACTTTCCTTGAAACACTCTTCTCTCTCTTCCAGAACCCTGCACTCTCTTGGTTTTCCTCCTACCTCGTGTACTGTTCTTTCTCAGCCTGCTTTGCTGGTGGCCTTTCCTCATCCACCCGGTTCTAAAGGTCGGCATGCCCCCGGGTCCTCTCCTCTCCCCTCCCCTCCCCTTCTCTGTCTGTCTGTCTGTCTCTGTCTCTCTCTCTGTCTTTCTCTGTCTATTTTGGTCCTAGGTCAGTGCTTCTCAACTTGGGCTGCATATTAGGATCACCTGGGGAACTTTTAAAACCCCCCCCTGATGTTCAGAAGTCACCCCAGACCAATTAAAACCAAATTTCTGGGGGTGAAGGCTGGGTATCAGTTTTTTTGTTTGTTTTTTTTTTTGCGGTACGCAGGCCTCTCACTGCTGTGGCCTCTCCTGTTGCGGAGCACAGGCTCCGGACGCGCAGGCTCAGCGGCCATGGCTCACGGGCCCAGCGGCTCCGCAGCATGTGGGATCCTCCCGGACCGGGGCATGAACCTGTGTCCCCCTGCATCGGCAGGCGGACTCTCAACCACTGCGCCACCAGGGCAGCCCCAGTATTTTTTAAAATTGAAATCCCAAGGTGATTCCAATGCACTGCCAAGTTGAGAATCACTACCCGAAGGGATCTCTTCCAGGTTCATGGCTTTAAAGACCTCTGTTCAAGCCGTCCCATAGAACGTTCTGTGATGACCTACGTGTCCTATATATCTGCACTGTCCAATACAGAAGCCTCTAGCCACGTGTGGCTATTGAGCACTTGAAATGAGCGACTAGTTATTAGTGCGGCAGAAGAACTGAAGTTTTAATTTTATTTAATTCTAATTAATATAAATTTAAATAGCCACATGTGGCTAGTGGCTACCGTATTGAACACCAAAGATCCCAGATCAATATTCCAGCCCACATCTCTGAGCTACAGAGGTCAATCTATTGCTCCACAGTTACAAAAGCCAGAAACCTCACCCCTGTGTCTAATCTATCAGCAAATAACGTCCATTTCATTTTCAAAAGACCTCCTAGTCCCCACTACCTGTCCAGTCCTCTGCTGCCTCACCTGTGGAGATCCTGCCCATCCTCCAGGCTTTGGGTGGGGCGACCTCCTCTGTGAGGTCCTCAGGGCCTCCAAGAAGAGCCCTCCTCCCGTACTCCACAGCCTGGGGGCTGTAGGGGCCGTGCCACGTGGACATGCATTTGCTGTAATAAACTGGTCTTCCCATCTCCACCGACTTGACGAGAACAAGAACTTCCCACACCAGTGTGAACAGAGAATGGGGTGGCATGGTAGCAGGCCCCTCAAATCTTATCAAGATATCAGCCTAGTTTGTCTTTTTCTTGTTTAAGAAAAAAGCTCTGGTAATAATACTTATCCTATTGTATCACCATTACTTGGGCAGATGGGTGACTCTCTTGGCTAGAGGTGGGACCCCTTGAGAGGGAACCACAGGAGGTGAGAGGGAGGTGTGTGGAGGGGGGAGGCGGGTAGAGTAGGGGGAGTGGGAGGCTCTCTGTTCACTTTTGTCCCTCCCAGTTGCAGCTCAGACCCTCCCCTAGGTTTCCCAAGTGTGCAGGGAAGGAGGGGGGTGGGGGAGGAGCCTTGCAGACAGCAGTCAGAGGCCCAGGTCCCCAGCCGCCCCCCAACCCTCTGCCCCAACAGGCAGGCAGTCATGGCCCAGCCCAAGGAAGGAGCGATGGCCCCTCTCCCCCGCCACACACCGTAGATCTTCTGGATGCCCTGGAGATCATCCTGAGGCAGCTTGAAGTTGTGTGTCTCCATGTACTGGTAGAAGGGTGCCATGATGGCGCTGGGGTCGTTGGAGTGCTCCAGTCCCAGCGCGTGGCCCAGCTCATGCACAGCCACCAGGAAGAGGTCATTCCCTGTGGAGGGGGAGATGGGGAGGTGCCCAGGGCACCCACTCAGGTGTCAGTCAGTCAGTCAGTCAATCCATTACTTCAGCAAACACCTAGTATAAGCTTTGTGCCAGGCCCTGTCCCGGACACTGGGACGTACACACCCCTACCTTCCAGAACACTCCATATAGTGGTGGATAGGGACAGAGAAACAAAATAAGTGAAATTAGTGTTCCAGGTGCTTCTACAGCTGTCTATAAGGGTCGAGTGAGGATTCCGAGGAGGGAGGAGTCATTTACGCTTGAAGGAAGATGTTCAGGGAAAGCTTCATGAAGGTGAAGCTTAAGGTGAGTCTAGAAAGATAAGAAGTTGGTCAGCAGAGTGGATTCAGTGGGAAGGAGAGGGAGAGGGGCGGAGGTGGCATTGCTGGCTGAGAGAATGCTATGAACAACGTCCAGGGACAAGCAGTCTCATTCCACTTGGCTCCGGAACAAAGCAGGAGGGGAGGGCCAGAGGGAGATGAGGTCAGCCAGGCTGGCACGCAGGGCTTGTGATGCCATGCAAAGGAATTTGGATTGGCTTCTTGGCCAGTGGGGGGTTTAAGCAGGTTGGTGTCGGGGACGGGGGGGCTGGTGGTGACATGATGAAATCACTCTGGCTGCAGTTGGAGGAAGGATTAGGGGGTGATGAGACCAGAGGCAGGGGGATCAGTGGGGTTGGTCTGGAAGCCAGTATGAGGGTCCTGGTGAGAGATGAAAAGAGCCTGAGCTAAGGCAGGCAGGCTCTGTGACGGGCAGAGGGGAGTCCTGGGGGCGGCAGGCTGGCGGTCATCTTCAGAGACCCGGGGGCAGGCGGAGCCTCGGCCGTGCAGCAGCTCTCAGTCCTGAAAGGACTGAGCTGTGGCCAAGATCAACGCAGGGATTCAAATGCGAGTGAAAACGAAAGGTCCAGGTACTGAAAGTGGGACACGGGATCCCGAGGGTGAAGCTGAGGCAGCAGAGTGGTCGTGAGCCTGGGCCCCTGAATAGGACAGGTCTCGTTCATGTCCAGCTCTACCCCAGTGAGCTTTGTGAATTCGGTCAGAAGGTCTACCCTCTGAGCCCCAATTTCCTTATTTGTACAATGCGGAGGTCGTACGTGCTTCAGACGGTTGTGTGAGGACCAGATGGGATAAGATGTGTAAAGGGCACGATGCTGCATGGCAGCTGTTGTCACCATGCATAAGACAGGAGCTTGGTCCCTGGAACAAGCCCGCTGACCAGAAAGGAAGCACGAGGCACTTGGGGTCCCAGCAACCAGATCCTCCTAAAGCCAACTCCCCGGAACTTCTGGGTCAGGCCTGGGACAGGGCAAGGCCTGACTTCGAGGGGATTAAGCAGCCCTGGCTTTGGGGAAGAAATGCAAGGGGCAGGGAGTTGAGCAGGCTGTCGAATCAACAGTCCTGACTCATATTATGTCCAGTTATAGACTCCTGCTTGCCTTGACCTGTGGCATTTGAATGTCCCTTGAGCCCTGCCTCTGTTGCCCAGCACTAATGCATGTCACAGTCCAGTCCTGCACCTTGAAGTGCAGGGGAGGCTGCCAAGAGCCCAGGAGGTGGTCAGGAGTCCTAGTGCTCACTCTGGCCCCAGTGGCACTGGCCAAGCTGCCGTACCCCAGCCCGGCTGAGGGCCCCACGAGGGTCAGATGAGCCTGGGGATTGTGTCTGGCCTTCCTGGCTAAGGTCTTGAGAAGAGAGAATAGCCCCGTGGGGCAGACTCATTCACATACACATGCATGCCGGCCGCTCCGTGGACACCACCAGTACCTTCAGCGAAGGGTGGATGGGCAAGATCAGGGGAAGTTTGGCCAAGAGCCTGGGGTTGGCCTTCTGCTGGGGCAGGGCAGGCTGGCATGAGGAGGCCAGGCCTCCCCCAGTTCCTTCCTCAGGTCCTGGCCCCTCTGGCAGCGGGGAAGGGTGAGCTCATCTCTGAGCTCCATCCCAAACAAAGGTGGCTGCTCGCGCCAATGGAAGGCAGCCCTGCTTCCTGGGGTCCGGTCCTGGCTCTGCTCCTGGCCCATTCTGTGACCCGGGACAAGCTGTTTGGGCCTCTGTCTCCTGACTAGGCTCTTCCTCAGGGAGCATCCGCAGGGATTTCAGCTGAGAACCAGGGAGCAGGGCTCTGAGCGCCTGGCTAGACTCTAAACCTTTGTCCTCAGCCTGTGTCTATTACTCTGTAAGCCTCTGTGCTGGGTCTCTGCAGAGAACAGGAGTAAGCCCTTGAAGGAAAGGGGTCTGTGGGTTTGTTCCAGGGACCAAAAGGCAGAGAGAGGAGAGCTGGGGAGCTGGCATCCTACTGCACAGAAACCCAAGAGACCTGTTAAGTGGGGGCTGCTCTGGGGAGATGGAAGGAGAGTGTGGAGGGGCAGGAGAACTCCAGAAAAAGCAGAGGGATGGAGAAAACCCACATGCTTTATGGGCAGGAGGCTGGTAAGGGCTTCACCACCCAAGAGGATGAAAGGCAGAGAAGCAGAGTGGTCAGAAGTGTAGTCCCTGGGGGTCTGACTGCCGTGACTCCCGGCTCTGCCATGTCCTAGCAGTGTGACATTTTAAATCTCTTCCTCTGTAAAATAAAGGGATTAATGGTACCTTCGTCATAAGAATGGGGTGAAGATTAATGAGGCAAGGTACAGAAAGCACTCACACCACCTCCAGGCACAGAACTATCACGGTTAATTAGCAAGTTCACATTAAGCTATGTATGAAGGACCAGCATCCTCAACAGGGAGAGTTCCCTTGAGCTGGGAGCTCAAGTCCTTGGGCTTCCTAGCAAGCACCCAACAGTCTACTTGGCTACTCCAGTGTATCTTGTCTCTGCTTCATTTCCTTCTCTTGGGACCTCCATCTTTGGTGAGTCCCATCTCATTGACTCCTGAAACCCTCCCAAAGGTTACAACATTTCCTTTTGCCTCTATTCTTTTGCCAATGCTGTCCCCTCTACCTGGAATAACCTTACTCCTTCAAAGTTCAGCTGAATGCCACATCCTCCGGGGAGCCTTCCTTGATTTCCCTAACCAGCAATGACTGCTTCCTCCTATACACTTTCCCAGCAGTGTATCTGTATCATCTTTATGGCCCTGACCACTGTCCACCCTACATCATAGCCAGGAGCACACACTGTCTTCTGCTCCAGGACTATGAGCTCCTTGAGGGAAAGCTCTGTGCTGGACAAGCCAGGATGGAACAGTGCCAAATGTTCAGTATTTTTTCCAGGTGTTGTCTTTGGACCATCTGCAGCAGAACCAACTGGAGTGATTGTTAAAAATTCAGAGTCCTGGGTTTGACACAAGTAATGTCTTCTTTGGATGAGAGTCAGGACTTTGCTCTGGAAGACCAAGCATGAACTGTCCAGACGCAGTTCATAACCCCAGCAATAGATTGCTAGGAGCTGGGACGCAGCCATTGCCCTAGGATGGTTTTTGTTTTTTTTTTTTTTTTTTTTTGCGGTACGTGGGCCTCTCACTGCTGTGGCCTCTCCCGTCGCTCCGGATGCACAGGCCCAGCAGCCATGGCCCACGGGCCCAGCCACTCCGCGGCATGTGGGATCTTCCCGGACCGGGGCACGAACCCATGTCCCCTGCATTGGCAGGCGGACTCTCAACCGCTGCGCCACCAGGGAAGCCCCTTAGGATGGTTTTTGGAAGGGACAGCAAAGGAACCAAGATTGATTGAGCACCTATACATTATCTCATTTAATTTCCACATAAACTCAGTGAGGGCGTGATGCAGCCTCCCGGGAATTTTTGTTTGTTGGCTTTCTTCTCTGTTCTTCTGCCGCTTACTGTGTGAACGTCTCAACCACTCAGAACTTTCCTTTCCTCAACACCCTGCCCAGTCTAGCTCCCAGGGTGGGGAGGAACCACTGTAGTAACTGCGGAAGGACGGTTCCCTGTGAAGGGCTGGTCCCCATGACGCTTCCTGTCTTGTCACCTTCCCCAGGGCTGGGCTCCCTCCCCAGCAGAGCTTAGTGAATTCTGCTGACTTCACTGCTTGACCCATTGGAAAGGGATGAGGACACAGGGTGCCTGGGAGGCTCCCCGAAATCAGCTTAAAGGTGTGGTGGGCCAGATCGCCCTTCGCACAGACTCCAAAGAAGTGGAGAATCAGAATCCCCTTTACATTCTAGCGGTTCTCCAGGAGAGCCTTTTCAACACACAGGTGGAGGGGATTCTGATTCAGGAGTTTGCGGTTAGGGCTTAGGCAACCTTTTTAAAATAAAGTCCCCCGCGGGAATTTTATAGTGGTTGGGTCAGGCTGACACACCTGAAGCAACTGCTCAAACTTCACGTTGCTAAGAGGGGGACGGCCTGTGTCACACGTGCTTCCTAACGTGATGCAACGGGGGGACCAGCACCACCTGGGAAGCATCCTCGCCAAAAAGGTCAATCCAGTCAGGCCTGTAGATCTACTCAGGCTACATGGGGAAGAGAGACATGGTAAAAGTGAACCTAAGTCAGACAGAGAAAGACAAATACCATATGATATTGCTTATACGTGGAATCTAAAAAAAAGGAACTTATCTACAAAATGAACTTATCTACAAAACAGACATAGTTATAGATGTAGAAAATGAACTTATGGTTACCATGCGGTAAGAAGGGGCGAGGGATAAATTGGAAGATTGGGATCGACATATACACACTGCTATATATAAAATAGATAACTAATTTCTTCAACAGATATAGGGAGAAAAGAGAAGCAAGGTGACTGCTGTAAATGAAAAGGGCCTTAAGAGACGAATGATGTGTGGATGCTCTTTGGATCCTGTTGCAAGCAAACAACCGTTAAAGATATTTTTGAGGTAATTTGGGAAAATGAACACTGGGTATTGGATTTTAAGAAATTATTGCTAATTTTGTCGGGTTGGTCATGATTTTGTGGTTGTGTTAAAGATAATCTGTTAGAGGTATGTAATAGAGTATTTAGAGGTGAGACCTGAGATTTTCCTTAAAATACATCACCAAAAAACAAAGGGGGTCGGGGAGGGTAGATGAAACAGCACTGACATAATGTCGATAACTGCTGAAGCAGGGTGATGGGGGCGTTCACATTATCATTCTCCCTACTTGGTAAGTTTAAAATTTTCTGTAATGGAAATTTAGAATAGAGAAGAAAGCTAATAAACAAAAAATTCCCGGGAGGCTGCGCTCACGCCCTCGCTGAGTTTATGTGGAAATTAAACGAGATATCATATAGGTGCTCAATCAATCTTGGTTCCTTTCCTCTCCTTCCAAAGGCCGTCCTATGGCAATGGCTGCCTTCCGGTCCCTAGCAGTCTATTGCTGGGGTTATGAGCTGCAACTGGATAGCTCTGCTTGGTTTTCCAGAGCAAAGTCCTGACTCTTTTTTTTCTCTTTCTTTTTTTTTTTCTAAAGTCCTGACTCTTGTCCAAAGAAGACGTTAGCTATCTTGGAATTTCTATCTGAATTCTTGGTCATTCGTCAGGATGGGGTGGAACAGATGAGAGGGTGCTGGGATGGAGCCCATCCACAGGTCCCAGCTCCTTCCCACACACACCACCAGAAGTTCTCAGGAATTTGAGACTGGTCCAAGGTCTCCACCAGCAAGGAGCAGTTGTGGGAAGTGCACACCCAGGGCTGGGAAAGGCAGGGTAGAGGAGGGAATGTCCTTAATAATTCATGTATCTCTATCAGGGCTATGACTGTTATCAGCTAACAGTGCCTGGCACATAACAGTGGCTCAAAAATGTTAGTTCTCCTCTCCTCACGCTTTATCAGTTAGCACAGACAACCACTGGTTGACACTGATCCAAGAATAAGAACAAGATAAAGAATAGGTGTTCAGAAAACCAGGAAACACATCCAAGACATAAGGGAGAGGATTCCTGGGCTGAGGAAATGGAGCTAGATAGGAAAGAAGACCAAAGAACAGGGTGGGGGACAAAGAGAAATGTAGCAGTTTCATAACTTTGCCTAGGCTGAGCCTTGGCCACATCACCTCCTGAACCACCCTTTGACAGACAGGACAAGAGTCGTGATCCCTGATCCATACAATGATATGAAATGCTTTTAAGGAGGCAGTCCCCACCTACAGACAGCAGACACAGCCTCAGAGGAAATGGGCCTTTAAAGTCTGCTCTCAGCCTGAAGCATCTCCAAGGAAAAAGAAGGCCTAGTGTTTCCCCAACTTGCCTAAGCTTAAGAATTGGAATTTCCAGGGGAAGGGCCTGGGAATCCATGTTTATAACAAGAACCTGGTTGATTCTTATGATCAGGCAAGTTAGGGAAACTCTGGGGATTAAGACAGTGTTTCTCAAGGTAATGGATGCCTGCCTCAGAAGCACTTGGGGAATTTATGAGACCATGTGCAGATTCCCAGGCCTGAACCCAGAACCAGAGAATCAGAATAGCAAGAGGTTAGGGGCCTGGAGCCTGGAATCTGAATTCTTAAAAAAGGTTTCTAGGTGATTCTGATGTGCCCTGCAGTTGGAGAGCCATGGAAACAGCATGGTAGCAAAGCGTATGGGCTCTGGAATCATCATGTCCGGGTTTGAAAATGTATTTCCCCATTCACCAACTGTGGGACCTTAGTAGGTTACTTACTGTTTCTCTACACCTCAGTTTACCTATCTGTAAAATGGGGATGATAATAACATATACATATTATACAGTATGTGGAAAACACTTGACATGGGCCTTAGAACATTAACATACTAATTCTAATCTATTATAATCTAAAATAGAATTGAATTGAATCCTCTGTCCCTCTTTCCTCCAGAGTCCTACTGCATTTTCTTGGTACTTCTGCTGCATCCTTCAGTACAGTCTGCCTTGCGACAGGGTGACTTATGTATACATCTGTCTCCCCGACTCGACTCTGGACTTCCAAAGGGCAGAGACTGTGTCTTTTTTAAATGCCCAAACACGTGCATCATGTTCCATTAGAGTCGGAAGGGACTTTAGAAGTCACCTAATCCAGCCCCTCATCCGACAGATGAGGAGACTGAGGGTGAATGATGCGCCCCTCATCACATGGCCAGTGGTTGAACTACAGTCTGAGCCCTGGCACTGCTGCCTACCAGCTACGCCATCTGAGCCTCAAACTCTTCATCTTAAAAAAGGGCACAATGATGTGCAGTTGCCTACTTACTAAGCAGTTGCCTTGCAGTTGCAAGTACTGATGAAGAACTCTTGCAACCTGAGGAGTATTGTTACGAGTACCGCAGACAGGATGCTAGAGTAATTACGGGGCCTATTATTCACTTGTGAGGTTGACATAGGGAGAGAGTCTGTCATGTTTTCCCACAGCATGGCCTTTGAAGCCCTCATCAGTCAGGCCAGAGCCTACCACTTTCAGCTTTAAGCCTTTTAACCTTTTCCTCCAGCCTCGGATCCATTACTTTACCGTCTTATTCATGGCCTAGACTTTCCTCCTAACTCAGTCCAATTAGACCATTTACTAAGTGATCTGACCCATCTCCCTGGCCCTGGCCCTGATGGATCAACTGTTGAATATTATCAGAGACCACAGTTCCCACCCTCTTAGGGTCTTAGTCCTTGGACAAGAAGCTCTAGAAACCGGGACACTCAACTGTGGTATCCTCCAAGCTCTTCCTCAGGGCTTCTTTCCCTGACAGCCGAGTAACCCCCTGTCCCCTCATGACCTTACCATCGTGGTTGGCATTTCCTAATGTCCATGGCTCGTCTGAATCAAAGTGAGTGTCTCCACCAATCCCTGGGCCAGGGAAGTAGGCATGAGCCAGGAATCCTCCTTCGCCATCAAACGGGGAGCTGTCGCCATGGAAGCCAGAAGCAAAGAAGATCATGATGTCGGCCTCCTTCCGGTCACTTTTGACTTCATGGTAGGGCACCTCTTCAAAGGTCAGCGGGGTCACCTTCTGCCACACATCGAAAGCCTGGCGAATAGCTTTCCGCGTGTCTAACTCACCCACCTTTGGGGTGTAGTTGTGAATGCTGGTGAGAGAGGGGAGGATTGATAGGGAGGAACAGACCAAGAATCAGAGACCAGCAGAGCTAAAAGGAACACCAGAGGCCACGTGGGCCTAGAATTCTGCTGAGGTACCTCAGGGGTTGATGCAGAGGTTGGGTGGGCAGGGCTCTGGGTCCCCACCCCTGCCTTTTTACTTAGTGTTTTTATATTTGATCTCTGAAAAAGCTTGTGTTGAATTTGTAGAAAAAAGATTAAGTTGTGCATGGCATTTCCTAAATTTTAAGTTTTTCTCCCAATACATAAAAATGTACATTTATAAAATTTATGAAAACACTTAAACAGGGACTTTTCTGGCGGTGCAGTGGTTAAGACTCCACGCTTCCAATGCAGGGTGCCCGGGTTTGATCCTTGGTCAGGGAACTAGATCTCACATGTCACAACTAAGAGTTCACATGCCACAACTAAGGAGTCCGCCTGCCGCAACTAAGGAGCCCTCGAGCTGCAGCTAAGACCCAGCACAACCAAATAAATAAATTAAATAAAAATAAATATTTTTTAAAAACCCACTTAAACAGTGGAGAGTTTAAGTCAAATATCCTGTAAAAAAATCTTTGGCACCAACTACTACTGTTTGTCTACATAGAAGCTGGTATAGGGTGGCATGTGATTAAATCAGTTATAGGTTTAACTATGTAAGGTTACTGTATCCATATTGCATGGTTCTCCACGATGGAGCATCACTACTTCTGGCTGCTCTGCCCCATGAACACCTGGGGCAAAGACTATTCACCCATTCTACAGGTAAGGAAACTGAAGCCCAGAGAGGTTGCGTGGTAGAAGTTAAGGTTAGAATTGGGTTAGAAGCCACTTCTAACTCTACTCTTGAGGAGACTCTAAGTCTATGCAGTTACTAACCCAGATTCTTCTTAAGTTTCCTCCTCTTGTCAGATTTCTGAAAACATCCTGTTCTGGTCTCTACAGCTTGTGAGCAGGAGAATCCTTAGCTCAACCCAAAGGACCTTTGTCTCAGATCATACTCCTGAACCCAGGGATCCACCTGAGATGGAATCAGAGACTTGAGAGGTGCCAAACAGGGCCCAGCTGAGCCTGCCCTATGCCTGGCCCTGACCCCACCCCATCTGAATCCTGATGTCTGCGTCTGCTGTGATGGGTTCCTTCATCCCTGCCCTTGGTCACTGGGCTGACTTGGAGCCTGATCCTGCTTTGCCCAGACAGTCAAGGGATGACAACTGTTGCAATTCAGTTCCCAGCTCTTTATGCTCCTTAAGAAACGACTGGAACTCTGTGCTGGGAATCTCGGCTGAAGTCCATTAATCAGGCTAAGTGGGGAAGGGATCCAGATCAGAGGGAGTGGGGTTTGGCAAGCAGCGGTAGGGAGGATGGGTTCAGCCATGGTTCTTTATCCCAGGTGAAAGTTACCGAACATACCCCACTTCCTGTAACTAAAAACTCTAGGAATCTGAACAGAGCATAACTCATGAGCCCCTAAAGGACCAAAGAAACCTGAAGCTGGAGACGTAGCATCCTCTGGACGCTACAAGGAGAACAAAGTCATGGGGTCTCAGAGCCTGGCCCTGATCACAGACCCACCTACAGTGTGAGCCTCAGAAACTCAGGCCGGGAAACATCAGAGTGAGGGTGGAGCCAAAGCCAAGGAGGAGGAGAGGGAGTTGAGGCACCTGTAGGTGATGTGCTTCTGCCGCCACTTCTGTCCTGTCAGGGCATAGCGCTTGTTTCTCCGCCTGCGGCTCAAGTGCGGGTGATCAGGGACGCCACATCGGGGTTTCTTCATCCACCTGGGCAGAGAGAGGACACACACACACACACACACCAACACTGTGGTCCCTGGACACTCTAGGAAGGCACTGCAGCTCCCCGGTCCCAGGCTGAATGGCAACATGCACACTCAACCCAGACTCTGGGCCCCTGGCTCTGATGGGGTCCCCGAAAGGAACACGATCGACTGCTCGATTCATCACTTCATTCACTCCTAACTGAATATGAAGAAGCGCTGCTGCATAAGAGACGGGGAGTCAGAAGACACGGGCTTGCTAGTTCCAGCTCCGTCACTAATCATAGGAGCCCAGGCAAGCGACTGAGTCAATGTGAGCCTCAGTTTCCTCATCGGCAACGTGAGAATTCTAGTTCTCACTGGTCTTAGCTTGTGGGGAGCCTCCAAGGAGGGAATGCACGCGGAAATGCTCTGTAAATGAAATTAGATCACATCACTCCCTGCTTTAAAACCTCCCAATGATCTCCCCAATCACCTAGAATAAAACTCAAACTCCTCGGGCTTCCCAGGTGGCGCAGTGGTTGAGAGTCCGCCTGCCGATGCAGGGGACGCAGGTTCGTGCCCCGGTCTGGGAGGATCCCGCGTGCCGCGGAGCGGCTGGGCCCGTGAGCCATGGCCGCTGAGCCTGCGCGTCCGGAGCCTGTGCTCCACACGGGAGAGGCCACAGCAGTGAGAGGCCCCCGTACCACAAAAACAAACAAACAAACAAAAAAAAAAACCTCAAACTCCTCACGTTGGCCCACAGCCCCTGCGTGATCCGCGATCTAACCCCCACCTACGCGTGATGACACCGGCACCCCCTGCTTCCCCACAGGCACTCTGCTCCAGCTCCAGTGGCCTCCCTGCTGTGCCTTGAACATGCTAAGATCATTCAGCTCAGGGTTTTGCATTTGCTGTGTCCTCTGCTTGCCATGCCCTTCTTCTTCACATGGTTTGTTCCCTTACTTCATGAAGGTCTCTGCTCAAATGTCACCCTTTCCAAGAGGACTTCCCTGCCACCCTCTCTAAAATAATTTCCCCCTCCCCATCCCACCTCTATCTGTTTATCCCGCTTAATTTTTCTTTATATCCTTTATCATTGCCTGAAATTACGTCATAGCTTAGCTTTTTGTTTATTCTTTGTCTCTCTTACCAGGTTCTAACTCCATAAGGACAGGAACCTTGTCTGTATCCCCAGTGCCAGCACAGTGCCTGACTCAGAAGGTGTTCAAGAATGATTTGTTGAATGAATGAATGAGAACTTTCCCATGGTAGAAAGGCATAGCTTGGAAGACAGTAAAGTCTCTTTCACTCCAGGTGTTCAAAAAGTGGCTGAACAGGACCTCCCTGGTGGCGCAGTGGTTAAGGGTCCGCCTGCCAACGCAGGGGACACGGGTTCGAGCCCTAGTCTGGGAAGATCCCACATGCCGCGGAGCAACTGAGCCCATGTGCCACAACTACTGAAGCCCGTGCTCCTCAACAAGAGAAACCACCACAATGAGAAGCCCGCGCACCACAATAAAGAGCAGCCTCTGCTCACCGCAACTAGAGAAAGCCCGCGTGCAGCAACGAAGAAGACCCAACACAGCCAAAAATAAAAATAAATAAATAAAAAAGTGGCTGAAAAACTGTAGGACTTGGAGTGTAGCTATCGGCAGCACTTAACTACCCTGTACTGTGATTTGAAATCCATTAGTCTGTTGTCTCTAGTAAATAGTAAATTCTTTGAGGACAGGAACTGTTTTGTGTTCATCGTGTCCTTAGAAGCTAGCCTTGTGCTTGGAACTAAGTAAATCCTGATAACTGTTTGCTGTCAGGTTAGGTTGCATTAGGGAACAGTGAGCCTGGGACTTCATTGGGGGTATAAAATAGGGGCCAGGATAGGAGATTTAAAAGATCACGGCTGATTGGAAGGGCCATCCTTGCATTTCATGTCTCTGTGCTGCCCTAATGACCAGCTCACTGAACTATAGATTGAGATCGCTGGAGGAAAAACAGTCTGGCCTTATTTGCAGTTGTTGAAAGCAGTTGCCTTTGGCAATAGAGAGAAAAGGAGACAGAGACTATTTTAACCAAATATTAAGGGACTTGAGGGACTTAACCAGGTCTTTCTCATTTTGTATGCTTTACATCACCTAGAATGTCCACACTCGGAAATCAATAACAAAAGACAAAATAATAACAATAACATGCGTGGGTATAAATGTTGATCATTTTCACAGTGTTCACTTACTTATTTTAAAAAAAAATAAATTTGATTCTCAAAACAGCTCTGTGAGGTAATCAGAAATGATTGTTCCCAATTTTACAGACGAGGGAAAAGGTACAGAGATAAATCGAGTAACTTGCAAACTATAGCAAACTGTGAGGCAGGACTGGGACTTCGTTGAATGAATGAATGAACGATTAATTAATGCAATTTGAGAAACAAAAGCTGGGGCTTTTCTTCTTTATTTTTCTTTTCTGTGCTTAGCACAAGTTTGGGTTAGAGGAACTATGTTTGTTGAATGAATGAAGGAGTGAATAATGTGCGATATTTCCCAAGGTAGGCACTCAAAAATAGTATTTTAAAGTGCTAATCTAGCTTCCTTTCACTGACAGTCCCTGGGAAGAGACCCAGGAGGCACCTCCAGGAGGCTGAACTAGACCTGGAAGGGCCCCCAGGGAGGAAACAGGCCCAGAGAGAGGCAGCGATTGCCCAAGGTCACAGAGCTGGAGCCAAAACTAAGGTCTCCAAGTTCTACCCGCAAACACCCTCCGCATCAGGTCTGGGATTAAGTGCGAGCACCTTCCTCCTTCCCAAGCCTCCAAAACAGCGTTCCCCGCCTTCCTACGAAGAGCTGGGGGCAGAGCGGCAAGTGGGAAATGCCATCTTCCTCCCTCAGATCTTTCCCTCTGCCTCCTTCTCTTACTGCCACCTGCCACTCTCTGAAGCCTGTCCAACAGACCTGCGGCTTCTGGAACAGAGCGAAACCCAAGGCCAGGTGGTGCCTCAGCAGACACACCAGTGCTCCTGCCCCGGGATGCGCTGCCATGAGCCCTGCACAAAGCCCTCAAAATAACCTCCGCTTTGAAAGGCGGTCAGGCTCTCTTTGACCAGCTGGCTCGTGAGGCCACAGGGCCAAGGAGTCCACTGTACTCACAGCATCATAGGAGCGGTCAAATGTATTATCTCAGAATTTCACAATCTCACAATCAGAGAATTTGAGGAATAGAAAATGTTCATACAGAATTTTAGTATCATAAAACCCCAGACTCGGACTTCCCTGGTGGCACAGTGGTTAAGAATCTGCCTGCCAATGCAGGGGACACGGATTCGAGCCCTGGTCTGGGATGATCCCACATGCCGTGGAGCAACTAAGCCCGTGCGCCACAACTACTGAGCCTGCGCTCTAGAGCCTGCGAGCCACAGCCACTGAGCCTGTGTTCCACAACTACCGAAGCCCGCGTGCCTAGAGCCCGTGCTCCACAACAAGAGAGGCCACCACAATGAGAAGCCCACACACCACAACGAAGAGTAGCCCCCGCTCGCCACAACTAGAGAGAGCCCGCGCACAGCTACAACGAAGACCCAATGCAGCCAAAAAATAAATTAAAAAAAAAAAAAGAATCCGCCTTCCAATGCAGGGGATGCGGGTTCGATCCCTGGTCGGGGAACTAAGATCCCAAATGTCGTGAGGCAACTAAGCCCACGCAGCACAACTACTGAACCCGCACACCACAACGAAAAATCCCGTATGCCGCAACTAAGACCCGACACAGCCAAAAAACAAAACAAAACAAAAAACCCCCAGACTCACTAAATTTTAAAAGCTTAGAATAATGGAATCTAGAATTTAAAAGTCAAAAATCCAACACTTCCCCCACCCACCCCCGTGTAAATGAACAAGATGAGGCCCAGAGAGATGCTTATCTCAAGGAGTGACTCACCCAAGGGATGGATTGATCCTGGATCCACAATTGGCTAGATTTCCTGTTCTCCACCCACTGACTTCCCTGCATCCTCCCCCAGCCCCGCTCCTTCTTTCCACCTGAGCTCGGGCTCTTGCCCCTCCCCCACTGCTTGGGAAACTCACTCCAGCTCTTGGTCATGCCTTTGTGGCAGCTATGGCTTTTCTTAAACAGCTTTAATAACTTTCATGGCTATTCCTTAAAAATATATATAATATACTCAACTCTCTCCCATCTTAAACCAACAAAAATTCATCCCTCTCTAGCTCCAACCAGGGACTGAACCCCGGCCATGGCAGTGGATGCCCAGAATCCTAACCACTAGGCCGTCAGGCAACTCCCACTGATCAGCTTCTTGAAAGTTGTCCCTACCTTTGTCATCCCCACTCCTCACCTCCCCTTCTCCCCACCGCAATCTGACTTTCCTGCCACCACTCCAGGGAGGTTTCAATGGCCAACCTCTTTGTTACTAAACTCAGCAGACACCTTTCAGTCTCCTGTTTGACCACCATGGCAGCCGACCCTGCTGACCATCCTCCTTCACGGCCATGGCATCCCTGCCCTGGGCTTCCTTCACCTCTCAGGCTGCTCCTTCTCGGCTTGTTTTTTTTTTTTTTTTTGCGGTACACGGGCCTCTCACTGCTGTGGCCTCTCCCGTTGCGGAGCACAGGCTCTGGACGCGCAGTCTCAGCGTCCATGGCTCACGGGCCCAGCCGCTCCGCGAAATGTGGGATCTTCCCGGACCGGGGCACGAACCCGTGCCCCCTGCATCGGCAGGCGGACTCTCAACCACTGCACCACCAGGGAAGCCCTCTCAGCTTATTTTGTGAGTTCCATCCCAAGCACTCTTCTCTCCCTCCTCTTTATCCTCTCCCTGAGTATAAAAACCATCCCTGTAGCTTGGCTTACTTGTCATTACCTCCTAAGTATCTCCCTGAACCTCAGTGTTTCCTTCTGAGTTCTAGACCAGTGTAGCTAGATGATGGTGTTTTTCACTAAATGGGGAGCCTCTGGAGGGCAGGGATCAAAGGACCAAGCCCAGTGCCTGGCACACGCAGGCATTCAGCAAATACTTGATAAATGGGAATAGTGGAATAAGACTTGCCAACTCATTATTATTTTAGAGTCTCTGTATCAAGTGAGATGTGGACATCTCAGGAATGCCAGAGGGGTGACTCACAGACCCACAAGTTATTAGTGTCAGAGGAGATTTAAGACCATCTATAACCAAACCCTTTACTGTGCTGATAAGGAAACTGAGACCCAGAAGGGTTAAGAGTCTTGTCCAAGGTCACACAGCAAGTTTACGGCAGAGCACATCCCCAGCTCACATAGGAAAGGGCACCTCGGTGTACTCCCTCCCAGGATGACACTGCAGGGGTAAAAGATAGGAAGGTAGGATGGGCATGGTATACAGATGAGGCCATGACAAATGTGAACCCAAATGTAAGTCTGGAAAGTTCAAAGGCACAATGTCCTATGCAAATCTTACTCGATTGTTGTCTGATCCAACACACCGGTGACTGGGATCCCGTAAAACTGCTGCATAGTGGCGACTGCTGACTGTAAGGCCTTCCCTGAGTGCAACGCAGATGCCCGTGAGTCATAGGGCAGCAGATAGCCGTATGACTTTAACCAGTTCTGAAAGACATGTGAAAAGAAAAGGATGCATTACGCGAGAGAAGGCTCTGTTCTACCTGGGCAGAGATTTGCCCTTGAAACCAGGGATCGTTTTACCTGAGGGACTTATGGACTCAGCCTCTGATTCCTGCCTCCTTCATTCCCTCCTGCAGACACTGTCAAATTAACCTCCAGAAAACCCAGCTCTTGTTGGCTGACTCTTCTGCTATAAAACTTTCACTGGATCTCTACTGGCTGCAGAATAAAGATTAAATTGCATTCCAGTCTTTCCAGTACCTTGCCTCTTTACCATGTAGGTGTTTTCCACTGATATATGACTACACATGCAAGAGCACCAGAACAGTTCATTCTCGGAAGCAGACTGGCCTGATAAAACGCTGTGCCACCCAGAAACCCACTGTGTCCAAAGGCACAGTCTGCTGAAGAATCATGTTGTAGAATATTAATAGGCATGAGATTATCTGTGGTCTTTATTGCTAATCTCTCCAAAAGAGCAAGCCATTATAAATAAATATAAACAAAATAAGCAAAACAATGTATTATTTAATTTAAATATGAGTACACAAATATATGCACAGAAAAAAGCCTAGAAGGGCGCACATAACATAATAATAGTATGGTTATGTAAGAGAATTCTTTGTTTTTAGGGAATACATGCTGAAGTATTTCAGCTTACATAACGGTGCACAATGTCTGCAACTTTTTCTTCAACAGAATCAGGGGAAAAATAGAGAGAAAGGGGGAGAGGAGAGAGAGGGAGAAAAAAAACCCCCACAAATATAGTTAAATGTTAGGAGTTGGGGAATGTGGGTGAAACGTATTCAGGAATTCTTTGTCCTATTCTTGAAAACTTTTCTGGAAGTCTAAAATAATGTCAAAATTTTTTTCAGTAAAAAAAGAATTAATTTGAATATCTTTTGTTATAATATCTTGGGGGACTTTTTTCTGTGCTTTTCTAAATTTTATGCATGGAGTCACTTTTTTTTTAAGAAGGAGAAAAACTTTAAAAGGGCAAAAGAGTCTGAAAGTAGTTTGGATGAAGAAGCTCAAACAAACAATGAATCTGAAGGACAGCAAAGTAAAGATGATTATTTCCACCAACAAGCACGAGGGATGGAAACAGAAGAAATCAGAAGAAAACACAGCACCAGGAAATATCTGTGGCACCAATTGGAAAATGGGGGAAATATCCACATATCTATGGAATCCACAAGCATGTCCTATAAGGAGCACACCTACACACTGGTCTCTAAAACACACAGGACCTGCTGCTCTTCCTCAGAGGATTATCTTGAACATCAAGTAAGCTAATGAAGCAGAAAGATCTTAGGAAGCTGGCTTATATCCTTCCCATCTATAGTTTTGTTTCTTGTTTCTATATGAACAGTCTTACTGTGGACGCATCTGTTACAAGTCAAATCAAACCATTTTGGGAAGGAGGCAGACCAGAAACTATAAACAAGTTGTTATTTATTTCATCCCAGGTGGTTATCACATCTTTACTGCCTTGTGATGAAATCTATCTGACTGAGTAAGAACAGAAGAGTCATGGGACTTCCCTGGTGGTACAGTGGTTAAGGCTCCACGCTCCCAATGCAGGGGGCCTGGGTTCAATCCCTGGCCTGGGAAATAGATCCCACATGCATGTCACAACTAAGAGTTTGCATGCCACAACTAAGGAGCCTGCCTGCTGCAGCTAAGGAGCCCATGAGCCACAACTAAGGAGCTTGCCTGCCACAACTGAGACTCAACAAACCAAATACATAAATAAATAAATATTTTTTAAAAACCCAAAAACAAAACAGTCAGAATAATAAAGTCTTAAAGCATCCACAAGAGAGTGACAACCTTACCTCTTTCATGTTTGAGATCCAAAACCTGTTTTTCATTCTAAATTTTGGCACAGGATTTCAATACTTCTTGCACTTTCCCAAACTTTGAATCTCTTTCATGCCTTTGTATGTTTCCCCCATCTGCCTGGCATATTTCTTCTTTTTTTTTTTTTCCTAAAATTGACCATTGTAACCATTTTATTTAGTTTTTAGAAATGCTTTATTTATTTATTTATGGCTGTGTTTGGTCTTCGTTGCTGCACGCGGGCTTTCTCTAGTTGCGGCAAGCGGGGGCTACTCTTCATTGCAGTGCGCGGGCTTCTCATTGCAGTGGCTTCTCTTGTGGAGCACGGGCTCTAGGCACGCGGGCTTCAGTAGTTGTGGCATGCGGGCTCAGTAGTTGTGTCTCTCAGGCTCTAGAGCACGGGCTCAGTAGTTGTGGCGCACGTGCTTAGTTGCTCCGCGGCATGTGGGATCTTCCCGGACCAGGGCTTGCACCCTTGTCCCCTGCATTGGCAGGCGGATTCTTAACCACTGTGCCATCAGGGAAGTCCCTATGCCTGGCATATTTCTAAGTTTGGCAAAAATCTTTCATTATTTTAAGGTTCAGTTCATAAATTACTCCCTCTGAAAGACTTGTCTCACTCCTCAGCCTGTTATTTTCTTCCTCTTCTGTGCTCCCTAAATCCCCTGTTACAGATGGTATAGCTCTTATAATATTGGGCTCTAATCATTACTTTATGTATCAGACTCTGAGCTCTGAGTTCCTCCAGGGAAGGGTCTGTGTTTTAATCATCTCTCTATATCCGGTGCCCAGGAAGTGCCTGACAAAGTAGCTGATCATTGTCTCCATTCAACAAACATTACTGGGCACTGACTACCTGCTGGGCACTGTGCATGGCTCTGGGGATACAACGATGAATAAGGAGCTCACAGACCAACAAGTAAACCCACCATGAAAATACAGCACTAACAATCAGGTGTGTAGAGGGTTCCATGGGAGAACGAAGGTGGGGGGCCTTATCCACATGGAGGGGTGGAGATGGGGAGCAAGGGGGAACTCAGGGGAGGCTTCCAGGTGGGGCTAAGTCTTGAAGGATTGCACAGCGTGTGCAATTGCCTGGAGGTGTTGGGATGCACAGCACATTCTGAGCGGTATTTAAAATGGCTGGAACTTGCGGGAGAGGAGTGTGGTGATGAGTGGAGAGGATTGGAAAGGAGGGGAGTGGGGAGAGACGATTTGCCATTAATTATCTGTTCACAAAGTGGGCAACTTACAGAGAATCACTTGTGACTTGACTGTGGTCTCGGATCAGCCAGAAAGCTCATTTAAAGCATCTGGAAATGGACATGATAGGGCAACTGACAAGGTACCTGTCTATTCATCCAGCTCCAGTTTCTATTCCCAGGTCAGTTATGTCATCAAAGCATTAAGTTCCTGCACAGTATTCCTCAGCCCCTCCCAGCCAGCATGCCACATTCCGTTCTTTCTTTACAGAAACTTCAATGAAGAATTGTTGGGTTGAATAAACAGGGAGGTATAGTGGGAAAGAGGTGCACAGTCCTGAGATGGAATCCCGGCTTCACCACTTGCCAGCTGTGTGACTTTGGACAAACTGAGCTTCAGTTTCCTTCTTTGTAAAATGTAAACAATGACCTTCCTCCACAGGATTGCTGTTAAGATGAAATGATCAAATGTACCTGACATATAATCACTCAAAAGTGATTCGTTTGTTATCCCTTTGGATGGTGTCTCTGTTACCTTTTGTAAAATCAACGTGGAGAACATGGTCTTTGACTCCTTCCCTGCCTTTTGAAATCTAGTCATCCTGCCCTCCCCCTGGACCAAGAGCCAGTCCTCGTGGGTCCTATGGAGGGTAGTGCATCTGTCACAGTCAAGTCTGCCTGCTCTCGGGTGACCTATGGGCATGACCATCTCTCACACAGCACTGGGAACACTGCATTCAGAGAGATGACAGCTGACTTTAATTGTTCTCTTCGCCCTGTCGCTCAGCTTTATTGGGACGAAACACAATCACTTTCTATCAAGCTTTAGCTTGAGGAAAATGGTTTCCCTACAGGAGATTCTGCATACTTTCTGGTTTCAGAAAATGCACGCTGGGAAACCCAGTGGTTTTCCATTTTTGGCCTTTCTGCCAGAAATCTTTCAGTCAAATTTATAGCATAAGTGTTGAACACGGTGATGCTTGGAAGTTGCTATTACTTTTTTCATCTTTCCAACCACCAAATTATGTTTCATCCTTAAAAATCTTACTTAAAAACATTGCTTCACTCTGTAAACTGCCTCAAACCCTTCCAAAAAGAGGTGTGGTACAAACTAAAATCCAATACCTCCCTATCTGTGGACTCAGTTCTCTTAAAATCCAATTAGGATGAATTACAGCATTTGGGAAATGGCTGGGGAACTTTCGACAGATAATTCTGACAAACCAGTCAACCGACCGAGTATTTTTTGAGCACCTACCTCCAAGCTAGTATGGAATTTAAGGATCTTCTTCCCTCCTGCCCTCATTACTACGTATGGTAGGAGATAAGGAACAGGGAATTTTTGGCATATACTTTCTTCAGCCTTCTAAAACTTTGGGGAATTGAAAGTAGCTCTTCCTCTGTAAAGGGCAACCCAGTTTACCCAGCTCCTTTTTTTGGATACTCAAGCAAGGAGCATCTCAAAGCCAATCAGGATCCATTATGAAGTTCTCAGCAGTGTCAGGAGTTAGGATCTAAGGACTCAGGTCTTAGGCAAATGTCTAGTTCAGGGCCAAACACTGGAATGGATCAGCCTTCTCTGGGTTCTGCTTCCCTCCCAAGTTCACTGGGAGCTCAGGGGCAGACCCTTAAGAGGGGAAATGGGAGGGGGAGGAACTGGTCAAAGGACAGCTCTAAGCCAGGGAGTGTGTGTGTGTGTGCGTGCGAGTGTGTGTGTGTGTGTGTGTGTGTGTGTTATAGGGTGGAAGGCTAAGGACTATGCATTAGGGACCAGACAGTTCCAACTTCTGCTGTTTAACCCTGTCTCTGCCATTCACCTGCTCTGTGACCCAGGCAATCCTCTGACTTCTCTGAGCAGAAGCTCCTAATGTTGAAGTCTTCTACGCTCCAGTAGTCCCAAGTCCAGAACATTCCCTGCCCTTTCACACTTCCAGGCTGTTCCTGCTGCCAACAGAGCCCATTCTCTTTATGCATGTTAGCAAACTCATCCTTCAAAATCTAGCTGAAATGTCACCTCCTTTGGAAAACCTTCCTTAACTCTCCCTGGCAGAGCTAGGGGGCACCCTCTTTACTCCTGCAGTGCTTACTTCTCTAAACGTTGCTCTAAACGTAACTACCATGGTGCATCACACCTGTTGGTTGATATGTTTTCCCCACTAGATTGAGTTCCCAAGGAGCAGAGACTGTCAGATTTATTTTTATATCTGCTACAGTACTTAGCACAGTGCCTGGCATAATAAATAATCACTGAATGAATGAGTGAGTGAAGGAAGGAATGAATGAGTGAACAAACAGTTGGTCTAGGAGGTACTGTCTGGGTACCAACGAAGGGATTTCATCTTGGGAAGGTTTAATGAGTCATACACATGAAAGCACCAAACACAATCCTTGGTATCTATTAGGGACTGAAAAAACCGTTTTTGCTGAAATTCAATCTTTTGTGGTTTGACTTCTTTGCCTGATGAGGCAAGAGGCTCCATTGTCTCATTTGAAAAAAGATAAAATCCACTAAAGGAAAAAAAAAAAAGTCCCATTCAGTTTTAAACAGAATGACCTACCTTTCATCTTTTTACACCTGGATCCATTAATCAATCACCAGCCGTGTCAGAATTCTAATCTTTACAGCTCAGTTAACCAACTCTAAGATGTCTGTCACCCTTTAAGTGCTGAAAAAGGTGTAAACCCAGAGGAAAGCGAGAAAGATCTCAGAGTGCGAGCAGGGACCAAAATAGCTGGGCTGAACCGAAGATGGAGAGACTACCAACAACACCGCGTGATTGGTCCGCTGGCCAGAAGGCGGGATTTTGGTTCCCGAGAAGCCGAAGCTGAGATGTTTAGCTGCAGTGGCAGGCAAAGGAGAGAGCGGAGAATAACAAGGAGAAAAAAAGTGGCCCGAAGAGGGAAGAGAGCGGCAGACAGCAGAGGCGGTGGTGAGATTAGAAGTGTCAATGGAGGCGGCAAGTAGCAGATCAACTGGTGTGCTGCCGTTTGCTCTTGGAAAACAGATATGGCCATGGGGGAGGAGAGAGATGGATCGGTCAAAACAGCGTCTCCTGGGGCTGTTCAGGAGCATTGCATCTGGTTGGATGTGAACCCAAACCATACTGTAGAGGCCTGGAGAAGGAGCAGGGGAATGATTAGGATCTGGTGTTTGGTCAGGAATCCAGTGGGTCTGAAGGTAATGTCAGAAAGGCCAGAGGCAAGTCTACAAAGAAGGGACAGGCAGGAAGGTGTTAAATTTGGAAGCATGGGCTGGAATGAGAAAGAAAGAATCAAAGATCTTGATCAAAGAGTTTGGGCAGCTGAGGTCATAATCTAGGGTGACAATGTGAGTAACAGGAACAAGGCATCGACCTCAACATGCATGGGAAGTCCAAGTCCAGTTCTAGAGGGACAGCGACAAGCTAGAGCATGACTAAGGGAGAGTGGCCAGGAGAGTGAGGGAGTCATTCATTGGAACCATAGCCCACGAGGAAAGATAAGGGATGTTTAGGCTGGAGAAGGGAGGACTGCAGGGGACATGACTGTCTTCAAAAAGCCAAATGGCTATGGATGAAGGAGACTGGCAGACGGCCAAGCTAAGACCAGCACAGGAGATCACAGGACATAGATCTTGACTCACTCAAATAAACAGCTTTTTAACAGAGATGTTCTAATTATAGTAACAAGGATACAGCTACTATTATTAGAACTCCTACTATATACCTGGCACTGTGCCAGGCAGTCTAGACTGCAACGACCCCACAAGGTAGGAATTATGATCCCCAATTTGCAGTTGAAGAAACTGAGGTTCAGAAAGGTTAAATAATCATCCAGAGCCACAAAGCTAGTAAGTAGCAGGATTCAAACCCAGTTTTCTCTGAAACCAGGCATTTCACACTGTCAGACCACTGGACAGGCATCCCTTTCCCCTCGCAGGACTTTCTATAGCTCACACTCTTTTCTGTACCTTATCTCAGATCACCGTGAGCTCAATACCCTTCTGCTGTGATTCCTACGCCAGGCTTCAGCACCACCCCCCACCCAGTTATCAAACCAGAAGCTTCATATGACACACGTCTCCCCACTCTCCTTGGTCCACATTGTCTTTTACCAAAGAACTATAGGCTCTACCTCCTAAACATCGAATCTGTTTCTGTCTATTCATTCAATAAGTATTTATTGAGGACCTACTACGATGTCCAGGCACTGTGGGCTGGGCTCTGGGATAGAACATCGAACAAAAACACTCTCCATACTTTCTAGCTACAGTCTAATGGACGAACCATTTTGCAATAAGTGCTATAAAAAATAAAGTAGGGTAAGGGGATGGAGAGTGATGGGACAACTTTTTTTATTGAGAATGGTCAGGGGATGTCTCTGAGGAAGTCATATCTGAGCAAGAGACCTGAAGGAGGTGAGGGAGTTCCAGGAAGAGGGAACAGAAAGTGTAAATACCCTGAGGCAGCTTCAAAGTCTTCCCATCAAGAGCTTTTGAGGGAGGGGGAAACTGGAGGTATTAGTCAAAGGGTACAAAATTTCAGTTCCACGAGATTAATAAGTCCTGGAGAGCTACTGTACAGCATAGTGCCTATAGTCAACAATACTGTATTATACGCTTAAAACATTTGCTAAAAGGGCAGACATTAAGTTCTTAGCACAAGGTGATGATGGTGGTGGTGATGATGATGATGATGATAGAAATAAAGAGGGCAGGAGGAAACTTTTGGAGGGGATGGATTTGTTTATGGCATAGATTGTGGTGATGGTTTCACAGGTGTAGACTTAGCTCCAAACTCATTAAGTTGTACGCAGTAAATATGTGAAGCTTTTTGTATGTCAATTATACCTCAATAAAGTGGTTTTTAAAAAACCAAGAGGCTTTATGATATGGTCCCTAACTACCTCTGCAGCCTCCTTTACCACTCCCCACCTAGCACTCTGTGTTCTAATTCTTCCAGACCCTGACATACATAGTTCCTTCTGTCTAGATCACGTTCCTCTCTCTTTTTCTGGGGAAGCCTTCCTTGACCCCTTAACTCAGGAGTTCCTTCTACATCCCTGGTCAGTACCCATCCTTTTCCTTATCACAATTCTTATCACACAGTGTTGCAATGGAATTGCTTGTCTCCTCTGCTTGACTACACAATGCCCGAGGGCAGGGCCCATAGTCTTGTCTTCTTTACTATTGTATCCCCACACCTAGCACAGGGCCAGCATAGATACCTCTTTATTGAATAAAACAAGTTGAAGTGCTCAGGGAGAGGATGAGTCATTGCTGGTCAAAATTTGCTATAGAACAGTGTTTCTCAATCCCGGCACTACTGGTATTTTGGGCCAGATAATTCCGTTGTAGCAGGGCTGTCCGGTGCATCGTAGGACATTTAACAGCATCCCTGACTTCTACAACAAGATGCCAACAGCACCACCCCCTCAGCTGTGACAACCAGAAATGTCTCCATTGGCCAAAGAGTTCCCTCGACGGTGGGCAAAATTGTCCTATGTGGAGAACCACTATTATAAAGGGATTCCCATATAGGGCTGCCTTGAATATTCTCTAAGGGTCCTTTCAACCCTAAATTCTGCACTAGGCATTTAGGGAAAGCACTAGGCATTCAGTCGATAGCCTCCTAGGATGGGGCTCAGAAGGAGAGCTGGCTTCCTTATCTGAGCAGGTGGACATGAATGGTAGTGAGGTGTGGAGAGCAGTGAGGAGCGAGGCAGCTTGAGAGGACATTTAGGGTATGGTTAAGAGTACACACTCTGGAGACACACCGTGCTGGGCTCAAATCCTAACTCTCCCATTTACTTGTTACACAACCCTCAGCAAATTATTCAGCCTCGCTACTGCTCACATCAAGCTCCATCTGCATGATGTCCTTAGCATGTGCCCCATGGAGTGGTTGTAAAGATTAAATAACATAATACGTGGTATTGAGCGCTCAGTAAAAGATAGCAATAATAATAGCTGTTATTTTCCTGATAGGTGACAAACAACTCTAAAGCCCTCACTGTCCTGCAGCCCCAAACACTGAGGCTGTGTTTCTCACTGGGCAGTCCTTGTGCATCATGGGCTGTCAGCATCACCTCATCCAATGAACTTGTTAAAAGCATGTATTCCCAAACGTGAATTTAGACCTACAAAATCCGACCCTCTGAGGTTGGGAACTGGGAATCTGCATGTTTTTTTTTTTTTTTGTTTTGTTTTTTTTTTTGCGGTACACAGGCCTCTCACTGTTGTGGCCTCTCCCGTTGCGGAACACAGGCTCCGGACGCGCAGGCTCAGCGCCCATGGCTCACGGGCCAGCCGCTCCGTGGCATGTGGGATCTTCCTGAACTGGGGCACGAACCGGTGTCCCCTGCTTCGGCAGGCAGACTCTCAACCACTGTGCCACCAGGGAAGCCTGGAATCTGCGTTTTTAAAAAGAGAGCACCTAAAGTGATTCTGTTGCCTACTAAAGTTTGAGAACCACTGCAGTAAGGACGGCTGGGAGTTGATGACCCTGTGCCATGAAGAATGGGCATGTTGTGTTCAGTATCACCTCTGATTTGCTAGGACAGGAAGCATGTTGCCATTTAGGAAAGCCTTCTATTAAAGCTGGCTCAAAAGCCAGCCCCTGCCCTCTGTGCCTCGGCTCTGCTCTCATCCCTGGGTCCTTCACCTGCCTGTCTCCTCAGCCAAACCTTACAAGTGGGTTTTGGCCTCAGTTTCCCTGGCTGGCACTCAGGTCCTAAACTGAGATTGTAAGGATGCTAATCTGTTTCTCAGGACCTCAGGT
The DNA here is from genome assembly GCF_963924675.1 of Phocoena phocoena. Taxonomy (NCBI): domain Eukaryota; kingdom Metazoa; phylum Chordata; class Mammalia; order Artiodactyla; family Phocoenidae; genus Phocoena; species Phocoena phocoena. The sequence goes on along the minus strand of NC_089233.1, from coordinate 64,053,940 downwards.
TCCCTACCTGGTTCTCAGTGTCCTCCGGAGCGTGAGACTCTAGTCCCTACACACCTGGGAACTGAGTGAGGTTGTATCTGAAAAGACAGGTCACTTGGGACCCAGATGCTACCACATGCCAAATATTACTTAACTCTGCTCCTTCCAGCTGAGTGTCCTTGGGCAAATGACCTAACTTCTTTAAGCCATCATTTTTATTCATCCGTTACATAGAGGATATTAAAATAAGGGTTGTTAGGAGGATTCAGTAAGATGATGATTCAGTAAGATTCAGTACTAGCTGAAATTATGGCCCTTCAAAGATGTCCACATCCTAATTCCCGAAACCTGCTATGTTGCCTTACATGGCAAAGGAGACTTTACAGGTATGATTAAGTTAAGGATCTTCAGGTGCGGAGATTAGCCTAGCTCATCCAGGTGGTCTCAGTGTAATCACAACGGTCCTTATAAGAGGGAGGGAGGACATCAGAGTCAGAGATGGAGACGTCAAGACAGAAGCAGATGTCAGAGTAATGCCATTGTCGAAAGGGGGCCACAAGCCAAGGAATGCGGGCGGCCTCTAGAAGCTGGAAAAGGCAAGGTACGAATTCTCCCCTGCAGCCTCAAGAAATAATGCAGCCCTGCTGACACCTTGATTTTAGTCCCTTTAGTTCCATTTCAAACTTCAGACTGTAAGATAATATTAAATAAGAACTAATAAATTTCAGAACTGTAAGAAAATAAATTTGTATTGTTATAGGCCCCAAAGCTTGTGGTAATTTGTTTCAGTAGCAGTAAGAAGCTAATAGATGAATGTAAAGCATTTAGCAGATCCTGGCACATAGTAAGCGTTTTCACAATGTTATTGTCTGTATTTTTCTCCCACACTCTTCAGCAGTACATGGACCACCACCTTTGGTCATTACTGCTGGACCGAATCACTGTGTCCTTTGGTGACTCCTCAGAAATCAGCCTTATCACTGTGGCAGTTCCCTCCAACTCCTGTCCCACCAACAGCCCACTTCCTCCTCCACCCACAGAACTGAGGTCTCAGCCTTGCTGCTGAACCCACCTGAGTTATAACTAATTTTTTAAAACTTCAAACGTGAAGGCCTAACCATGGAGGTATCTAGAAAATGCACTCATCAACAAATACTTAGGGATCATCTAATTTAACACACTTATTTTGCAGAAGAGAAAAATAAAACTCAGAGAGAAATGACTTATCCAAAGTCACAGAGCAAGTTAGTGGAGGAGCTGAAAACAGAGGCTAGTGTCCCTGCCTCCCAGGGAGGGTTCTCTCTGCCATGCTACACCCTCCACGCTAGCTCTGGTTTGCCTCCAAAGGCTGTGTCTTTTTAAATTTTTCGTCTTTTCCCACTCACAGTCAGTCTAAAAAGGGCCCTCAGGATCGCCCACAAATCCCAACTTAGCTTCTTGACAAACACCTTAATGGCACGGCATTGCCTCTTGGCTGCCACCATCTCTTGAGTGGGTGGAAAGTGCACCAGCGGGAATTCCCTGGCGCTCTGCACAGTGTCCTTGGCCCACTCCCAGGAGGCCACCACAAGCCAGACAATCACCATGCCCAGGGAGGTGGCACATTTGGGGTTTTGGATCAGTCAGACACTGGGATGTCTGAGTTTCCCAATTCTGGGGAGACTTCCTCCCATGGCCAGGAGGGTAGCCATGCACACATTCACTCTCTGAGAAGCGAGGCGCCTTAGTCTTCCTTGCCCTTTCCAGTGCCTTCCTGCAAATCTGCCATCATTTTCTGTCCGATGGGGCTTAACTTATTGATGAGTTTTAGAAAAGGGAAGAAGGAAGACAGAGACCATGGTCAGGCCTTAGTTTCTCAACTGAAATAGGCAGATGGCTGAAGTAGATAACCTCTAAGTAATTATATAAAGTTCTATTACTTTAGCTTAATTGGATTGAGCGTGGAGCTGATCCTCACGGCCAGTCTTAAAGTCTAAGCTCCCCAGCATGGCGCTCGGCAAGCCTCACGGTCTGACGCCAATGCACCTTTCTAGCCTTTCCCTCCGACGTGTATGCCCCACCCTTCTATTCCCTACCCCAAGTGCCCCCTCCTCTAGCTACTGATCTACTTGTGTTGCCTGAAAGCAGCCTGCAAGTTCCTTCCTCTCTGCCTTTTTTCATTCCCTCTCCCTAGAAGGCCTTTCCCACGTGGATACTGGCCTCTCCCTGATGAACTAATAGATAAATTTCCTCTGAAATGCAACTTGAATATCACCTCACCTGGGAGGACTATCTCAAGGTTAAATGGACTTCCTCTGTGCTCCCATATGCACCCCTTACTTACAGCATCTTTCATAGTACATTATCAATAGTGGTTTCCATGCCTGTCTCTCCTACTGAGCTCTTCCTCATGGAGCTTACAGCCTGGAGGGGGAGGGAAACATGGAAAGACAAAATGTTTCATTCCAACGGTGATAAGCGATGGAAAAGGAGAAGGTGCTGGGAAAGAAAGTGTGTGACAGGAGATCTAGGCTGTGACGTCAGGGATGGCCTCCCAGAGGATGTGACATCTCAGCTGAGACCTGTGTATGAGCAGAAGAGGTGAAGGTGAAGGTCAGATAATGAGTGTCCCAGGAAAAGAATAGCTTATTGAATTCCTGAGATGGGAAGGAGCCTACTATTAAGAAAAGAGAAAGAAGGCCAGGGCAGCTGGAGTTGACTGAGAAGCTGGTATAAAAGGGAGCAGAGAGGTGGGGAGGACTCGGTGATGCAGGGGCTCAGAGGCTTGATTAAGCAGCCTGGGGGGTTGCTGGGTACGAGGGGCTTGTGACACCATTTGTTCTACTTTTGTGTGTGTTTGAAATTTTTCCATAAAAAAAATTGAGAAGTGGCCATAGTATTGTAATATTAGTTTAGCCTTTACCTTAAAAGCCATTTTAAGCAAGGTGAGAGTGGGAGTCATATACCAGATATTTTTGTTTAAAAATTAAAAAAAATTAAATATTATAAGCATTCAGAAAGGCATAAAAATAATTTTTAAAAAACCCTTGGATAGGGGCTTCCCTGATGGCACAGTGGTTGAGAATCTGCCTGCTAATGCAGGGGACATGGGTTCTAGCCCTGGTCCGGGAAGATCCCACATGCCGCGAAGCAACTAGGCCCGTGAGCCACAGCTACTGAGCCTGCGCGTCTGGAGCCTGTGCTCCGCAACAAGAGAGGCCGCGACAGTGAGAGGCCCGCGCACCGCGATGAAGAGTGGCCCCCGCTTGCCACAACTAGAGAAAGCCCTCGCACAGAAACGAAGACCCAACACAGCCAAAAGTAAAAACAACAACAACAACAACAAAAAAACCTTGGATAATCACCAACCGGCTTTGTTAAGTCTTGGCTTTTGCCATATTTGCTTCAGATATAAGTGGCCCCTGCATAGATTTATTTATTTATTTAAATTTATTTATTTATTTATTTATTACTGGAGTAAAATTGCCTCACAATGTTGTGTTAGTTTCTGCCACACAGTGAAGTAAATCAGCCATATGCATACACACATCCCCTCCCTCTTGGAGCTCCCTCCCACCCGCCTCCTCCACCCCACCCATCTAGGTCGTCACAGAGCACCTAGGTTTATTTTTAAAAGGTCACTCTGGCTGCCGTGGGAAGAAGGATTAGAGGCAGGCAAGAGAGGCGGATCAGGTGGGAAGTTTCTGGAATCCAGGTGAGACAGGATGGAAGTTTAGACTAAAGTAGAGGCACCAGTGGTGGAGAGAAGCGGCCACAGCGAAGATCTGTTCAGGAGGTGGAAGTGCTGGGCTGGCGGCTGATTCTACTGAGGCAGGTGAGAGGAAGACCAGCTGAAGGATGGCTCTTTCTGGCCCAGTGCTTTTGGGGCACAGAGAATGGTATGCATGTGAGCGTTTGTGGTACAGAAGTGAGTTTTAAAATTATTATTGCTGGGACTTCCCTGGTGGTCCAGTGTGTAAGACTGCACTCCCAATGCAGGGGGCCCAGGTTCGATCCCTCATTGGGGAACTAGGTCCTCCATGCATGCTGCAACCGAGAGTCTGCGTGCTGCAACAAACATCCCACGTGCCACAACTAAAGATCCCACGTGCTGCAACTAAGACCCAGCGTAGCAAAATAAATAAATAAATTTTAAAAATTATTGCTAACAGAGTTGTTAATAACTATGCCTTGCTTTTCTCTACCTACTTTGTTATAAGAACGTGTCTGATTTTTGAGAAAATATTACCTTTTATAAATGTGGCTTTGCTGTTATCCTATAGATCATCAAAGCCTAGTTCCAAGTTGCCCTTGAACATGAATGCATGGAGTAATGATGAAGAAAAACCAGGGAAGGACTTGAACGAAATTGATCCTGAGGGCCAGTGAAACCAAATGATTTGTTCCAGAATTGCTCAGCTGGGGAGGGCCAGAGCTGGGGTGCACAACTTTTATCCACACACTAGAACAGGTATACAGACCTGAGTTGTGTGAAGAAAGCTAAAAGCGCCCAGGGCATCAGCCAGCTCCCAGAACAACTCAGAACAGGCCTCGGTGCCTCCGTCCCCTCAACACGGCTCTGAGAATCTGAACAGGTCACTTCTCCGCTCAGAAACCTTTCATGATTCCTCTCAGTCTTTGGACAAAAGCCAATTTCACAGTCTGCTCTCAGCCTCCCTTTCCAGCCTCTTCTCAAACACTCTTACTGGAAATAGCAATAACTCAAGGCCTCAGGCACATCAAATCCTCTACCATTTCCTAAATACGCCCTGCACGTGTGTGGATCCTTGGTTCATGTTTTCCTTCCCTCTGGACTGCCCCACTCACCGTTCTTTGTCTGTTTCCTCCCTAAAAGGTTCATCTTCGATACCAACCTTCTTCCTAGAACATCCCCTAACTTCCCCAACCCCATCTCCTCCCCCTTTGGTGCTTCCCCAGACCTTTAAACCTCTAGCATACATTGATTTTTCTTCAAAACAGGTACGGACTTTTGCATGCCAAGCACTATGAAGGAAGTTGGTGGGGGACACAGATAATACAATCGATTTAAAAATATTAATCAAGTATCTAGAATGTGCCAGGCACTGTGCTAGGTCCTGAGGAGTCATTGGCTGCAGTCTATTAAGAATTGCTTCCTCTGATTTTGAGTCTAAACTATACCATATCATAAGGCTAGGTTTAATCTCTAAGATTAATCTCTCTGGTACAACTATAATTTATATTTATTTGCTCTAAAACTACCTCTTTCAATGACTGGAGTGGGATATACCTGAAAGTGGAGGAGATTAGCTAAAAGGCTATTACAATAATCCAGAATAGGACAGTTTCATATATAGGGAAAACCTCAGATCTAGGACAGAAAACCCAGCTTCTGGTCCTTGCTTTACTGTTTATTAGCTCCATATGGGTCTCTGGACAATGTGTGGACAAGCCACATCATCTCTCTGAGTCTCCGTTTCCTCCTCTATAAAATGAGGACAATATCTTTCTAGTCCACCTCATGGTGTTGTTGCCAGGATCAAGTGGGGCCAGACACATAAAAGCATCTGGAAAATGCAAAGTGCTTTACAGATATGAGGCTATTAATGTGATAGGAAAAACCATAGTAGTAATAAGAGAAAATGATTTTAAAATGCAGCAGAGTAGACTCAGGTTAGGTAAAAGGAAGAACTTCCTAACAGTGAGAATTTTTTTTTCAGACAAGAATGAAGATATATTGGAGGCCATGATCACATTGAAATACATTTTTGGCTTGGGAGTCTGTTAGTGCTTCTTAATAGGCCTACCCCACCCCTAAGCTCATTTAGGGCTCTAACTTTCCTTGACTATAGGTGCAAACTGAGGAACTTTCTCCATCTGCCCAGAGCAGACCCCTCAAAACCAGTCTACAGAGCAGGAATCCATTAAGCCCTGGGTCCTGGAGTCACACTCTGTCACTCATGTGGCCTGTGCTGATTGGCTTGTCTCTTTCTGCCTATACTGACCTTCCTCAGAATCAAATTGGAAGTTAGGAGGGCCAAAAATCTATTTATGGGGTATTCTACTCAGCTAATAATAAGAGAAAGAGATGCTTTAAATAAACCAAACACAGGAAGCCAATTAGAGAATCAGTGGGACCCCTCAATGTGCAAAATACAAAAGAAAGACTCAAGAAAGCAAAGGAGAAAACAGATTGAACAAATTTTGGGGGGGCTTTGTCTTTTGGTAATAAAAGATCAGAAATATGAAATCAAAGCCAAAGACAGTGAAAACGCTTTCAACCAAGAAGTCAGGAAACCAGGGAAAAGTTCTAGTTCTGAATCACCTACTGTCAGGCTTAGTGACCTTGGGCAACTCACTTATGGCAATTTACAAAGTATCTGTTAAATATCTGTTAAGTGCGCTTACTTAGGGATCTCTAAGGTCACCTGTACCCTAATTCTAACCCGTACATTAACACTAACCCCTAACACGTACCCTAACCCTAACCCGTTGTCGTATCCTAACCTGTACCCTAAACCATACCTCTCAATTCCTCTCTATTGTATATCACTACCACTTGATGACAGCCTATATGCAAGAACTCAAGGGTGTCATTGTGGAACCACTGACAAGCGGAATAGCCTCTATTTTCATTGAAGGAAGGACAGGCAGGCAATGAGTTTTATCCCTAAGAAGGGTTTTAGAAGGCACCTTGAGACCACATGCCCATGAGTGTCTATTTCAGATGCATGTAACTTTTTGGCTTAAAGGATGAAGAGAAGAATCATTGGATGCTTTCTGAGTAATTAACAACAAACATTGAGAGTTGAGGACTGTGCTGGATCTAAAACCATAAAGCACTTTGGTTGGGGAAGGCCCTGCCTAAGAACCACAACCCTTTTCCTGAAAATAATGTTTAAGTATTAAAAAAAAAAATTAAATGACAAGCTGGCTGGAGCTGCCTCAAAGTGCTCTTCTGAGAAGAGAGAAATAAATGCCTAGAGAAGTCAGGGAGAGTTTCCTAGAGAGGCAGGGCTTGAGCTGGAACTTTAAGAAAGGAGGCAGATGGATGGGGGGAGGTACAGCATGTGTAAATGTCCAGGGAAACATGGGGAGCTTATCTTAGGATAAAGGAGAGACAAGCTTGTCTGGAATAAGGATGTGTATGGATGAGCAGGGGGAAAGGCAGCTTCTAGTGAGGTGGTAGGGTGGAGTCAGACTGCAGAGGCCTTAAAAGACAGAGAGAGAACTAAGCAACGTTATCTTCTCGCTGAAAAGCATCAATATTTCTATAAGGTCTCAATCACGTGATCCACTAGGATTCAATGAGGGGATAATAGTGTGCAAATTGTCCACAGAAGGAGGAGATATAATTATCTTTCAGAAAGTTTTGGACAATATATTAGAAATGGAAAATGGAGACACAATGGAACTGAGGGTGATGAGGGCCTGAGAACTCAGAGAGAAAATGGTAGAAGGAAATAAACAATAGAAGGCAATAAATTAATAGGTGGAAATAAATAAATAGATGGAGATGGTCACGTCTCTAAATGAAAGGAGATTAAGAATGCAGAGGTCCCCAAGAGACTATGCTGGGACCCGTCTGATTTAAATTTTTTATCAGTGATCCAGAAGACATAGAGCAAAGTGAAAATTTCAGGACCGCAGATCATACTAAGCCCTTTCAGGTAGGGACATGCTCTGCCAAAGGAGAGAGAGAGAGAGAGAGGGAGGGGGAGAGAGAGAGAGAGCTGAAGGAAGGTACTGAGTGGGACACAAAATGGAAGATAAATGTCAACGTGGGAAATGTAAGGTAACAATGTACTCCGGTAAGGATAATACACAGATAGGGTGCTGTGTTCCAGGCTATCAGTTTTGACCCAGGAAAGGGATCGGGGAGCTACTGCGGATTGTTTCCTAAAGGCAGTGTCCTAATGTGTTGGGATCAGGAAGGCTGACAAAGAGATAGGCAGAAGCAGGAAGGGACCTAAAAATCAAAGAGGAAATCATCCTCCTTTGTGTAAGATGACAAGGTCCCATATCTGGGGAGAGTGGTCAGGTTGACATCCATTGAAAGTTAGGACCCAAGGATAGCTAGAAAAGGATAATTAAAATGATTCACGAGGATGAATGTGACTATTCTAGAGGTGGCCTATCATAAGGGGGAAACAAGTATGAAAAGACAAAGGCTGAGAGAGGTGGAATAATCAAAGCCTATAAAACTGATAAAGATAAGGAGTGGGTAGCATTACCTTCTCTCCCAATCCTAACATATTCAACCAAAAAGCCTCCTCTTAATGCTTGAAATATCATAGGAATAAAAGGGTTTCAGAGTTGAGATCATTTAGCCCTATCTCTTTGTATTAGAGATGGTAAAATTCAGGCTTAGAGAGGGCAAGGAAATGGCTCAAGGTCACAGAAGCCACCAGGAGCCAAGGTAGGATTAGAAGCCCAGGCCTCCTAAATCCCAGGCTAGGGTCTTTCAGCCTCACGCTGTGCATTCAGGAAGACTAAAGGAATCCTACATTTTATAGGGTATAAACTCATGAAATGCATTACTTTGAGAGGAAATAAAGCTGAAAACACAAACAAGCTAGGGAAAGTTTTCACTAAAAGTCAACAGCAATTATAAGGCATTTGGAAGAAAACTACTAGCAGGACTAGAGACTTTCTACACACCCTAATTTGGGGGGGATCATATACCCCTCTGAGAGTCTGAAGAAATCTAGGGATCCTCTCCTAGAAAAACCCATTTGCACATACAAACACAATTTTACACAAGATTTCAGACTCCCTGAGTCCCATGCCCAATTAAGAATTCCTGCTCTGACAGATTCTTCTGAACAAATAGATTGCTTCAACAAACACACTCCATCTCTTACAATAAGTGAGGCAATCACTCTGATCTTCCTCAGCAAAAAAAAAAAAACACTGTCTCAACGTCACTTATCAGAATTGCAGACCTGTGGGTTGGAAGAGACCAGAGATATTACCTAGTCTAACTGCCCCCCGCCCCGCTTGTGTGACACAGGATAATATCATGGTTAAATATGTGGAGACTACAGTCAGCCTGCCTAAGTTAGAATCCCAACTCCATTACTCACTAGCTGTGTGATCTTGGGCAAGTTACTTAGTTCTCTGAGTCTGTATCCTCATCTGTAAAATGAGGAAAATAATTACAAATATCTCGTAGCGTAGTTATGAGGATTAAACGCGATAATTCACATAAAACTCAGCACCAGGCCTGGCACATAGTGAGTGCTCAGTCGATGCTAGCTGGCATTATTGTTATTATTACGCTTGTATCCAGGCAGGTATTATGCATGCATCCATCCAGTCCCCTCCTGGAGCTTTTGCTTGCACATGTCTGCGATGAGCAGCTCCGATTGTTACAAACTTCTCATGTTGAGGAAATTCGCCTTCTTGCGACCCTTACCCCCACCCCCGTTGGCCCTAGTTCTGTCCTGCGGGGCCACGCAGAGCAAGGCCGTCCTTCCTCCACGTGACAAGCCCTTCAGATACGAAGACAGTGATCGAGTCCTTCCCCCGTCCCCTGCCGCCCTCCCCGCCCCCCGCTCCCCCCCGCCCTGTCCTCTCGTCTCCAGCTTGAACATCCTCGGGTCCTTCTCCCAAACCACAACAGACTGGCTGCGCTTACTATTTACTCCCAGGCGTTGTACGGCTTCCCTCACACATAGTCAGGCAGGCCACACGCCACACCGCCACAGTTCCGACCCTCCTGCTCCGCCCCCGCCCGCTGCCCCTGTCCGCGGTGCTGAAGCGGCTCCGGGCCCCCGCGGGCCTGGCGCGGCCCTTCCCAGCCCCCGCCCTGGGCCGCTAGCCCGGACCCCCGGCGCGGACCCCCGGCACTCCACCTCTGCGCCCCGGGTGGCCGGCGCGGCCCGGTCCAGGTCCGGCCCCGGCGCCGCCCCCCGCCCTGCCCGGAGGTCCCGAGCCCCCGCCCCGGCCCGGCGCGCCAGCCCCACCTGCCCGGTGAAGGGCGCCTCCGCCTCGGCCGCCCGCGCCGCCCGGTCCCCGGCCCCCGCCGCCGCCGCCGCCGCCGCCGCCCGCGCGGCGCCCGGGAGGCAGCAGAGCGCGGGCAGCAGCAGCAGAAGCCGCTCCGGGGCCCGCCAGAGGCTCCAGCGCGGGGCCAGGCCTGGCGGCGGCGGCGGCAACCCCGGCGCGGCGCGGCCGCCCCGGCTCTTCGGCATCCCGGCGGCGGGGCCCGGCCGCCCGGCTGCGATGGCGGCGGCGGCGGCGGCGGCGGCTCCGGCCGGGTCCTCCCGCTGCAGCCGCTGCGGAGCCGCCGAGTCACCGCGCCGCGGACACGCGCCCGGCCCGCCTGTCTTCGCCGCCGCCGCCGCCGCCGCCTCGGCAGCCAGCGCGCCCCCGCCTCCGCGCGCCGCGCCCTGGCGGGGGACGGCCAGGGGCGCGGGGGCAGCACCCAGGCGGGACCCGCAGAGCCGGCGGCTCCGGGCCAGCCCGGAGACACTGGCCGAGGAACGACGCTGGGGTGGGAGTCGCAGAGGCCAAAAGACCCGCTCTTGAGGCAGGGTCCAAAGGGGTGGAACTGGAGGAGGGGGGCCTGAGTGGCAGCCCAGGGGGAGGGGGAAGAAGCTAAATAAATAATCCTAGAAATAGAACCACGCCGCGGCTCTGGGAGAGGATATCCGGGGTTGGGGGTCCGAAGCCAAAGGCATAGTCCTGGGGGAGAGGGTCTGAGGCGGGACACTGCAGGAGGGGGTCTGGGCCTGGGGGAGGGGAATGAGGACCTGCCCTGGGGTAATGGTGAGGTTGGAGGGAATGAGCTGAAGAAATAGTCCTGGAGGAGAGAGTCTGAGAGGGTGGCAGTGGAGAAGGGAGGGCAGGGAGGGTGAGAAACTAAAGAATAAACCCAAGGAGCATTTCAGGGGGGTAGCCCTGGAGACAACAGGTAAAATTAAGGTGAAGCTCGTTCTCTTACCCCCAGAGGGAGAGACATCAACCAGTTGGGAAGATCATCTTTCATCCAAAACAACCCATATTTATTGAACACTTTCTATATATATGTAGAGCTCTGGGCTACTTGGGATACAAAAAAAGAAAAAAAAAAAGAGGCTGATTCCCTGAAGTGTAGATGTTTACAGCTTGGTGAGAAAACATAAGTACAAAGAAACACCAAGTGTCAAAAAGCATACAGGCAGGTGCTCCAGGGATCAGAGAAGGCTTGCTGGGGGACTGGAGAAGTCAGGACGGGCATTAGGGTTTGGGTGGTGGCAACTCTAGCTAAGCCTTGAAGGAAAGGCCAGATTTAGACAAGGGAAGGGGAATGGAGAGGGCATGATGTCAGGTAGGAAGATGAGGGTGTATATATGTACAAGACATGTGTACAAGACATGGCTGGGGCCGTAGATCTGTTTCTCTGAAGCACAGTGTTCCCATAGGAAAGTGCTGGGATGTAGGGAAATAGTCTAAGACTGTAAACCCTAGGAAAATGAATTTGGGTTATGTTCTGAAGGGAAATGGGAGTGGTTGTGATTGAAGGTTTTTTTGAGCAAGATGGTGTGTGGAAAATGATGTTTTATGGTTACCTGGTAATTTGGAGGTGTGGAAAGGGAACAGGCTTTAGAGTCAGATCTATGTTCAAATCTCTTGGCTCTGTTCATTTTTATAAAATGATGCTGATTTACTGCATAAGGTTGCTGTAAGGTTGAAGTGCTTAGTACTTAATAGATGTTCCATATTAGTTCCCCTCCCAGTATATAGAATAATGACCAGAGGAGGCAAAGAGATTAGTTGGGAGATTACTGCAACCTTCTGCATACAAGGAAATGATGATAACAAACATAATTAGCATTTATTGAATGTCTACTATGTATCGAGCACTGGGTTAAGCCCTTTACTGTATTATATCTCATTTGACCACGACTCATAAGTGGCAGAACTGAAGCAATCTGACCTCAGAACCCAATTTTGTTTTTTAAGCGTGGGAGAAAAAAAAAAAGAGCCAAATTTAAGACACATTGGGCAAAGAAGAAGAGGGAAAGGAGTTTGGAGTAATGGCAAGTCCAGAAAGATGGGTGGTGATGTCTTCACAGAAATGGCGTTGTCATAAGGAGGAACCAGCTTGAGGGAATTGACAAAGGCTTTGCTTTTAGGCTTGCTGAGCTTGAGGTGACCACAAGATCCCTGAGATGGGTACAGCATTGAGTTCAGAGGAGGGTGGAGAATAGGTATTTTGGAAACATTCAGGTCAATATGATAGCTGAAACTGAAAGATAGGAGTAGGAAAGAGCAAAAGCCTGAGGGCCCCCTGTTGAGACATGTTCAGTTTAAAGAGTGGTCAAAACGATTGAGGAATCAGGGTTGTGGAGTATACAGGAAGGGGGAGAAACGTTTCAAGGAGAGGGAGAGGGGTTGGCAGTGTCAGGGGAATCAGAGATGGAAGAGTGCGTCCGCACCATTGAATTGAACAGCTCACAGTCTAGGAGGGAGACAGACATAAGCAAATCATTTTGGTTCCGTGATAAATTATGGCAGTGATGAGAACAAAGTGTTATGGAAACACTGAGGAAAGAGCAACAAACTGCTCAAAGTTAGAAGATTTGAGAGAGGGTATATTCCAGAAGGAGGAAACAGTACATTCGAAGAGTGAAAGGAAGCAGACTGGACTGAGCATCTAAGAATAAGACCTGTCTTATTCACATCCTTACTCCTAATGCCAAATGCTCATTGAACTGCTAATGAGAATGTAAGGCTCAAGTGGTAGTGGCCATGAGCCAGCTACCAAAGGTGGTAGATGTGAGTGGCTGTAGGTAATTGATGATAAAGAAGGAAGAGGTTGGATGCTTATAAAATGTAACCCTAAGGTAGGTCCCTAGTAGGAAAAATCTAGACAGCATTGTAAAGCCAGCCGAAGAGGAGGTTTAGCAGGCTTCAGAGTAACAGCCTAAGATGGAATCACTAGGGCGCTGACTTCTCTTTTCTCCTCTTCCAGGGAAAAAGCACTGGACTTAGAGTCAGAAACCTGGATTCAATATTGGCTGTCACTAATTTGTAGTGCATCTTTGGGCAAGTCGTTTCATCTCTTTGAGCCTTGGTTTCCTCATTTGTAAAGTAAAACTAATGACTCTGCCTTCTCCACTTCATGGGGAGGACCATGTGAATGCTTGGGATTCACTTTGTAAACTATATAGTTAACTGAGCCGATGTTAGGAAAAAGTTAGGTATTGATAATCTTATCAAGAATCATTATTTATATCAGTGCCTGAGCTTCCTGTAGGGAAACTGGAACCCCCTCTTCCCTTTACCTCCTCTCTTATTCCTTTATTCAACAAATATTTATGAAATATCTTTTGGGTGTTCGCTGGGCTGGGGGATATAAAGGAGATTAAGTTATAGTTGCTTCCCTTAGAAAGATAGTCATTTGGGGAGATAGACACTTAAATAGACACCAAGAAGATAACGTAGTATGTGCTATAAGAGAGAAGAGAAAACTATTATGGGAGTAGAAAGGAGGGAACAACTGTCTAGAGCTGTCAGGAGGTGAGATGGGCCTTGAATGACCAGCAGGGATTTGCTGGGTAGAGTGAGAAGGGAACTGTATACACAAAGGTGTGGATATATATGAATGCCACACTAAGGAGTTTGGACTTCATGTTCTAAGCCAGCAGTCCTCAAAGTGTGGTCCTGACCCTTTTAGTGGGTCTGTGAGATCAAAACTATTTTCCTAATAATACATTATTTTTTTTTAACTCTCATTTTCTTATGAGTAGACTGTGATTGTCCAGAGGCTTTATGACATGTCACGACAGATTGACTGCAGAAGTAGACATAAGAAGACATCTATCTTCTATTTTTTTTTTTTGAGATTTGTGGGAGTTTTCTTTTTTTTTTAATTAAATTAATTAATTAATTTTTGGCTGCATTGGGTCTTTGTTGCTGCACACGGGCTTTCTCTAGTTGTGGTGAGCGGGGGCTACTCTTTGTTGTGGTGCGTGGGCTTCTCACTGCAGTGGTTTCTCTTGTTGGGGAGTGTGGTCTCTAGGTGTGTGGGCTTCAGTAGCTGTAGCACACAGGCTCAGTAGCTGTGGCTCACCAGCTCTAGAGTGCAGGCTCAGTGGTTGTGGTGCTCGGGCTTAGTTTCTACATGGCATGTGGGATCTTCCCGGACCAGGACTCGAACCCATGTCCCCTGCATTGGCAGGTGGATTCTTAACCATTGCGCCACCAGTGAAGCCCTATCTTCTATTAAGTCAGACTTTAAACAGGTTTTCAAGACTGTAAAACAATACCACTCTTCTCACTAAATTTTTTGTTTTGTTTTGGAAAATATAGTTATTTTTCATTAAAATGTTATTTATGTTGATGCATTTATCATTTTAAATGAATTAATATGTAAATATTTTTAAATGTCTTAGCTTTGATTTTTAGTGTGGTAATTGTCAATAGATATAATCTACGTATTCTAGGTGCTGGGATAGAGCAGTCAACAAATCAAATCAAACGCCCCACTTTCATGGAACTTATACTAGGTTTGACAGAAAACAAGCAAAATAATTAATATATATAGTATGTTAAATAGTAACAGCTGTTGAGAAAAGCAGGGAACTAGGATATGAAAGCTGAAAGCTGTGTGTGTGTGTGTGTGTGTGTGTGTGTGTGTGTAATTTTGGATCGAATAACCAGGGAAAACCTCAGTAAGAAGGCGTGTTTTCAGTAAAGAACTGAAGGAACAAGAAGGGAGTGGATCATGCAGCCATCTGAGAGAAATGAATTCAGAAGAGGGAACAGCAAGTGAAAACGTTCTGGGACAAGAGCATGCCTGGGAGGTTTGAGGAGCATCTTGGAGACCAGTGTGGCTGGAGTGGAAGAAGGTTGAGGGTATTAGAAGATGAGGGTTATGGAGGGAAGGGGTGCTCTCCCTGAGAGAGAAAGACAATAGAAGCTTTTGAGAACTGAAGAGACATCTTCTGACTTACCTTTAACAGAAGCACTTTGGTTGCTGCTGAGAACAAGTGAAAAGTCATAAGCAGAAAGGCCAGCTAGGAGGCTATTGCAGTAATCCATCAGGTGCAAGATGATGGTGGCTTGGACCCGAGTCCAAGTGGGGTTAGTGAGATGTAGTTGGATTCTTGATAGATTTTGAAAGTAGAGTTGACCAAACATACAATGTATTGGATATGAGGTACTAGAAAAAGAAGGGACTTCCCTGGTGGCACAGTGGTTGAGAATCCACCTGCCAATGCAGGGGACACGGGTTCAAGCTCTGGTCTGGGAGGATCCCACATGCGGTAGAGCAACTAAGCCCATGCACCACAATTACTGAAGCCCGCACACTCTAGGGCCCGTGTGCCGCAACTACTGAGCCTGCGTGCTGCAACTACTGAAGCCCGCGTGCCTAGAGCCCGCGCTCCGCAACAAGAGAAGCCACTGCAATGAGAAGCCCATGCACCGCAACGAAGAGTAGCCCCCACTCGCCGCAACTAGAGAAAGCCCGCACAGCCAAAAATAAAAATAAATAAAATAAGTAAATTTTTATAAAAGAGAGAAAACATGAATAAAGGAGAGTGAAGTTCTGATTTGGGGTCTGAAAGGAAGTATAGATGGGAGGCTGGAGAGCACGATCCAGTTCCGGAAGACTTCTTGATTTCTCTCCTTCCTCTGAATTCCTATTACAGCAGCTGACATTTAATGAGGGCTTATTATGTGCAAAGCAATTTATCTTTGTTACATCACTTAATCTTCACAGTTATCCTATGAGACAGATTCCAAAGAAAGGGTGAGAGGAGAAGCTATTTACCCAATGATACACCTAGAAAACGGCAAAAGTGGGAATAAAGCCCAAGTGTCTGACACTAAAGCTTATGTCCTTATCTGCTTGTTCTTTTGTTCATTCATTAATCACCTCAAAAATTCTATAAACATTACTAAGCAGCCATTCTGGAAGGTACTGTGGTGAGTGAGACTGTCTTCAGGTAAAAGAGCTAAGACCTGAGCACACATAAGATGTGACAAATAACCACAACACATTACAACATCCTATAGGATTTCAGAGGGAGTGAAGTCACTCTGGCTGGGGAAAATCAGAGATCAAGGAAGGCTTCCAAAAGGAAAAGCATTTGAGATGAGCCTATCTAACCAAGTAATATGTTTAAAACGAATTGTTTTATATGCAATATACACTGAACATTACCACACATGTGTTTAAAAGTTATAAGCAATGGAAGACTGTGAAGTTTTAATTGGCAGAAAATAGGGGTGAAGGCATGGAGGAAGGAAACGGTCTGATTGTTCAGGATGTAGAGAAGCCCCAGTTCAATCCCCTGCCTCTGTCTCAGAATCCAGCCTCAAATAACTCCCAAGGTATTTTCCACTTAGATTTTTTTTCCCTTAAGAACATCCTCAAAGTGATGTGCATTCAATAAAACACACTCAGTCATTTAAGAAAATGACAAAGTATTTTATGAACTGTTAGGAAATTATTTCCAAAATGTGATGTTAAATGAAAAAAAGGAAGGTGCAGAATACTGGTTATGGTATGCTACTATTTATGCAATAATGGGAAGAAAAGAGTGTGTGTGTGTGTGCGCGCGCGCACGCGTGTGTGTGCATTTACTTGTTTACATGTCAAATATGGAAGGATACCCAGGGCACTGATAACAGTGAATACCGTCCCGGAGAGGAACTATGTGGCTTGAGGACAGGGTGAGAGCTCCCTGTATACCTCTATGACTTTTTAACCATGTGAATATATTATCTATTAAAAAAATACATAAATATAAGTTGAACTTTTGAAAAAGTAAGTGTATTAGTCTCTAAAGGAAATTCCCTGAAAAGAGGGCATTTATTACGGTATGATATAAGCAAAAGCAGTTCACTTAGGTGGGCAGTTTCAAAAATTCAGGCCTTAATTTGTTTGGCCAAAAAAAATACCAGAAATAAAGTTAAAAAAAAAAAAAGAACAGTAAAATATTTAGTATTAATTTTCTTAACATAAGACAGCTCTTTAGAAACCATGAAGCAAAGGACCTATTACCCAGTTCAAAAATGACAAAGGATAAAATGGGCTTCATGTAAACAGAAATATGGACTTATATTCTTTGTTCTAAAGTCCGACCTTATTTGTAATCAAAGAAAGGCAAATTGGAACAATGAGCTATTGCTTTCTCACCCACGAGACTGCAAATATCAAAAAGTTGAATATTACAGAGTGTTAAAGAGGGCACGATTAAACTACTTTGAGAAGGGATATAAACTGGTAGACTTGCTTTGGAGCACAAATTAGCCATGTCTTTCAACCTTGAAAATGAGCGTACCTTTGACTCATCAATTCTAATTTTGAGAATTTATCCTAGACAGATAATCTTTGCATATGTACACAGACAGATGTACAAAATAATTCACTGCAGCATTCTTTGTAATTACAAAAGATCAAAATCGACCTAAATATTTTCCAACTGGGGAAACTGCTACATCTAAACAGAGAAACACTAGGTATGTGTTGAAAAGAACAGTGTGCATTTGTATTACTGTTATGACAAGATTAATTTATCCCCCTCATTATCTCCTATTTGGGCTACAGTGGCCTGACAGGTTTCCCTGCCTTTATCTTGCCCCCTCGCAGGACCTGCTATGTAATTTGCAGGCCCAGTGCAAAATGAAAGGCCCCTTGTTTAAAAAATATTACCAATTCCAAGATGGTGACAGCAGAGCACTAAAACAAGTTGCGGGGACCCTTTTAAGTGTGAGGCCCTGTGTGACTGCCGAGGTCACATGCCCGTGAAGCTGGCTCTGTTCTTGGAGTGTCAACTTAGACACTGGCTAGCAAAGTGGCATGCTGCTTCCTCCACCTCCCACACCTTTCCCCCACCATCTGATGTACTACATGCCTGTCTAGAAATAACTCAAATGCTTTGGGAAGTTTTCTTTGACCCTCTCACCCAAGACACTCTTTCTTCAGTGCTCCCCTAGATCTTGCCCATCGTTTTATTAACTCTTTATTACAGTGTACTATGATGATTTGTTTAAAAATCTCTCCCTGTAAGCTTCTCAAAGTCTTGGCCTATGGGTTATGCTTGTTTGCTTATTTTTTTTAACATCTTTATTGGGGTATAATTGCTTTACAATGGTGTGTTAGTTTCTGCTTTATAACAAAGTGAATCAGTTATACATATACATAGGTTCCCATATCTCTTCCCTCTTGCGTCTCCTGCTTGTTTGCTTATTTGAGTAACCCTAGAACCTCATACATTGCTGGGGACCTGGGAGTTGAGAGAATGAATGAATTGGAGTGGATCTGCTTGGGTAGGTGTGTTAAATAATCAGTTGTTTTGCTTCATGGTTACACCTCACCTTTATGTTGCTAAATTGGATTGGACTCTAATTTCACTGAGGCCAGCAAGCCCTGATGGCTAGCTCTTGATTCTAAGAGCCGTGATATAGTTTCAGATGGTCCCCTGGAGCGGTAGGAGATGCCTGAACCTGAAAGCCTTTGGAGTATCCCCCAAGCCACCTATCCCTATCTCTGCATCTCCTTATACCCTTCAGGCATTTAAAAATGGGGGTTTGATTTCATCAGGTCCAGCTGACCCCATCAGTCAGTTCCAGATTCCAGGAATCTGGCAGTAGTTTCAGATTGCCTCTAATCCTTTGCAACACTGGCTTTCAAATGGAGGTATGCGATACCCCTATGGTATAGGAAGACTTTCTATGGGGTTCTCATGTACTGATCATTTTAAGGGCATTAATTTCCAGGTCCTCAACTTCCATATGCATTCTACCTGAGAAAGTTCCTGGGGTTGAGGCTCCAAGCTGACTTTTCTTTCATAATTGTAACTCTTCTAATCTTCATAAGAAAGGCATATCCTGGGTCAACATGAATCTTACTATGGTAATCTATTGCCTGAGGCAATTAAAAATACATTTATTGCATGGGGCAATAGAAAATACTGGAAGTGAATTCAAAAAGATACATGCACCCCATGTTCATTGCAGCACTATTTACAATAGCCAAGACATGGAAGCAACCTAAATGTCCATTCACAGAGGAATGGATAAAGAAGATGTGGTACAGATATAAAATGGAATATCACTCAGCCATAAAAAAGAACGAAATAATGCCATTTGCAGCAACGTGGATGGACCTAGAGATTATCATACCAACTGAAGCCAGTCAGACAAAGACAAATATCTTATGATACCACTTATATGTGGAATCTAATAAAAAATGATGCAAATGAACTTATTTACAAAACAGAAAGACTCACAGATCTCAAAATCAAATTTATGGTTACCAAAGGGGAAATATGGGGGGAAGTAATAAATTAGGAGATTGGGATTAACATATATACACTACTATATGTAAAATAGATGGCTAATAAGGACCTACTGTAAAGCACAGGGAACTCTACTCAATATTCTGTAATAATCTGTATGGGAAAAGAATCTGAAAAAGAATGGAGATATGTATATAAAACTGATTCACTTGGCTGTACACCTGAAACTAACACATTATAAGTCAACTGTACTGCAATAAAAATTTTAAAATAAAATAAAATAGTCTGAGAAAGAAAAAATAATACTGGAAGTGACAAAGAAACCATTAAAAATACCAGTTTCAGGGAAACATCCTTTTTTTTTTTTTTGAAACATCCTTTTTTAATTGAAGAAGCATAATGACCTACAACACTACATTAGTTTCAGGGGCACAGCATAGTAATTTGATATTTCTATATGTTACAAAATGGTCACCACAATAAGTCTAGCTACCATCTGTCACCATACAAGGTTATTACAATATTATTGACTATATTCCCTATGCGGTACATTTCATCTCTGTGAATCATTTATTTTGTAACTGGAAGTTTGTACTTCTTAATTTTCCTCACCTATTTCACTCATCCCCACACCCCCCTCCCTTCTAGCAACCACCTGTTTGTTCTCTGTATCTCTGAGTCTGTTTCTGTTTTGTTATGTTTGTTCATTTGTTTTGTTTTTAGATTCCACATATAACTGAAATCATACGGTATTTGTCTTTCTCTGTCCGACATTTCACTTAGCATAATACCCTGTAGGTCCGTCCATCCATGTTGTCACAAATGGCAAGATTTCATTCTTTTTATGGCTGAGTAATATCCCATTGTATATATACACAGCTTCTTTATCCATTCATCTATCAATGGACACTTAGATTGCTTCCTTATCTTGGCTATTGCAAATAATCCTGCTATGTATATATCTTTTTGAATTAGTGTCTTTGTTTTCTTCAGAAAAATACTCAGAAGTGGAATTCCTGGATCACATGGTTGTTCTATTTTTAACTTTTTGAGAACTTCCACACTGTTTTCCCCAGTGGCTGTACCAATTTACATTCCCACCAACAGTTCATGAAGATTCTCTTTTCTCCACACCCTCACCAACACTTGTTATTTGTTGTCTTTTTGAGGATGGCCATTCTCGCAGGTGTGAGGTGATATCTCATTGTGGTTTTGATTTGCATTTCCTGATGATTAGTGATGTTGAGCATCTTTTCATGTGTCTGCTGGCCATCTGTATGTCTTCTTTGGGAAAATGTCTATTCAGGTCTACTGCCCATTTTTAAATTGAGTTGTTTGTTTTCTCTGATATTGAGTTGCATGAGTTCTTGGTATATTTTAACCCCTTATCAGATATATCATTTGCAAATATCTTCTCTCATTCAGTAGACTGCCTTTTCATTTTGTTGATAGTTTTCAGGGAAATATCTTTTAATTTTGGGGTTACATCATCTATGAAAATTTTTTAGGTGGTATGTGAAAAAAATAGTATGAAGACCACTGGTCCAAGACAACACACTATGGTAGCCTCTGGAGGTTTCTCTATGAGATCCTGGGCTTCTCAAGCACTAGGCCTCTACAACTGGACTTCAATTTTACTAGGAGAGTCAGGTAAATAATTTTTACTTGATTTTTTAAAAAGTGTATTTATTTATTTATTTGTTTAATTTGTACTTGATTACTTTATAACTTCCATTGCAGTTGACAGTCTCCCTCTTATTATTTTTTTTATATTTTTATTTATTTTATTTATTTTTATTTTTGGCTGTGTTGGGTCTTTGTTGCTGCGCATGGGCTTTTCTCTAGTTGCGGCGAGCGGAGGCTACTCTTTGTTATGGTGTGCGGGCTTCTCATTGCGGTGGCTTCTCTTGTTGCAGAGCATGGGCTCTAGGTGCACAGGCTTCAGTAGTTGTGGCACATGGGCTTAGTTGCTCTGTGGCATGTAGGATTTTCCTGGACCAGGGATTGAACCTGTGTCCCCTGCACTGGCAGGCGGATTCTTAAACACTGCGCCACCAGGGAAGCCCCGACAGTCTCCCTCTTAAAACACACTCTTCCCTTGGCTTTTATCACACTCTGATTTTCCTTTCAACCTCTCTGGCCCCTCATTCTAACTTTCCTTTTCTAGTCCCATCTCTTCCAATTGACCTTTTAAATTCAAGAACTTCTCATGGCAGTTATAAGCCCTCTTCTCTTTCTGTGTTTTTTTTTTTTTCTGCCTTTGGTTATTTTTATTTCTAGCAATTTACGTTAACAAACAAGTCTTTCTTCGTTGTTTTTCCTTGAAAGTAATACTTTAAACGAATGCCAATGGGCATTGGGTGATTTTTCTCCAGACTCATAATCCAACCACTCGAAACACCTTTCCTTCCTCTTCTTTTCTTACAAAGAGATTTCATCCATTCACCACAATTTTATTTAAAAATTTTTTTAATTAAAAAAAAATTGGGGGATGCTTCCCTGGTGGCGCAGTGGTTGAGAGTTCTCCTGCCCATGCAGGGGACACGGGTTCGTGCCCCGGTCTGGGAGGATCCCACATGCCGCGGAGCAGCTGGGCCCGTGAGCCATGGCTGCTGAGCCTGCGCGTCCGGAGCCTGTGCTCCGCAACGGGAGAGGCCACACAGTGAGAGGCCCGCATACCACAAAAAAAAAAAAAAAAAAAAAAAAAATGTTTTGGCTGCATCCGGTCTTAGTTGTGCACGTGGGATCTTCGTTGTGGTGTGGGCTTCTCTCTAGTTGTGGTGCACAGGCTCCAGGGCATGTGGGCTCTGTAGTTGTGGCACGCCGGTTCCAGAGCACGTGAGCTCAGTATTTGTGGTGCACGGGCTTAGTTGCCCCACGACATGTGGGATCCTAGTTCCGCGACCAGGGATCGAACCCACGTCCCCTGCATTGTAAGGTGGATTCCTTACCACTGGGCCACCAGGGAAGTCCCCATTAATCACAATTTTAAATACCACCTGCATCCCAACAACTCCCAAATTTCTATCTTTAGCCTAGGACCTTGCTCCCAAACTCCTAAATCCAATTACTTATTCCATATCTATTCCTAAAGGTCCCACAGAATTTACAAACTGAAAAAAACCAAAGCCAAGTCCATGTTCTTCCCAGTCAGAGTTTCGTCTTCTGCTAGGCTTCCCCAACTGAGTCACAGTATTCCTTCTGCCCAGTTCATGCCAGAGGCCTGGGAGGCATCTCTGATACCTCCTTTACCTGCTCCATAGCCAATAAATAATCTATTCCTATAGATTACACTTCATGCAAGATTCCCCTAAGCCTGCAGACTAGACTACATATACCCCTATTCTATACCCTCATGTAGCACCCTGTACTTCTAGTACTCATCCAAATTGTAATTATGTAATTATTTATGTAATTATCTCTCCCCCCTCTACATCACAAGCTCCATAAGCACAAGAACCATGCTTGTCTTTTTTCTGGCACATAGTAGGATCTCAATAAATATTTTTTAAATTAACAAATATAAACCCTCAGATTGTATTGATAGAAACTGTGTGTTGTGTCTGCAGTTTAGCGCCTAATGCTATGTGCACAGTAGGGGGCAGCAGAGTATAGATAATGGAAAAAGTCCACTTCAGTATTGAAAGGGTGACTTCAGGTAAATGATTTAATTTTTCTGAGACTCTATTTCCTTCCTCGGAAACCAGGGCTAATTCTCCTCCCTGTGGATCCAAAAAAATAAGCAGATATAAAAGAGCTTTAGTGCAAACAGAAGAGAGTATTATTGGAGTCAGTTATGATAAATATTTGTTGAATAAATGGAGGCAGAGGAAGAGGATCTTGGTTACCTTATGGATCAGATGTGAGCTGAGAGTTGACAGATTCATAAGAGATGAAATGAAAGCTCAAGGAAGAGACTGGCCTAAGTCCATAGCCAGTGGGAGGCAAAGCTGTTATCACAGTGTGTTCTTGGCAGGCTTGTATCTCTGCTCTCTGATCACTGCCCTCCCACCTCCACCTCTTGCCTCTGGTGCCCTATCATTGTCCTGAGCTGCAGGCCTTTCTTTCCCTTTCCTCCCGTCAAAGCACGTCTGTCCTGTGTCCCAGCCCCTCAGAGGCCTCCTCATTGCCATCCACGATGACAGCTAGTTCACCCAATAAATGGGTCCCTGCTAACGTGCTAATGGCAGATAGTGTGTAATTTTACCACTCCCAATAATAGGAGTTGGACCTTCTTGAGACAGAATAACCTACTCAAAAAAGAATAAATTTCAAGTGATGAAGTTTTAGGTTCTATGGAATAAAAGAAAATGGAAAGTTAACTGGGATTAAGGCAGTCTTAATCTTGGTCTCAAGAAAAATAATTGTACAAATACAAAATCTGTTAGATATGGCTTGATATGAGAAGAAAAGCTTCTTTTAAAATTCATAAATGCATCCATCCATCCATCCATATAATATATGTATCTGTATATACAACTTAATTGTAATTTATATCAGTACAATTGACTTTTTGGTGTATAGTTCTGTGAGTTTTGCACCGTCATGTAACCATCACAATAAAAATACAGAATGGCTCATCATTCCCTAAAAATTTCCATGTATTAACCCTTTGTAGTCAAAACCTTCTCCCACCCTTAAGCCCTGGCCACACTGATGTTCTCTCTATCCTGCGGTCCAGTTTACCAAGATTTCCTTTTATGAATTTGGTTTAATGTTGCATTTAAGAATTCTGTCTAACCTAAGGTGACAAAGATTTTTCTCCTTTGCTTCCTTCTAAAAGTTTCGTAGGTTTACATTTAGGTCCAAGATTCATTTCAACTAAGTTTTTAAAATAGAAAGTATAAGATATAGGTCAAGGTTTACATTTTTGCATAGGAATGTCCAGTTACTCTAGTATCATTTGTTGAAAAGACAATCTTTCCCATTGCACTTTTGTAAAATAATCAATGGGCCATGTTTGTGTCAGTCTATTTCTGGACTCCCTGTTCTGCTCCATTGATCTATGCATCTGTCCTTTCACCAGTACTATGCTATCTTTATCAGTGTAGTGGTATTTCTCCACCAGTGTTCTACTTTTCCAAAATTGTTTTAGCATTCTAGTTTCTTTGTCTTTCCGTATAAGTTTTAGAAACAACTTATTGATACCTACAAAAACTTCCAGGATTTTGATTGGGATTGTAGTGAATCTGCATATCAATTTAGCGAGGACTGATGTCTTAACAGAATTGAGGCTTCCAATCAGTGAACATGTTATATCGCTTTGATTTCCTTCATCGGTGTGTTGTAGTTTTTCAGCATAAAGATCCATCATATATTTTGTTTTATTTATCCCTAAGACTTTCATTATTTTGGTGCAACTGTTAATTATTACTTATTTAATTTTGTTTTCCAATTGTTCGTTGCCAGTATATAGAGATACAATTGATTTTTATATTATGACTTGTATCCTGTGACTTTGCCAAACTCATTAATTGGTTTTAGGAACTTTTTTGTAGATTTAATAGAATTTTCCATATAGGCAATCATGTTGGCTACTAATAGAGAGTTTTATTTCTTCCTTTCCAATCCATATGTCTTTTTCCCCCCTTGCCTTGTTACATTAGTTAGAATTTTCTGGATAATATTGAATACACAAGAGTGAGCATCCTTTTGTGTTCCCAATATTAGGGAGAAATCATTCAGTCTTTAGGTATGATGCCCTTTTTGTAGATGTCCTTTTTTTAGGTTAGGGACGTTATCTTCTGTTCCTAGTTTGTTGAGAAATTTTATCATGAATAGATGTTGAATTCTGTTAATGTGTTTTCTTCATCAGTTGAGATTAACATGTATTTTTTTCTGCTTTAGTCTGTCAATATGGTTAATTACATTAATTGATTTTTGAATGTTGTATCAGCATTGAATTACCTGGAATAAACTCCAATTGGTAGTGAAGTATTATCCTTTTTATATGTTTCTGGATTCCATTTGCTAATAATCTGTTGAGAATTTTTAGTCCACGCTCATGTGGAATATTGGTCTGTAGTTTCCTCGTAATGTTTTTTTTTTTTTTCATTTTGGTGTCAGGATAATGCTGGCCTCATAAAATGAGTTGCAAAGTGTCCCTCCATTTCTATTTTCTGGGGGAGTTTGTGTAGAACTAGTATTATTTCTTCCTTAAGTGTTTGGTAGAATTTGCCAGTGAAACTCTGGGCCTGGAATTTTCTTCGTTAGGAAGGTTTTAAACTATAAATTCAATTTTCTTTAATATTGTCCCACAGGTCCCAAAACTCTGTTCATTAAAAAAAAGATGGTTTTTTTTTTCCTCTGTGATCTTCAGATTGATTGGTCTTCAAGTTTACTCATTCATTCCTCTGTCATCTCTATTCTACTAATGAGTCCCTCCAGTAATTTTTTTTTCTTCATATAATTTCCATTTTGTTCTTATTTTATTTTTTGGTTCTCTACTGAGAACTTCTACCTTTCTATTCATTTCAAAGGTGTTTACTTTTACTTCATGGAGGATGGTTAAATAGCTTTAAAATCTTTGTCAGGTAATCTCAATAACTGGGTCATTTTAGGATTAGCATTTGCTTATTTTGCTTTCCTTTGAAGACTGGTCATATTTTTCTGGTTCTTGGTATGTTAAGTAATTTTGGATTTATCCTGGCCGTCTTGAATATTATATTGTGGGACTTTAAAAAAAAATAATTAATTAATTAATGTTTGGCAGCATTGGGTCTTCGTTGCTGCGTGCAGGCTATCTCTAGTTGCAGTGAGCGGGGCTACTCTTCGTTGCAGTGCACTGGCTTCTCATTGCGGAGGCTTCTCTTGTTGCAGAGCACAGGGTCTAGGCACGCGGGCTTCAGTAGTTGTGGCACACAGGCGCAGTAGTTGTGGCTTTGACTGTAGAGTGCAGACTCACTAGTTGTGGCGCATGGGCTTAGTTTCTCTGCAGCATGTGGGATCTTCGTGGACCAGGGCTCGAACCCGTGTCCCCTACATTGGCAGGTGGATTCTTAACCACTGTGCCACCAGGGAAGTCCATATTGTGGGACTTTGAGTTCTGCTACATCTTCTGGATGTTGATTTTTTTTTTGGTGGTACGCGGGCCTCTCACTGTTATGGCCTCTCCCATTGCGGAGCACAGGCGCCGGACACGCAGGCTCAGCGGCCGTGGCTCACGGGCCTAGCCGCTCCGCGGCACGTGGGATCTTCCCGGACCGGGGCACAAACCCGTGTCCCCTGCATCGGCAGGCGGACTCAACCACTGTGCCACCAGGGAAGCCCGATTATTTTAATGTTAACAATCAAATCAACACAATTAGTTTCAGGCTACAAGTTCTGTCTCACCTTCTATGGGTGGTGGTTCCAGTGTCAGTTCGTTTTCAGGGTTTTTCCTTAGCTGTTTGGACCTGACCCTGTCATGTGCTGCTCAGGGGTTGGTCTGGGACTTAGGTGATGGTTTATATCATAGTTCATTTCCCAAAGCCCTTACTAAGCTTAGGTATGTTCTGCTACTTGGGGATGAGCCCAGAATTTCTGTTGGTTCATGCACAGAATTAAAGGGTCCCCCTTCTCCTGCTCCCTCCTCCCTGGGATTTCTCCCTCACTCTGGCTCCCAGAGGCCCTTTTTCTGAATCCTCTGTCTAGAAAGTTGGGGTTCTCTCAGAGCTTTAGCCTCCCATCCTGTCACACAGTTCCATATGATTCAGCCCATCTCTGGGGTGAACTAGCAAGAGAAAAGAGGAAAAAAAGGTGGGGGATTCCCTCCATAGTCTCCACAGTTTTAACCACATTTTCTATTTTCTACATTTGGTGCTTTGACATCTAGGGCCTTGCTGCCCCTTCAAGGGTTAGCTGATTCCTAGAAATAGGAAATGACTCTCTCTCCTGTGTGCCATTCATATGCAAATTAACCAATACTGAGGCCCTACCTCAGAATCACCTCTGGGCCCCTAAATCCTAGAGGCCCTGAAATTATTCAAACTAATCTACCCTAAACTTGCTTACCCTGTCTCCCTCATTCCTTCCCTCCAAAACCACTTTAAAGACATCCCTCCAGGTCCTCTCTGCCTGCAGTGGACCTCTGTATTCTCTCTGTGGCCCCAGTGGCCATCTTTTCTATGACAATCATCTTCTGATCTATTGGCCTCACCATACCTGAATAAAAATAAAATCTACATTGAAAAACATTCACACGCAAAACTCAAAATGGATTAAAGACCTAAATGTAAGACCAAAAACCATAAAACTAGAAGAGAATATAGGTACAACACTCGTTAACATAAATCATAGCTGTATTTTTTTGGATCTGTGTCCTAAGGCAAAGGAAGCAAAAGCAAAAATAAACAAATGAGACCTAAGTAAACTTAAAAGGTTTTGCACAGCTAAGGAAACCACTGACAAAACAAAAGACAACCTACTAAATGGAAGAAAATATTTGCAAATGATATGACCAATAAGGGGTTAATATCCAAAATATATAAACAGCTCATACTACTCAACATCAAAAAACCCAAACAACCTGATTTAAAAATGGGCAGAAGACCTGAATACACATTTTTCCAAAGAAGACATGCAGATGGCCAACAGGCACATGAAAATATGCTCAATATCGTTAATCATCAGAGAAACGCAAATCAAACCCACAATGACGCATCACCTCACACCTGCCAGAATGGCTATCATCAAAAAGACCACAAATAACAGATGTTGGTGAGGATGTGGAGAAAAGGGAACTCTTGTACACTGTTTGTGGGAATGTAAATTGGTGCAGACACTGTGAAAATGGAGGTTTCTCAAAAAACTAAAAATAGAGCTACCATATAATCCAGCAGTTCCACTCTTGGGTATATATCCAAAGAAAACAAAAACATTAATTTGAAAAGGTAAATGCATCCCAATGTTCATACCAGCATTATTTACAACTGCCAAGATACAGAAGCAACCCAAGTGTCCATCAACAGATGAATGGATAAAGATGTGGTATGTATATACAACGGAATACTACTCAGACATAAAAAAGGAATAAAAATTTTCCATTTGCAACAACATGGATGGACTTGCAGTGTATGATGCTTAGTGAAATCAAAGACCAATACTATATGATATCACTTATAAGTAGAATCTACAACTAAAACAAATTAGTGACTATAACAAAACAGAAACAGGCTCACAGATATAGAGAACAAACTAGTTACCAGTTGAATAAGGGAAGGGGAAATGGACAAGATAGGGATAGGGGATTAAGAGTTACAAACTACTATGTATAAAATGAATAAGGGGCTTCCCTGGTGGCGCAGTGGTTGAGAGTCCGCCTGCCGATGCAGGGGACACGGGTTCGTGCCCCAGTCCGGGAAGATCCCACGTGCTGCGGAGCGGCTGGGCCCAGGAGCCGTGGTCGCTGAGCCTGCACGTCCGGAGCCTGTGCTCCGCAACGACAGAGGCCACAACAGTGAGAGGCCCACATACCGCCAAAAAAAAAAAAAAAAAAAAAAAAAAAAATGAATAAGCTACAAGGATATATTGTACAGCACAGGAAATATAGCCAATATTTTATAATAACTATAAATGGAGTATAACCTTTAAAAATTGTGGATCACTATGTTGTACACCCAAAACTTATATAGAATTATAAATCAACTACCCTTCAATTAAAAAAAAGAAAAAAAATCCACACAACAGTGATCCCTTTTCCAGATCCTCTGTCTAAAAATGGGTTTTCTCCAGAGTTTTAGGTGGCCACACTGACAACACCACTCCCATAGCAGTGCAGGGACTGGGAGAAGAAAAAAATAGGGATTCTTCCCACACTCTCCAGCTCAAAATGTCTCCTTTTCCGATCCTCTGGACAGAAAGATGGGGTTATCTTAGTGGGTTTTTTGTCTGCATCTACTGCAGAGTTCCCAGATTTGACCCACCCTCGGGTGAAAGCCGAGGGGTAAAGGAGAAAAAAGTCCCAACCAAACACCACTAGGAAATTCACCACTGCCAAAGTGGGCATTCTTCAAGTTTTGACTTCCTTCCCCAATCTGTCTGCTATTATTAACTTTTCAGAGTCTTCAGACTGTTTTTGTTTTGTTTTGTTTCATATTTTTGGTCAGAGATTTTTAGCTGCCATCAGTGAGAGAGAAAGGCGGTAATGGGTTTACTCCTTTTGGCCAGTGCCAGAAGTAAAAACCAGATATTTTGATTAATAATAAGTTTGATTGTACTGTTGGAGAGAAAACACTGTATACAAAACCCAGAAAGTAATAGTTTCATTGGATAAATATGATGCACTAGTCAAACGCTACCTATAGAACTATTGTCCAGTTCACACTTGCACTCTTCCAATCTCCAAGATGATTGTGTCACACCTCTCTTTCCAAGCCACCACCATCACTGTGTCCCTCTAACGCTCAGATGAAAATTGTGCTTCCTAGTTCTCTGGGAAAACAGTTTCCACATCTACTGATCTATTAGTATCTCTACTCATTTGCTCTGTCTCCCCTCCAGTTACTATGAGTGAACTGTCTATGCTCCCAGCCAAGTCAGTTTCTCCATCTGTGCCTTAGATTCCATCCTTTCTCACCTCCTCAAGGACACAACTCCAGTGACCGTCCTTTTTCCTGCACCATCAAAATTTCCCTCCCGATTGATTATTCCTATAAGTGTACAAACATGCTACATTATCCACCTTCTCAAAAGAAAAAAACTTCTTTTTTTAAAATAAGAGATGGAGCAATCTGCTCTCTCTTTTTAAAAAATTAATTAGTTTATTTATTTTTGGCTGCATTGGGTCTTCATTGCTGTGCGCGGGCTTTCTCTAGTTGCAGTGAGTGCGGGGTACTCTTCGTTGCGGTGTGTGGACTTCTCATTGCGGTGACTTTTCTTGTTGCGGAGCACGGGCTCTAGGTGCACAGGCTTCAGTAGTTGTGGCTCGGCTCTAGTTGTGGCACACGGGCTTAGTTGCTCTGCGGCATATGGGATCTTCCCAGACCAGGGCTCGAACCCGTGTCCCCTGCATTGGCAGGTGGATTCTTAACCACTGCGCCACCAGGGAAGTCCCCCCCAAAACTTCTTTTTACTCCACAGCCTCTTTTAGATACTTAATCCCACACTTCTAATACCCTTAGTTAATACTCTATTTTATATCCTACTTCTCTGCTCCCCTATGAAACAAGCCAGCTACTCAAAAGAGTTATTTATACTCTTTGCCTCAAATTAGTTTCCCCACTTTCTTTCTTAATCCCACTCCAATCAGGCTTTTTGTCCATCCCACCACCCAAATTGCTCTTACCAAGTCACCAGTGACCTCCATCAACAATCCATCCTCAATCCGTACCTTACTCCACCTCCAGGAACATCTGCTACCATTGATCACTTCCCCCTTGGAACCTTTCTCACATGGCTGCTGAGATGCCACTCTCTCTTGGTTCTCTTCATTCCTCCCTGGCCACTTCTCACATTTCTTTGATGGCTTCCCCTCCATCCCAATCATTAGAAGCTGGGGCTCCCCCAGGGTGTAGTCCTTAGGTGTTTTCTCAGTCTTCACTCTACCTTAGGTGATCCCATCCAGCTTCATTGGTTTATGCATCATCTATATGGTGAACTCCCATATTTAGGTTCCAGCCTAGACTTCTTCCCTGAACTTCAGACTTGCATACCATCTACCTGTCAGTATGTCTGCTTGGATGGAAATACTAATAAGTAGCATTACAATACCAATAAGTATCTGATTAAGTATCAAACTTAATGTATAAAAATTGATGTATTTCCCACAAAAACGTGCTTCTCCTATAGCTTCCCCCTTTCAATAAATGATAACTCTGGCCTCCAGTTGCCCAGACCAAAAACTTCAGGGTTCTATCTTTTTAACACAGGCTTTATTGAAACATAATACTAATATAGAAAAGTACAAAAATTATAAATGTATAAGTCAATAAATGTTCACAAAATGAGCACATTTATATAGTCAGCACTAGATCAATAAACAGACGATTACCCCAGAAGCACTCATGTCCCCCTTCTAATCAAGGGTAACCAATATCCTGACTTCTTACAGCACCATAGGTAAGTTCTATGTATCTTTGAAATTTAATAATTGGAATCATTTAGTAAATACTTTATGTGTGTCTGGCTTCATTTGCTCAGCATTATATTTTTGAGATGAATTCAGTGTAAGCATGTAATTTAAGTTTGTTTTTTTTTTTAATTTAATTTAATTTACTTTTTTATACAGCAGGTCCTTATTAGTCATCAATTTTAAACACATCAGTGTATACATGTCAACCCCAATCGCCCAATACATCACACCACCACCCCTGCCCCGCTGTGGCTTTCCCCCCTTGGTGACCATACATTTGTTCTCTACATCTGTGTCTCAATTTCTGTCCTGCAAACTGGTTCATCTGTACCATTTTTCTAGGTTCCACATATATGCGTTAATATACGATATTTATTTTTCTCTTTCTGACTTACTTCACTCTGTATGACAGTCTCTCGATCCATCCACGTCTCTACAAATGACCCAATTTCATTCCCTTTTATGGCTGAGTAGTATTCCATTGTATATATGTACCACATCTGCTTTATCCATTTGCCTGTCGATGGGCATTTAGGTTGCTTCCATGACCTGGCTATTGTAAATAATGCTGCAGTGAACATGGGGGTGCATGTGTCTTTTTGAATTATGGCTTTCTCTGGGTATATGCCCAGGAGTGGCATTGCTGGGTCATACGGTAATTCTATTTTTAGTTTTTTAAGGAACCTCCATACTGTTCTCCATAGTGGCTGTATCAATTTAAATTCCCACCAACAGTGCAAGAGGGTTCCCTTTTCTCCACACCCTTTCCAGCATTTGTTGCTTGTAGATTTTCTGATGATGCCATTCTAACTGGTGTGAGGTGATACCTCGTAGTTTTGATTTGCATTTCTCTAATAATTAGTGATGTTGAGCAGCTTTTCATGTGCTTCTTGGCCATCTGTATATCTTCTTTGGAGAAATGTCTATTTAAGTCTTCTGCCCATTTTTGGACTGGGTTGTTTGTTTCATTAATATTGAGCTGCATGAGCTGTTTATATATTTTGGAGATAAATGCTTTGTCTGTTGAGTCCTTTGCAAATATTTTCTCCCAAACTGAGTGTTGTCTTTTCATCTTGTTTATGGTTTCCTTTGCTGTGCAAAAGCTTTTAAGTTTCATCAGGTCCATTTGTTTATTTTTGTTTTTATTTCCATTACTCTAGGAGGTGGATCATAAAAGATCTTGCTGTGATTTATGTCAAAGAGTGGTCTTCCTGTGTTTTCCTCTAAGAGTTTTATAGTGTTCGGTCTTACATTAAGGTCTTGAATCCATTTTGAGTTTGTTTTTGTGTACGGTGTTAGGGAGTGTTCTAATTTCATTCTTTTACATGTAGCTGTCCAGTTTTCCCAGCACCACTTATTGAAGAGACTGTCTTTTCTCCATTGTATATCCTTGCCTCCTTTGTCATAGATTAGTTGACCATAGGTGTGTGGGTTCATCTCTGGGCTTTCTATCTTTTTCCATTGATCTATGTTTCTGTTTTTGTGCCAGTACCATATTGTTTTGATTACTGTAGCTTTGTAGTATAGTCTGAAGTCAGGGAGTCTGATTCCTCCAGCTCCGTTTTTTTCCCCTCAAGACTGCTTTGGCTATTCAGGGTCTTTTGTGTCTCCATACAAATTTTAAGATTTTTTGTTCTAGTTCCGTAAAATATGCCATTGGAAATTTGATAGGAATTGCATTGAATCTGTAGATTGCTTTGGGTAGTATACTCATTTTCACAATATTGATTCTTCCAATCCAAGAACATGGTATATCTCTCCATCTGTTTGTATCATCTTTAATTTCTTTCATCAGTGTCTTATAATTTTCTGCATACACGTCTTTTGTCTCCCTAGGTAGGTTTATTCCTAGGTATTTTATTCTTTTTGTTGCAATGGTAAATGAGAGTGTTTCCATAACCTCTCTTTCAGATTTTTCAATATTAATGTATAGGAATGCCAGAGATTTCTGTGCATTAATTTTGTATCCTGCAACTTTACCAAATTCATTGATTAGCTCTAGTAGTTTTCTGGTGGCATCTTTAGGATTCTCTATGTATAGTATCATGTCATCTGCAAACAGTGATAGCTTTACTTCTTCTTTTCCAGTTTGTATTCCTTTTATTTCTTTTTCTTCTCTGACTGCCATGGCTAGGACTTCCAAAACTATGTTGAATAATAGTGGTGAGAGTGGACATCCTTGTCTTGTTCCTGATCTTAGAGGAAATGCTTTCAGTTTTTCACCATTGAGAATGATGCTTGCTGTGGGTTTGTCGTATATAGCTTTTATTATGTTGAGGTAGGTTCCCTCTATGCCCACTTTCTGGAGAATGTTTATCATAAATGGATGTTGAATTTTGTCAAAACCTTTTTCTGCATCTATTGAGATGATCATATGGTTTTTATTCTTCAATTTGTTAATATGGTGTATCACATTGATTGATTTGTGTATATTGAAGAATCCTTGCATCCCTGGGATAAATCCCACTTGATCATGGTGTATGATCCTTTTAATGGATTCTGTTGGATTCTGTTTGCTAGTATTTTGTTGAGGATTTTTGCATCTATGTTCATCAGTGATATTGGTCTGTAATTTTCTTTTTTTTTTCTTTTTCTTTCTTTCTTTCTTTTTTTTTTTTTTTTTTTGCGGTATGCAGACCTCTCACTGTTGTGGCCTCTCCCGTTGCGAAGCACAGGCTCCGGATGTGCAGGCTAAGTGGCCATGGCTCACGGGCCCAGCCGCTCCATGGCATGTGGGATCTTCCCAGACAAGGACACGAACTCGCGTCCCCTACATCGGCAGGCAGACTCTCAGCCACTGCGCCACCAGGGAAGCCCATGTAACTTTCTTTTCTTGTAGTATATTTGTCTGGTTTGGGTATCAGGGTGAAGGTTGCCTCATAGAATGAGTTTGGGAGTGTTCCTTCCTCTGCAATTTTTTGGAAGAGTTTGAGAAGGATGGGTGTTAACTCTTCTCTAAATGTTTGATAAAATTCACCTGTGAAGCCATCTGATATGAGTATTGCTACTCCAGCTGTCTGGTCCTGGACTTTTGTTCGTTGGAAGATTTTTAAACACAGTTTCAATTTCATTACTTGTGACTGGTCTGTTCATATTCTCTATTTCTTCCTGGTTCAGTCTTGGGTGGTTATAACTTTCTAAGAATTTGTCCATTTTTTCCAGGTTGTCCATTTTATTGGCATAGAGTTGCTTGCAGTCGTCTCTTAGGATGCTTTGTATTTCCGCAGTGTCTGTTGTAACTTCCCCTTTTTCATTTCTAATTTTATTGATTTGAGTCCTCTCCCTTTTTTCTTGATGGGTCTGGCTAATGGTTTATCAATTTTGTTTCTCTTCTCAAAGAACCAGCTTTTAGTTTTATTGATCTTTGCTATTCTTTTCTTTGTTTCTGTTTCATTTATTTCTGCTCTGATCTTTATGATTTCTTTACTTCTGCTAACTTTGGGTTTTGCTTGTTCTTCTTTCCCTAGTTCCTTCAGGTGTAATATTAGACTTTTTATTTGAGATTTTTCTTGTTTCTTGAGGTAGGCTTGTTTAGCTATAAACTTCCCTCTTAGAACTGCTTTTGCTGCATCCCATAGGTTTTGGATCGTCGTGTTTTCATTGTCATTCATCTCTAGGTAGTTTTTGATTTCCTCTTTGATTTCTTCAGTGATTGCTTGGTTATTTAGTAAAATATTGTTTAGCCTCCATGTGTTTGTGTTTTTTACTTTTTTTCCCCTGTAATTGATTTCTATTCTCATAGTGTTGTGGTCAGAAAAGATGCTTGATACGATTTCAATTTTCTTAAATTTACTAAGGCTTGATTTGTGACCCAAGGTGTGATCTATCCTGGAGAATGTTCCATGTGCAGTTGAGAAGAACGTGTAATCTGCTGTTTTTCGATGGAGTGTCCTATAAATATCTATAAACCTATATGGTCTATTGTGTCATTTAAAGCTTGTGTTTCCTTATTAATTTTCTGTCTGGATGATCTGTCCTCTTTTATAGCTGTTAGCAGTTGCCTTATGTATTGAAGTGCTCCTATGTTGGGTGCATATATATTTATAATTGTTATATCTTCTTCTTGGATGGATCCCTTGATCATTATGTAGTGTCCTTCCTTGTCTCTTGTAACATTCTTTATTTTAAAGTCTATTTTATCTGATATGAGTATTGCTACTCCAGCTTTCTTTTGATTTCCATTTGCATGGAATATCTTTTTCCATCCCCTCACTTTCAGTCTGTATGTGTCCCTAGGTCTGAAGTGGATCTCTTGTACACAACATATATATGGGTCTTGTTTTTGTATCCATTCAGCAAGCCTGTGTCCTTTGGTTGGAGCATTTAATCCATGTACATTTAAGGTAATTATCGATATGTATGTTCCTATGACCATTTTCTTAATCGTTTTGGGTTTGTTTTTGTAGGTCCTTTTCTTCTCTTGTGTTTCCCACTTAGAGAAGTTCCTTTAGCATTTGTTTTGGAGCTGGCTTGGTGGTGCTGAATTCTCTTAGCTTTTGCTTGTCTGTAAAGCTTTTGATTTCTCCGTCGAATCTAAATGAGATCCTTGCCGGGTAGAGTACTCTTGGTTGTAGGTTTTTCCCTTTCATCACTTTAAGTATATCATGCCACTCCCTTCTGGCTTGTAGAGTTTCTGCTGAGAAATCAGCTGTTAACCTTATGGGAGTTCCCCTGTATGTTATTTGTCATTTTTCCCTTGCTGCTTTTAATCATTTTTCTTTGTCTTTAATTTTTGTCAGTTTGATAACCTGTGTGTCTCGGTATGTTTCTCCTTGGGTTTATCCTGCCTGGGACTCTATGAGCTTCCTGGACTTGGGTGGCTATTTCCTTTCCCATGTTAGGGAAGTTTTCCACTATAATCTCTTCAAATATTTTCTCTGGTACTTTCTCTCTCTCTTCTCCTCTGGGACCCCTATAATGTGAATGTTGTTGCATTTAATGTTGTCCCAGAGGTCTTTTAAGCTGTCTTCATTTCTTTTCATTCTTTTATCTTTATTCTGTTCTGCAGCAGTGAATTCCACCATTCTGTCTTCCAGGTCACTTATCCGTTCTTCTGCCTCAGTTATTCTGCTATTGATTCCTTTTAGTGTATTTTTCATTTCAATTATTGTATTGTTCATCTCTGTTTCCTTGTTCTTTAATTCTTCTAGGTCTTTGTTAAATATTTCTTGCATCTTCTCGATCTATGCCTCCATTCTTTTTCCGAGGTCCTGGATCATCTTC
Organism: Phocoena phocoena; assembly: GCF_963924675.1. Lineage (NCBI taxonomy): Eukaryota > Metazoa > Chordata > Mammalia > Artiodactyla > Phocoenidae > Phocoena > Phocoena phocoena. The sequence continues at coordinate 64,017,493 of NC_089233.1, read as the reverse complement.
ACTATCATTATTCTGAATTCTTTTTCTGGAAGGTGTCCTATCTCCACTTCATTTAGTTTTTTTTCTGGGGTTTTATCTTGTTCCTTCATCTGGTACATAGCCCTCTGTCTTTTCATCTTGTCTGTCTTTCTATGAATGTGGTTTTTGTTCCATGGGCTGCAGGATTGTAGTTCTTCTTGCTTCTGCTGTCTGCCCTCTGGTGGATGAGGCTATCTAAGAGGCTTGTGCAAGTTTCCTGATGCGAGGGATTGGTGGTGGGTAGAGCTGTGTGTTGCTCTGGTGGGCAGAGCTCAGTAAAACTTTAATCCACTTTGTCTGCTGATGGGTGGGGCTGGGTCGCCTCCCTGTTGGTTGTTTGGCCTGAGGGGACCCAACACTGGAGCCTACCGGGGCTCTTTGGTGGGGCTAATGGTGGACTCTGGGAGGGCTCACGCCAAGGGGTACTTCCCAGAACTTCTGCTGCCAGTGTCCTTGTCCTCACAGTGAGACAGAGCCACACCCTGCCTCTGCAGGAGACCCCCCAACACTAGCAGGTAGGTCTGGTTCAGTCTCTATGGGGTCACTGCTCCTTCCCCTGGGTCCCGATGCACACACTACTTTGTGTGTGCCCTCCAAGAGTGGAGTCTCTGTTTCCCCCAGTCCTTTCGAAGTCCTGCAATCAAATCCCACTAGCCTTCAAAGTATGATTCTCTAGGAATTCCTCCTCCCTTTGCCAGACCCCCAGGTTTGGAAGCCTCACGTGGGGCTCAGAACCTTCACTCCAGTGGGTGGACTTCTGTTGTATAAGTGTCTTCCAGTTTGTGAGTCACCCACCCAGCAGTTATGGGATTTGATTTTATTGTGATTGCACCCCTCCTACTGTCTCACTGTGGCTTCTCCTTTGTCTTTGGATGTGGGGTATCTTTTTTGGTGAGTTCCAGTGTCTTCCTGTCAATGATTGTTCAGCAGTTAGTTGTGATTTCAGTGTTCTCTCAAGAGGGAGTAGAGCCCGTCCTTCTACTCCGCCATCTTGAACCAATCACCATAATTTAAGTTTATTCATTTTCATCATTGTATATTCTATTTTGTAAATATGGCATAATCTGTTCAATCATTCTATTGTTTTCTTCTCTCATTTATTTTTTAGCCGTGCCATGTGGGATCTTAGTTCCCCCAGCAGGGCACAAACATGCGCCCCCTACACTGGAACCACAGAGCCTTAACCACTGGACCGCCAGTGAAGTCCCCACAATCATTCTATTCTTGACAGCTGTTTGGGTAGTGTCCAGTTTGGGGCTATTACAGATAATGCTGCTATGACTAAACATACGTGTGTTTTTCAATGGATATATGTAAGCATTTCTATTAGGAATATACCTAGGAGGGATATATTCACCTTTAGTAGGTGCTATCAGTTTTCCAAACTGGTTGTACCAGTTTACATTACCCACGGCAGAGTAGTAGGGGTCTAGTTGTTCTATAGCCTCACCGATACTGTTTTTCCCTCCCTCCTCTCTCCTTCCCTTCCTCCCTAGTCTTGTCTTTTTCTTTTTAACTATTCTGGTAGGTAAGTAGTGGCATCATATTGGGGCTTTAATTTTCATTTCTTAGAGTCACTTTTTTATTCCTCTATTTCTCTCATACCTACATGCAATCTGTCAGCAAATTCTATCAGCTCTATCTTCATAATATATCCAACATCAATGTAATTTCACCATCTCTACTGCAAACACCCTGGTCCACACCACCATCATTTTTCACCCATATTATTATAGTAGCCTCGTAAGAGGAATGTATGTGTCCTTGGGGCTCCCTGCATGTGTCTTTGCCCCTGAGCCCTATTTCCCCTATGGTAGCCACAGTGATGCTCTTCAAACAAAAATCAGATCACATCACTCCTCTTCTCAAAAGCCTCCCATGGCTTCCCACCTCACTTAGAATAAAGATCAAAGGGGTTATAATTGGCCTACAAGGCCCTAAGGGATGAGTGTCCTGCTACTTCTCTCTCCTTTGCCCAACCATATACTATAGATAAATGAGCCTCCTTGTTAATCAAATAAACCAAGCTTACTCTCGGGACTTTTGCATTTGTTCTGTCTACTTAGCTTAGATTGTTCTTCCCATGGCCATGTGATGGTTCATTCTCTCTATTCCTTCAGATCTTTGCTCACCTGTCATCCTATTTTAGAGGCCTGCCCTGACTGTGCTGTATAAAACAGCAACTCACCACACCCTGGCACTCGTTATCCCTTTATTACTGTCCCTCACCTCCTTTACTTTTCCACATAGCACTTATTATCACTGACATTTTAAAACTTTACTTGTTTACTGTCTTTCTCTCCCAGTAGACAGTAAGTTCTATGAGGACAGACACTTCATTTTGTTCTCTGCTATAGTCTCAGGTCCTCAAATGGTGTCTGAAACATAGTAGACACTCAATAAATATTTTTGGAATAAACTCATATAAATTGACAAGTCGTGATAAGTCCAGAAGAATAATACTGGAATACTGAAAAGCCACATCACATCAGGAACCCTTGAGGGAGCCAGAGATGTTTAACCTAAAGAAGAGAATATTTGGGGGGAACAGGATCACTGTCTTCAAAAGTATGCCGGGCTGCCACATGTGGTTTTGGAGGTCAGAACTTGGACCTGACCCATTTGAATACTTCTAGTGACAGGGAACTCACTATTTTGTGAAGCTGCCCGTTCTGTTATTGGATTGCTCTGTTAGAAAGTTACTATACTGAACTAACATTTATTTCTCTCTGACTTCCTCTTATTCATTAATCTGTTTTCCGGAGCTTCCAGACCAAATATCCTTCCCTCTTCACCTCTAACTGGATGAAATGAGACACTAATAGGGGAAATTCGCTGGCAGTCCAGTGGTTAGGACTTCAGGCTTTCACTGCCAAGGGCTGGGGATCGGTCCCTGGTAGGGGAACTAAGACCCCACATGTTGCGTGGCGTGGCCAAAAAAAAAAAGAGAGAGAGAGAGAGAGAACACCAACACGTATGCCTGAGGAAATTTAAAAAACAGAATAAAACCAAAAAAATGACATGACTTTTGTTTTGCAGAAAGGAATACACATACTGAAAAATGGGAGGCTTGAAAAAATCAAGGGTGTTGTTGCTTGTTGTAAGTGGGAAGGTATTGTGAAGTTGTGAGAGGAAAGACAAAGAAGAAAGATGAGTTGATGGCTCGGGAGAGGAATCTTGGGGAAAAGTTCAGAAATATCTAAAGGAGAATTTGGTTAAGTTTCTGCTGTATGGGGCAGGCATGATGAACCTTTTTACTAGGCTCTCCATCAAGTAATCAGTAAAATATTCCTGCATTGTAGAGTTGGATCTGTTTTTGGGGGGAATATGTAGAAGTCTTGAGTCTGGTGAGTGTGGAGCCAGGCTGAGGCTGCTCATGAGAGGGCCGTCATATGCAGGTCCACATACATCAGTCCTTCAGCCAGACGAGGGGAGATCAGAGGAAACAGAGTTTTGGATTCTGTGGAAATGAGTTTTGGATACTGGAAATGAGAATAGTAACATCTGCCAGGAAATGAGAATAGTAACATCTGCCAGGAAATGAGAATAATAAAATCTGCTAGGAAATGAAGATAATACCTGCCCTTCTTTCCTAATAAACTTGTTTGCCAGATCAACAAAAATTTCAACAATAGAATAAAAATATTTCTGTAATGATAAAATTATATATAAAAGGGATTATTATTATTAAAGTTAGTGGAAGACTGGATGAAATAACTTCCTTTTCAAAAATTGTCCATTTATTTATTCATCTAGTCATTTGTTGTCTATCTTCTAAATCTCTGGCACTCTTCTAGATCCCTGGCACTCTTGTAGATACTAAGGCTACAACGGTGAACAAGGGTTTTTATTTCCCTAGAGAAGGAACTAGTTAACTACTGCCTGTAGGATTAAGTACCACTTCTTAGCATTGCATTCTTTTTTTTTAATTGGCCACACCACACGACATGTGAGATCTTTATTTTTTTAATTCATTTTAATTTATTTACTTATTTATTTTTGGCTGTGTTCGGTCTTCGTTACTGCGCATGGGCTTTCTCTAGTTGCAGTGAGCGGGGGCTACTCTTTGTTGCGGTGCGTGGGCTTCTCTTTGTGGTGGCTTCTCTTGTTGTGGAGCATGGGCTCTAGGTGCGTAGGTTTCAGTAGTTGTGGCACGTGGGCTCGGTAGTTGTGGCTCGCGAGGTCTAGAGCGCAGGCTCAGTAGTTGTGGTGCACGGGCTTAGTTGCTCTGCAGTATGTGGGATCTTCCAGGATCAGGGGTCGAACCCGTGTCCCCTGCATTGGCAGGCGGGTTCTTAACCACTGCGCCACCAGGGAAGCCCCCGTATGTGGGATCTTAGTTCCCCAACCAGGGAATTGAACCCTTGCCCCCTGCAGTGGAAGCACGGCGTCTTAACCACTGGACTGCCAGGGAAGTCCCCAGTATGGCATTCTTAATCTGGTACTCAAATGACCCATTTTATCTCCCATGACATTTCCTTACATAAACTATACTCAGAGCAGCCACATGAGACCATTTATTATTCCTCAAACTTACAGTTCTCTTTCACCCTCTTTGCCTTTATGCTTTTATGTCCATCCAGAATCCAGTCATTATTCATTCATCGATCAAACATGTACTGGACTCTTTCCTTGTGTTGTGTTTTATGCTGGGACATGTCAGGAATTTTTGACTGCGTAGGGTGTTTATTTGCAGTGCGCGGGTTCTTCAAAGAGGCACAGGGGCTTCTCTCTAGTTGTGGCTTGGGGTTTTTCCTCTTTTCTAGTTGTGGTGCATGGGCTCCAGAGTGCATGGGCTCTGTAGTTTGCAGCACGCGGGGCTCTCTAGTTGAGGTGCGGGCAAGCCTTGTAGTTATGGCGCAGGGCTTAGTTGCCCTGCAGCATGTGGGATGTTAGTTCCCCAATCAGGGATCGAACCTGTGTCCCCTGCATTGCAGGACAGATTCTTTACCACTGGACCACCAGGGAAGTCCCAGGAACATGTTGATAAATAAGATATAAAGTTTGCCCTCAAAGATCTTAGCCTGGGAGGGGAGAAACATCTTTCCCCCTTTCACCTACTGAAATCCTTCTCTTCCTTCAAGGCCCAGGTGAATCTATGGCCTCTGTGTAGCTTTCCCAGATCTTTTCCCTCAGTACATGGCTTATAATTACTTTGTATCCTTTTCATTCCTACTGTGTGAAATTAAACTGTTTTGTATGCCTCTCCTTCTAGACTATGAGCTCCTTTCAGGGGTCATGTTTTACCCATTTCTGCATCCTGAGAGCAGTTAACACGATGCTTTACATCAAATAGGCCCCAGCAACAGCTGGTTGAATTGGAAGAAGAATAAGTTACAGAAACCTACACCTCAGACCTGGCAGGAGGCAGAAAATCAAAACATACATTGTTTTGCATTTTGTTTTTATTTATATTTATTTATTATTTTTAAATTGGAGTATAGTTGATTTACAATGCTGTTAGTTGCTGGTATACAGCAAAGTGATTCAGTTATATATATATGTATATATGTATAATGGAAAAGAATATGAAAAAGAATATAAATATATATGTTCTTTTTCATATTCTTTTCCATTATATGTTATTACAAGATATTGAATATAGTTCCCTGTGCTATATGCTAGAATGTTGCTGTTTATCTATTTTATAAATAGTAGTTTGTATCTGCTAAACCCAAACTCCTAATTTATCCCTCTCCCCCCCTCGCCACCCCGCTTCTCCATAAGTTTGTTTTCTATGTCTGTGAATCTGTTTCTGTTTTGTAGATAAGTTCATTTGTGTCATATTTTAGATTCCACATAAAAGTGATATCACGTGATATTTGTATTTCTCTGTCTGACTTACTTAGTATGATAATCTCTAGGTACATCCATGTTGCTGCAAATGGCATTATTTCATTCATTTTTTATGGCTGAGTAGTATTCGTGTATATACCACAGCTTCCTTTTTTTATATAAATTTATTTATTTTATTTTTGGCTGCGTTGGGTCTTCGTTGCTGCACGCAGGCTTTTCTCTGGTTACAAGTGGGGGGCTACTCTTCCTTGCGGTGCGCGGGCTCTAGGCATGCAGGCTTCAGTAGTTGTGGCTCGCGGGCTCTAGAGCGCAGGCTCAGTAGTTGTGGTGCATGGGATTAGTTGCTCCACGGCATGTGGGATCTTCCTGGACCAGGTCTTGGACCCGTGTCCCCTGCATTGGCAGATGGATTCTTAACCACTGCACCACCAGCGAAGCCCTACCACATCTTCTTTATCCATTCATCTGTCAATGGACATTTAGGTTGCTTCCATGTCTTGGCTATTGTGAATAGTGCTGCTATGAATATTGGGTTGCATGTACCTTTTCGAGTTAGGTTTTCTCTGGATATATGCCTAGGAGTGGGATTGCTGGATCATATGGAATTCTATTTTTAGTTTTTTAAGGAACCTCCATACTGTTTTCCATAGTGGCTGCACTAATTTATATTCCCACCAACATTGTAGGAGGGTTCCCTTTTCTCCACACTCTCTCCAGCCTTTATTATTTGTAGATTTTTTTTTTTTTTCCCAGTGCGCGGGCTTCTCACTGTTGTGGCCTCTCCCGTTGCTGAGCACAGGCTCCAGACGCGCAGGCTCAACGGCCATGGCTCACGGACCCAGCCCCTCCGCGGCATGTGGGATCTTCCCAGACCGGGACATGAACCCGTGTCCCCTGCATTGGCAGGTGGACTCTCAACCACTGTGCCACCAGGGAAGCCCATTTGTAGACTTTTTAATGATGGCCATTCTGCTGAGTGTGAGGTGATACCTCATCGTAGTTTTGATTTGCATTTCTCTGATAATTATGAGTGAAGTTGAGCATCTTTTCATGTGCCCACTGGCCATCTGTATGTCTTCTTTGGAGAAATGTTTATTTAGAGCTTCTGCCCCTTTTTTGATTGGGTTGTTTGTTATTTTGTTGTTATTGAGTTGTGTGAGCTGTTTGTATATTTTGGAAACTAAGCCCTTGTCGGTCACACATTTTGCAGATATTTTCTCCCAGTCCATAGGTTGTCTTTTCGTTTGTTTATGGTTTCCTTTGCTGTCTTTTCATTTGTTTATGGTTTCCTAAGCAAAAACTTATAAGTTTGATTAGGTCCCATTTGTTTAGTTTTACTTTTATTTCAGTTGCTTTGGGAGACTGACCTAAGAAAACGTTGCTATGACTTAGGTCAGAGAATGTTTGCTTATGTTCTCTTACAGAAGTTTTAAGGTATCCTGTCTTATATTTAAGTGTTTAAACCATTTTGAGTTTATTTTTGTGTATGGTGTGAAGGAGTATTCTAACTTCATTGATTTGCGTGTGGCTGTCCAGCTGTCCCAACACCACTTACTGAAGAAACTGCCTTTTCTCCATTGTATCTTCTTGCCTGCTTGGCAAAGATTAATTGACCATAGGTGAGTGGGTTTATTTCTGGGCTCTCTATTCTGTTCCATTGATCCATAAAAACATACATATTGAACTGAATTAAAAGGATGGGGAAAAAAAAAAGGATGGGGAAGACAGTAAGCCAAGCTACCCAGAAGGAGGCTTTTAGAATACGTTAGGGAGTCACTTGTTTACATTTATTCCAGATTTGTTTACTTCTTGTGCAAACTCAAATTTGGCCTCCAGTAGTCTGGCTATTGGCAGGTAGGCATAAGCCAAACATTCTGCAGTTGTCTGGGAAGAAGAATGGGACTGCTAGAACTCTTACATTTGCCCAAAGGCCAGCTGTCTGGACTTAGGAACTTAGAATCCTAGTTATCAGAGCTGGAAAGTATCTTAGAAAGTATAAGCTCCCTTTCAGAGAGGCACTGACTTAGCCAAGGTCACACAGCTATGAACAAATATTCACATGTGTAAGCATAGGCAATGAACCTTCCATTCATACTTTACTCAGTGTAGAACCTTCTAGAAATGAGGATCATATTGTCTCCGTAAGTCAGAGTTACTGATCCCATTGTTTTTCTGACGCTTTACCTCTCCTTCTTCAGAATGTGAATAAGAACTTTAAGAGAATCCCTGCAAATAATTCCATTACTTCTACAGCTTATGACTTCCACCACCTTTCACAGCATGGTGTAGCAGCATTAGCTCAGGGTCAAAAGTCAGAAGTCCCAAGTTCTAGTGCTAGTTCCTACACCAGATAACTGTGGAACCTTGGACAAGCAGCTTAGTCTCTCCCAGATTCAATTTTACCATCAGGTCAAGAATATATGATGGGGCTTCCCTGGTGGCGCAGTGGTGGAGAGTCCGCCTGCCGATGCAGGGGACACGGGTTCGTGCCCCGATCCGGGAAGATCCCACATGCCGCGGAGTGGCTGGGCCCGTGAGCCATGGCCGCTGAGCCTGCGCGTCCGGAGCCTGTGCTCCGCAATGGGAGAGGCCACAACAGTGAGAGGCCCGCGTACCACCAAAAAAAAAAAGAATATATGATGTAGGGCTTCCCTGGTGGCCCAGTGGTTAAAAATCCGCCTGCCAATGCAGGGGACATGGGTTCGAGCCCTGATCCGGGAAGATTCCATATGCTGCAGAGCTACTAAGCCCATGAACCACAGCTACTGAGCCTGCGCTCTAGAGCCCGTGAGCCACAACTACTGAGCCCACGTCCGGGAAGATCCCACATGCCGTGGAGCAACTATGCTCGCGAGCCACAACTACTGAGCCCACATGCCACAACTACTGAAGCCCGTGGGCCTAGAGCCCGTGCTCCGCGACAAGAGAAGCCACCGCAATGAGAAGCCTGCGCACCACAACAAAGAGTAGCCCCTGCTTGCAGCAACTAGAGAAAACCTGCGAGTAGCAATGAAGACCCAATGCAGGCAAAAATAAATAATAAATAAAATAAATACATAAAATTCTAAAAAAAATAAATAAAGTTGAAATGACTCCTTGATCCATGGGCTACAGAATGGCTGTTGTGTCAGTTGGCATGAAAATAACATTAATCTCAATTATAAAAAAGAAAGAAAGAAAGTGTCAACAAGCAGAGTATATTAAAAAAAATGCCATTAATCTCACTGTCCATCTCCATCAGAGCTCTTGGGTGACCAGGTGCATTAATGAGCAGTAATATTTTGAAAGGAGTCTTTTTTTTTTTCCTGAGCAATAGGTCTTAACAGTGCGCTTGAAATATTCAGCAAACCTTGTTGTAAACAGATATGCTGTCATCCAGGCTTTGTTGTTCCATTATAGAGCACAGGCAGAGTAGGTTTACCATAATTCATAAGGGCCCTTGGATTTTCCGGATGGTAAATGACTATGTCTTTGATTTAAAATTACCAGGTGAGGGCTTCCCTGGTGGCGCAGTGGTTGAGAGTCCGCCAGCCGATGCAGGGGACACAGGTTCGTGTCCCGGTCCGGGAAGATCTCACATGCCATGGAGTGGCTGGGCCCGTGAGCCATGGCCGCTGAGCCTGTGCGTCCGGAGCCTGTGCTCCGCAATGGGAGAGGCCACAATAGTGAGAGACCCGCATACCGCAAAAAAAACAACAACGACCCCCCCCAAAAATCCAAACAAACAAAAATAAATAAATAAATAAAATTACCGGGTGCATTAGGCCCTAACGAGAGTCAGCCTGTCTTTTGAAGCTTTAAAGCCAAGCATTGACTTCTCCTCTCTAGCTATGACAGCCCTAGACGGCATCTTCCAATATAAAGTTGTATCATCTAACATGGAAAATCTGTTGTTTAGTGTAGCCACCTTCATTAATTGTCTTAGCTACATCTTCTGGATAACTTGCTGCAGCTTCTACATCAGCACTGGTAGCTTTACTTGCACTTTTATGTTGCAGAGATGGCTTCCCTCCTCAACCTCATGAACTAACATTTGCTAGCTTCAAACTTTTCTTCTGTAGTTCCTCACCTCTCTCAGCCTTCATAGAATTGAAGATAGTTAGGGATTTACTCTGGATGAGGCTTTGGCTCAAGGGAACATTGTGGCTGGTTTGATCATCTCTCCAGAACAAACTTTCTCCATATCAGCAATAAGGCTGTTTCACTTCTTATCATTCATGTGCTACTGGAGTAGTGTTTTTAATTTCCTTCAAGAACTTTTCCTTTGTATTCACAACTTAGCTAACTGTTTGGTACAAGAGGTCTAGATCTCAGCCTATTTTGGCTTTCAATATGCTTTCCTCACTAAGCTTAATAATTTCTAGGTTTTGATTTAAAGTGAGAGACATGCAACTTTTCCTTTCACTTGAACAGTTAGAAGTGTTAGAACACTTAGAATCCACTGTAGGATTATTATTGGCCTAATTTCAATGTTGTTGTGTCTCAGGGAATAGCGAGGCCCAAGGAGAGGGTGTGAGACAGAGGAACAGTCAGTTGATGGAGCATTCAGAACACACACAACATTTAGTAAGTTCACCATCTTATATGAATACAGTTCATGAAGTCCCCAAACAATTACAATAGTAACATCAAAGATCACTGATCACAGATCACCATAATAGATGTAATAACAATGAAAAAGTTGAAATACTGTGAGAAGTACCAAAATGAGACACAGAGACAGGAGGTAAGCAAACGCCATTGGAAAAATGGCTCTGATAGACTTGATCAATGCAGGGTTGCCACAAACCTTCAGTTTGTAAAAACTGCAATATCTGTGAGGTGCAATAAAGCAAAACACAATAAAACAAGGTACACCTGTATTGAGATATAATTCACATACCATAAAAGTCATCCATTTAAAGTATGCAGTTCAATGTTTTAACTATATTGTGCATCCATGATCACAGTCTAAGTTTAGGATATTTTCATCACCCCCAAAATAACCCTGTGTCCTTTAGCTGTCACTTTCTATCACCACCTCCTCTTCCCAGCACTAGGCACCACTAATCTACTTTCTATATCTATGGATTTCCTATTCAGGACATTTCATGTAAATGGAATCATACAAGATGTGGTTCTTTGTGACTGGCTTCTTTCATTTATTGTAATGTTTTAAAGGCTCATTCATGTTGTAGCATGTATCAATACTTCATTCATTTTTATGCTTGCAGAGTATTCTATTGTAGAAATATACCACAATTTGTTTATCCATTCATCAGTTGATAGGTATTTGGATTGTTTCCACCCTTTGGCTGTTATGAATAGCGCTGCTATGAACATTCATGTACAAGTATCTGTGTAGACATGTTTTCAGTTCTCTTGAGTACATACCAGGAATGGAATTGCTGAGTCAATTGGTAAATCTGTGTTTAACTTTTTGGGAACTGTCAAATGTTTCCCGAAGTGGCTGTACCGTTTTACATTTCCACCAGCAATATCATAGGGTTCCACTTTCTCCACGACCTCACCAACACTTGTTTATTGTCTGTCGTTTTTAATTTTAGTCATTTTTGATGGTGTGAAGTGGTATCTCATTATAGTCTTGATTTACATTTCCTTAATGACTAATGGTGTTGAGCCTCTTTTCATGTGCTTTTGACTACTGGTATATATTCTTTAATAAATGCCTATTCAAGTCCTTTGCCTATTTTTAAATTGGGTTATCTGTCTTTTTATTTTTTTGTTGTAAGAACTTTTTATATATTCTCAGTACTAGATCCTTATGAGATATATGATTTCCAAATATGTTCTTCTATTCTGTGGGATATGTTTTCACTTTGATAGTTTCCTGTGAAGCACCAAAGTATTTTATTTTGAAGAATTGCAATTTATCTATTTTTTTCTTCTGTTGCTTGTACTTTTTAATCATATCTAAGAAACCATTGCCTAATCTAAGGGCAGTATTTACACTTATGTTTTCTTCTAAGAGTTTTATGACTTTAGATCTTATATTTAGTACTTTGATCCATTTTGAGTTAATTTGTGTTTAGAGCGTGAGGTTGGGATCCCAACTTCATTCTTTTGCATGTTGATATACAGTTGTCCCAGCACCATTTGTTGAAAAAAGTATTCCTTCTCCATTGAATTACTTTAGCAAATTGTAGGAAATCAATTGACCACAACATAAGGGTTTATTTCTGGAGTCTCAGTCTTTTTCTACTGATTTATATATCTCTTGTTATGCCAGTAAAACACTGTGTTGATGATTGTAGCTTTGTAGTCAGTTTTTAAGTGAAGAAGTGTGAGTCCTCAACTTTTTTTCAAGATATTCTTGGGAGCTATTTTGGGTCCCTTGCACTCCCATATGAATTTTAATAGGGACTGCATTGAATCTGTAGATTAGTTTGGGTAATATTGCTGCCTTAACATATTAAGTCTCTGACCAAGGAATGCAGGATTTGTTAATTTATTTAGGCCTTCTTTCAATAAGGATTTGTAGTTTTCAGTGTGTAGATCTTATGCTCCTTTTGTTAAATTTATTCTTAAGTATTTTATTCTTTTTCATGCTATTATAAATAGATTTCTCTTCTTAATTTCATTATTGGATGGTTTATTGCTAGTGCATAGAAATACAAATGTTTTTTACCAATATTTTATTTTTTTAAATATTATTTTATTTTATATTGGGGTATATTTGATTTACAATGTTGTGTTAGTTTTGGGTGTACAGAAAAATGATTTAGTTATACATATACATAGTATCTATTCTTTTTCAGATTCTTTTCCCTACAATTGGTTTTTATATATTGATCTTGTATCCTGCAACATTGCTAAACTTGTTTATTAGCTCTAATTGTTGTTTTAGTACATTCTTTAGGATTTTCCATATATAAAATCATGTCATTTCTGAATAGATATACTTTTATTTATTCCCTTCTAATACAGGTGCCCTTTATCTTGCCTGATTTTACTCTTGCCTGATTGCTCAGGCTAGAACCTCAAGTACAATGTTGAAAAAAAAGTAGGGAGAGCAGAAATTCTTGTCTTGTTTCTGATTTTAAGGAAAAGGTTAAGTATGGTGTAAGCTGTGGGTTTTTCTGTAGATAACATTTATCAGGTTGAATAAGTTCCCTTCTGTTTCTAGTTTGTTGAGTGTTTTTATCATACAGGGTATTGGTTTATAACAAATGCTTTTTCTGCATCTATTGAGATGATCATGTTGATTTTGTCCTTTATTTTATTGATATGGTGTATTACACTAAGTGATTTTTATATATTGAGCCAATTTTGCATCCCTGGTATAAATCTCCCTTGTTCACGGTATATCATCCTTTTTATATGTTGTTGGATTCAATTTGTTAGAATTTGTTGAGGATTTTCGTGTCTATAAGATATTTGTAGTTGTCTTATAATCTATCTATATGGTTTTGGTCTCAGATTAATACTGGCCTCATAGAATGACCTGGAGAGTGTTCCCTTTTCTGTTTTTCGGAAGAGTTTATCAAGGATTAATGTTAATTCTTCTTTAAATGTGGTGGAATTCACCAGTGAATTAATTTGGGCCTGGGCTTTTCTTTGTGGGAAGTTAAAAATTACTAATTCAACATCTTTACTTGTTATAAGTCTATTTAGATTTTCTATTTCTTCTTAGTCTGTGTTAATTGTGTTTCTCTAGGAATTTGTCAGTTTCATCAATGTTGTCTGATTTGTTGGCATACAGTCGTTTGTAGTATTCCTTATAATCATTTTTATTCCTGTAATGATATTTGTAATTTGATCTTCTCTCTTTTTTTCTTGATAAGTCTAGCTAAAGTTTTGTCAGATTTGTTTATCTTGGGCTTCCCTGGTGGCGCAGTGGTTGAGAGTCCGCCTGCCGATGCAGGGGACACGGGTTCGTGCCCCGGTCCGGGAGGATCCCACATGCCGCAGAGCGGCTGGGCCCGTGAGCCATGGCTGCTCCACAGCGGGAGAGGCCACAACAGTGAGAGGTCCACGTACCATAAAAAAAATAAATAAATAAAATTAAAAAAAATAAAAATATGCTTTTAAAATTGGTAAATCTAAAGCACAGTTGGGTGAAGAGAAGTGGTAGGGAAAAAAATTTGAAAAGTAAGATGGGGCCAGATTTTACAAGGCCTTGACAGTCATTTTGCAGATTCTGAATTTAGCTCAATAAATACGGGAAATTTGAAAAACAGAACAATGACATGATCAGAACTCTATATTTTTATTGCCATGTAGAGGATTAGAGAAATTAGAGACCAGGAGAAAAATGAGGAAGAGCTATTACCATGGTCCAGTCAAAAGACTGATAGACTTTCTCAATTTAGAGACAGACAGAGAGAGAGATTGTCAATCACAGGTTGGGCCTTCTGGAAGCAGATGCCAAGACAGGGTTTGAGGTGCAAGATATTATTAACTAGGGGGAGGAAGCAGGATTGAACAGAGGAAGAAATCAGACTGTAGTGTAGATCCAACAAAGACCCAGCCAACCTGGTGAGGAGCTCTGGAATGAACACAGCTCATCAGAAATACAGTGGGTCAGAATGGCTGAGCCTGTATACCCCCTGCTTCATTCAGGCACTGGATGAAGACAGCCCCAGGATGAGCATGACCTTGTGCAGGACTGCTCTCTGTGGGTGAGGCAGACCCTGAAGGAACTGAAGCAGCTAGAGGCTATCTGCTGACTATACTTCCTGTAGCTGAATAGCACGTCTTTCCTTTTGAAGGCAGAACTGGGTGGTACACCTCTGTGCCTACCAGAGAGAAAGAGATGAATTATGACATCTTGAACAAAAGCAATAGAGTGGAAAGGAGGGAGAGGATTCTACAGATATTGTATTTTATAGGTTGGGATAAAAAGGGAATAAATAAAGGTTAACAGTGAGGTCTCTATATTGATATGATTTGATGGTAATTCTGTTTAACTGAGAGTAAACAGAATAAGGAGACCATGTTTGGGGAGACAGATATGGAATTTCATTTTGAACATGTTGACTCTGAAATGTCTGCAAAATATTAAGGTACAGATGATTTTCAAGAAGCAAGGCAAATGGGGGGGTCTGGAGGTCAGCAGCAAAGGCTATATTTATTGAGTATATATATTACCTTATATTATCTCATTTAATACTCATAATGCCTCTATGAGATAAGTATTGTTTTTATTATACCCTTTTAGTATATTTTATTATACCTTTTGTTTATGAAGAAACTAAGACTTGAAGAAGTTAAATGTCTGGCTCATAGAGGTAAAACTCGAGCCTGTCTTATGACAAAACACATGCTCTCAAAGACACCATGACATTGTTTCCCCATGGAAACCACCACATAGAGACAGTATTTGAAGTCATGGAAGTTAGTAGGTCACCAGAAAGGGTACAGTTTAAAGGGGAACAAAAGGAGCCAAAAAAAGGAATTCTAAGGAAGTCAACATTTCAAAGGTGAATTGAGGAAGATGACATAGGCAAAGGGATTGATTGAGCAGCCAGAACACTTTTTAAAGATGAGAAGCATGCTATCTCAGAAGTTGGGGTAAAAAGAGAGCCCTAGTCCACAAAGTGAAATGTTGCAGATATCATGGAAGATGAAGGTTTCACAATTAGAGGTCATTGATGATCTTAGACCAGTTTACAGAGAAGTCAGATTGCAGTGGGTTGAAGAGAGAATGGGTGGTGAGGAAGTAGAAGCAAAGGGTATAGGCTACTTTCCCCAAAGTTTTGCAAAGTAGAGGAAATAATAATGCTGTATACATAAGTAAGGAATTTTGTTAATGTTATTATTAATTGATTAATTAATAATTCCTTGCTCCCATATTACTTCGATTGCACACTTCCATCATTTCTCCGGTTATTTCTACCTCTATTGTATAATACCAGTGTCCCTTCCCAAGTCTAACATACACAGAAGCACTGAATGTTGGTTGTTTGGGTTGTGGATGACTTGTTTTATTTGGTTATGTGTTTTGAACGCCTCAGGTGATTCTGTCTTTGGAAGATGGGTGAGCCACAGACCACCTCCGTTGCCCCAACTCCATCATCTGTTTTCCACAAACATAGATAAGCATTCACTTCGCAGACCAGTTCAGCAAAGGTGCCAGTTCTTAGGATCTTAGCAAACCAACTACCCTGTCTACCTAGGCTCCTCCCCTCCCCTCCCTCAAACTCTTGGTGGGCGGGTCTCGGAGAAGCAATGAGCTGCCATTCTAAATCTTCTGGAGTATAATGTCCCAGATGGGGAATCTGTACAGTTTTGCAGTGAGCTGAGATCTTCCTTTGCCAGGCCCCATCAGTCTAGCTCTTTTTCAGAGAGGGCTGGAGAGTAATTAACACCGCTGCCGTCCACCTGTGCACAAGAAGATGCCTACAGCCACTCCAGTGATGATGAAACAGCCCACCAGGATGCCCAGGACCAGCGAAGTGTAGGAGCGGCCTACTTGGCTTCCTGCAGAACACGCGGAGAGTTAGCTTGAAGAACATACCCCCAAGGAGTCCATGGTTTGAATCAAACCCCAAGGGATTCCTTCCCCAAAGGAAGCGGGGCGGGGAGGGCTAGTTCACCAATTTACGGAAGGTGTGTGTACTCTGTCCCAAACCGCCAGCCTTGGGCCTTCTGTTGCTCAAGGTATCCATCCTTCAGGTCCACGCATTTGCCTGGAACCCACCCAACACACAGGACCCTCCCCGATCCCACCATACCTTTCGAGTTGTTCCCGGTGATGTGTTTCTGCACGTACTGCACACAGGTGTCCTGCAGAAATTCCCTCAGTTCGTACCGAGTACGATTGTACTTGTTGAGCTGCTCCAGGGCGTAGGTGACCACACTGGAAGATGCCTGAGGCCCTACCGTCCATGAGGCTGTCTTCGGTTGGAAACTCATAAAGGAGCTCCCATTCACAGCCACTTCGAAGAAGACACGGGCTTTCAAGCCCTCAGGAGGCAGCTCACATCCCAGGAAGCAGCGAATGGTCAGAGGAACTGTAGATGGGGGATTCAGGGTCAGGGGGCTATGTGGAAGGGTGTCAGGTGTCGGGGCATGTCCGCCAGGGGGAAGTGAGCTTTCAGGGTGCAGGGTGGATCAGGGACAGGGCCTCTTAACAGGGGCTACCCCGAGGTCATGCCAGCAGGAAGAGGGCCTGACGGACAGTACAGTACGTCAGCTAGGACACCCACTCTTCTCCAGCCTCAATCTCCCACCCAGCAATCAGCAAAGGCAAAAAGACCACGCCCAGCAAGCATACCCATCCCAGAACTTGGCCCCGCCCGGTTCTTCCACAGACCCTCCCCCCAGTTAGGTCCCGCCCATAGGCCGCGCCTCCCACCTCAAGGGCCCACCCTCGCCAGCCCTCGCCCCTGCGTGCGTCACTCACAGGCCACGCCCCGCTCGTGGTGCACCACCTGCACCAGGCCCAGGAACTCCTGCAGGTAGCGTTTCACACTGTTCTTTGTGAGAGCCCAGCTCTCGGGCTCCTGCAAGGGCTGCAGCTGTTGGATCGAGACGTTGTTGCCCGGGCCTTCCAGAACGTGCGTCAGGACCCCCCCGAGCGTCACGTTGCCCCGGTGCCACACTTGAGAGGGGTTGCGGAAGTAGGAGACCTGGATCATGTGGAGGTACCGCGGGCCTGGGGGCAGGAGTCAGCGCGTCGGGCCCAGGCCGGCGTGGGAGGGGTCAGCGTGTAACCCGAGATAATAACTCCCCATCCAGAGGTCGGCCGCCCACCTTCTTGGCCCTTCCTAAACCATAAAGTGCCCTCCCACCCTTCCTTCCATTTGACGCTCTCAGGAACCCTGCCAGGAAGGCAGGACAGGGGTTATTATCTTTGTTTTTACAGATGAGGAAACTGAGGCTAGAAGTGCAGGAGCCACTTGCCCCAGGATAATCCAGACGGTCAGTGGAAGGGCCACTCTGGTCTGCTTTCTCTCTCTCACCCCTTCCTCCCCACCCCCCCCCATTTCCAGTTGGTTAACAAATCCTGACCTACAATGAAGTCCCAATTCCATCTCCTGTTCTCTGTCTCCTCTGCCACTGCCCCACTTCAGGCCTCAGTGGTTCTCATCTGTCCTGAGTAGTAACTTCCTTCCTCATCCCCCGCCTCCACTCATCTTTCAGTGTCACCCCTTCTAATCTGCCCTCCACCTGGCCCAGAAATAAGATTATGTCCTTCTGCTTAAAAATCCTCCAGGGACACAGTCCCTATCAACAACAATAGTAATAGCCATTAAGTGCTTATTATGACCTGGGCACTGTACTTTACATGCATCATTATCTTATTTGTGCTTTCCTTCCATTAACTTGATGTAGTAGCTACTATTACTAACCCCAGTCCATGTGGAAAACAGGTGAAAGTGGCATAGCAGAGTCAAGGTTAGCATGCAGGCAGTCTGAGCCCAGCACTCTTAGCCACTCAACTATACTGTCTCCAAATAGGATATCTGTCCGTAGAATCAAGTCCAAAGTCTTTAGCCTGACATTCAAGGCTGCCGGAGACTTGGCCCCACCTGCCTTTTTTGGCCTCTTCCCTGTGCTTAGATAGTACCTCAAAGTACTTGGAGTCCGTCATGCTGCCTTTCAGGTGACATGTGAATAGCATGCCAGGGTTGCTGTGCCTCCTGGCAAACTTCTGTTCATGCTTTAAGACCCAGCTGTTGCCCTCTCCTTGAAGAAGTTTTCCTGATGCTTCTCTTTACCCTCTCAGACACAGTGGGTCAGTTTCAGCGATCCCAGATTCTGCATAACTGTCTCCAAACACACAGGCTTCCATTCCTCTAGGCTATGGAATCATGTCTGGTTATCTCTGCCTCCTACACCCACTAAGGGCCTGGCATGGAGTTGGTGCCCAGAGAATGTCTGAGGGGGGAATGAGTCTGGCGATGTAAATCTCCTTGGGGACATGTGTCTTGTCCACGTTTGCATCTGAGAAGTTGTGCTCTGTGTCTGTGGATGTGAACGAGTATTTCTGTGTGGGTCACCCCCAGACAAGGTTCTTAACTGCTTTGACCAGTCTCCTCCTTTGTAAAATGGAGATAATAATATCACCCACCTTGTAAGGATTTTGTGGGAGTGAAATGAGTCAATACACGTATTAAGCATAGTGAGCACTGATTGAATACTGGTTATTATTTGCTCCCTCTCTGAGGGGGAGACTGAAGCTACAGAGGCTGTGGGAGAGGGGAGACGAGGCCCCTGTGCAATTACAGTGCAAGGCAGTAATTCCCCTTCCCTGCTTAAATGGATCCACTGTGGCAGCCTGATCCTTCACAAGTTCTCCCATCAACCGCAGCTTGTCTCTCCCCCGGGTTTCCCCTCACCAGCTGTCCCCAGTGTTCCTCCACCTTATCTAGTCTCCTCTTCTGCCTCACAGGTCTCAGCCCCCGTTTTTCCCCAAGTCTCCTGTCAGTTCTCCCAGTGTCTCTCATTCCTTCCATCTCTTGTCTCATCCCTAAGTCTCTTCCCATCTTCCCTAAACTCACCTCCATCCACCATCACCCTCAGACCTCCCTCTCCAGACTTTGCCCCATCTTTCCTCTCTCCCCATGGCTAATTCTCTCACCCTTTCTACAAACCCCTTTCCCATTTTTCCAGTCTTGTTTTCCCCCAGCCTCCTGCATCTCCCCCTTCCCAGGGGCTGAACTATGCTTCCTCACCTTGGCTTTGGGACACGAACCAGTCCCCAGGACCTGCCTGCCCACTGGAGAGATCCAGCCGGCTGCAGACACAGACACTGTGGGATAAGCTCCCCTCTGGTCTTGCCTGTGTACCCAGACAGGATGAGAGTCTCCAGAACCATCCCAGGGCACGAGATGTGCCGTCGACTCACCATCTGGGGCTTCCTGGCTACAGAGGGCGCAGCAGGGCAGGAGCAGTAGTGGCAGCAGGGGCAGCAGTGTTGTCAACATCCTGTAGCTGAAGTTCTCGACCCCACCTGGGCTCTTGGCTCTGGCAGGCTGGGGGCTCCGGCTGACTGCAGCCTAGGGGAAAAAGAAGTGAGGACTGTCTGAGACAGGAGGAGACTGGACGGAGGAGGCTGGAAGGTGGCCAGGGCATGGGAAGAGAAAGAGGTCGGCAGGCTTACAAACTGTTATTCTTACCCAGTCACATTTCCTACTAGGAGGCGGGCCTCTCTCTTTCCCTCCTTCTGCCCCGCCCTGAATCACACTCTCCTGCCTGCAGGGACCTGCCTTTTCCCTGGGCCACTTCTGAGGAAGAGGGAGCGGAAAAGGGGGAGAAGGGCCAGAGAGAAGTCCTGCCTTCGCTGAGTCAGGGGGTGGGGCATCAACTTAGAGCAGATTCTAGGATGTTGAGATCAGCACGTTCCTCGTGGGGAAACTGAGGCCCAGAGAGATGTAAGGAATTAAGGAAAAAATAAAAGAATGACATAGAACAGTATAAAAGTTTTCAGTGCATCACCCTTAATAAGGGTAAACATTATTTCATGAAATATTTGTCCAGTTGTATATGTGTGTGTGTTGGTTCTGTGTGTGTATATTTCTATGGTGGATGGCAGTGTGAAGTTTATTTCTTACTCTAGGAAGCAAGTAGAAAAATTTGAAAGTCACTCTCCCAAACTATGTTAATCTATACTGTGGGATACTATGCAGTTGTTAAAAAAAACCTTTCTGCCCAATGCCCACTCTGTCTTCATAATATTACTTAGCACTACCTGAAATGATTTTACTTATTCATTTACATGTTTATTGTCTGAATGTCCCATCAGGATGTAAGCTCCATGAGGATAGAGGCTGTCCATCTTATCTGCTACTGTGCCTGGAACAGTGCACATCATAAATAATAGCATAATAAATAATAAGTGTCAGCTAATGGATGACTCAGTGAGATAGTGATTATATGCATAAATCACCAAGAGTAAGTTACAGAATATTATGTACAGTTTAGAACCATTTATGTGTCAGCCACGCACACAACAACTAAACAACCTATTTCTTTATGCGAGTAAAGGAATCTGGAAAGATGTACATCAAATATAGCAGTAGTTCATCTCCAGGGAGGGGCCTGAGATTAAGTGTGTGTGTGTGTGTGTGTGTGTGTGTGTGTGTGTGTGTGTGTGTTTGGTGTATGCGTTAGGGGTGACAATCTTGTGAAAGGCTTTCTCTATTTTGTGAAGGATTTTATCACTCTATCTGTATTGTTTGAAAATTTTGTATCTAGAATGTGATCATATATCTCTTGTTGGATTAAAACTAGAAGTTTAAGTAACAGATTGTGGTAGAAGACACATTATGAACTGATGTGTTGACATGAGACACTGATAAATGAAAACAGGAACTGCAGAACGATTTATATAGTAAACGATACATATAGTAAAATTCCATCTATTTTTAGTTTAAATTTTTTACTTCTGTCCAAGTAATCCATATTTAATTCCATTCTTATATTTAAAAAAAACTTTATGTGTGTATCTATGTATTTATATATGCGTAGGGAAAATGCCTGGAAGGGTACTGTCAGTAGAGATTACCTCTGGGGAATGGGATTAGATAAAGGGCTGAGGGGGGACTTTAACTTTTTATTTTATACACTGTTTCTTGGAGGGAGAGTAGATGTCGTAGTAGAATTGGGGCAAACCCTAGGCACATACCAGACTCCCAGTCTCTGAGCTGAAAATATGCAAGAGTGTCCATACTTACCTCTCAGTTGTTATAAACCAGCATAGAAATAACAAAGTTTTTTCCAGTTCGTCAAAGTGGTCTAGTTAGAAGGAGAATGGGGGCCTTGTTTTCCTGGACTGGGACTCAGGAAAGCAAAAGGACTTAAATCACTGCCAATTATATTGTCTTGCCTTTTGTAAAAAAATATTATGAAATAATTCATATTTGAAGAATTAATTCACGCTTGAATTTTATTACAAACATACAAGGCCCCACTACTCGGCATAAGAAATAAAATATTACCAATATAATTGCAGCCCCCTCTGTACTCCTCCCCAACTGCATCTCTCTCCCCCGTGCCCCACCACCAAAGTAACCACTAATCAGAATTTGCTATTTTTTATATCCTTACATTTCTGTATACTTGCACAATATATGCATATATCCTTAAGTAATATATAGTGGTATTTTGCGTAAGTTGAGCTTTATAGAAATAGTATTGAAGTGCTTTTTTTACCTGACATATTAATGATTCATTCATGTTGCCCTGTGTAGGTCCATTAATTTCCACTGCTCTGTAATATGCCATCTTATGACTATATCACAATTTATTTATCCATTCTCCTGTTGTTAGACATTACAGTCTTTTTTCCAGGTTTTTGCTGTTATAAACAGTGCTGGTATGAATGTTCTTATAAACATTTTCTTGTGCGTGGGTGGGAGAGTTTTTGTAGGTGCAAACCTGGGAGTAGCATTGCTGAGTCATAGGGTATATGCATACCTTCAGTTTTACTGGATGTTGCCACACTGATTTACAAAAAGTTTGGGCCAATATATACCCCAGCAGTGCGTGAGAGTTCCCTAGCTCTACTTCCTTGCTAGCCATTGACGTCAGATGGTTGGATGTAAAATGGCACTTTGTTTTGGTTTTACTTTGCTTTATCTGATTCCTGGTGAGTTTGTGCATTTTTGCTTTGCCTTTTTTCTCCCTTGGGGGCTTAGAAGGGTACTTTGGGATGGAGGGTAATAAAGCATATGATTGAACCAATTGAGAGCTGTGAGTCTTTGATCTAAGCAGATAGGGCCTGGGTCACTGGGGTTAAAGTGGATCCACACCAATATGCACAGAGCTAATTACAGAGAGATCTTTCCCACAAAGCTAAGATCTGTCATGGACAGAAGTGGCAGCAGCTACAGCTGTTTGCCAAGCACCCTCCTCACACACCAGTGTCCTGAAAATTAAATAGTAGAGACAACAATTATTATAGGTAACATTTATCGTGTTTAGGAACAGTGTTAAGCTCTTTACACAAATAATCTCACATTCATATGCCAGCCCTACCAGGTGGGTTTCATTAACATCATTTTACTAATAAAGAAACTGAGGCTTTGAGAGGGTAAGTGACTCACCTAAGGTCATATAGCAAAAGCTACAATCTGAACCCACATCTCTCTGATGCCAAAGTTTGTGAATTTAACCACCACATAGTATCTCAAAAATTTGAGGAGATAACTCTCCATCAGTATATTTTTGAACACATACTTCCAACATGCTTGAATATTTATGTTATGCATAATATAAAATGTGCCAAAAATTTATACTAAGTGCTACACCTTTATCGCTTCCTCTGGGGCAGATAGCACCAGGCTCGTTGTCTCCATGTGACTGATTGGATAATTAAAGGACAGAAAGTGTAATTAACTTGCCCAAGGTCACAGAGTTGAGAAGTTCAGAGCGGAATTGGAACTCAAAGAGGATGGGTGTATGGGGTTGGGTACAGGGAGAACAAAGAGAGTACTGGGGCTGGGAAAGCTGGTAAGTGGGGGCAGCTTAAGGGGTGTCCCCATTCCCTTTCTAAAGCCAGGGGTGAGGGTTGGAGGCAGAGCCTCTGCTGCATCTGGCCTGGGTGGCTGAGGGGCGGAAAATCACTGAGCAGAGTGGGCACAGGGCCAGCTGCTGGGATTTGACTGTGGCCTAAAGAATGAGGGTCCTGTTGAGTAAAGGAAGCAAGTGGTAGCATTTCCCACTGCCGAGTGCACATGTGGGGGGTAGATAAGGGAGACAGGAAGCTGAGCAGGGGCCAGTGCCGGTGCAGCCCCAGTAGGTGAGGAGAGGCCCTGCCAGGGCCGTAGGAGCTAAGCTGAGCTGGGGACTGGCAGAGTGCCCGGCGGGACTTCACAGGACCAGCCCTCTCCCTCCCTGTTAGCTACTGAAGAGAGGCAGTTGAAGCAACCAGGCCCAACTCAGATAACAACAGATAACAGCAGCGGAGTGTGGTCCCTTCAGAGATCACCTACCCCTTAGGATGTGAAATAATAACGATAACATGTATTGAGAGCTTACAATGTGCTAAGCGTGGTATTAAGTCAGCAGAGTACTTGTGTTTTATTCTCACTAGTGCCCTATGAAAAGTAGGAAGACATAGCCATTACTCCCGTTTTACAGTTGAGGACACAGAAGCATAGAACAGTTACTTGACCTGCTGGAAGACACCCAACTAGTAAAGACAGATCTCAAATCCAAGTGACTGGTATCCCAAATATGTTTTCTTAACTATCAGGCCATCCTAAAAGAGTAAATGAGATGACTCGTACAAAATGCCAGAACACAGTACGTATTCAGTAGGTGGGAGAGAGAAGAAAGAAACTTGGCTTTGGGGGCAGCAAACAGAACTGACTGTGCCACAGGAAGAATGGAGGGCAGACATTAAGTAGGATTTCCTGAAGGAGAGGCAAAGGAATAGATATGAATCTTCCTCAAGATTTCCCCCTGTAGGAGGGGGAAGGGTGAGCTGTGACAGGGCGAGAGAGAGTCATGGACATATATACACTGACAAACGTGGGGTAGATAGCTAGTGGGAAGCAGCCGCATGGCACAGGGATTTCGGCTCGGTGCTCTGTGACCACCTAGAGGGGTGGGATAGGGAGGGTGGGAGGGAGGGAGACGCAAGAGGGAAGAGATGTGGGAACATATGTATATGTATAACTGATTCACTTTGTTATAAAGCAGAAACTAACACACCATCGTAAAGCAATTATACCCCAATAAAGATGTTAAAAAAAAAAAAAGATTTCCCCCTGTACACACTCGCACACCCCAACTTAGGAAACACGAAAAGAAGCCCCTAAAGTAGGATGATTCCAGCTCCTGCCTGCCTAGCAAGTGGTGGGAGCCTGGCATTCCTGGCTTGGTCCCTGCTTATCTTTCCAGCCTTATCTTTCCACATATTCCAGTCTCAGCCAAACCTGCTCCTTCTGGTTTCCTGAACACAGAGCACACAAATGTTATCTTTTCACTTTCTTTATCTTATCTTTAGATAAACAGAAATTCCTAATTTTAAGATGGTCAACTTTATCATCTTTTCTGTTAGTTCATGCTATTTGTTCCTTGTTTGAGAAATCCTTCCCTACTCTGGGATCACGAAGATATTCTCCTATTTATTTTCAAAAGCTTTATACTTTTGTCTTTCACCTTTAGGTGTATGGTGGGAAATAGAGTTCAAGATTAGTTTCCTTCTACCTCAACATAATAAAGGCCATATACGGCAAACCCACAGCAAACATCATTCTCAATGGTGAAAAACTGAAAGCCTTTCCTCTAAGATTAGGAACAAGACAAAGATGTCCACTCTCACCACTATTATTCAACATAGTTTTGGAAGTCCTAGCTGTGGCAATCAGGGAAGAAAAAGAAATAAAAGGAATACAAATTGGAAAAGAAGAAGTAAAACTGTCACTGTTGGCAGATGACATGATACAATACGTAGACAATCCTAAAGATGCCACCAGAAAACTACTAGAGCTAATCAATGAATTTGGTAAAGTTGCAGGACACAAAATTAATGCACAGAAATCTCTGGCATTCCTATACGCTAACAACAAAAGATCAGAAAGAGAAATTAAGGAAACTCCCATTCACTACTGCAACAAAAAGAATAAAATACCTAGGAATAAACCTACCTAAGGAGGTAAAAGACCTATACTCAGAAAACTATAAAACACTGATGAAAGAAATCAAAGATGACACAAACAAATGGAGAGATATACCATGTTCTTGGAAGAATCAATATTGTGAAAATGACTATATTACCCAAAACAATCTATAGATTCAGTGCAATTCCTATCAAATTACCAATGGCATTTTTTACAGAGCTAGAACAAAAAAATCTTAAAATTTCTATGGAGACACAAAAGACCCTGAATAGCCAAAGCAGTCTTTTTTTGTTTGTTTTTTGCGGTACGCGGGCCTCTCACTGTTGTGGCCTCTCCCGTTGCGGAGCACAGGCTCCGGACGTGCAGACTCAGCAGCCGTGGTTCACGGGCCCAGCCGCTCCGCGGCATGTGGGATCTTCCCGGACCGGGGCACGAACCAGTGTCCCCTGCATCGGCAGGCGGACTCTTAACCACTGCGCCACCCGGGAAGCCCCCCCCCCTTTTTTAAATGTATTTATTTTATTTATTTATTTTTGGTTGGGTTGGGCCTTTGTTGCTGCATGCGGGCTTTCTCTAGTTGCGGTAAGTGGAGGCTACTCTTCGTTGCGGTGCACGGGCTTCTCATTGTGGTGGCTTCTCTTGTTGCAGAGCAGGGGCTCTAGGTTCATGGGTTTCAGTAGCTGCGGCACGCAGCCTCCATAGTTGTGGCGCACAGGCTTAGTTGCTCTGCAGCATGTGGGATCTTCCCAGACCAGGGATCGAACCCATGTCCCCTGCATTGGCAGGCAGATTCTCAACCATTGTGCCACCAGGGAAGCCCAAGCCAAAGCAATCTTGAGGGAAAAAAATGGAGCTGGAAGAATCAGACTCCCTGACTTCAGACTATACTACAAAGCTACAGTAATCAAGACAATATGGTACTGGCACAAAAACCGAAATATAGATCAGTGGAACAGGATAGAAAGCCCAGAGATAAACCGATACACCTATGGTCAACTAATCTATGACAAAGGAGGCAAGGATATACAATGGAGAAAAGTCTCTTCAATAAGTGGTGCTGGGAAAACTGGACAGCTACATGTAAAAGAATGAAATTAGAACACTCCCTAACACCATACACAAAAATAAACTCCAAATGGTTTAAAGACCTAAATGTAAGACTGGACACTATAAAACTCTTAGAGGAAAACATAGGCAGAACACTCTTTGACATAAATCACAGCAAGATCTTTTTTGACCCACCTCCTAGAGTAATTGAAATAAAACCAAAAGTAAACAAATGGGACCTAATGAAACTTAAAAGCTTTTGCAGAGCAAAGGAACCCATAAACAAGATGAAAAGTCAACCCTCAGAATGGGAGAAAATATTTGTGAACTAATCAATAGACAAAGGATTAATCTCCAAAATATATAAACAGCTCATGCAGCTCAATATTAAACAAACAACCCAATCCAAAAATGGGCAGAAGATCTAAATAGACATCCCTCCAAAGAAGGCATACAGATGGTCGCAAAGCACATGAAAAGCTGTTCAATGTCACTAGTTATTAGAGAAATGCAAATCAAAACTACAATGTGGTATCACCTCACACCAGTTAGAATGGCCATCATCAGAAAATCTACAAACAACAAATGCTGGAGAGGGTGTGGAGAAAAGGGAACCCTCTTGCACTGTTGGTTGGAATGTAAATTGATGCAGCCACTATGGAGAACAGTGTGGAGGTTCCTCAAAAAACTAAAAATAGAATTACCATATGACCCAGCAATCCCACTCCTGGGCATATACCCAGAGAAAGCCATAATTCAAAAAAGACACATGTACCCCAATGTTCATTGCAGCACTATTTAAAATAGCCAGGTCATGGAAGCAACCTAAATGTCCATCAACAGGCGAATGGATAAAGAATATGTGGTACATATATACAATGGAATATTACTCAGCCATAAAAAGAGACGAAATTGGGTCATTTGTAGAGACGTGGATGGACCTAGAGACTGTCATACAGAGTGAAGTAAGTCAGAAAGAGAAAAACAAATATCGTATATTAACGCATATATGTGGAATCTAGAAGAATGGTACAGACGAACCAGTTTGCAAGGCAGAAATAGAGACGCAGATGTAGAGAACAAATGTTTGGACACCAAGGGGTGAAAGAGGGGTGGTGGTGGTGTTGGGATGAATTGGGAGATTGGGATTGACATATATACACTAATATGTATAAATAGATAACTAATAAGAACCTGGTATATAAAAATAAATAAATTAAATTTAAAAAAAAAAGAAAAGATTAGTTTCCCTTATGTGGACAGCCCATTGTCCCAGCACCACTTCTTGAAAGTCTGCCCTTCCTTACTGATCTGCAGTGACATCTCTGACTTATAGTAAATGTGTTTCTTTTGTTTCAGTGGCCTATTCTTCTCTCCCTGCACCAATGTCACAGTCTCTCAATTAGTATAGACTTATAATATATCTTCATTTCTTGCAGATCAAGTCTTCCCACCTTGTTCTTCAATAGTGTCTTGTTTTTTGTTTTTTGCCACACCACACAGCCTGTGGAATTCTAGATCCCCGACCAGGGATCAAATCTGGGCCCTCGGCAGTGAAAGCAGGAGTCCTAACCACTGGGCCACCAGGGAATTCCCATGTCTTGGCTATTTTCGAGTCTTGAATTTCTATACATAAATTTTAGAATCATTTTGTCAAGTTGTTGGGATTTTAGTTGGTATTGCATTTAATGTGTTAATGGCTTTGGGGAAAATTGATATCTTTACAATATTGAATTGTCCAACGCATGATAGAGTATATCTCTTCATTTATTTCTATTTCTATCTCCTTTGGTGTCTCCCAGAGTTACATGAGTTTCTCTCTAGACATCTTGCCCATCCTTTGTTAGATTTTTTCCCCTAGGTCCTTCATATTTTAAAATGTTATTGACAATGGTAATTACAAGAAATTTCATGTTCTGTTTATTGCTGGTATATAAAGATACTGATAATTTTATTGCATTGATTTTGTATCTAGAAACCTTAACTATTTTATTTATTTCAGTAATTATTTGTAGATTCTTTCGATTTTCTATATGCATAGTCACATCATTAGTAGATAGTGATAGTTTTATTCCTTCCTTTCGTTTTTATAGTTTCTTTTTCTTAACTTATTGTTCTGGCTCTGATCTCTAGTACAATGTTGAATAGAAATGATAGAAAATATAAGTGAGTATTCTTTTCATTTTCCTGGCTTAAAAAGGAAAGCTTTTATGATGTTTGCTATATTGAAAAAAAAACCAGATACCATTTATTGGAGTAAGGAAGAATCTTTTTTTCTTTAGGAAGATTATTTTTATTCCCAGTTTGCTGAGTTTTTAACATAAATGTTTTGAGTTTTTTAAATCCTTTATCATCATCTAATGAAATGATCATATGATTTTCCATCTTTAATTTGTTAATGTGGCAAATGCATTGTTTCTAGTGTTAAACTAACCTTGCGCTGTTGAAGACAATTCTTCATGAGGTATTATCCTTGTTATATATATTTTACTCTCCTGCTGTTTTTCTCTGGACTTCTCCATGTCCTCTCCATTCCTTCAAAGCGCTGCTGGGATACCACTTCCTTCTGAAAGCCTTGCAGGATGACCCCAGCTATATTTGACTTCTCACTCTACTCACAAAACCAATGGAACATTGCCTCCCCTGGTAGCTTCATTGTAGCTATATTGTCACCTTCTATCCCCTTGTCTTCTCTCCTGGACTGTAAACCCCTGGAAGGCATCTTTGTGTTCTCTTCTCAGCCTGCTTCCTCCTCCCAGGACCCAGAGCAGAGGTGGTATTGAGTGTAACACCAAGGATGAGGCCATGGGCTCTGGGGTGAAGCTGCCTGGGCTCACATCTCAGCTTGGCCACTTGCTAGCTGTGGGATATAGGGCATGCCACCTGGCCTCCCTGAGCCCATCAGTTAAATAGGAAGAATAATAATACCTGTCCCATAGAGTTGTGGTGAGAATGAAATGATATAAGTGAACCACTTAGTACAGATCCGGGCACGTAGTATTTTTGCTATCTTAGTCTATAGCACGTAGAGGACTGGGGTTGGGGAGCATGAGGGGGATCGAGCTTATGAGAGTAGAGTCCTCTAACTTAGCCTGGGAGTCAGAGAAGGCTTCTTGGAAGAGGTGATGCCTAAGGTGGTCCTGCAGGGCAAATGAGGGATGGCAGTGGGGGAAGGGCAGAAGGTGTGGGGAAGAGTTCTTTCAGATAGAGGGAGAAGAAGGTGCAAAAGAATATAATATGAGAGGAGAAAGAATATAACATGCTTTAGAAATTAGTAGTACTTAAGTGTGGCCAAAACGGAATAGGTGGGCAGCGGGGAGGGCAAAGTGATGTGAAGAGGTAAGTAGGAGTCCGGTGAAGAGTCTGTCATACTGTACTAAGGAATGGAGACTTTATCTTCAGATAATTCTCACCCCCTTTTTGGCGCACCTAGCCCCTATTAGAGTAGGTGTCTTTTACTCCAGGAAGCCTTCCCTGATGTCACGCAAATCTGTGTTGGATATTCCCTCTGTTCTACCGTAGCCCTCTCCCCTCATCACAGCTAACTTCTGTCCATTGTAATTGTCTGTTTAAGCATCATCTCTCCTTCATACCAAAAGCTGTAAGAGGGCAGGGAATGGGTTTTAACGTTTCTGTAACACAAGGCTAGTAGAGTACCTGGCACATGGTAAGTGCTCAATAGATACTTATTGGATGAATGAACAAATAAATAGAACATCTAGGGAAGGAGAGAAAATTGTGACCGGCAAAATGCCTGGCACATAATTGGCCCTTAGAAAATTATTTAATCTTTTATTGTGCATCAGCTTTATCATCTGGAAAATGGGAATAAAAATAGAAACTACCTCAAAGGGGTATCATGGGTCTGTGAATTGTTTAACCTAGGATCTGACATTTAGTGTAAAGGCTAATTCTCAGCATGTTAAACACATAATTCTCATACAAACAGTGAGCATGGGTCAAAATTTCATTTAACTCATTAATAAGGGGGCTAGCAGGATGACAAAGCTAGTTCAAAACAGAATATAAAAACTGGGTTTTTTAAAAATTTAATTTAATTTATTTTTTTATACAGCAGGTTCTTATTAGTTATCTATTGTATACATATTAGTGTATACATGTCTGTCCCAATCTCCCAGTTCATCCCACCACGGCCACCTCCCCCTCCCGAAAACTGGGGATTTTATAGTCACTGAGAAAGAAAAATATTGAAATGATATTGCTAAATTATATTCAAATGGATTAAGGTCCTACAGGGTAATAAAACCATAACCTTAAGGATTATCTTCTCTACTAGACAGAAAAGGAAATCATCCCGTCCTATTACTTAACAGAATTGTGAAATGTCTGGGCCCTAGTCAGTTGTGTAAATAATGTTAAATTGCTCTTCAGAGGCAGATGACTCTTAAGTAGATTTGCTGATCAGTGCTTTATTGTGACATCAAAAGGTCACATAATCATCTTTTTACTTTAGTAACATGTTTTAGATAGTTTTTCTTAACACTGGTAAGTTCAGTTTAGTAGATACTGTTATTATTATAAGACTCTCAATAAATATTTGCTGAAAGGATTTTCCTTCTGTTAGGCTTTTTTCCTTCTCCCCAGCATCAGAGTTGGGACCTACAGAACTGGTAGACTGAGTGGGGGACCCTGCAGGACCCTATGCTCTTCCTTCCTTCAGCCTGGGGTGTTGTAATGCCAATTCTGTCTCATTAAATAGGCAGAAGAAGTATCTGCTTTGGGCATCAGCAAAGCAGGCACATATCTCTCCCCTCCGTAAGAACATGTATATATATTTTTGAAAGAACTGGATATTTCCAAAAAGGCAGTGAAGTAGGCAACATGGAAAAAAATCAGAAATTTTGGGGACCACTATCCATTTATTTTTTTTCAATTTTTCAATTTAGAAAATTGTGGTAAAATACATATAACGTAAAATTTACCATCCTAACCATTTTAAGTGTACAGTTCAATGGCATTAAGTACAGTCACATTGTTGTGCAACGATCACCACCATCCATCTGCAGAACTCCTTTCATCTTGCAAAACTGAAACTCTGTACCTATTAAACAGTAACACATTGCCTTTCCCCCAGCCCCTGGCAACCACCCTCTACTTTCTGTCTCTATGCATTTGACTACTCTAGGTACCTCACATAGATGGTGTCATACAACATTTGTTCTTTTGTGGCTGGCTTATTTCACTTAGCATCATGTCCTCAAGGTTCATCCAAGTTGTACCACGTGTCAGAATTTCCTTCCTGTTTAACACTGAATAATATTCCATTGTATTTATATCACATTTTGTTTATCCAGTTATCCATTGACGGATGCATTGCTTCCATCACCTCCCTTTATTTTATAGAATAAGATTATTTTTGTTTTGAATTGCATATGAGGGATGGATACCATTTTCAAGGCTTGAGAGCTCAAAGATTATAATCTGGTTCAGGGCCTGGGACTAACCAGACTATGAGACCATCTGTGGGTGGTCATTTCTTGATTTTGTACTTTTGCCTAAATATAACCGGGATGACTAAGTTTCTCTAGGCAGATTTAGCCTAGAGAATGTTTACATGGAATATGGGCATTAAAAACGTGTTCTAGGGCTTCCCTGGTGGCGCAGTGGTTGAGAGTCCGCCTGCTGATGAAGGGGACACGGGTTCGTACGGCGGTCCGGGAAGATCCCACATGCCGCGGAGCAGCTGGGCCCGTGAGCCATGGCCGCTGAGCCTGCGCGTCTGGAGCCTGTGCTCCGCAACGGGAGAGGCCACAACAGTGAGAGGCCCGTGTACTGCAAAACAAACAAACAAACAAACAAAAACGTGTTCTAGGGCTCTGACGTGCTCTAGATTTTGTATATACTGGGGACAGGGGAAATTCGAGCATTTCTACAAAGCAACAGATGGGAAATTTCCCAGGAACAAACTAGCTGTCTCTTGGCAGTCCAAAAGTATGTAGTATGCAAGCTCTGCTCTGGGAGTTGAAAGAATCTGCTTGAACCACATGACCTCCAGATGCTAGAAAAGGAATTTCCAGATACTTCCCTGCTAAAAGTAGCTAAGAGTACTGGGTCAAAGGAGAACTAAAATGCCTGCGCTTCCAGCTTCAGGGAATTGAACCTTTTATTCTGACTTTCCAGCAAAAAGGAAGGGAATGGTGAATGTAAAATCGCATGAAGCTAAAGTTAGAGGATACTGCCGAAGTCAATCCCCACGTTTTAATTCTGTTTTGGACTTTTATTTATACAATTGTCATTAATTTCATCAATGTAGTAGAATATAGACTAGGTCTGAATCTTGGCTCTACAACTTATTCAGTGTGAGACGTTGATTATTACTAAACCTCTCTTCAATTTTTAAAATCTGTGTCTCAATTTTTAAAATCTTTAAAATGGTAATAATAATAGTATTGTCTCAGAGGATCATTGTGAGGACTAACGTCCCAAGAACAGAGCCTGGGACATAGTAACTGCTATATAAATTCTTGCTATTATCTAGACATTTTGGCCTTCTCCTTCTCCTCTTCTTTATTATTAATATTATTCAGTTGGGAAATAATCAAATTTTATTAGGAGTGTCATCCTACAGTTTTATTCTGCTTCTTGATTGTTTCTGGGGGAAAATTTCTGCAGTTAATGTGTATTGAATTCTGCTTCTTGATTTTTTGCAATAACTCTATGAATCTGTTAACATTTTCGTTGTATTGAAAGGTAGTCTCATTCTCTCATTTTCCAGATTTGGAAACTGAATCCCCAAAAGGGAAAGTGACTTGCCCAAGATCACACAGAGACAATGACTAAACCAGTAATAGAACAAAAGACTTCTGACCACGAGTCCACGGCTTGCTCCACTCGACACAGAGTTCAAGAATACTGACCTGGGGTATTAATACACTCTGCCCATCCTCGAAACACACACAGGAAAACTTGAACACTCTGTGATTCCAGGTATTCTCCAAAAGATGTCTTTCCTTTCTATCAAAATTTCAGGCAGTTCAAGGGAAAGTTCTGTGGCTTGACTTGTAATCTTCGTTGTATACCCAGCACTGTGCTTCAAGTTCTTGAGGGCAGAAATCATTGCCTATAACAGCTGGGATTATTAGGGACAGATGCTCAATAAATGGAACTAACTAACATACCCCCACTTTAAAAAAAAGAGGAATAGGACGCAGGGAAGAGAATATTTATTAAGAAATTAACACGTTCTAGTCACTGTGCTAGAATTTTCACCACTATCCCATTTAATTCCCAGACATCCTTTGTAGCATTTTCAATTTCCAGATTTTGAATCAGGAAATTAAGGTTACTCTGAGTCTTCATGAGTAAATATTCAAGATTGACATTTCTCTGATGGACCACAACCTTTTAGAATCTAATATGATAATCACAGAGTGAGAGGTAAAGCCAAGAAGGAAGAGACCTAATACATTCCAAAAGGTAAAAAAAAAAAAAAAAAGAGTTTTTTTTCATGAAAAACCATGAAATCAACCATATAAATTGTGAAAATATAAGTCATGATTGTATTTGCTCTGTGACAGTGTGGAAATGCACATTTTTATCAAGCTAGAAAAAGAAAACAAAAAAATTATGAGTATTTCAATCTTGCTCATCAAAAGAGACCCATCATTACCAAATCCAGGCAACCTGGCCCCACTCTCCCTGCAAACATTTAATCCACATTAGAGTTTTGAATGGAGACAAGAAGGTAAGTGACAGGACTTATGTAGAGAAGGACACTTAGGCCTGGCTGAGTTTCATAGCATGGAAGGGCCCAGACCCGAAAAATGCTTAGTACCTATTATGCTAGGCTAAAAAAAATGGCCCCATAAAGACAATTAGGTCCTAGTTCCTGGAATCTTTAAGTGTACCCTGTTTGGAAAAAGGGTCTTTGCCGATGTGATCAAGTTAAGGCTCTTGAGATGGGAGATTATCCTGTATTATCTAGGTAGGGCCCAAATGCAGTCACAAGTGTCCTTAGAGAGGCAGAGGGAGATATGATACTAATCCACAGAGGAGGAGGTGATGTGAACATGGAAGCAAAGATTGGAGTGACACGGCCACAGGCCAAGGAATGTCAGTAACATTCTCTTTTCCCTGGGAAGCTGGAGAGGCAAGGAGCAGATTCTTCCCTAGAGGTTCCGGGCCTGCCAATATCTTGATTTTGGCCCAGTGAAACTAATTTCAGACTTCTGGCCTGCAGAACTGTGAGAGAATACATTTCTATTGCTTTAAAACACCAAGTTTGTGGTAATTATAATTTGTTAGCATAGTCGCAGAAAACTAACACCATGCCCCTGTGTTGTTATCCAAGTCTCAATTTACTGTCATCTCCTTTCCCTTCCATCTGGCACTTCCAAGAAGAGTTTCCAAAAGCATCCTAATATCTTTTGTTTGTCTCTTCTGAAAGGCACTGTGACAAGCACTTTATATGCAGTAGCTCACTGAACCCTCATAATCCTATTAGGTGAATATAATACTAATATTATTCCTATTTTACAGATGAGTAAAATGAGGCTCAGAAGAAAAGCTGGTGGGGCCACACTCCTAAAAGGTGATGGAGCTAGTATTCCAACTCAGGTCTGCTCAAATCTAAAGCCCACACTTTTAACTTCTGTACTGTACTACCTCAAGATCTCTGGGGTAAGTCAAGATTTTAATTCTCGTATCTACTGGCGAAATTTCAGGATATATATATCTGAGGGATATTTTCAAGGACTTTGGACCAAAGGAGACCAAACATGCCTTCATTGCAGCTCAAGGAACTGAGCTGCCATTTTTTAGCAAAGAGCAGAGGATGGCCAATCCTAGCATCACAGAAAGCTCAGGTTAAAAGGACCTCAGAGATCCGTTTGTTCAAATTCCTCATTTTACATATGAAGAAGCTGGGCTCACAGAAGGGGAGGGCCCTGCCTAGGGTCACATATAGAGGCTTTAAGTGATAAAGTTGGGATTGAAGTCCTGGTCGCACTTCAAATCTAGGGTTGATTCTACTGCACATCACACTGCCCAAAGTCATGTGTGTTGCTATGGTCCAAAGGGCTGACAAAACTCTGGGAACTTGCAAGAAGGAAAATGGAAAAATGGGTCACAACCTTCTCAAAGCTATAGTGTCCCAGGTCTTCATTCTCACATGGGGTAACCTACAGGGCTGCAGCCCTGAGGTGCAGGGCTGAGATGGTCCAGGGGATTGGGAGTGGGTAGATTCTGCATTGGGACGGAGACTGAAGAGACCATGATGATGTAACCATGTCCCAAATGGGAGGAAAGGAATGTCAAGATTTCATGAATTCCTAGAACTGAAGGGATTTCTGAAAATCTTGAGAGTAGCAGCTTTGGAAGTAAGTTGTCTCTTACATGATTAGCAAGGGACTCGTTTGGGAAACTCAATAAAATTCTAATTATGATAAAGGCTGAACATTCTTCATCCATCTTTAAGTACATCCACTAATAAATATTGAGGCCCCACTGGTCTCTGCCTTCATGCTTAATAAGGTGGTTTTAAAAAAAGATAATATATTTAAAGTACCCATACAGTCTTAGTACACAAGTCCTTTAAAATGCTGTTGCTAAGAAAGAAATTGAAGATGTCACAAACAGATGGAAAGATGCACTATGTTCTTGAATTGGAAGAATTATATATATATATATATATATATATATAATTTTTTTTTTTTTTGCGGTACATGGGCCTCTCACTGTTGTGGCCTCTCCCGTTGCGGAGCACAGGCTCCGGACACGCAGGCTCAGCGGCCATGGCTCACGGGCCCAGCCGCTCCGCGGCATGTGGGATCTTCCCGGACCGGGGCACGAACCCGTGTCCCCTGCATCGGCAGGCGGACTCTCAACCACTGCGCCACCAGGGAAGCCCGGAAGAATTAATATTTTTATATGGCCATACTACCCCAGGCAATCTATAGATTCAGTGCAATCCCTATCAATCTACCAATGGCATTTTTCACAGAACGAGAGCAAATAATCGTAAAAATTGTATGGAAACATGAAAGACCCTGGATAACCAAAACTATCTTGAGAAAGAAGAACAGAGCTGGAGGAATCATTTGCTCTGACTTCAGATAATACTACAAAGACAGTAATCAAAATAGTATGCTACTGCCATAAAAACAGAGACATAGATCCATGGAACAGAATAGAGAGCCCAGAATAAACCCACACACTTATGGTCAATTAATCTATGACAAAGGAGGCAAGAATATACAATGGAGAAAAGGCAGTTTCTTTAGTAAGTGGTGCTGGGAAAACTGGACACTTACATGTGAAAGAATGAAATTAGAACATTCTCTAACACCACATACAAAAATAAACTCAAAATGGATTAAAAACATAAATGTAAGACCTGAAACCATAACACTCCTAGAATAAATCATAGGCAGAACATTCTTTGACATAAATCACAGCAATATTTTTTTGGATCAGTCTCCTATAGCAAAGGAAATAAAACCAAAAATAAACAAATAGGACTTAATCAAACTTAAAAGCTTTTGCATAGCAAAGGAAACCATCGAGAAAACAAAAAGACAACCTACTGAATGGAAGAAAATATTTGCCAATGATATGACCAATAAGCAGTTAATATCCAAAATATATAAACAGCTCATACAACTCAATATCAAAAAAAAAAAAAAACCCCGTTAAAAAATGGGCAGAAGATCTGAATAGACATTTCTCCAAAGAGGACATGCAGATTGCCAACAGGCACGTGGAAAGATGCTCAACAATGCTAATCATCGGGGAAATGCAAATGAAAACCACAGTGAGATATCACCTCACACCTGAAGGAATGGCTATCATCAAAAAGACCACAAATAACAAATGTTGGCAAGGATGTGGAAAAAAAGGAACCTCTGTAACCTGTTGGTAGGAATGTAAATTGGTACAGCCACTGTGAAAACAGTATGGAGGTTTCTCAAAAAAAACAAAAATAGAACTACCAAATGACCCAGCAATTCCACTTCTGGGTATATATCTGAAAAAAACAAAAACACTAATTCAAAAAGATACACACACCCCAATGTTCATAGCAGTATTATTTGCACTTGCCAAGTTATGGAAGCAAGCTAAGTGTCCATCACAGATGACTGGATAAAGAAGATGTGGTATATGTATTCAATGGAATACTACTCGGTCATAAAAAAGAATGAAACTTTTGCCATTTGCAACAACTTCGATGGACTTGGAGGGCATTATGCTAAGTCAAATAAGTCAGACAAAGAAGGAGAAATACTGTATGATATCACTTATATGTGGTATCTAAAAAAACCAATAAACTAGTGACTATAAGAAAAAAGAAACAGACTCAGATATAGAGAACAAACTAGTGATTACCAGTGGGGAGAGGGAAGGGGGGAGGGGCAACATAAGTGTAGGGGATTAAGAGGTACAAACTATTACGTATCAAATAAGCTACAAGGATATATTGTATAGCACAGGGAATATAGCCAATATTTTATAATAACTATAAATGGAGTTATAAACTTTATAGATTGTGAATCACTATACTGTACACCTGTAACTTATATAATATTGCACATCAACTATACTTAAATAAAAATAATTAAATTTAAGAAATATTTTTAAAATGATGTTGCTAAAACATTAATTAATAATAGTAGCTGTACTAGCCACTGTCTTTTAAGACACGTAGATCTCCGCTTCAGAGACTACATGTTCCAAGATGCTCTTTGCTTGGGTTCCACCGCCCATTGTATTCTGGGCCTTGTAGTCCGGAAGTGAATGGATGATTCATCGGCCCGCAGGCGCAGTGCTCCTAATTCCCGGAAGAACCAGCAGAGGGTCGCAGGATGTGCGGGTGGCTGCGGCTGCTGCTGCAGCGGCGGCGGCGCTGACAGGGCACGTGCTCTATGCCTTTCCGGCTGCTCGTCCCGTTTGGCCTCCTGTGTGCGCTGCTACCCCTGCACCATGGTGCGCCCGGCCCGGATGGCACCGCGCCCGACCCCGCCCACTACAGGTGATGGGGGTCAGGCTCCCCGCCCTTCCATAGTTGGGGAATGGGAATCCCAGACCTAGTCCCTTCCCCATTTCCTCCATCCCAGACCCCCCACCCTGACCTGCTGGGACCCCGCCACTGGGCTCCTCGCAGAAATCAGGTGGTGATTACCATTTTCCGCCCTAATTCTTGTTCTTTCCTCTGCCTGGTTTCGTTTGGTGGCCCTCTGACTTATTTCTCGTACCCCGCACCAGGGCGCGAGTCAAGGCCATGTTCTACCACGCCTACGACAGCTACCTGGAGAATGCCTTTCCCTACGACGAGCTGCGACCTCTCACCTGTGACGGGCACGACACTTGGGGCAGGTAGTGCGAGCGGAGGAGCAAGGGGGCGGCCTGGGTCTGACAGTCCGGTCCTAGGCGGGCGGGTATGCTGGAGCTGGTGGCTTCATGATCTCACCGGTTTCAGAAAAACCTCGTAACTAGCGTGGGGTCGCGTTCCCCCTAATTCAGGCCAGCACCACCAGGATCCACCCAGCCTCCTGGAAAGTTGGATTCCCATAGTGGAAAAAGGCTGGGTTAGCCTGGTGGTCTGGACCTCCGGGCTCTGGCCACAGCAGTGACAGACACCAGCTGTTAGGACTTGGGCAAATCTCTGGAGGCTTAGGATATGTGGAAGGGCTTCAAAAAGTCAGAAGACCCAATCCCTTCATGTTATAAGTGGGCAAACAGGCCTAGGAGGGGATGTAACTCTCCTAAACATGAAATTTCAGAGCCTTTGCTGTTAGTGTAACTGAAACCCACTTCCCCCATTACCCTCACATCCCTGACTGCTTCTTGAGATCTCAGCTCAAACTGTCACCTTAGCATCAGTTCCCCTAAATACCCACCCGGACAGGTCACTCTCACAAACCTCCCTTTTTATTTTCTTCATAGCACTTCTCACTCTTATACTGTTATTTTCACTTATGTGTTAGTTTGTCTTTCTCACTTCCACTAGAAGGAAAATCTGTGAGAGATGGAATTCTCTGTCTTGTTCCTTGCTGAGTAAGTGAAGAATCATTGCATTTAGCTGAAGCCAACCTTGATTAAACACTGTGCCAAGCATTTTACTTGTGTCATCTCGTTTAATTAACACCCCTAGGAGTTACTTGCTCTTATCTCTGTTTTACAAATGAATATGCTAGGGACTGGAGAAATTAAGCTCAATACAAATTGTGCCGGTTTTCGTTTTTTAGTTGAAAAAAGTAATACAAGTAAATGGCAAATTCAAGCAGTCCAATATCATAAAATAAATATCTCCCATACCCTAGAACTCCAACCACTGTTAACCTTCTTGTGTATCCTTCCAGAAATATTTTTGGTTTATACCATCATATAGGTATGTATATGTGTATCTTTTAAAGGTGTAACTTATATAAAATGCACCCATTTTAAGTGTGTAGTGACCACCATCACAGGATAGAGAACATTTCTGTCACACTGGAAAGTTCCCTGGTGGCCCTTTATAGTTAATCCCTCCACCACCACTGGCCCAAAAAATCGCTAATCTGCTTTCTGTCTGTATTGTTTCTTTTTGAAAAATGCAGTTAGAATACGACACACGACACTGCCTATTCTGTACCTTGTCTTTTTCATTTAACTATATAATTTGAATGTCTTCCCCTTAGCCCATAGAACTCTTGATAGCAATCTTTTTGACCACCTCATAGTTTCGCATTGTTTGAATGTATTACAGTTTGGTTAATCACTTTTCAACTGGTATACATTTGGGTTATTTCTAGCTTTTTGCTGTTCTAAAAACAATATTGCCATGAGCATTCTCAAGGCTACAGTTCTGTGCACTGCGAGATAAATTCTTAGATGTGGAAAGCCTGCGCTCTGAGCTACAATCTTATACTGCCTCCCTATGGTGGAGAAGAATGCCAGAGAATATAGGCAATGTGTTTAACTACAGTCGAGCTATTTGCATAAGATGTTATACATCAGCCCACCTCCCAGGTACGTTAAATGGGTCAGAGGTTCCCGGTGATTTTCACGATGGCTTCTCTGTTGTGATTTCAGGTGGGACTGGCAGAGGCATCGCTGTGCTTCACTTATTAGTTTTTGGGGTCTCTGATCTGGGGCAGCCTTAATAACTGGTGTTTGTTTGATTTTCTTACTAAGCAGCTGGGGTTTTTGTCCTTTTACAGTTTTTCTCTGACTCTTATTGATGCTCTGGACACCTTGTTGGTAAGTGTCTCATCTATTCCTTTTCCTCTCCAACATTGCATGACCAATATCCTTCTTCTTTTGGTAACTTGACTGTGGGTGAAAAAATGAATTCTTCACCTGGGCTTTTTATTTTCATCTTTCATTTTGATCTTTAATTTGGGGGCAGTGGAAAGCCAGTGGAATTTTTTCAAGAAGAGGGTAGGAAATGAGATTCCTGTTTTGAGAAGATCACTGGCTACAATGTGGAGAAAGATTCATGTCATCATTTAACAAACATTTTATGAGTAATTGCTTCATGCACTGTGCTCAGCCCTCTGGGGGAGTGCAGGAATGAGTGAGGCTCCTGCCTATGCAAAGATTCTCGTAATGTGGAAAGAAACAGATGCTCTAAGAGTTGTGGGGATAAACTTGCTGGAGTCTTTTAAAGGAGGAAGAGGTTAATTTCAGCTGGAGGAATCAAAGGATTCCTAGAGAAGGTGACATTTAGATAATCGAAGATAGGTTGGATTTGGAAATGGGAAGACACAGGGTGAGATTTCTGGTAGAGGGAACAGCATGTCTGAGGGCAGAAAATCAGGGAATAGTGGGTACTGAAGTCGACAGAAGAACAGTGAGAGACATGGTTAGAAGGATAGATTAGGTCTAAATCATAGAGGGCTTTGAATGCTGAGATAGTCAGGATTGTTTCAGCTGCAAGTGATCAAACTGATTTAGACAGGAAGGAAATTTACTGAGTCAGATAACTAAAAAGTCCAGGTAAAGACTGACCTCAAACCCAGCTGGTTCCAGACATTTAAATAACGTCATTAGAAATCTCTTTCTCCATCTCTTATTTCTACTTTCCTTGCTGGGTGTATTCTCAGGCTCTCCTTAAGCTGGCAGGGTAGCCAATGGTAACTCCAGACTCACATCCCACTCATTTAGTAACCTGTGTGTGGAGAGAATTAGTCCTTTTCCATTAATTCCGTGGACTGAGTCTCACTGATCTGGCTTGGGTTACACATCTATCCCTGAATCAATCAGTTGGCCAAGGGATATAGTACGTTGGCTGGTCCAGGTGAAGTGCCCATTCTTGCAGCTGAAGGGATGGAGTCAGCTTCTTCAAATTACAGGAGTGACTGTGGAAGAAGGGTGATTCCTCAAGGGAAAATTGGAACACTGATATCAGAATAAAAGGCATCAGGATTGCATTTGACTGATGGTTTAAACAAAAGGGTTTAATATTCTCAAGTATAAGAAAATCTGAATGAAGGTAATTTCTAGCATTGGATCAGCTGCTCAACTGTGCCATCAGAGACCCCATGCTTTTTGTATCCTGCCATTCTACCATCATTAGTATACTGACTTTCATTCTCATGCTTAGTACCTCATGGCCTAAGATGGCTGCCAGCTCCAGAAATCAAGTCTGCTTTCAAAGCAGAACGAAAAAGAATAGAAGCCATGCCAACTGTGTCTTGTCCCTTTCTATTAGGGAAACAGGAGCTTTCTGAGAAGTGCCCCTAGTAGACTTTACAAAGCTCAGAATTGACTGGGTAACACAATCACCCAGTAGCAAATGAGACTGCGAAAGCAAATATGTGGATTTCTAGTCTCTATGGCTGGGAGCTACAAGGGTAAAGAAGATTGAGAATCAATGTTGGGCCAACCAACCTGCAGTATTTTCCATAAGGATGAATGTGACAAGGTTAAAAACAATAAATATCCACTGTAAATGTCAAGCTAAGATTTCCTCATGTGGTCTACAGTCTTTATATTGGTTTCATTTAAATGAGTACATAAAAATTCTTAAATTGGTACCAAAGAATTTACTTTACCAGTCTCTTGATACTGGGTCTGTGTGATTTCCAGCTCCCAGTGTTTTCTCCTGTTACCAGCAGTCCTAGAACAGAAACTGTAGGTCTGAAGTTGAATAAGTGGGATTCACACCAGCATAGGATCCTAGACTCTGAATCTAGCATCTTCAGTGCCCACAAGCCTGAGAGCCTCACTGTCAGGTCTCTCTTTCCTTCAGATTTTGGGGAATGTCTCAGAATTCCAAAGAGTGGTTGAAGTGCTCCAGGACAACGTGGACTTTGATATTGATGTGAACGCCTCTGTGTTTGAAACCAACATCCGAGGTGAGGGCTGCCTTCTAGGGCCCTTGGAAGAAAGGAGAATGTGGAATTTTGGCTTCTGTGTAAACCAAGAGGTGATAAACAGGATCTTAAGCGCCAGCCTTGCCAGGGCACTTGGCTCAAGCCAGATTGACAGAGTCTTCCCTCCTGTAGGGTTGGGTAGGGAGGTCTCGGGATCCCTCATCAGTTTCAGACATGAAAGTGAGCAGGGGACAGAGAAAAGACTGAAAAGAAATATGCCAGGATTACTCACATATTTAACATATATTTGGTACCAGGCTTTCAGCCAAGAGCAAGAAAGATGTAATCCTTGCCTTCTTGTAGCTTATTGCCTATTGAAAGTTTGTTAGAACTTTCTGCATTGTTGATGGAAATGTTTTATATCTGTGTTGTCCAGTCCAGTAGCCACTAGCTACATGTGGCTATTGAACATTTGAAAGGTGGCTACTGCAACTGAAGAACTGAATTTTAAATTTCATTTAATTTTAATGGATTTAAATTTAAATAGCGACATGTGGTTACTAATTACTGTATTACATAGTGCAAGGCTAGGGTATTAGTTTCCAAACGTGGCTGCAC
This sequence comes from Phocoena phocoena, assembly GCF_963924675.1. Lineage (NCBI taxonomy): Eukaryota > Metazoa > Chordata > Mammalia > Artiodactyla > Phocoenidae > Phocoena > Phocoena phocoena. The sequence goes on along the minus strand of NC_089233.1, from coordinate 63,974,244 downwards.
ATCAGAAGCATTTGGAACATTCTAAAAAGTTCAGCTGTGTAGACTCCACTCTAAATCTAATGAATTGGGATCTCTGGGTTGGGTCCTACAGTCAGTATTTTTAGCAGGTTCCCAATGAATCATTTTTTTTTTTTTTAATGAATCATTCATTTTACTGAGGTAAATTTACATATACTGAAATGCACAGATCTACACATTTCAATGAATTTTGACCCAGTGATTCTTTTTTTTTAAATTAATTAACTAACTATTATTTTTGGCTGCGTTGGGTCTTCGTTGTTGCGGGTGGGCTTTTTCTAGTCGTGGCGAGTGGGGACTACTCTTCGTTGCAGTGCATGGGCTTCTCATTGCAGTGGCTTCTCTTTGTTGCAGAGCATGGGCTCTGTGCACGTGGGCTTCAGTAATTGTGACTCGCAGGCTTAGCTGCTCCGCAGCATGTGGGATCTTCCTGTACCAGGGTTCGAACCCGTATCCCCTGCATTGGTAGACGGGTTCTTAACCACTGAGCTACCGGGGAAGTCCCTTATTTATTTATTTATTTTTAAACATCTTTATTGGAGTATAATTGCTTTACAATGGTGTGTTAGTTTCTGCTTTATAACAAAGTGAATCAGTTATACATGTACATATGTTCCCATATCTCTTCCCTCTTGCGTCTCCCTCCCTCCCACCCTCCCTATCCCACCCCTCTAGGTGGTCACAAACCACTGAGCTGATCTCCCTGTGCTATGCGGCTGCTTCCCACTAGCTATCTATTTTACATTTGGTAGTGTATATATGTCCATGCCACTCTCTCACTTTGTCACAGCTTACCCTTCCCCCTCCCCATATCCTCAAGTCCATTCTCTAGTAGGTCTGTGTCTTTATTCCCGTCTTACCCCTAGGTTCTTCATGACCCTTTTCTTCTTTTTTTTTTTTTCTTAGATTCCACATATATGTGTTAGCATACTGTATTTGTTTTTCTCTTTCTGACTTAACTTCACTCTGTATGACAGACTCTAGGTCCATCCACCTCACTACAAATAACTCAATTTCATTTCCTTTTATGGCTGAGTAATATTCCATTGTATATATGTGCCACATCTTCTTTATCCATTCATCCGATGATGGACACTTAGGTTGCTTCCTTGTCCTGGCTATTGTAAATAGAGCTGCAATGAACATTTTGGTACGTGACTCTTTTTGAATTATGGTTTTCTCAGGGTATATGCCCAGTAGTGGGATTGCTGGGTCGTGTGGTAGTTCTATTTTTAGTTTTTTAAGGAACCTCCATACTGTTCTCCATAGTGGCTGTATCAATTTACATTCCCACCAACAGTGCAAGAGTGTTCCCTTTTCTCCATACCCTCTCCAGCATTTATTGTTTCTAGGTTTTTTGATGATGACCATTCTGACTGGTGTGAGGTGATATCTCATTGTAGTTTTGATTTGCATTTCTCTAATGATTAATGATATTGAGCATTCTTTCATGTGTTTGTTGGCAATCTGTATATCTTCTTTGGAGAAATGTCTATTTAGGTCTTCTGCCCATTTTTGGATTGGGTTGTTTGTTTTTTTGTTATTGAGCTGCATGAGCTGCTTGTAAATTTTGGAGATTAATCCTTTGTCAGTTGCTTCATTTGCAAATATTTTCTCCCATTCTGAGGGTTGTCTCTTGGTCTTGTTTATGGTTTCCTTTGCTGTGCAAAAGCTTTTAAGTTTCATTAGGTTCCATTTGTCTATTTTTGTTTTTATTTCCATTTCTCTAGGAGGTGGGCCAAAAAGGATCTTGCTGTGATTTATGTCATAGAGTGTTCTGCCTATGTTTTCCTCTAAGAGTTTTATAGTGTCTGGCCTTACATTTAGGTCTTTTATCCATTTTGAGTTTATTTTTGTGTATGGTGTTAGGGAGTGTTCTAATTTCATACTTTTACGTGTACCTGTCCAGTTTTCCCAGCACCACTTATTGAAGAGGCTGTCTTTTCCCCACTGTATATTCTTGCCTCCTTTATCAAAGATAAGGTGACCATATGTGTGTGGGTTTATCTCTGGGCTTTCTATCCTGTTCCATTGATCTATATGTCTGTTTTTGTGCCAGTACCAGATTGTCTTGATTACTGTAGCTTTGTAGTATAGTCTGAAGTCAGGGAGCCTGATTCCTCCAGCTCCATTTTTTGTTCTCAAGATTGCTTTGGCTATTTGGGGTCTTTTGTGTTTCCATACAAATTGTGAAATTTTTTGTTCTAGTTCTGTGAAAAATGCCAGTGATAGTTTGATAGGGATTGCATTGAATCTGTAGATTGCTTTGGATAGTAGAGTCATTTTCACAATGTTGATTCTTCCAATCGAAGAACATGGTATATCTCTCCATCTATTTGTATCATCTTTAATTTCTTTCATCAGTGTCTTATAATTTTCTGCATACAGGTCATTTGTCTCCTTAGGTAGGTTTATTCCTAGATATTTTGTTCTTTTTGTTGCAGTGGTAAATGGGAGTGTTTTCTTAATTTCACTTTCAGATTTTTCATCATTAGTGTATAGGAATGCAAGAGATTTCTGTGCATTAATTTTGTATCCTGCTACTTTACCAAATTCATTGATTAGCTCTAGTAGTTTTCTGGTATCATCTTTAGGATTCTCTCTATATAGTATCATGTCATCTGCAAACAGTGACAGCTTTACTTCTTCTTTTCCGATTTGGATTCCTTTTATTTCTTTTTCTTCTCTGATTGCTGTGGCTAAAACTTCCAAAACTATGTTGAATAAGAGTGGTGAGAGTGGGCAACCTTGTCTTGTTCCTGATCTTAGTGGAAATGGTTTCAGTTTTTCACCATTGAGGACGATGTTGGCTGTGGGTTTGTCATATATGGCCTTTATTATGTTGAGGAAAGTTCCCTCTATGCCTACTTTCTGCAGGGTTTTTATCATAAATGGGTGTTGAATTTTGTCGAAAGCTTTCTCTGCATCTATTGAGATGATCATATGGTTTTTCTCCTTCAATTTGTTAATATGGTGTATCACGTTGATTGATTTGCATATATTGAAGAATCCTTGCATTCCTGGAATAAACCCCACTTGATCATGGTGTATGATCGTTTTAATGTACTGTTATATTCTGTTTGCTAGTATTTTGTTGAGGATTTTTTATCTATGTTCATCAGTGATATTGGCCTGTAGTTTTCATTCTTTGTGACATCTTTGTCTGGTTTTGGTATCAGGGTGATGGTGGCCTTGTAGAATGAGTTGGAGAGTGTTCCTCCCTCTGCTATATTTTGGAAGAGTTTGAGAAGGATAGGCGTTAGCTCTTCTCTAAATGTCCCTATTTATTTTTTAATGAACACTTATTGCCTAGGTTTTACCTGTGGGATTCTTTGAGGCCCGGGTTGAATGTGGGTTTTTCCAGATATATTTTTTGTTTACTCTTGCCATGTGGCTGGAGGCATTATCTGCTAAAACCACCTTAGGCTAAAGATTTGAGGTTTTCTAGACAACACAGTTAGTGTGAATTCAGTCTGTAAAACTTAGTGAGTACCAGTTGTGGTTATTAATTCTTAGGAGAGATTTTTTTTTCTTCACTTTACTTGGCATTGAGATTTGAGGTATACAGTTTTCCTTACTGTATGCTAGGGGAGGTGTGTAGGGTTTATTTTTAATTCATCTTTACAAAGGGTATATAATTCTTTCAGATCCCAACTTCATGGAGGGATCTTCTATCAGACTTCCCACTCTGGGTAGGTCCTGCCTTTGTCTCTTATTCCTGGTCTGCCAGGAGGAGGGGAAAACTGAAGCTCAAGGTCACCAGTTTTTTCAGTGGGAGGGCCATTCAGGATATCTGTTTAGCCATATTTCCAGATAATCTTTGTGTCTTTTTATAAGTCCTAAATATTATGTAATAAATTGAAATAGATAAATGAATAAAATGAAGGTAATAAGTATCCTACCTTGGTGTTGGGGTGATGGGGAGACAGTGACCAAGTGCAATGAGCATGGACTTGGGAGTCAGACAGACCTGGCCCTACCACCTACTAGATGGATGACCCTGGGCAAGTCAGTTTACCTCTCTGAACCACAGTATCTCCGTCTGAAGAGGGCACAGTAGTACCTAGTGCTTGGTATACAGTAGGGACTGCAAAAAAATGATAACCTTTTTTTTTTTTTTTGTGGTACGCGGGCCTCTCACTGTTGTGGCCTCTCCCGTTGCGGAGCACAGGCTCCAGACATGCTGGCTCAGCGGCCATGGCTCATGGGCCCAGATGCTGCACGGCATGTGGGATCTTCCCGGACCGGGGCACGAACCCATGTCCCCTGCATCAGCAGGCTGACTCTCAACCACTGCGCCACCAGGGAAGCCCGATAACCATTATTTTTGTGACCCACCAAGAGAAAAAAAAACTTCATGAACTTAACACTGTACCAGTGTGGGGGGTTAAGGACTCTTCTTTTGCTACATGGCTCCAGCCCCTTCCCAGTGAGCCACTGAACAGAGCATTAAGTTTAATTTGTACAAGGGAAAGACTGGTCCTTAGGATTCTGACACTTGCTTTTTGTACCATCTGTAGTAGTAGGAGGACTTCTGTCTGCTCACCTGCTATCAAAGAGGGCTGGGGTAGAAGTGGAGGCTGGATGGCCCTGCTCGGGACCTCTCCTGAGGATGGCTGAGGAGGCAGCCCGGAAACTCCTCCCAGGTAAGACCCACATGGAGATGGGGCAGAGATGAAGTCCAGTAGGTCCTGCTGCTCTTGCTGGAGAAGAGAGTGGCTGTGCAGAATTATTTGCTCGTGTTGCTCACCCAAACACTTGGTATTTCTACCTCTTGGCGCCCACCATGGAAAACAGGAGAGTCCTTGGCATTTTGACGGCTAGGCTAGGATGGATGAGCTGACCTCATTAACGTTTGCGAGGAGCGCTGAAGGCCAGCCTGGTGGCTGGAAGGCTCTTGCCCTTATTTGAGTGAGTGCTTTTGCCCCCTCCCAGGCCCACACGCCACTGGAATGAAAGGGTTCCAGAGAAGAGCCTTGGTCTGAGCGTTCGGAACCTCTGGTTCTAGACTCGGCTCTGACAACCAATAGCTTGACCAAGCCGCTCTTCCTCTCCTTGGTTCAATTTCCCCGTCTATCAAATGGGAGTCATAATTCCTGCCTCCCTCTGGGGAGACGTAAAATGAGGTCAGAGAGGAGAATGTTCTTGGAGAACCTCAAACACCACTGAGACATGAGAGGGACTTGTTTTGTAGCTGAGCCATGTCCAGGGCTGCAGGCCAAGCTGCAGTGTTTGTCCAGAGGGGCAGTAGCTGGGCTCGGCAGCATCAGCGGGACGCTGTGTTCTCTTCAGGGCGTGGTGGAGGCTCTGAGAGCTGTTCACACCCAAACACGTTACACTGCTTTCCACCAACCTCTTGGCCGTCTCACTTCTCCCCTTCACCCAGGACTTGCCTCTCATCCTTGGGGAAGAGCTGAGGAGAGTGAGCGAACTGGGTTCAGGTCTCACTCACGGCCTGAATGTCTCCTTACAAACGTCATGTCCTGTGTGACTCATCCCTGGAGGGAAACGGTCTGGTTGCTCCCTTCTTTTTTTTGTATTGAGAAATATACATATTGAAAAGTGCATTCATGCTGAGAAACAGGATTTTGTCACCTCCCCACCCCCTTTTTAATACTGCCTGACTTCTCTGAACTATCCCTTTGGGCCCTTCTTGCTCGTGACTTGAATCCTCCTTGCTTACCACTCATGTCTGCCAGATAGCAAGTTTCTCTTCTTACAGTAAAGTTGCTGGACCTTGTGGTTCTTGGAAGTTTTGACAGCTTTTTTCACAGTTTGGTGACGCACAGGCTGCTTTGGGGTTGTTTGACCTTTCAGCCTGGAGAGGAAATCTCTGCCTCTGACTTGCTGTCTTAGTTCCTTGCCTTGAATTGGAAGGCACTGGGGTGAGGTGGACAGGGCACTGGGCCCATTGCGGGGGGAAGGGGAGGAGTGGGCACGTGATAGTCATTCCCATCCCAGCTCCGTTTGGCTCTCTCTGTGATCTCTGAGTCACTTCTTTACAAGCCTGACCTTTCCTACCTGTGAATTGAGGGTTGGACCACATTGGCAGTTTTGTGGTTTATATCCTTTTTAAAGAAAATAACGTAGCCCCTGAAACTCTTTATTTAGAGCAGGGATCTTAAACTGGCTGCTCTGGGACTGTTTACAGCCTTCAGATGTGTTTCATTTGGTCAGAATGGTGTTTTAAGAAGTAGATGAATGGCTTTTTCATTGTGCAACCAGCTCCCCCACTGCCTGTGGCTTAAGCCCTGCCTGCTTCACACTAAGTTACTTGCCTGGCCTCTGAGGCATAATATAAAATAAGTAAAAGTAGAGCTGCTCTAGCTAAAGTGAGCATGTGTGGAGTGTGATACCCCAGAGCACAGCCTGCTGCTTCCCTGCTCACCACAGGCAAGAGCCCAAGGCATGAGGAGCAGTGTTTGACAGCATCTGGGTTAGGTGGCCACTGAGGGCCCTCCAGTTGTGACATTTATCCTTCTCTGGCTCAGTCTCTAGCAGATCACCCAGGAGACAAAAGGGAAGTGCTGGCCAAGGCCTCAGGCTTTGGTCCTGTGTCCACCCATGCCCACCTCCCCGCTCCTATCTGGGGTCTTAATTTTGCGATTGTTCAGCCTTTCAGACCCCCACTGGCATGCCGTATGGAACGGTGAACCTGCTTCATGGCGTGAACCCAGGAGAGACTCCTGTCACCTGCACAGCAGGGATCGGGACCTTCATTGTGGAATTTGCCACCCTGAGCAGCCTCACCGGTGACCCTGTGTTCGAAGACGTGGCCAGAGTGGCCCTGATGCGCCTCTGGGAGAGCCGGTCAGATATTGGGCTGGTAGGTCCGCTGCCACTCTTCCTGTCTAGCTCAAGTTGGCCACCTTGGCCCCTGCTTATGAGGCTCAGGGCTCTGAGCAACAAGTTGCGGTCCAGCTGAAGGAAACTAAGGGTGACCTCAGGAGTGATCCAAGGCTTAGGCTCACAACACCAAAAGTAGACTAAGCCTCCAGTTCATGCTTTGGCACAGAGGGGAGGAGAGCATGAGAGCACATCCTCTGGCAGGAAAAGGGGCCGTGATAAGCTCTGGCTCCTTGAGCTTCTCTGATCTAGGGAGTGGGTCATATGCTTCATGCCCCTGACTCACTCGGTGACCTTAGATCGTCAGCCTGTCTGGCCCTCATTTTTACATATTTTTGTTTGTAAAACTGTGTTTCTTAGAACCAAAAGATTTGAGAGATGTTGAATGGCTGTTCCATGAGGAAATGATTACTGGTCAATTAAATTTGGGCAACACTATAAATAGTATCTTTTTTTTGGAGAGTCATAATGAACACGAGCAGGTTAAAGGTTATGAAATCCTATGATAAATTCACCTATTTAACTTTGCTTAACTCAACGTTTCACAAACTTATTTGACCCCAGAGCTTTTCTTCCCCTACAAACCTACTCACCTATGGAAATTTAAGGTCGGTTTCGGCTCCTAAACTAGATGATCCAGTGAAACTAACAGTAATTGAGCCAAAGCTGTCCAGGAAATAACACTAGATTTAGTCAGAACTGAGACTGAGCCCCAGCCTTACTATGTTGAAACTGTGTGACCCTGGGCAAGTCACTCAACCTTTCTGATCCACAGTTACTTCAGCAATAATACTGATGGATTAATACCTCCTTGCTGAGTCATTATGACTTATGAAGACTGTGTTGTCCGAAAGTGATTCAGGTGGAGGCACGTTTTATGCAAAGTCTGGTTCTAAGCTTGAAAAGTGAAACTTGTGTGAGGACTCCTTGACAGTCCCTTAAGAAGGTGCCACTCTGGAGACCTAGAGTAACTCCCTTAGTGTCCAACACAGGCAGTTTTTTCTCCAGCTCGGGAGCCATAGTGACTCCATGACCACCCTGCCCACATCCTCTCAGCCCTTTATCATTTCCGTGCACACTGGCCTGTCTTCCAGTTGCCGTCACCCATGTCTCTTTGGCTACGGGCCTTTTCTGGTGCCTGGATCCTGCTCTGCTTGCACTTGGCTGGAAACGCCAGGTCTTAAATGCTACCCCAGAGCAGTTCTCAATCAGTGGCTGATACTGATGGGAGTTTATGGACAATCACCCTTGTTCCCCGGCCCTTGGGTGGGACCGTGCTGAGGCTCGTGCTCTACACTGACTCCCAGAGCTGCCCGGTGGGATGGAGCTCCATTTCCCATGGTGGTAACTTGCCTGACAGCACACCCTTTAGGGCTGCCTCCCTGCCCTGCCTCACTTTTCCCCTCCTCTTCGAGTTTCCAGGGACTCACCGTCCAAATCAACTACTTCCTGGCTTCCTTGCTGGGGCTCTGCCCAAACTAACACAGGACAATTAGCTGTTTCTTTGAATGAGTACCAAGTGAAGTTATCAGCTTCCATCGGGGTCTAGGTTATATGGACAACATATCTCTTCATTTAAATCTTTAAAATTTATTTTTAAATGGTTCACAAGTCAAAGGATACAAAAAAGTACGCAGTGACATCTGTGACGCGTCCTCCAGCCACCCAGTTCCTCTCCTTACAAGCAACTACTCTATCAGTTTCTTGGATGTCCTTCCCAAGTTGATTTATGGAAATATGGAAAGTATATCTTATGTCTTTAGACACTGGAATCGCATGCAGATTCTCAGGCTGAGAAGTCTGAGACAGATTGTGGGAACAGCACGTTCTCATCTCCCAGCTCACACTCACTCTAGACAGGGCATGAACACTCCAAGTCATTGTTCTTTTTTCAGTTTTTGACCAGTGTGTATAATTAAGTCCTCCTAAATGTGCATGAGATGTGTCTCCACTGTACATATATGCAAGAGAGCTGGCCATGATCCAGCCTTGCCCCCCAACCCTGTACCCCGATAGCCTGCATGTCTCCCAAGAAGCACTGGGGTGCCTGCCTTGTATCTCACGGGACAGTCAGGGGTGTGGGGACATCCTTGTTTGGTCTTGGGCCCTCCTTTGACACCAAATGTCTCTCTCCTAGGTCGGCAACCACATCGATGTGCTCACTGGCAAGTGGGTGGCCCAGGACGCGGGCATTGGGGCTGGCGTGGACTCCTACTTTGAGTACCTGGTAAAAGGAGCCATCCTGCTTCAGGATAAGAAGCTCATGGCCATGTTCCTAGGTAAAAAGGGCAGGGTAAGGGGGCTTTTCCCCATGGTTTTCCCTATTGACATGTAGTTTATTTATAAACTTTCAGTTGCTCCCAAGTGCCTACAGAATCAGCTCTGCATTCAAAACCACCATGGACTTACACTGCCTACTTGAGGCCCACTACACCTTTTCATGCCTTCCTGCAAGAGCCAACTGAACCATGCTGGCTTCTCTATATGCAGCCCTGGATTTTTTTTTTTCCTGGCCATTGCACATGGTGTTTCCTTTGCCTAAAATACCTTTTTTCCTGCCTTTATGTGTCCAAATTCTGTCCACCCGTTAAGGCCCAGCTTAAATGTCACTTTGCCCAGAAAATAGCTTGATTCTTCCTCAGAATTTAGGGCCTTCAGAATCTTTTTTTTTTTTTTAATATATAAATTTATTTATTTATTTTGGCCACGTTGGGTTTTCGTCGCTGCGCGCGGGCTTTCTCTAGTTGTGACGAGCCGGCGCTACTGTTCGTTGCAGTGCACGGGCTTCTCATTGCAGTGGCTTCTCTTGTTGCGGAGCACGGGCTCTAGGCGCGCGTGCTTCAGTAGTTGTGGCACGTGGGCTCAGTAGTTGTGGCTCGCGGGCTCTAGAGCGCAGGCTCAATAGTTGTGGTGCATGAGCTTAGTTGCTCCACGGCATGTGGGATCTTCCCAGACCAGGGCTCGAACCCGTGTCCCCTGCATTGGCAGGCGGATTCTTGCCACTGCGCCACCAGGGAAGCCCGGCATCATTTTTGCAGTCAGCTATCATCACAGTTATACCTCTTCTAACTGAGTGCAGCATCCAGGCCTTATTCATCTGTACTCCCCACAGTGCTTTGCAGGAGGTAGCTGTAGATTAATGCCTGTTGAATAAAAGCAGTTTACCCTTCAGGCCCTTAGACACTAGTAGTAATGATATTGAGGAATTGTTGGGCACCTAATAATAATTATAGCTACCATTCATTTATTCAGCAAATATTTACTGAGTACCATTGATGTGTTAAGTTTTGTGCCAAGCACTGAACATGAACTATTTCATTTCATCCGTACAGCACTGTTTGAGATTGTCTTATTTATTTGCATGTTTTTGGTACTTTGTTCATTCAGATAATGCTTATTGTGCATATTTATTATGTACTATCTTCATGTTGGGGATTCTGCAATCAACAAAACAAAGTCCTAGCTCTCATAGATTTACAGTCTAGGGGGAGTTATAAGTTCAAGTTCCCACTAGAATGCCAGCTCCCTGAGGGCTGGACTTTGTCTTATTTGCCACCCCCCAGGTGCCTGGCACCTGTTAGGCACTCAGTGAATATTGTTGAGTGAATAAATGACTGCACAGTCCCATGAGGTATATAATATTACTCTCCTCACTTTACAGATAATAAGACTGAGGCTTAAGAGGGAAAAACTTGCCCGAGGTCACAGCTAACAAGTGGTAAAGCTGGAGCTGGAATTTGAGCCTGGAAGTTTGCTTCCAGAACCCATGCTTCTTCCTCTGTGCCTCCTTGCGTCCTAGTCTGCTTTGAGGCTGGGCCACCCTAGGGTCTTGCAAATGTTTAAGTCCATCCTTCTGTTGCCAAAGCCTGCTTTTTGTGTCCCTCATCACTGATGTGTCCATCATCTTATCTCCTCTGCAGAATATAACAAAGCCATTCGGAATTACACCCGCTTCGATGACTGGTACCTGTGGGTGCAGATGTACAAGGGGACTGTGTCCATGCCAGTCTTCCAGTCTCTGGAGGCCTACTGGCCTGGTCTTCAGGTAGGAACGATCAGAGAGGGTGGTCCTTTTTCTATGGAACCGGCAAAGCAAGCTCATTCTAATGTATGAGTCAAAAAAGTGCTTGAGCACTTTTTTTTTGGAGGGGTGGATTGGGGATGGGAGAGGGGCTTAGAGTGAGACAGATTTAAAGTTCTGCCAATCTGAATTTTCCAAGGGGAGCTTTAAGGTGTCAGGAACTGAACTTCCAGCTTGCTGTGGAATGTTGTACCTCTTAAAGTAGACAGGGCGGTAATAGCCATTGGCAATGACCATTTCTCCACTGGACATTTCTGTCACGTATCCTCATTCTTGACAGCGGGCCTAGGAAAGGGCGTGACAGCAGCTGGGACCGCTCTGTCTGCCATCATTATGTGTGTCCATTACATGGTCTGATAGAGTTGCAGCTGGAAGGGATCTTAGAGCCCATCTAATCCAGCCCCTATGTGTCCCAAAATATTTTTAATATTTTTATAAACAACTTCTTTTTAATCTTAAGAAATTAAGAAAAGGTAGTAACATGTAGATGGTGGTAAATTTTTTTTTTTTTTTTTTTTTTTTTTTTTTTGCGGTACGCGGGCCTCTCACTGCCGTGGCCTCCCCCGTTGCGGAGCACAGGCTTCGGACGTGCAGGCTCAGCGGCCATGGCTCACGGGCCCAGCCGCTCTGCGGCATGTGGGATCCTCCTGGACTGGGGCACGAACCCAGGTCCCCTGCATCGGCAGGCGGACTCTCAACCACTGCGCCACCAGGGAAGCCTGGTGGTAAATTTTTAAAGCACAACAAGGAATACAATGATAAGTCTCAAGCCCCCACACTCAGATTCTCTCCCCAATCCAGCCCTTGTTGTCAGTTTTCTGTACCTCTTTCCAGAAATCCATATACATAGATATATGCATATTTATAGCACCCTTTTTTCTTTACATAAATAGGAATATTTTTATTCTTTTTCACTGAATGTATGTTGGAGATCATTCTTTATTGATACATAAAGATCAATTTTACTTTTTTAAACAGTTGCATATATTCCATTGAATAGATATATTGTCATTTATTTAACTTGTTCCCCATTATATACTTTTAGCCAACCCTCTCATTTTATAGATGGGGAAAGAAGCTCAGAGAGAACTTGTTGATAACATTAAATATTGGTTCAACTCTTCTAAGATCTTCAAATTTAGCTGAGTGTCCCCTAAAAGAATTTTGAAAAATTATAGAGCCCCATGCATGTTTTTAATCTTATGAGTTTAAATAGTTGCATACCATTCCTTTTTCTCCTCCAACTCATATTTCCATTCTACCACTCCAACAGGATTTTATCCTAATTATTATATTTTATGCTGAAAGCATTTTATTGTTCACCCTATCATATGTCTCTGTGACAAAATTTGTTCATACATAGAAATTTAAAATGTTTTTAAATTTCCTGTGATCATAAGCTCTGAGTATTAAATTTGTTTTCTTCTGGATTTAGTTATCATTAGTGTGTAACTGATTAAAACAACATTTATAGCTTACAATTTTGGATGATTATAAACCTGAAAGTAATTTATTGGAAGTGCATTTCTTAATGAGATTTTTGGGGCTTTTTAAAGTTTTTAAGTAGTTCATGTATTTGTGCATGAATAATACATATTGCTAAAACAGAGCACTGTTAAGCATCAGTTTTATTCCTGCTTTTCATTTTTTTAGATGTAAGTGCCGCGGAGCCTATGCACATAAATAAGTAGATGGAGATGGAAGGAGTTTGATATTATAATATCATTCAGTTCTTTGAAATCATTGAGTTAATAGATTGAACCATATAAAATTGCCAGCATCAACCATTTTTGACCTGCAAATGTGGCAGTATTTTATGGTTCACTCTTTATATGGTTAAAAAAAATCACAAATGATCTGTCATCAAAAATTATTTTTGGGGGCTTCCCTGGTGGCGCAGTGGTTGAGAGTCCGCCTGCCGATGCAGGGGACACGGGTTCGTGCCCCGGTCCGGGAGGATCCCACATGCCGCGGAGCGGCTGTGCCCGTGAGCCATGGCCGCTGAGCCTGCGCGTCTGGAGCCTGTGCTCCGCGACGGGAGAGGCCACAGCGGTGAGAGGCCCGAGTACCGCAAAAAAAAAAAAAAAAAAAAAAAAATTATTTTTAATGATGTCTCTGCTGACAACTTGACCAGTTCCTCTTTCAGTTTTTTGAAGGCAAAGAATTGAAAGCCATCTGATTTGCAGAAGGATTTGTTACCCAGTGGTTAGAGCCATTCATTTTTCTCAACACCTACACTAATATTTTAAATTTAACCTAGTTCAGTGCTCAGGACATTTTTATATCCAAGGACAATGTTCCGCAGTAAGGCTGGAGATTGTTGGTGGGTACACCTTGCTTTTATAAGATGGTAGGACAGTTGTGGAAGAGATAGAATGGGTAGCCTGCCTTTGTGTTGTAAGCATCTTTTCAGGCAGATCCATTTTAGGGAAATTAAGGGTCAGGAAATCTATTTCCTTAAAACTATTTGTGACTACATTCCTCTTGGAAAACCTGCTTGTACTACCCAGCCATACAACTAATCACACCCTTTTGACTTTGCATGATTCTATTTCTATGCATGTTCCTCAAGAAAATAATTGACCAGGGAAAGATGCAACCTGTACATGGATATTCCCAGCAGCAAAGTTCATGACAAAGAAAAACTTAGAAATGGTCCAAATGCCCAGTAATGGAAGAAAAAATAAATGATTGTATTTTTTTCTTTTTTTTAATTGTGGTAAAATACACATAACATAAAATTTACCGTGTTAACCATTTTGAGTGTACAGTTCAGTGGTATTTATGTTCATGTTGTGCAGCCATCGCCACCATCCATCCCCATAACTCTCTTCACCTTGTAAGACTGAAATTCTATACCTTTGAAACAATAACTCCCCATTCTGTCCTCTCCTAGCCCCTGACAACCATCATTATTATTTTGTTTAACATCTTTATTGGAGTATAATTGCTTTACAATGGTGTGTTAGTTTCTGCTTTATAACAAAGTGAATCAGTTATACATATACATATATCCCCATATCCCCTCCCTCTTGCGTCTGCCTCCCACCCTCCCTATCCCACCCCTCTAGGTGGTCACAAAGCACCGAGCTGATCTCCCTGTGCTATGCGGCTGCTTCCCACTAGCTATCTATTTTACGTTTGGTAGTGTATGTATGTCCATGCCACTCTCTCACTTCGTCCCAGCTTACCCTTCCCCCTCCCCGTATCCTCAGGTCCATTCTCTACGTCTGCGTCTTTATTCCTGACCTGCCCCTGGGTTCTTCAGAACCTTTTTTTTAGATTCCACATATATGTGTTAGCATATGGTATTTGTTTTTCTCTTTCTCTTTCTCGCTCTGTATGACAGTCTCTAGGTCCATCCACCTCACTACACATAACTCAATTTCGTTTCTTTTTATAGCTGAGTAATATTCCATTGTATATATGTGCCACATCTTCTTTATCCATTCGTCTGTGGATGGACACTTAGGTTGCTTCCATGTCCTGGCTATTGTAAATAGTGCTGCAGTGAACATTGTGGTACATGACTCATTTTGCATTATGGTTTTCTCAGAGTATGTGCCCAGCAGTGGGATTGCTGGGTCATGCCACCATTATGTTTTGTGTCTTTATGATTTTGACTACTCCAGGTATCTCATATCAGTGAAATCATACAGTATTTGTTTTCTTGTGGCTGGCTTATTTCATTTAGCATAATGGCTTATTTCATTTAGCATAATGTCCCTCAAGTTTCATGCTTATAGCATGTGTCAGAATTTCCTTCTTTTTTAAGGTTGAATTATATTCCTTTGTATGTATATACCACACTTTGCCGTCTTTGTATAGGATTTGTGTGCTTTGTGTGTGGCACTTTTCCTGCTTTAAGAATGGGTCCTGGGGTTATTTCTCTATGAGGTTATAATAACACTAATAGCTAACATTTAGCTGACAGTCTGTCTGGCACATAGAGGTGATAAATATTTATGAAAGAATGATTTATGTGCTGGGCATTTTACACAGAATAATCACAACACACCGAGGTAAACGATGTTTCATAGATGAAGAAAGGAGGCTTATAGACATTAAATTTGTTCATTTACTCAACAAATATTTGAGTGCCTGCTGTATTCCAGGCCCTGTCCTCGTGAAGTTTATAGAGGATGAGACACAAAGAAAAACTTAGACAAATTCATAAAATAATAAGTTGCAATGAAGGAAACAAATTAGAGGCTAAAAGAGAGAATATTGGATGGGGACTTACTTTAGATAAGAAGGCCTCTCAGAACTGGTGATGCTTAAGCTGATATGTGAAGAACTGGGGTGGGGGATGATGTTCCAGGCAGAGGAAACATGATGTGTGAAGGTCCCGAGGCAGGAAAGAGTTGGGTGTTTATCAGAGACAAAAGCAGCATGGCCACAGTCCAGGGAAGGGAAAGATCGGTCAATGGAAAGTCAGCGGTGGCCAGATTGCTCAGGGCCTTGAGGGCCATGGTGAGGTGTCTTGACCTTAAGCTGAGCCTGTGGAAAGCCACTGAGTAAGACAGTTACTCTGGCTGCCTTGGGAAGAGTGGACTGGAGAAGACAAGTGGTAGGACCGGTGAGGAGGCCTTTGAGGTCATCCCAGTGTAAGATGCAGGTGAACAGGTGGTGGCTCTGGAGATAAAGAGAAAACTCTTGATGTTTTAGAGAGAGAGAATTGATAGGAGTTGCTGATGGAATGGATGTGGGAGTGGGGGAAGAGGGAGTAGTCAAGGATGGCCAGCAGGTATCTGGCCAGAGTGGAATCAGTGGAAGGTGGTGCCATTTACTGAAAAGGGAGAGAGGTGAGAGGAGGGAGGCAGCTTTGCGGGAGAGTGAAGGGACCGATAGTTTTGTTTGGAAACTGTCAAGTTTGTTCTATCCTTGAGACATCCAGTGGAGATGTCAAGAAGGTCAGCTGTTTCCCTGTGAGGTTACACTAATATGAATAGCTACATAGAGGCACCTGGTAAAATTACAAGTGCATATATTCTCAGATACAGCAATCCCAACTCTGGAAATGTGTCTTACAGACATGCTTCACATATGTTTGAGGTGACATATGTATGGGGTTATTTATTGCAGCATTGATTATTGTAGCAAATAGCAAAAGATTGGAACCAAGCCAACTAGCTCTCAATAGGGAACTAATTAAATTGTGGTCCAAGCAATGGAATACTATGCAGCTCTATAAATAGGCGGAGGGAGTGCTTTATGTACTTACATGGAAAAATTGAGATGTATTGTTAAATGAATAAAGGAAGCTACAGAAAAGTATATTTAATAAGCCGTATTTAACGTGGGGGAAATAATACATACTCATACATCTTTGCTTATGTTTACAAACTAATGCAAAATGGTTATTTGCTGGGCGGTAGGGTGTGAGTGAGATTAAGTACAATCAATCTTTTTCTTATTCTTAGAATTTTGAATCAGATGGCTGACTTACCTACTTAAAAGCAGTTAGTAGCCAGTATTGACTGAGCACGTACTGGTAGGCAGGGACATTGTATACAGCCTCTGTCCCTCACAACAATGTAAAATATACGTTGTATTTTGCATGTTAGAGACAAGGCTCAGAGAAGTCAAGTGTCTGGTTTGAGGCAGCACACTGAGTGAATGGCCGACTCTGGGTTTGATCACAGGTCTTTTTGGCCCCAAAGCCTTTGCTTCCTCTTTTCCCTGAGGTTGTGTGTGGGGTTTTTGTTTTTGTTTTGTTTTTTTATTTGGTGTACGCGGGCCTCTCACTGTTGTGGCCTCTCCTGTTGCGGAGCACAGGTTCCTGACGCGCAGGCTCAGCGGCCATGGCTCACGGGCCCAGCCGCTCCGTGGCATGTGGGATCTTTCCGGACCGGGGCACGAACCCGCGTCCCCTGCATCGGCAGGCGGACTCTCAACCACTGTGCCACCAGGGAAGCCCGTGTGTGGGGTTTTGTATGTGGGTTTCCTGCCTGGTGGCTGCTTGCCTGACAACCACTTCTCTCCTACAGACCCTCATTGGGGACATTGACAATGCCATGAGGACCTTCCTCAACTACTACACCGTCTGGAAGCAGTTTGGGGGGCTCCCGGAATTCTACAACATTCCTCAGGGATATACAGTGGAGAAGCGAGAGGGTTACCCGCTTCGACCGGGTAAGCAGCATCTCTGGCCTACTGCCAGCCCACAGGCTCTGATTCTCAGAACCCCAACCCCTCGCATTTCTATGAGGCTCCATGCCTCACAAGTGCTCACAGCTCCATTTTTTTCCCATCTGCTTCTTCCAGTGGCTCTGGATGGTTTTCCTTCTAGGAATTATTTATCCCCCTTATTTTCAGAGAAGGAGACGGAAGCCTGGTGGGTTGAAATGGCTTGCCCAAGGCTGTTACGTATAGGAGCTAGGACTGGAACCCAGGTCTCCTAATTACATCTTATGCTCTTTCAAACCCAGACAAGCAAGTGAGATGGAAAAAGCCAGGCTGACGCCTTTTGAGTTCTTGCCATTGGGATTTCAGATGTGGAGGCACACTTCGTTAAGTCAGGGGGTCAGGTCAGATAAATTGTGCATCTATGGAACGTTAGAACTTTGGAATGGACTTTAGGAGTGAATCATCTCTTCTCGTCCACCTCCCCACTTGCAGGTCAGCAGTCAAGATGTAGAGAAGAAAGGGGCAACACACTTGAGAACTCTTCTAAGTTCCTTTCCAGCTCCGATCTTATGACTCACTGAAGGAAAGTTAAACATTGTGAGGAGAGGAAGGGAAAGGGGGACAGAGGAAGGAAGCTGAGTCAGCACACAGTCATCTCCCCTCCCCCCCAAAATAGGTTACATTCCCATTGTTTTAGACTCTTCCTACCTGAATGCCTTTTAGCTGTGGGATGGGCCTTCTAATGGGTTCTGCCCATCCTGCCATCCTCGGCTCCACTTCCTTCCTCCTCTAACCCTGTAGTCCCCTAAGTGATTGCTGTAGGAGTCTTGGAGGGGGACCAGAAGCAGGAGTAAAGCAGCAACTGGAAGCAGCAAATTAGTCACTTTTGACTCCTTAGAGGCTGCTGTTTTTAGTATTTCTCATGCATTTATTCTCATGGCATTTTTTTTTTTTTTAAAGAGAAAATACTCAGATGGTATTGGATCCCATGTTACCAATAGATAAAATGAAGACAGAGATTGGGACTAAATGTAAGACTTAGACATGTGCATTCTCAAGGTTAGAGGGAACCTGAGAGGTCTTCTAATCGAAATCCCCCTGCAATAGCCCTGTCAAGTGGTTATCTCATCTTTGTTTGATTACCACCAGTGACAGGGGGCTCTCTACTTAAGGAGGCAACATGTTTTGTTTGCAGGAATGCTCAGTGGAAAGTAAGGTACCACAGCCAGGAATCCAGAAATGTCTTAGACCAGTCACCCTTCCTATCCCAAAACAATAGCAAATGGGAGATAAGATACTATTCTATGATTAGATTGGCTAGTCCCTGACGCTCTGGTGCATGTATCCGATCAGCAGTGCTGGAGCACAGAACCTAGCCTAAAAGCCTCTGAAGGGCTTAACCTCCACCTAAGTCCAAATCTAAACCTTGGGCTGTCACCCTCTTCTAGAGAGTTGGCTAGATATACAGGAAATTAAAGCATTTACTAGCATACACAGGCCCATGTGTGAGGAAGAGAAAACAAGAAACAAGATACTTGGCCCTGGGCACTGAGTCAGCCAGCTGTGAGAAGCTTAAGGAGAGGCTTCCCATGAGGACACCATCTTTTCTGTCTTTGAACACACACAGTGTGTTCATCTACCAGTAAATGTGCCCCAATCCTTGCTTAGAATATGAGTGATTAGATTAGCCAGTGTCTAGAGGCCTGAGGGGTAAACAGAGAGAGAAGTAGGAGAAAACTGGAGAGATAGGCAGCGATCTTTTCTCCAAAAATAAGTAATGGAGTTTGCAGTAAAAAATCAAAAGGGGGAAAAGTACTGATCAAGGGCTAGGAGGAAACAGGATGTAGAACATCAGGAGGAGACGTTGGTATAGGGAGAGGAGAGGTGTTCTTTCCTCTCTGAGAAAAAAGAGGTGAAGAAGTAGGAAAGTCTGTTGAACTGTAGCTTTTGCCTACTGGGCCCACCCTAGAAATCAAATCTTTTCCATAACAGCTCTCTAGATATCTGAAAGCAACAAACACATTTTGCTAAGTTTTCTTTTCTCTGGAATAAATATTCCCATCTGGTCCAATTCCTGTTGGCTAGTTGGCGAATATTCATCTTATGATGGGGCCCATGTGTGAACGTCAAATTCCAGTTGTGGTGTAGAACAGGGCCAGACTGTTGCCTTGTTCTGGGCACAGAGAACTGATGGCTGCATCTTTGTTAGATTGAAGGTTGATTCTTGAGTATCTTAACCTTTATCTTTTGGCCTATCCCATCTTGGAAAGGGCCTTGTAATGACAGGCTCATACTCTTTTAAGTTTTAGGATTAGGTTAGGCTGTAAGTGACAGATACAAAGTAGTAGCTTAGATAATATAGAAATTTATTTCTCTGGCCTTACATGACTCTCTTTGGTGGCAGGGACCTTAATCCCCCACCTGCCTGCTGGGAATAGTTGTTAGTCTAGGCGTCCATGTACTTGGATAAAGTTAGCTCTTCTGTTACTAAGGAAGAAGGAGGGAACAGATATTGGGAGATAGGCAGCCGCCTCTGCCACCTTCCCTATCCCAGAACCTGGCTGCCTGTCTCTCCCTTGGGATGGGATTCCATGGTCCACTAAGTCCACTAAGCTTCATACTGGGTATATTGGCTCTGAAGATTCAGTATTGAGTGAGTTGTCCCATGTTCCCCCTAGTTGGGACCCTGTGGACATGGTGTGGAGAGAAGGAATCTCTCACTGGCCCAGGCAGTCCCCAAGCCTTCTCTGCCCAGCCACTGGGTGAAGGAAGGTCTACTTTGAACTTTGCAGAACTCATTGAGAGCGCCATGTACCTCTACCGTGCCACGGGGGACCCCACCCTCTTAGAACTCGGAAGAGATGCTGTGGAATCCATCGAAAAAATCAGCAAGGTGGAATGTGGATTTGCCACAGTAAGTGTTTCCATGGGCCCAAGAATTGGGAAATGTCTCCCCCTGCTGCTAAAGAGCCTCTGGAATATTAGCACTGGAAGGAACCTTAGAGATATAAGCAATGCCTTTATTTTATAGATAGGGAGACTGAGGAGCAGAAGCTGAGAGCCTTGCTAACGGTCACAGAGCTAGTAGAGGTGGAGCTAGGATTAGTTCCCAGGGATCTTGACTCCATGCCCTTGGCATTCTCCCTGCTTCATAGATCCTTTAGCTGTCAGAATAGGCTACTTGGCCAGGGTGAGTATTGTGAAACATTTTGCGAAAAGGCTTGTAAAATGGATTCTAGAAGGGAATTACAGAGTCCCATAGCCTTATTTGCAAACCCAGGGATCCTTAATGGAACAGCTGTACTGGTCTCACAGATATTTACTGAGCGTCTTTCACGGGCCAGGCGCTGTGCTAGGCTGAGGGTTATAGCAATGAAGAAAGACCAAGCCCCTGAGCTGACATTTTAGTAGAAAAAACAAAGAATGTGTATCTGGAAGACAGAAAGAAGGCCAGTGTGGCTGGAGGGCGTGAACAAGGAGGAAAGTGGGAGGAGATAACAGCCCCAGAAGTAGGCAGGGGCTAGATTGTGCAGGGCTTTGTATAAGTCGTGGGGAAGAGTTTGGCTTTTGTTCTGCTTGGAATGATAAGCCTTGGGAGCATTTACAGCAGAGCAGTGACATGCTCTGATTTGTATTTTAGAAAGATCACTCTGGCTGCTCTGTGGAGAATGGACTGGAAGGGTTAAGGATGAGAGCCATGTCACATCCTGAGAGGACCCAGGCAGGCAAGACAGAAATAAACAGTGGTTACAGACATGTAAAAACCAAATGTGTAAGCAAATAGCCTGGAAGCCTATTTGCCAAAAAGCCTGCAGAGGTTTTTTTTAGGGTAAGGAATTAAAAACAAACAAAAACCTTCTTTTTTAAAAAGTTGTAATGTGATTATATTCTATAAGTAAAACATAGATACACGTTTTTAAAGAAAAGACCTATATGTGTAGGAGAAATATAAAGCAATGATATGTTTTAGTTTCTAATATGTTGTATTTTATGAAAAGCCCAAGTGGATGAGCCCGTTGGGCCCTTAGGAACTCTTGACTTATTTCCATGAAAATGAAGTCTTTTGGAGCCCTTCCAAGGCAAATGATGGGAACAGGCAACTGACTCCTTGGCCTTTGGCAAAGAGGGCAAGAGAATAATAATTCTTGTCACATCAAGTCCATGTTTTAGTCACATTTTTTTGGTGTAAAATAGATGTCTACTGAGAATTAGTTTGGTTTAAGAAAATGTATTGCTAATTCTGAGAAGCTAAAATAAATATCTGTAGCAAGTAAACTTACTCATCCCTGACTGTAAACTCAGTATGAATTTCTCTTCATAAAGACTCCTAACTAGTTGTTTACAAGAGCAAAAAACTTGGTAACCTCCTTAATGTCTGTCAAGGGAGGATTAGCTAAGTAAATGATGCTACATTTTTACATCATTAAGAAGGGAATGATTAGATCAATGTTTAGAGTCACAAAAGGGTAAGTTAAAGGGGTTAGGAGATAGTTGTATCATGTAGGGGGGCCAGGGAAGACCATTCTGATGAGGTAGCATTTGAGCAGAGACCTGAAGGAAGTGAAAGAGTGGGAGGGCGTCTGAAGGAGGAGTGCTCCAGGTTGCAAGGACACCAATGAAAAGAACTGGGCTGGGCATGTGTTTGTTCACAGAACAGAAAGGCCATGTGGCTGGACCTGCGAGAACCAGGGAGAGAGCAGGAAGAGATGAGGTCAGGGAGGGAGCAGAAGCCAGATCACCAAGGATCTGTTAGGCCACGATAAGGACTTTGATTTTAGTCTGTGGGCAATGGGATGTCAACAGAGGGTTTTCCGTGAAGGAGTGACAGGTAAGATTTATGATATAAATATACTTTAGGGTAAGGATAGAAGCAGGAAGCCCAGTTGAAAATTGTGATAACCTGGGTGAGAGATGATGATGGCTGGGAAAAGGGCAAAGTTCTGGAAAGTTAAGTGATTTGCCCAAAGACCTGCAGTCACCTAGTGGCAGAGCGGGAATGCCTGACAGGGTCCCCTGACCCTTTCTGCTGTACTTTGATGCTGGTCTGACTTGCTTCCCTCCCCCACGTGGCAGATCAAAGATCTGCGAGACCACAAGCTTGACAACCGCATGGAGTCTTTCTTCCTGGCCGAGACCGTGAAATACCTCTACCTGCTGTTTGACCCGACCAACTTCATCCACAACAATGGCTCCACCTTCGATGCGGTGATAACCCCCTACGGGGAGTGCATCCTGGGGGCCGGGGGTTACATCTTCAACACTGAAGCACACCCCATTGACCCCGCCGCCCTGCACTGTTGCCGGAGGCTGAAGGAAGAGCAGTGGGAAGTAGAAGATCTGATGAGGGAATTCTACTCTCTCAAACGGAATAGGTCGAGATTTCAGAAAAAAACTATGAGCTCAGGGCCATGGGAACCCCCAACAGGGCCAGGGACATTGTCCTCCCCTGAAAACTATGACCGGGCAAGGGAGAAGAAGCCCACCAAGCAGAAAATCTCACTTCTCAGCTGCCCTAGTCAGCCCTTTACCTCAAAGTTGGCATTACTGGGACAGGTTTTCCTAGATTCCTCATAACCACTGGATGATACTTTGTTTTTGAAACTAAACTATAACAATAAATCTGCTTTTGATGATCATGGTTTTCTATTTTACATATTGGATCATTTCATGAGATTTCATTCAAAGAAAGGGTTCATGGCTAAAAACAATTGCAAATCTAGTTTGTTTTTCTCATACAGTTGGAGAAACAGCTAAACATAAAAGACTCCAGGGGTTGATAATTGAATCTCCCTTCCTTTCAAAGTTCCCATTTTTTGGAGGGTGTTATAAATGTATTTGTTAGTTCTTTTCTGGGGGGGAGGGATTTTCAGTTTTTACTTTTCATTTGAAGTATAGTTGACTTACAAAATTACATAAGTTCCAGGTGTACAACATAGTGATTAGATATTTTTATACATTACAAAATGATCACTACGATAAGTCTAGCTACCATCTGTCACCATACAAAGTTATTACTGACTATATTCCCTGTGCCATACATTACATCCCTGTGACTTATTTATTTTATAACTGGAATTTTGAACCTCTTAATCTCCCTCACGTATTTCATTCTTCCCCCCACCCCCCCACCCCTCTGGCAACCACCAGTTTGAGTTTGTTTCTGTTTTGTTATGTTTGTTCATTTGTTTTGGTTTTTTATGTTTCACATAAGTGAAATCATACGGTATTTGTCTTTCTCTGACTTACTTCCCTTAACATAATACCATCTGGGTCCATCCATATTTTTCAGAGGGCAAGATTTCATTCTTTTTTGTGGCTGAGTAAATATTCCACTGCGTGTGCACACGTGTGTGTGTGTGTGTGTGTGTGTGTGTGTACACAAACCATATCTTTTTTATTTTCAACATCTTTATTGGAGTATAATTGCTCTACAATGGTGCGTTAGCTTCTGCTGTACAACAAAGTGAATCAGCCATACGTATACACATGTTCCCATATACCCTACCTCTTGGGTCTCCCTCCCACCCTCCCTATCCCTCCCCTCTAGGTGGTCACAAAGCACCAAGCTGATCTCCCTGTGCTATGCAGCTGCTTCCCACCAGCCATCCATTCTACATTTGGTTGTGTATATATGTCCATGCCACTCTCTCACTTCGTCCAAACCACATCTTTATCCATTCATCTATTGGTGGACATTTAGGTTGCTTTCGTGTCTTGACTATTGTAAGTAATGCTGCAATGAACATAGGCATGCATAATCTTTTCAAATTAGTGTTTTTGTTTATTTCAAATAAATGCCCAGAAATGGAATCACTGGATCTTATGGTAGTTCTATTTTTATTTTTTTGAGGAATCTCCATACTGTTTTCCACAGTGACTGCATCAATTTACATTCCCACCAACAGTGCACAGAGGATCCCTTTTCTCCACATCCTCGCCCACACTTGTTATTTGTTGTCTTTTTGATGATAGCCATTCTGACAGGTGTGAGGTAATATCTCATTGTGTTTTGATTTGCATTTCCTGATGATCAGTGATGGTGAGCATCTTTTCATGTGTTTGTTGGTTATCTGTATGTCTTCTTTAGAAAAATGTCTATTCAGGTCCTCTTTCCATTATTTAATTGGGTTGTTTGTTTGTTTTTGCATTATATTCATTTAATGTTCATGTAATATTGAATACATACAAAAGATTATATATTCTTTTTTTGAATTTTATTTTATTTTTTTATATAGCAGGTTCTTATTAGTTATCTATTTTATACATATTAGTGTATACATGTCAATCCCAATCTCCCAATTCATCCCACCACCACCGCACCCCACCCCCACTTTCCCCCCTTGGTGTCCATATGTTTGTCCTCTACATCTGTGTCTCTACTTCTGCCTTGCAATTCAGTTCATCTATACCATTTTTCTAGATTCCACATATATGTGTTAGTATACAATATTTGTTTTTCTCTTTCTGACTTACTTCACTCTGTATGACAGTCTCTAGGTCCATCCACGTCTCTACAAATGACCCAATTTCCTTCCTTTTTATGGCTGAGTAATAGTCCATTGTATATATGTACCACATATTCTTTATCCATTTTTCTGTCGATGGACATTTAGGTTGCTTGCATGACCTGGCTATTGTAAATAGTGCTGCAATGAACATTGGGGTACATGTGTCTTTTTGAATTATGTTTTTCTCTGGGTATATGCCCAGTAGTGGGATTGCTGGGTCATATGGTAATTCTATTTTTAGTTTTTTAAGGAACCTCCATACTGTTCTCCATAGTGGCTGCATCAATTTACATTCCCACCAACAGTGCAAGAGGGTTCCCTTTTCTCCACACCCTCTCCAGCATTTGTTGTTTGTAGATTTTCTGATGATGCCCATTCTAACCAGTGTGAGGAAATACCTCATTGAAGTTTTGATTTGCATTTCTCTAATAATTAGTGATGTTGAGTAGCTTTTCATGTGCCTCTTGGCCATCTGTATGTCTTCTTTGGAGAAATGGCTATTTAGGTCTTCTTCCTGGTTTTTTTTTTTTTTTTTGCGGTACGCGGGCCTCTCACTGTTATGGCCTCTCCCGTTGTGGAGCACAGGCTCCGGACGCGCAGGCTCAGCGGCCATGGCTCACGGGCCCAGCCGCTCTGCGGGCATGTGGGATCTTCCCGGACCGGGGCACGAACCCGTGTTGCCTGCATCGGAAGGCGGACTCTCAACCACTGCGCCACCAGGGAAGCCCCTTCCTGTTTTATGATTATGTTGTTTGTTTTCTTAATATTGAGCTGTTTATATATTTTGGAGATTAATCCTTTGTCCATTGATTCATTTGCAAATATTTTCTCCCATTCTGAGGGTTGTCTTTTCATCTTGTTTATAGTGTCCTTTGCTGTGCACATGCTTTTAAGTTTCATTAGGTCCCATTTCTTTTTTTTTTTTTTTTTTTCGGTACGCGGACCTCTCGCTGTTGTGGCCTCTCCCGTTGCGGAGCACAGGCTCCGGACACGCAGGCTCAACGGCCATGGCTCACGGGCCCAGCCGCTCCACGGCACGTGGGATCTTCCCGGACCGGGACACAAACCCATGTCCCCTGCATTGGCAGGTGGACTCTCAACCACTGCGCCACCAGGGAAGCCCCTAGGTCCCATTTCTTTCTTTTTATTTCCATTACTCAAGGAGGTGGGTCAAAAAAGATTTATGTCATACAGTGTTCTGCCTATGTTTTCCTCTAAGAGTTTTTATAGTGTCTGGTCTTACATTTAGGTCTTTAATCCATTTGGAGTGTATTTTTGTGTATGGTGTTAGGGAGTGTTCCAAATTTATTCTTTTACATGTAGCTGCACAGTTTCCCCAGCACCATTTATTGAAGAGACTGTCTTTTCTCCATTGTATATCCTTGCCTCCTTTGTCATAGATTAGTTGACCATAGGTGAGTGGATTTATCTCTGGGCTTTCTATCCTGTTCCATTGATCTATATTTCTGTTTTTGTGCCAGTACCAGATTGTCTTGATTACTGTAGCTTTGTAGTATAGTCTGAAGTCAGGGACTCTGATTCCTCCAGATCCATTTTTTTTCCCTCAAGATTGCTTTCGCTATTCATGGTCTTTTGTGTCTCCATAAAAATTTTAAGATTTTTTGTTCGAGTTCTGTAAAAAATGCCACTGGTAATTTGATAGGGATTGCACTGAATCTGTAGATTGCTTTGGGTAGTATACTCATTTTCACAATATTGATTCTTCCAATCCAAGAACGTGGTATATCTCTCCATCTGTTTGTGTCATCTTTAATTTCTTTCATCAGTGTTTTATAGTTTTCTGAGTACAGGTCTTTTATCTCCTTAGGTAGGTTTATTCCTAGGTATTTTATTCTTTATGTTGCAGTGGTGAATGGGATTGTTTTCTTAATTTCTCTTTCTGATCTTTCATTGTTAGTGTATAGGAATGCAAGAGATTTCTGTGCATTAATTTTGTATCCTGCAACTTTACCAAATTCATTGATTAACTCTAGTAGTTTTCTGGTGGCATCTTTCAGATTGTCTGTGTATAGTATCATGTCATCTGCAAACAGTGACATCTTTACTTCTTCTTTTCTGATTTGGATTCCTTTTATTTCTTTTTTTTCTCTGATTGCCATGGCTAGGACTTCCAAAACTATGTTGAATAATAGTGGCAAGAGTGGACATCCTTGTCTTGTTCCTGATCTTAGAGGAAATGGTTTCAGTTTTTCACGATTGAGAATGATGTTTGCTGTGGGTATGTTGTATATGAGCTGTATTATGTTGAGGTAGGTTCCCTCTATGCCCACTTTCTGGAGAGTTTTTATCATAAATGGGTGTTGAATTTTGTCAAAAGCTTTTTCGACATCTGTTGAGATAATCACATGCTTTTTATTCTTTAATTTGTTAATGTGGTTTATCACACTTATTAATTTATGTATATTGAAGATTCCTTGCATCCCTGGGATAAATCTCTCTTGATCGTGGTATATGATCCTTTTAATGTGTTGTTGGATTCTGTTTGCTAGTATTTTGTTGAGGGTTTCTGCATATATACTCATCAGTGATATTGGTCTCTAATTTTCTTTTTTTGTAATATCTATGTCTGTTTTTGGTATCAGGGTGATGGTGGCCTTGTAGAATGAGTTTGGGAGTGTTCCTTCCTCTGCAGTTTTTTGGAAGAATTTGAGAAGGATGGGTGTTAGCTCTTCTCTAAATGTTAGAATTCACCTGTGAAGCCATGTGGTCCTGGACTTTTGTTTGTTGGAAGATTTTTAATCACAGTTTCAATTTTATTACTTGTGATTGGTCTATTCCTATTTTCTGTTTCTTCTTGGTTCAGTCTTGGAAGGTTATACTTTTCTAAGAATTTGTCCATTTTTTCCAGGTTGTCCATTTTATTGGCATAGAGTTGCTTGTAGTAGTCTCTTAGGATGCTTTGTATTTCTGTAGTGTCTGTTGTAACTTCTCCTTTTTCATTTCTAATTTTATTGATTTGAGTCCTCTCCTTTTTCTTGATGAGTCTGGCTAAAGGTTTATCAGTTTTGTTTATCTTCCCAAAGAACCAGCTTTTAGTTTTATTGATCTTTGTTATTTTTTTTTTGTTTCTGTTTCTTTAATTTCTGCTCTGATCTTTATGATTTCTTTCCTTCCACTAACTTTGGGTTTTGTTTGTTCTTCTTTCTCTAGTTCCTTTAGGTGTAAGGTTAGATTGTTTGTTTGAGATTTTTCTTGTTTCTTTCTTTTTTTTTTTTTTTTTTGCAGTATGTGGGCCTCTCACTGTTGTGGCCTCTCCCAATGCAGAGCACAGGCTCCGGGTGCACAGGCTCAGCGACCATGGCTCATGGGCCCAGCCGCTCCGCGGCATGTGGGATCTTCCCGGACCAGGGCACAAAAACCCATGTCCCCTGCATCGGCAGGCGGACTCTCAACCACTGCTCCACCAGGGAAGCCCTTTTCTTCTTTCTTGAGGTAGGATTATATTGCTATAAACTTCCCTCTGAGAACTGCTTTTGCTGCATCCCGTAGGTTTTGGATTGTTGTATTTTCATTGTCATTTGTCTCTAGGCAGTTTTTGATTTCCTCTTTGATTTCTTCAGTGCTTTCTTGGTTATTTAGTAACGTATTGTTAAGCCTCCATGTGTTTGTGATTTTTATGTTTTTTTCCCTGTAATTTATTTCTGATTTCGTAGCATTGTGGTCAGAAAAGATGCTTGATATGATTTCAGTATTCTTAAATTTACCATGGCTTGATTTGTGACCCAGGATGTGATCTATCCGGGAGAATGTTACATGTGTACTTGAGAAGAAAGTGTAATATGCTGTTTTCAGATGGAATGTCCTATAAATATCAGTTAAATCTATCTGGTCTATTGTGTCATTTAAAGCTTGTGTTTCCCTATTAATTTTCTGTCTGGATGATCTGTCTATTGGTGTAAGTGAGGTGTTAAAGTCCCCCACTATTATTGTGTTACTGTCATTTTCCACTTTTATAGCTGTTAGCATTTGCCTTATGTATTGAGGTGCTCCTATGTTGGTTGCTTATATATTTATAATTGTTATATCTTCTTCTTGGATGGATACCTTGATCATTATGTAGCATCCTTCCTTGTCTCTTGTAACATTCTTTATTTTAAAGTCTATTTTATCTGATATGAGTATTGCTACTCCAGCTTTCTTTTGATTTCCATTTGCATGGAATATCTTTTTCCATCCCCTCACTTTCAGTCTGTATGTGTCCCTAGGTAAAAGTGGGACTCTTGTAGACAGCATATATACAGGTCTTGTTTTTGTATCCATTCAGCGAGCCTGTGTCTTTTGGTTGGAGCATTTAATCCATTCACATTTAAGGTAATTATCAATATGTATGCTCCTATGACCATTTTCTTAATCGTTTTGGGTTTGTTTTTGTAGGTCCTTTTCTTCTCTTGTGTTTCCCACTTAGAGAAGTTCCTTTAGCATTTGTTGTAGAGCTGGTTTGGTGGTGCTGAATTCTCTTAGCTTTTGCTTGTCTGTAAAGCTTTTGATTCCTCCATCAAATCTGAATGAGATCCTTGCTGGGTAGAGTAATCTTGGTTGTAGGTTCTTCCCTTTCATCACTTTAAATATATCATGCCACTCCCTTCTGGCTTGCAGAGTTTCTGCTGAGAAATCAGCTGTTAGCCTTATAGGAGTTCCCTTGTATGTTATTTGTCATTTTTCCCTTGCTGCTTTTAATCATTTTTCTTTGTCTTTAGTTTTTGTCAGTTTGATAACCTGTGTGTCTCGGCATGTTTCTCCTTGGGTTTATCCTGCCTGGGACTCTATGAGCTTCCTGGACTTGGGTGGCTATTTCCTTTTCCATGTTCCCATTTGCATTATAGGGGTCCCAGAAGGAGAAGAGAGAGAGAAAGGACCTGAGAAAATATTTTAAGAGATTATAGTGGAAAACTATAATCTCTTAAAATATTTTCTCAGGTCCTTTCTCTCTCTCTTCTCCTTCTGGGACCCCTATAATGCGAATGTTGGTGTGTTTAATGTTGTCCCAGAGGTCTCTTAGGCTGTCTTCATTTCTTTTCATTCTTTTTTCTTTATTCTGTTCTGCGGCAGTGAATTTCACCATTTTGTCTTCCAGGTCATTTATCCGTTCTTCTGCCTCAGTTTTTCTGCTATTGATTCCTTCTAGTGTATTTTTTATTTCAGTTATTGTATTGTTCATGTCTGTTTGTTTGTTATTTAGTCCTTTAATTCCTCTAGGTCTTTGTTAAACATTTCTTGCATCTTCTCGATCTTTGCCTCCATTCTTCTAAGGGTCCTGGATCATCTTCACTGTCAGTTTTCAAAATTCTTTTTCTGGAAGGTTGCCTATCTGCACTTCATTTAGTTGTTTTTCAGGGGTGTTATCTTGTTCCTTCATCTGGTACATAGCCCTCTGCCTTTTCATCTTGTCTGTGTTTCTGTGAATGTGGTTTTTGTTCCACAGGTTGCAGGATTGTAGTTCTTCTTGCTTCTGCTATCTGCCCTCTGGTGGATGAGGCTATCTAAGAGGCTTGTGCAAGCTTCCTGATGGGAGGGACTGGTGGTGGGTAGAACTGGCTGTTGCTCTGGTGGGCAGAGCTCAGTAAAACTTTAATCTGCTTGTCTGCTTATGGGTGGGGCTGAGTTCCCTCCCTGTTGGTTGTTTGGCCTGAGGCGACCCAGCACTGGAGGCTACAGGCTCTTTGGTGGGGTTAATGGTGGACTCCGAGAGGTCTCATGCCAAGAAGTACTTCCTAGAACTTCTGCTGCCAGTGTCCTTGTCCCTGCGGTGAGCCTCAGCCACCCCCTGCCTCTGCAGGAGACCCTCCAACACTAGCAGGTATATCTGGTTCAGTCTCCTATGGGATCACTGCTCATTCCCCCTGGGTCCTGATGCACACACTACTTTGTGTGTGCCCTCCAGGAGTGGAGTCTCTGTTTCCCCCAGTCCTTTCGAAGTCCTGCAATCAAATCCCCTAGACTTTGAAGTCTGATTCTCTTGGAATTCCTCCTCCCATTGCCAGACTCCCAGGTTGGGAAGGATGGCATCGGGCTCAGAACCTTCACTCCAGTGGGTGGACTTCTGTGGTATAATTGTTCTCCAGTTTGTGAGTCACCCACCCAGCGGTTATTGGATTTGATTTTATTGTGATTGCGCCCCTCCTACTGTCTGAGTGCAGCTTTTCCTTTGTTTTTGGATGTGGGGTATCTTTTCTGGTGAGTTCCATTGTCTTCTTGTCGATGATTGTTCAGCAGTTAGTTGTGATTCTGGTGCTCTCGCAAGAGGGAGTGAGCGCATGTCCTTCTACTCCACCATTTTGAACCAATCTCTGTATGTTTTTTTGATGTTCAGTTGTCTGAGTTCTTTGTATCTCTTGGATGTTAACCCCTTATCAGATATATTGTTTGCAAACATCTCCCATTCAGTAGGCAGCCTTCTTGTTTTGTTATAGTTTCCTTCTCTGTACAAAAGCTTTTTAGTTTGATGTGGTCCCATTTATTTATTTTTGCTTTTGTTTCCCTTGCCCAAGGAGACATATCCAAAACAAAAATATAAACCAGTATCAAACCAGTATCAAAGATCATACTGCCTATATTTTCTTGTAGGAGTTTTACAGTTTCAGGTCTTATGTTTAAGTCTTTAATCCATTTTGAGTTTCTTTTTGAACATGGTATGAGAAAGTTCATTTATTAGTTCTAATAGTTTTTTTTTGGTGGTATCTTTAGGATTTTCTATATATAGATTCTATAGATATATCTTGTCATCTATGAACAGTGACAGTTTTACTTCTTCCTTTCCAATTTGGATTCCTTTTATTTTGTTTTCTTGTCTGACTCCTGTGGCTAGAACTTCCAATAATGTGTTGAATAAACGTGGCAAGAGTGGGCATCCTTGCCTTGTTCCTTATCTTACAGCAAGTGCTTTCAGCTTTTCATCATTGAGTATGATATTGATGGTAGATTTGTCATATATGGCCTTTGTTATGTTGAGATATGTTCCTTCTATACCCACTTTGTTGAGAGTTTTTATCGTAAATGGATGTTGAATATTTTTTGATAGGCAAGAAGTAGATTTATAATTTAGGATGCTCATAAAGGATATAAGTGGGCAGGCAAGAGGGCTCTGCCCTGAGAACTAAGTGGGCTACATCTTTATAATCAAAGGAAAAGTTGGGAGGGGGAGAAGACCAACTTCTTCCTCTTCCTTTGTAAAGGTGTTGCAGGAAAATGGGGCACAAGAGGATGGTCATGTCTCAGGTCTCAGGGGAGTTCCTGGGACGGGCCACTAAGTGAGAGTCCTTGGCTTCACACAGGAAAGAATTCAAGAGCAAGCCATAGTAAAGTGAAAGCAGAGATACACATTCCATAGACAGAATGCAGTCCATCTCAAAAGGTGAGAGCAGGTGAGAGCAGGATTTCCCTGGTGGTGCAGTGGTTAAGAATCCGCCTGCCAATGCAGGGGATGTGGGTTTGAGCCCTGGTCCGGGAAGATCCCACATGCCGTGGAGCAACTAAGCCTGTGCACCACAACTACTGAGCTTGCACTCTAGAGCCCACAAGCCACAACTACTGAGCCTGTGTGCCTAGAGCCCATGCTCTGCAACAAGAGAAGCCACCGCAATGAGAAGTCCGCACACTGCAACGAAGACCCAATGCAGCCAAAAATAAATAAATAAATAGATTAATTTTTTTAAAAAAAGTGAGAGCAGCCCTGGGAGAAACAGTCTCCACAGAGTGTGGGCTGTCTCAGAAGGTGAGAGCAGCCAAATGGATGTTGAATTTTGTCAAAAGCTTTTTCTGCATCTATTGAGATCATCATATCATTTTTATCCTTCAATTTGTTTATGTATCACATTGATTTATGGATATTGAACCATCCTTTCATCCCTGGGATAAATCCCACTTGATCATGGTGTATGATCTTCTTAATATATTGTTGAATTCAGTTTGCTAATATTTTGTTGAGGATTTTTGCATGTTTATCAGTGATATTGGCTTGTACCTTTCTTTTTTGTGTGTGCCTTTGTCTGGTTTTGGTATCAGGGTGATACTGGCCTAGTAGAATGAGTTTGGAAGCATTCCTTCCTCTTCAGTTTTTTGGAATAGTTTGCGAAGGATAGGTATTACCTCTTATTTAAACGTTTGGTAGAATTCACCTGTGAAGTCATCTGGTCCTGGACTTTTGTTTGTTGTGAGGTTTTTTTTTTAAATTACTAATTCAATTTCATTACTGGTAATCGATCTTTTAATATTTTCTATTTCATCTTGATTCAGTCTTGGGAGGTTGTACGTTGATAGTTTACATTATGATTCATTCTTGGTGTTGTACATTGTATGTATGGGTTTTGACAAATGTATAATGATGTGTGTCCACCATTATAGTATCATACAGAGTAGTTTCACTGCCCTAAAAACCATCTGTGCTCCACCCTTTCATTCCTTCCTCTCTCTAACCCCTGGTAACCACTGATCTTTTTACTGTCTCCATGATTTTACCTTCCAAAATGTCATACAATATATAGCCTTTTCAGATTGGCTTCTTTCACTTCGTAACATGCATTTTAGTTTCCTCCATGCCTTTTCATGGCTCAATAACTCATTTTTTAAAAAAAATACATTGTCTGGATGTATCAGTTTATTTAATCATTCACCTACTGAGGATATCTTGGTTGCTTCCAAGTTTGGGCAATTATGAATAAAACTGCTATAAACATCTGTGTGCAGGTTTCTGTGTGGACATAAGTTTTCAGCTCCTGTGGGTAAATACCAGGGAGCATGATTGCTGGATATTATAGTAAGAGTACATTTAGTTTTTTTTAAGAATCCACCAAAGTGTCTTCCAAAGTGGCTGTACCATTTTGCATTTCTACCAGCACTGAAAGTTCCTGTTGTTCCACATCCTTGTCAGCTTTTGATATTGTCAGTGTTTTGAATTTTGGCCATTCTAAAAGGTGTGTGGTGGTATCTCATTATTTTGGGGGGGGAGGGGGGAGGGAGTTGTTTTGTTTTGTTTTGTTTTGAGGTATAGTTGATTTACAATGTTATGCCAATCTCTGCTGTACAGCGAAGTGACTCAGTTATGGTATCTCCTTGTTTTAATTTGCATTTCCCTGATGACATTTGATGTGAAGCATCTTTTCATATGGTTGTTTGCCATCTGTGTGTCCTCTTTGGTGAGGTGTCTGTTAAGTTCTTGGCCCACATTTTAATCAAGTTGTTGGGTTTTTTTAATTGTTGAGTTAAGTATCCTTTGTATATTTTGGAAAACAGTCCTTTATTGTATATGTCTTGCAAATATTTCTCCCAGTCTGTGGCTTGTGTTTTCATTTTCTTGAACTCTCTCTTACTTTCACAGCAATTTATTTGTTGAAGAAACTGGGTTGTTTGTCCTATAGTTTCCCATATTATGGGTTTAGCTAATTGCATCCCTGTGGAATTGATTGTTTAATGTCTCTCTGGTGTTTTTGTTTTGGTAAATTGTTATTGAGATCTAGAGACTTAATCAGAGTCAGATTTTTTTTTTATGTTTTCCATTTAGAATATGTTATCCTAAGAGCCATTTTAAAAAATATTTGTTTATTTATTTTTGGCTGCATTGGGTCTTTGTTGCTGTACATGGGCTTTCTCTAGTTGCAGCGAGCGGGGGCTACTCTTCGTTGCTGTGTGCAGGCTTCTCATTGCAGAGCACGGGCTCTAGGCATGCAGGCTTCAGTAGTTGTGGCACGCAAGCTCAGTAGTTGTGGCACATGGGCTTAGTTGCTCCACGGTATGAGGAATCTACCCAGACCAGGGCTCGAAACCATGTCCCCTGCATTGACAGGCAGATTCTTAACCACTGCACCACCAGGGAAGTCCCCAGATTCAGATTTTTACATTTTGTTTTTATTTTTCAAGAATGTTTCATAAATGGTGTTGTATACTTCAATCAGGAGGCACATGTATCTGGTTTTCTCAATTACTAACAGCCTTTTGTTGACCATTGCCTAGATTCATTATTTCAGTAGGGGTTACAATATCATGATATTCTGATTTGGCTAGAATACTTCTCTAAAGAAAGACTTTTCCTTATTCACTAGTTGGCTACCTTGAGGTATAGTTCATACAGAAAAGTCTTGGTTCTTTTCCTTTATTTACCATTTTTCAAAATAATGAGCAGATTCCCTAGCATCCTCCAAAGGTGACAATGAAGTTTTTATAAAAAGTACTTCGAACTTGGATTTAAACTCATTTGATGGTTTTCAGTCCACTGAATCAAAGCTCAAATTTTTTTCCCATTTCTGGCTTCACGTTAGCTCCTGAGTCCTGTTAATGCAACCCCAGTCATCCTTGATAGCTTCCTTGCTTTCTGGTAAAAGAAGATGTTTCAGGCTCATCTTATATATTTCCTGCCCCATCCCTGAATTGACCATTTCTCTAACAGCTGAGGAGGTGACTTTTTACCAGCAGCTTGTCTGGTTTTATCTGCCAGCCTCATCTTTGCCCATGAACCTTCATTAATTCAGCTGCTGATTATCTTCTGCAGTTCCAGGACAAGCCTCTGTGGCCACTTTGATAGACAAGGATACCTGTTGCCCTCCTTTTATTACTTTGTCTCAGAATAGGGACCTAGACCTACTCTTAATTCCCCACAGCCTTTAACAAGACTTGACTGCAAGTTGAGGACATGACAGCATCTAGAAACTAACAACTACCATTAGCTATGGCTGCTCATAGAACCACAATCCACCCCACTCGTTATTCAGGGCTTCTTTGTGGCCGAGACCAGCTCACCCCACACTCAGGGACACCCTTGATCATCAGTCAACACACTAGATTCTAGGCCAGAGAGAGGAAGGAATGTCCTTCCCCAAATCCCATCGACTTCCCCAACTTACAAAGTTGCATTTTTAAAATTAAAGTATAATTGACTTACAATATGATACTAGTTTCAGGTGTACAACATAGTGATTCAATATTTTTATATGTAACAAAGTGATCACCACAGAAATTTGTATTTTTCTAGGAATTTATTAGCATAAAGTTTGTTTTTTGTTTTTTTTTTTTTTGTGGTACGCGGGCCTCTCACTGTTGTGGCCTCTCCCGTTGTGGAGCGCAGCGCAGGCTCAGCGGCCATGGCTCACGGGCCTAGCGGCTCCACGGCATGTGGGATCCTCCCGGACCGGGGCACAAACCTGCGTCCCCTGCATCGGCAGGTGGACTCTCAACCACTGTGCCACCAGGGAAGCCCTAAAGTTGTTCTCTTTTATTCCTAATATTAGTTATTTATGCCTTGATTAGTCTTGCCAGAGATTTTTAATTTTGTTATTCTTTTTTCAGCAACAAACTTTTTTTTATAAGCAGATATTCATTTTTAATTAATTAATTAATTATCTTTGGCTCTGTTGGGTCTTCGTTTTTGCACAAGGGCTCTCTCCAGTTGCGGCAAGCGGGGGCCACTCTTCATCGCGGTGCGCAGGCCTCCCACTATCGTGGCCTCTCTTGTTGCGAAGCACAGGCTCCAGATGCGCAGGCTCAGCAGTTGTGGCTCACGGGCCTAGTTGCTCCATGGCATGTGGGATCTTCCCAGACGAGGGCTCGAACCCGTGTCCCCTGCATCAGCAGGCAGATTCGCAACCACTGCGCCACCAGGGAAGCCCAGCAACAAACTTTTGACTTGGTTGTTACTGTCAATTGTTATGTTTATTTTCTATTGTCCTAATTTTTGCTCTTATTTTATTATTTTCTTTCTTTTTTTTAATACTTTCATATTTTATTACTAATCAGGTGTACTTTATGTTTTATTGAAGTATAGTATAATTTACAATATTATATTAGTTTCAGGTGTACAACATAGTGATTCAGTATTTTTTATTGTTTTCTTTCTTATACTTCCTTTGAGTGATTCTGATGAGGTTGCTGGTTACTGTGGCATGACCTAGTCTGTAGGGTATCTTCCATTTGCTCCTCCGGAAGTACTCTCCACCCTTTCTGCCCCACGAGGGTGAATTGTTCTCTACTCCTGTAGCCTGTATGAACCACCCCAGTGGGTTCACTTTCCTTCTGGCTTCTACTTGGGTCCAGTCAATGGGGCGTCCAGGCAGGAGATTGGCAAAAGGGAGTAGAATGATGTCATGATATTTTTCCCCCTGGCTTCCTTCCTTCCGGGGTGCTTCAGGCTGGCTAGTCTCTCAATTGAAGGTCACTGTTTCTCTCAACTCCTTCTTTTCAGGAAATGGTAACCTTTCCATTCCCTTGTTCTTTCAGGCTGGGTATGGTAATTGCTGTGCTGTTAGTAGCTCCAGATTCCTGAGTTATCCTTTGTGGTTCTCTTACACTCTGCCCATACCTTTGTAAATAGTCTTTTTACTAAACCCTCCTCTAATGTTCCTAATTTGAATGAGCCATATGTTTCCTGTCAGGTGCCTTACTGTTACACCTAGAGACCATTCTGACTGGTATATGTTTTTAATTTAAAGTCTAAAGTTAATCATTATCTTTACACCACTCCCAAATAAAAGAAAAACATTAGATTAGCAAGGTTGTGGGATGCAAGATCAATATTCAAAAGTCAGTGTCCTTCCATACATTTGCAATTAACAATATAGAAACGAAATTAAGAAAACATTTCCATTTATAATAGCATAAAATAGAATAAATTACTTGGGAGTAAATTTAACAAAAGAAGTACAAGAAGATTTGTACACTGAAAACTATAAAACATTGTTAAAAGAAAACTTTAAAGACCTAAATAAATGGAAAAATATTTTCATGTTCATGGGTTAGAAGACACAATATTGTTAAGATGGCATTACTACCCAAATTAGTCTACAGATTGAATGCAATCTCTATCAAAATTCAGCTGCTTTTTAAAGAGAATTTGATAAGCTGATCCTAAAAGTCATTTGGAAAGTCAGGGGACCCAGAATAGCCAAAACAATCTTGAAAAAGAAGAACAAAGCTGGAGGATTCACACATCCTGATTTCAAAACTTACTACAAAGATACAATAATCAAGACAGTGTGGTGCTGGCATAAGGATAGATGTATGAATTAATGGAATAGAACTGAGAGTGCAGAAATAAACCTTTATATTGTGGTCAGTTGATTTTTGAAAAAGGTGCCAAGGCAATCCAATGGGGAATATTTTTAACAAATTTTGCTGGGACAACTGGATATCTACTTGCACAAGAAAGATTTTGGACCACTATTTAACACCATGTTAAAAAAAATTAACTCAGTGAATCAAAGACCTAAATAGGAGCTAAAACTATAAAATTCTTAGGAGAAAACGTAGGCATATATCTTTGTGACCTTGGATTAGGCCATGGCTTCTTAGAAGACACCTTAAAGCACATGTAGACAAAGAAAAACAGATAAATTGGACTTTCTCAAAATTAAAAACTTTGTGCTTCAAAGGACACTATCCCTACAGAATGGGAGAAAATATTTGCAAATCAAATATCTGGTGAGGGTCTAGTATCCAGAATATATAAAGAGCTCTTACAACTCAACAATAAAAGACAACCCAATCAAAAAATGGGCAAAGGAGATAAATAGACATTTCTCCAAAGAAGTATACAGATGGCCAATAAGCACATGAAAAGATGTTTAACATCATTAGTCATTAAGGAAATGCAAATCAAAACCACAATGAGATACCACTTCACATCCACTAGGACAGTGTCTTAGTCTGTTTGGGCTGCTATAGCAAAATATGATAAACTAAATGGCTTATAAACAATAAAAATTTATTTCTCACAGTTCCAAAGGCTGGGAAGTCCAAGATCAAGGTGCTGGCAAATTCCGTGTCCGCTGAGAGCCTGCTTCCTAGATGGCTGTCTTTCCACCGTAACCACATCAGAAGGGATGAGGGATCTCTCTGGAGCCTCTTTCACAAGGGCACTAATGCCATTCATGAGGGTGAAACTAATCACCTCCCAAAGGCCCCACCTCCTAATACCATCACCTTGGGGGTTAGGATTTCAACATGTGAATTTTGGGAAGACATAAACATTCAGTCCATTGCAGATGGCTATGATAAAAAAAAAAGACAAATGTTAAGAAGAATTTGGAACCCTCATATGTTGGAGGTGGGAATACAAAATGGGGAAGCTGGTCTGGAAAACAGTTTGGCGGTTCCTCAAAAAGTTAAACATAGAATAACCTATGACCCACTAATTTCACTCCCAGGTTTATATATACCTGAGATAAATGAAATCATATACCCACATGAAAACTTAAACACCAATGTTTATAGCAGCATTATTCATAATAGCCCAAGGTGTAAAAAACCCTAATATACGTCAACTGAAAAATGGATAAACAAAACGTAGCATATCCATACAATGGAATATTTTTCAACCACAAAAAGGATTGAAGTACTGATAAATACTACAACGTGGCTAAACCTTGAAAATATATGCTAAGTGGAAGAAGCCAGACACAAAAGACCACTTATCATATTGTTCTTTTTATATGAAGCACCTAGCTTAGACAAATCCATAGAGACAGAAAGTAAATCGTTAGTTGCCAGGGTGAGAGGGGGGAGGAATGGGGAGTTACTCCTAATGTGCATAGGGTTTTTTGTGTTTTTTTTGGTGGGTGATGAAAATGTAAAATTAGATAGTGTTGATGGTTACACAACTTTGTGAATATACTAAAAACTACTAAACCGTACACTTTATTTTCAAAATTTTTTTTGGCTGCGTTGGGTCTTCGTTGCTGTGCGCTGGCTTTCTCTAGTTGTGGTGAGCGGGGACTCCTCTTGTTGCGGAGCACGGGCTCTAGGAGCAAGGACTTCAGTACTTGTGGCTCGCGGGCTCTAGAGCGCAGGCTCAGTAGTTGTGGCGCACGGGCTTAGTTGCTCCGCAGCATGTGGGATCTTCCCGGACCAGGGCTCAAACCTGCCAATCCCTGCATTGGCAGGTGGATTCTTATCCACTGCACCACCAGGGAAGTCCCTGAACCGTACACTTTAATAGGGTGAATTTACGGCATATGAATTTTATATCTCAATTTTTTTTTAAAAGCAAAAAAAAAAAAAAAAAAAGGAAACGAAAAAGAACATACAGTCTCTCAAGAAGCAGCAGCAATTTGCAGGCACAGAGTGGTCTAAATCCATAACTGGAAAATAAATTTACCAAAGGAAGCATTCTGCATGCAGAGACGTAAGCTATTCTGTTTATATATACTTTCAAACAAACTTTCTTGCTTGTTTAGTGCCTTAGAGCAGTGTTTTTGAGACTCAGCTTATGACCCTTCAGCGGGTCAAGAAATAAATATAATGAGTCACAACTAACTTTTACAGTAATGAAATAGAATGGATTAGAAATTGTTAGAGTGTATCATGTTGATCCTTGACAAGAATCAAGGGCGTTGGCAATACTAAGGCTAACTGCATCATGCTGTGGGAGAGAGACACAGATGGAATGTGAAAAATATATACATTGGTTAGGAGCAGATTGTTTTATTCAGCGGACTGGCATCTACTTTGATTTTCTGGTCTATGACTGTCAGTAATATGATCATCACCCTACAATGGGAGAATTGAGTATTGTTTAACTTTATAGCAACATAATTTGAAGTTAGTTGTGAATGAAAGTGTGGGAGAATTTTATTTTTGGCAACATTGCCATGACTTTCAAGTGAGTTTTGGTTAGGAATTTGCAGTGTGGTTTCTCAGAAAGTTCATAATCAGGAAAATCTTGAATGTGTGGGAAAATGTAGCATTTTTTTTATTGCACTAGTTCAAATTGCCCTTAAATAATTCTTTTAATGCTACAAAAAATGAGAATGAGAAGGTGAAAAATATGGGAACAGTGAATAGTGAGATTGGGGAAAGTACTGACGTTAGTCAGCAGACGGTGTTTATTTGTGCCTCATTAAAAAGAAAGGGTAAGTTTAGTAAGACAGCTCTTAAAAAATATGGCTTTTGGGACTTCCCTGGTGGCACAGTGGTTAAGAATCCGCCTGCCAATACAGGGGACATGGGTTCGAGCCCTGGTCCGGGAAGATCCCACATGCCACAGAGCAACTAAGCCCGTGTGACACAACTACTGAGCCTGCGCTCTAGAGCCTGCGAGCCACAACTACTGAGCCCACGTGCCACTGAAGCCCATGTGCCTGGAGCCCATGCTCTGCAACAAGAGAAGCCACTGCAATAAGAAGCCCGTGCACTTCAATGAAGAGCAGCCCCTGCTCACCACAACTAGAAAAAGCCCCCACGCAGCAACGGAGACCCAATGCAGCCAAATATAAATATATATATATATATATATATATATATGTATATATATGTATACATATATATATATATATATATGGCTTTATCAAATGTGCAAAACCAAAAAGTGACATATACTAGTGTGTTATTTGTAATGATACACTTGCCAATGAAAACTTAAAGCCACCAATATTAAAAAGATACTTGGAAACATGACATGCTGACTTAGTCCCTTAAATATTTTCAAAAAAAGAAAAAATATATATAATGTGATGGGCAAATTTTTCTGAGTCATGATGTACCTGTCAGTGAGAAAACCTTATTATCATTGTATTGGGTTGTATATTATGTGTCTAAAGGGAAAATTGCTCCTGAAAAAAAATTATTCTTTTGGCATATATATTTTTTTGTTTTTGTTTTTCTTCCAATTTTATTGAGATATAATCGACACACAGCACTGGATAAATTTAAGGTGTACAGCATGATGATTTGACTTAGAAACATCATGAAATGTTTGCCACAATAAGTTTAGTGAACATCCGTCATCTCATATAGATACAACATTAAAGAAATAGAAAAAAATGTTTCCTTGTGATGAGAACTCTTAGGATTTACTCTCTTAACAACTTTCCTCTATAACATGCAGCCGTGTTAATTATATTTATCATGGTGTACATTACACCCCTAGTGTTAATTTATCTTATAACTGAA
This sequence comes from Phocoena phocoena, assembly GCF_963924675.1. Lineage (NCBI taxonomy): Eukaryota > Metazoa > Chordata > Mammalia > Artiodactyla > Phocoenidae > Phocoena > Phocoena phocoena. The sequence goes on along the minus strand of NC_089233.1, from coordinate 63,932,772 downwards.
GGTTTGTACCTTTTGACTGCCTTCATCCAGTTCTCCACCCCTCACCCCCTGCCTCTGGTAACCACAAAACTGATCTCTTTTCCTGAGTTTGTTTCTGAAGTATACGTGACCTATAAAACTATGTTAGTTCCTGTTACACAACATAGTGATTTGATATTTCTGTGCACTGCAAGATGCTCACCACACTAAGTCCAGTTACGATCTGCCACCATACAAAGATGTTACATAATTATTGACTATATTCCCCACACTGGACGTTTCATACCCCTGACTCATTTGTTTTGTAACTGGAATTTTGTACCTCTTAATCTCCCTCATCTGTTTCTTTCCTCCCCTTCCCAATTCCCCTCTGCAGCCACCTGTTTCTTCTCTGTATCTATAACTCTGTTTCTGTTTTGTTATGTTTGTTCCTTTGTTTTTGTTTTTAGGTTCCACGTATAAGTAAAATCATACAGCATTTGTCGTTCTCTGACTTATTTCACTTAGCATAATACCTTCTAGGTCCATCCATGTTGTCACAAATGGCAGGATTTCATTCTTTTTTTTGTGGCTGAGTAATATCCATGGTGTGTGTGTATGTACGTGTGTGTGTGTGTATATATATATATTATATATATATATGTCACGTGTTCTTTATTCATTCATCTGTTGATGAGCACTTATGTTGCTTCCATATCTTGGCTATTGTAAATAATGCTGCAGTGAACATAGAAGTGCATATATCTTTTTGAATTAGTGTTTTCATTTTCTTTGGATACCCAGGAGTGAAATTGCTGGATTGTATGGTAGTTCTATTTTTAATTTTTTGAGGGATCTCCATACTCTTTTCCATAGTGGCTGCAGCAATTTACATTCCCACCAATAATGCACGAGGGTTCTCTTTTCTCCACATCCTCACCCACACTTGTTATTTGTTGTCTTTTTGATAATAGCCATCTGACAGGTGAGAAGTGATATCTCATTGTGGCTTTGATTTGCATTTCCCTGATGATGAGTGATGTTGAGCATCTTTTCATGTGCATGTTGGCTATCTGTATGTCTTTTTTGGAAAAATGTCTATTCAGATCCTCTGCCCATTTTTTAATCAAGTGATTTTGTTTTTTGATGTTGAGTTGTATGAGTTCTTTGTATCTTTTGGATACATCATTTGCAAATATCTTACTGGATATATCATTTGCAAATATCTTCTCCCATTCAATAGGTGACGTTTTGGTTTTGTTGATGGTTTCCTTCCCTGTGCAAAAGCGTTTTAATCTTCTGGTATGTATTTTGGTGTGTACTGTTTTTATGGTACATCAACTGATAAAAATATGTCTTAGCAATAAGACGATTTCTCCTTGAATCTTTGCTGTTGCAGATTTTAGAAGCAATGTTTGTTATGCTATTACAGTCTGGTATAGATTTTGTGATCCAACTTGAGAAAGACAAGTTGCAAATTGCACAACACTTAGTTTATGTCTGATATGAGTGGTAAGGCCATTTTAAGGAGGGTCTTGTTAGGTGTTTAGTTAACCTCTTCACACAAAACTTGATTTAAAATGTTTACAGAATTGACAAGTGCAATTTTGGTCAATGTAAATTAGTCTGGAAAAATGAAAATATAACAAAGGCATTTAAAAATTTTAGAAGCATCTAAAAACAATGTCATTTGGCATACTCTTTTATATGTTGTAAATCTTTGGAAAACAGATTCTGCTGAAATTCATGTGTATGTTCTTGTTAATTTTGTTAAAGGAAGCTGACAAAATAGCTAATTAAAAAACAAACAAACACTTTTTCGGGGCTTAGAGCTGACCTACCACTTAGTTTATCATATCAAAGTTAGTTGGTTGTCTTAAAAGGAAAGTCCAAAGCACATTATAGGAATACAAGAGTGAAATTCATATTTTTCTAGCCAAAAAGCAATCTCATTTGGAAAATCTTTTCAAAGTTTTTTTTGAGTAACAATGTTGGCCTATTTGATATATTTTTTAACATTCTTAGTGAATTAAATTAGAAAGTTCTTGGGAAACCCATTCCAACATTTCAAGCCTATCCAAGCATTTCAAATAATATTACTGCTATGGCAACAAGATTTCAATATATATGCCACTGGATCCATGGTTTTCAAATGTGGTCCCTGGTCCAGCAGCATCAGCATCACCAGAGAACTTCTTACAAATGCAAACTCTTGGGCTCCACCCTGGACCTTCTGATTCAGAAACTCTGGGGTAGGGCCAGCAATATGTGTTTCAACAAGCCTTCCAGGTGATTCTGATACAAGCTTAAGTTTGAGAACCAGGGTATTGGATGTCCCCATCATTGTTGCAACAAATTGATGAGACTTTATTAATGAAAGCAGTTTGAATTAAATGAAATAAAATTAGAGATTTTTATTGCACCTTATCTCCTATGTTGGTATTAGTGTTATGCTCGCCTCGTAATATCAGTCGGGGAATGTTAACTCTTTTTCTGGTCTTTGGAAGAAATTGTGTATTGCTGGTATTATTTCTTCCTTGAAAGTTTAGTAGATATCACAGCCATTTAGGGCTGGAGTCTTCTTTGTGGGAAGGTTTTTAATTTATAGATTCAATTTCTTAATAGATATGGGATTATTCCAATTTTGTGGTGTCCATTTAGGTATGGCTTTTTTTCCTAGAAATTTATTTATTTCATCTAAATTTTCAAATGTCTAGGCATAAAATTGTTCATTATATCCTCTTACAATCTTCTTCTTGTTCATTATATCCTGCTGAAGAATCTGAAATGATGTTCCTCCTTTCCATTTTTGACACTAATTCCTGGTTGGAATCTATTCTTTTTTTTTCACAGGGTCTGTTCTAATTTGATTGATTGCTTTCTGGGATTGCAGCACAACAGTCAATGTGGGATTTCTTGTACTGCAGCTTAAAAAACAATCAAACAGAAAAATGGTGGTTAGAAACAGTAAGGGAACTGTTTGTACTATCCTTGCAACTCTTATGTAAATCTAAAGTTATTCCAAATTAGAAGTTTTTTAAATAAAGAACAGGAAAAAACGGTATTAATAATCCACTTATTCATCAAGCTCCACTCAGAAGGACTTTGGGCTGTTTGTAAGACTCGAATCCACCAGAGAATTCGAATTTGTTGCCTGTCAAGAGGTTCCCAAGAATTGTAATAAAGACTCAGAGGCAGTGGCTTTTACTCAGAATTTTCTTTCTTTTTAAAAGAGATTTTTTTGGATTCTTTCCAAAAAGGATTTTTTAAAGGGGATAATTATACAAGTCAAGGAAATAAGGCTTTGAATATCTTTTGAACTATATGTGTGTTAAAAGGAGGGAAAAGTAATCTTGTTACTTTATCCTTCTCTTAGATGCAATCTACCTACGAAATTGAAAGAAACCATAAGAACTAAGTATTGAACAATACTAAAACGGTTTGTGAGCAAGGGTTAAGTTGTGAGAGTCTGACCAGAAATGCTTCCAGAGTTCTGAAAAGGGTAGGAGCTTAGTCTTAAAGAAAATGTGGGATCTGCAGGAGTTGGAGGCTCTCATCCTTAGCATGACAGGAGGTCTCTAAGGATCCCAGTCTGCCTGGAACGTGGAGGGGGATGTGGAAGAACAGTGGGAATCAGGATTGAATACTTAGGGGTAAACATGGATTGTGTAGAGCCTTAAAAATGCCAGTTTAAAGCCACTGAATTTTACATATTTTTGAACAAGAAAATTTATGTGATAAATATAATGTAATAATAATAGGTAATATTTTGTTAGTGTCTACTTTGTGCCAGGTCCTGTGTTATATCTATTATCTCATATAAAACTCAGAACAATCCATTGGGGTTGATGCTGCTATTTTCTCCATTTACACATAAGCAAATTGAGGCTTTAGAAAGTTAAGTAACTTGTTCAAGGTTATAATGCTTGTGTGGATTGGAATTGCTTATCTATCTGTCTTCCTCCACTAGCCTCTGGACCCTGGATGGCACAAACCATTTTTATCTTATTCACAGATATATCTCCAGTTCCTAGGAGAGTGCCTGCACATAGTAAGTTTGCAATAAATATTTGGTGAATGAATGAAATTTAATGACCATATGCCTTTATTTATAACTGCACGTATTCCATCTTGCTATGACAATTTGTTGGTTAGTTTATTAACTCCCTATTTTATGTCTCTTTGTCGAGATAACACGTATCTAACTTTTGACACAGTGTCTGGAACATACATAGTAGGTCTTTTTTAATGTTAATTTTCTTCCTTTCTTCCCTTTGCATTTCTACCATAATTTCTGATACATAGCAGGTGTTCCATGAACAGCCTTGAGATAACTAGTTTGAAGCCCAAGCCAAGAACCTTGTGGCAAAATTAGTGTGTGTGTGTGTGTGTGTGTGTGTGTGTGTGTGTGTGTATGCATCTTTTTGGGGAGAAGGGGTTTAAGCTTTCATCATAGAAGGGTCCTCAGCCCCTCAAAAAGTTAGGAAGTGCTGTTGTAGAGTAAGGAGTGATTGGCTCTAGAAGTGAGGAAAGAATCTACATTGGTGGGGATTGGAGCAGAGATCTAGAGTGATTGTATTTTCTGAACTCAGATCAGGTGACAGAGTTGAACAAGTTCAAGTCTCACAGGGACCATTTAAAATTAGGATTGTCCCAGAAAATATCAAAAGGACACAGGAACTGGCTTGAAATGACTACCACTGGTCAAATTTGGGACAATTTGAGCATTAAAAACAATAATGATGTTGGATATTAACCTGTTATTGGACATATTTGCGAATATCTTCTGCCATTCAGTAGGTTGTCTTTTCATTTTGTCCATGTTTTCCTTTGCTGTGTGAAAGCTTTTAAGTTTAATTAGGTTCCATTTGTTTATTTTTATTTGGTTTCCTTTGCTTTAGTAGACGGATCCAAAAAACTATTGCTGTGATTTATGTCAGAGTATTCTGCCTATGTTTTCCTCTAGTAGTTTTATAGTATCTGGTCTTACATTTAAGTCTTTAATCCATTTTGAGTTTATTTTTATATATGGTGTTAGAGAATGTTCTAATTTCATTCTTTTACATGTAGCTGTTCAGTTTTCCCAGAACCACTTATTGAAGATATTGTCTTTTCTCCATTGTATATTCTCGCCTTCTTTGTCATAGGTTACTTGACCGTATAAGTGTGGGTTTATTTATTTCTGGACTCTCTATTCTGTCCCATTGATCTATGTCTCTGTTTTTGTGCCAGTACCATACTGTTTTGATTACTGTAGTTTTGTAGTATAGTCTGAAGTCAGAGAGCATGATTCCTCCAGCGCTGTTCTTCTTTCTCAAGATTGTTTTGGCTATTTGGGGTCTTTTGTGTTTCTATACAAATTTTAAAATTATTTTTTCTAGTTCTGTGAAAAGTGCCATTTTATTTTGATAGGGATTGCATTGAATCTGTAGATTGCCTTGGGTAGTATGGTCATTTTAACAATATTAATTCTTCCAGTCCAAGAACACAGTATATCTTTCCATCTGTGTGTGTTGTCTTCAGTTTCTTTCATCAGTATCTTATATATAGTTTTCCGCATACAGGTCTTTTACTTCCTCTGGTAGGTTTATTCCTAGGTATTTTATTCTTTTTGATGTGATGGTTAATGGGATTGTTTCCTTAATTTCTCTTTCTGAAAAAATGAAAAGACAGCCTACTGAATGGGAGAAGATATTTGCAAATGACATGACTGATAAGGGGTTAATATCCAACATATATAAACAGCTCATACAACTCAACATCAAGAAAAAAAACAACTCAATTAAAAAATGGCCAGAGGAACTGAGTAGACATTTTTTCCAAAGAGGAAATGCAAATGGCTAAAAGACACATGAAAAGATGCTCAATATCCCTCATCATAAGGGAAATGCAAATCAAAACCACAATGATATATCACCTCACACCAATCAGAATGGCTGTCATCAAAAGGAACCCAAATAACAAACGTTGGCATGGGACTTCCCTGGTGGCACAGTGGTTAATACTCCATGCTCCCAATGAAGGGGGCCCAGGTTCGATCCCTGGTCAGGGAACCAGATCCCACATTATGCTGCAACTAAGAGTTCACATGCTACAACTAAGGAGCCAGTGAGCTGCAACTAAGGAGCCCACCTGCCGCAACTAAGGCCCTGTGCAACCAAATAAATAAAAAAAACAAAAAACAGAAACAAATGTTATTGAGGATGTAGAGAAAAGGGAACTGTCATACACTGAAAAGACAGAAAAATGAAAGGGACTCTGATGAAAGACAGAAAAGATGAGGGGAGTCTTAGAGATTAAAAGACACTAAAGAGACATGGCATTCAAAAGCAATGAGTGATCCTTGATTGAATCCTGGATGTGCGGGGAAGACTCTGTGGGACATTTTGGGGAGCAATTGCAGAAAATTGAATGTAAGGTAATATTATATCAACATTAAATTTCTTGGGTGTGATGGTATCATGGTTATTAGGAGTATGTCCTTGTTAGGAGTATGGTGTATGTCCTTGGGAGATAAATGCTGAAATATTGGGGTGTAGTATCATGATATCTGTAATTTACTTTCAAATGGTTTAGCAAAAATGTGATATATATGTATATATACACATGTAGATAGAGAAGAAATAGGTAAAACAATGTTAACAATTGGTGAGTTTAAGCAAGGATATATGAGTATTCATCGTATTATTCTTTCAACTTTTCTGTAGATTTGAAAATTTCCCCCCAAAAAGCTGAGGGAAAATAAAATATTGCAAATAAGGTGCTTGGCCAACGGTAAATGCTGAAAGAAGGGTGGGTCTTACACAAGCGTATAAGCTCCATGAGAGCAGGGACTTTGTTTCTTTTATTTAGCACCTACAGTAGTGCCTGGCAGGTGAAATGGTACTCAACAAACATTTTTGAAACAAATCCTTGAGAGATTGTACATTAGAAATGTAATGTGAAAGAATATAACAGTCGGAAATAACACCAAAGGACGATGCATGAACAGCTGTTTCTGTGGTCTGAATATAACTGTGCCAGTTGCTTTGATTAAAATGACTTTTCTATGATTCAAAAATATGATCTAAAAAATTGCCCCAGAAAATCCATCTGCCCAGTTGAGTTTGGTAACTCATTTACAAGAAGTGATACTCTCTGAGTAGTATCAGCATGTTTCGTTAAGCCATTTGGGATTATTGTGGGGGGAAAAATTAGCCTATTAAGGAGCTTCAGTTTTTCTAACCCTGACCTAAATTGACATCAACTGGCCTCTTACGGGAGGGGTGCTCTGCCCTCTGGTGGTGAAAGACACTCATCTGGTTTCTACAGAACGGGCCACCAGAACAGAGATGAAGTGGAGAGTACCTTTGCCCAGAGGTTTCTGGAAACCTATCTCCTTATTTCCTAGTCAGTAGTGACCTTACGACTGAACTTGATGTGATCATTTTTGACTCAGTGAATAGCCAGCTTTGGGGAATGCCTGGGCCAGGCTGGGCTGAGGAATGTTCAAATTTAGGAATGTAAAGTGACATTTGTAGTTGGGTCAAAACTGAGGTGGGAAGACTTGTTCCTAGCATCATGAGTGCCAAGGGAAACCTGAAGGGCCATTTGAACTGTAAGGTTTGTCAGGATCCTGTTTCCTTGCTGTGACAAGGATGAGAGTATATTCCACCATATGCCTCAGGAAGAGCTCTGGGTGAAATCCTGGGGCTGTGATTGCCCAGGGAAGGCTGGCTGCTTCACAGACAGCTGACCAATGTCCAGCTTTGTGGCCCTGGAATGGATTTTTTTTCCTTTCTTTTTTTAAAAAATTAATTTATTTATTTATTTTAGTTTTGTCTGTGCTGGGTCTTCGTTTCTGTGCAAGGGCTTTCTCTATTTGCGGCAAATGGGGGGCCACTCTTCATCGCGGTGCGCGGGCCTCTCACTGTCGCGGCCTCTTTTGTTGCGGAGCACAGGCTCCAGACACACAGGCTCAGTAGTTGTGGCTCACGGGCCCAGTTGCTCCGTGGCATGTGGGATCTTCCCAGACCACAGCTCGAACCCGTGTCCCCTGCATTGGCAGGCAGATTCTCAACCACTGCGCCACCAGAGAAGCCCCCTTTCTTTTTTCTTAATTTCTAACATTAAAAGAACTTTTTTTCCTCCCTGAGTGTAAAAATGATACATAGACTATGTAAAAAATTATGAAAAATATTAATAAAGTAAAAATTACCTGAAGTCTGTCTACATTGTGATAACCACAGTTGACATTTTTGGTAACATTTCTTTCAGGTAATTCTGTGCATATAACCATATAAAGTATGAATGTCTAACTATACATGAATGGGGTCATAATATACCTCTTCCTTTATAACTTGCTTTATTTTTCTTTCAAGAGTGTGTGGTGAGCACCTTCCTATCCAGTTATAGATATGTACTTTTTTAAATTTATATTTTAAATTATTAAAGTTATCTACGCTTATAATAAAATGAAAGGAATGTCGTGGCCGCTCCCGTTGTGGAGCACAGGCTCCGGACGCGCAGGCTCAACGGCCATGGCTCACGGGCCCAGCCGCTCCGCTGCATGTGGGATCTTTCCGGACCGGGGCACGAACCCATGTCCCCTGCATGGGCAGGCGGACTCTCAACCACTGCGCCACCAGGGAAGCCCCATGAGCGCTTGTTTTAAACAATTTTTTTAAGATTGTTTCTTTTTTGATGTGGACCATTTTTAAAGTCTTTATTGAATTTGTTACAGTATTGCTTCTGTTTTATATTTTGTTTTTTTGGCGGCGAGGCATGTGGGATCTTAGCTCTTCGACCAGTAATCGAACCCATACCCCCTGCATTGGAAGGTGAAGTCTCAACCACTGGACCGCCAGGGAAGTCCCTCCATGAGCTTTTTTTTTTTTTTTTGCGGTACGCTGGCCTCTCTCTGTTGTGGCCTCTCCCGTCGCGGTGCACAGGCTCAGCGGCCATGGCTCACGGGCCCAGCTGCTCCGTGGCATGTGGGATCTTCCCGGACCGGGGCACGAACCAGTGTCTCCTGCATCGGCAGGCGGACTCTCAACCACTGCACCACCAGGGAAGGCCCTCTATGAGCTTTTTTAGCTTAACTGTGTCATGAACATCTTCCCATGTCAGTGTGTGTGTGTGTCCTATTCGTTTCGGTGACTGTGCAGTATTCTGCTGAGTAGATGAAACGTGGTTCGTTTAACTAGTCACCTATTGATGGATATTCAGATTTTTCCAATATTTTGATATATAAATATCTCACTGAATATTTTAGTAATACATCTTGATATACTTGTTTAGCTGTTGCTAAGACATAAATTCCTAGAAGCAGATCAAAGTATATGAATATTTAATTTTATTTGAAATCTTAGTATTTTATTTTGTAAATGATGATGTTCAATGGTTCAAATATTCCATTATATTGAAACACTAGATTTAACCATTATCCTACTTTATTGTTACATTTTTTTCAATTTTTGCTTTCACAAATAATACAGTAATAAGCATTTTTGCATTAAATCATCATCATATCAAATAATATCATTAGGGAGTAATTATCAAGTCAAAAAGTTTGGATTTCTTTATGATTAATTCATATTGCTAAAGAATTTCTTTGCAGAAAGATATATCAGTTTATGTTCTCACCATCAACATTCTACTATTAATAAAATTGAGGGTGGGCATTTTTTACACATTTACTGGCCATTTATTTATCTTTTGTGAATTGCCTCTTCCTTTCTACCTATATTTCTATTGGGTTGTTTGGTTTTTTCCTTGATTTTTTAAAAAAGCATTTATTTATTTATTTAGGCTGCACCGGGTCTTCGTTGCAGCATGCGGGATCTTTTTAGTTGCGCCATGTGGACTTCTTAGTTGTGGCATGCAGACTCTTAGTTGCCGCATGCATGCGGGGTCTAGTTCCCTGATCAGGATCGAACCCGGGCCCCCTGCATTGGGAGCCCGGAGTCTTACCCGTTGGACCACCAGGAACCCTTTACCTTGATTTTTGTAGGTGTTCATGCATCTGTTCATTAATTTTTTGAACCAATAAAATATTTGACCACCTACCGTGTGTCAGCTGAATATTCTATGTGCTGGAGATAAATGCAGCAATGAACAAAGACCAGGATTATACTCCAGTCAGGGGGAGGGGTGCAAAAAGTAAACAACTATGTCATGTGGAGATAGTGCTATAGAAACAAACAAAGCAGGTAATAAGATGGTGAGTTTAAGGAGTGCTGTTTTTATATGGGTAGTAGGGAAGATCTCTCCGTGAATACAAACCTGGAGTTCATGAGGAAGCAAGCCATTCAGAGAGCTTCCTGGGGATGAGAACTTCAGGCAGAGGGTGCAGTAAGTCCTTCATACATTCTGGATATTGACTGTTTCCCAGAATATCACTTGCCTTTTATGGTTGTGCATAGTGTCTTGTACAGAAAATTTTAACATTGTTAAGGTCAGACTTGTCAATCTTTTCCTATTCATGACTTCTGGGTTTTATGATTGAGAAGAACTTTTCTATCCCCAAATCGTAAAAGTATTCCCATAGATTAACTTCTACTACTTTTTTTTTTTGGTAAATTTATTTATTTATTTTTGGCTGCGTTGGGTATTTGTTGCTGTGCGTGCGGGCTTTCTCTAGTTGCGGTGAGCAGGGGCTACTCTTCTATGCAGTGCATGGGCTTTTCACTGCGGTAGCTTCTCTTGTTGTGGAGCACATGCTCTAGGTTCGTGGGCCTCAGCACTTGTGGCACGTAGGCTCGGCAGTTGTGGCTCATGGGCTCCAGAGCGCAGGCTCAGTAGTTGTGGCGCACAGGCTCAGCTGCTCTGCGGCATGTGGAATCTTCCCAGACCAGGGCTCGAACCCGTGTCCCCTGCATTGGCAGGCAGATTCTTAACCACTGTGCCACCAGGGAAGTCCCCACCTGTACTATTTTTATACTTTGGTTTTTAATATATCAGATAATTTACATATCATAAATGTATGAGGTATAATTTACATATCATAAAACTCACCCATTTTGAGTATACAATCTAATGATTTTTAGTCAACTTAAGGTTGTATAACTATTACCACAATCCAGCTTTAGAACTATACTTTGATTTTGTTATACATAGCTTTTAGTATGTCTGAGATTCATTTTAGCTTGGTGTAAAGTTTAAGACCTAACTTTTTTTTTTCTTTGCCCATTGATTTGAAATGTCTCCCTTACCACATGCTAAACTTCCATGTACACCTGGACCTTATCCTGGTCTCCCTGTTCCGGGGATCATAAATAGGGTTTTATTTGGCCCATGGAGTTTTTTAAATTGAGTGATTTCACATAAAAACCCAGACTTTTGGCCTTTCTGGAAAAACTAGACAATTCAGCAACAATCTGCAGGAGGCGAGTAGAGACCACTCCTTGTAGATGGGCATGGGGATGGTGACCACAATCACAGTTTGCCAGGAACAGTCCCTTTACACGCCTGCTGTCCCGTTGTAATTAATAGCATCCTTTCATTCTTAAAAGTTCTGGTTTGGGCAGTAAGTTATGGGTCACAATCTCCACCATTCCTTATTGCATCATACCCAGCATTCCTCTTTCATTTATGTTACAAGACCCCCTCCCAGGAAGAAAAAAGGAGAGGAGATGCCACGATCCGGGCACAGAAGTTTGCCAAAAAAATGATTACCTGGGCTCAGAGTAGAACAGAACATACTATCTGGTGGGGAGAAATCAGGACAAGAGTCCTCTGACAGAGAATATGATGTCACAATTTACCAATCCTTTTCCCTTCCATTATTCCATTTAACATCACAAAAACCTACCCAGTTACACAAGTTACCCAGTTTGTTACTGTGCGTCTGTGTATGGATGTGCTGTCTTCCCTGTAACCAGCATTTCAAAACAGGGACCTAGTTACTCCGCTCTGCTCACCACTGTTTTCTCAGGGACCGTTCAGTGCTGGGCGCAGAGCTGGCCCCAAGGAACTATTTCCTGGCTGTTTAGGCTCCCAGAAACTACTGACTGAATGAACTAATGAGGAAATTGAGGCTCAGAGGGGTCCGTGGCGAGTCAGAGGCAGAAAGAAGCAGGCGGGAAATCAGACCAGACGGCCTGATTCCTGGTCTGGAATCCAAGATCTTTTCCTAGCCAGTTGGCTGTAACCTCCCCAAATAGGCAAGAAATGGGAGAATGCACACGCGGGGACCTGTCTTCGACCTCGGGGGACCTCACTGAAATGCTGGACGGAGGGGCCAGAAGGACGAGTGGCGCAAGAAACGCCACATCACTCTCTCGCACCTGCCCTCCTGAGACCAAGACTACATTTCCCAGCAGTCCCCGCGGCGCGCACGGCCCCTTGCCACGCGGCTTGCGCCTCCGCCGTCGGCCTACTGGGGGCGCTGCGGCGACCCCTCCGCCGCCCCGTAGGAATCTCCGCGGCCCCGGGGCCGCTTGCTTCCTGTTTGTCGGACGAGGAGACATGGCGGCGGCGCCGGCGGCTGCTGGGTCTGGGGTCGGCCGAGGGCGACGGGCGGCGGCAACTGTGGCGGCTTGGGGCGGATGGGGCGGCCGGCCGCGGCCTGGTAACATTCTGCTGCAGCTGCGGCAGGGCCAGCTGACCGGCCGGGGCCTGGTCCGGGCCGTGCAGGTACGAAGCCGGCCCGGAGGGGCGGGGCGGGGTGGACCGGGCGGGAGCTGGCGGGGGGGCCGGGCAAGAGGCCTTTCCAGGCCGCCACTGTACGGGCCCGACCCCTCTTGGCTGGCCGCGGGGCCTCCCTGTGGGCTGTCGCGACGCTGTCAGCCGCGGCGGGGCAGTGGGCAGCGGCAGGCTAGAGGCTCCGGGTTAGGGGCCGAGCAGGGCTGGGCTGCATCGGGCATTGATGGCGTGTACGAGTCTTAGGCCCAGCTCCTAGATCCTCCCTTCCTTGCGCCACGTCTGCACGTCTGGGGGACCCTGGGCGAGTTTGCTGTAGCCTCTACGGGCCGCGAGTTTCTTCCCCGTGACTTGGGCGGTGGGTCATCACTGCAAACCCCAAACGGTTCCCAAGCCATCATAAATGTCATTCTCTCAGAGAGGCCTTTCCTCGACACAACCCTCCCTCTTCAAAAGTGGGTCCCCATTGTTATTCAGTTACAGCCCTGAATTCGTTCCGTCCACATTACTTTCTTAGTCTGTAATTACATATTTCTTTGTTGTCTATCCTTTTTCTCGCTTGTATCCCACGTTAGGCTGAGCTCCAGCGGGTGCAGGGACTGTATCTGGTTTGCCAGAGTAGAGCGTCATGGTAAAGAGCTAGGGCTCTGGAGTCAGGCCTGGATTCAGAACCCTGCTCTCTCTTGCTTGGGCAAGTTACGTTTCTGTGCCTCAGTTTCCTGATTTGTGTAAAAGCGTTAAATGCATTTCTGGTGCACAGTAAAAAGCTGAAGAGTAATCAGTTAATATTAATACTATACTTGGTATTTGGCTTAAATAGTGCCCAATATATGATTAGCATTTTTTTTTTTGAATGAATGAAGGACACTGCTTTAGGGTAAAGCGGGATGAATAAACCTAGGCTGCTCACTCCTCTACTCCCTCCGCCCCCATGTTCCCAGAACTTACGTTGCAAACACACCTGTAAAGCATTGGCTTAATTTAAGGATAGCTTTTGCGTAAAGAAACTTTTAAAGTATATACAGGAATAGTAATAAAGTGATTGGTGGGAGTGGAGTGGGAATTGGGTAGATGAGGGAGAGCATGAGAGTGAGACTTTTCACAGTATAACTTTATATATGAACTTAATTTTGAACCACTTCAATATTACTCATATGGTTAAAAGGACAGAATATAAGATAAAGACCAGGTGGTCTGTGTTTGTAGAGGGTTACAGATGAAGAAGCAGTTCTGGGTGAACAGTATTTTCCTGAATATCAGTTAACCATAGATGAGCAACTTTTTTCCCTTTGCATTCTTCTCTGTCTGCCTTAAGATTCTGGAAATACTTGCTCTATCCTTTAACCCAAAGACCCTTACTGAGCTGGGTATGTAGGAATGGGCAGAAAGGGAACTAACTCACCTTTACTGAGCACATATATTTTGGATCAAGCATTGTGCAAGGTATACAGTGTCTTTATTTAATTCTCAATCTTTTGAACCAAGTGTCGGGACTCACCTCAACACAGATGAAGAAACTGAGGCTCAGAAAAATTAGGTAATTCGCTCCTAAGCACTCGTCTTGATAATCCTCTATGTTCTGAGGGCAATAGGGAGCCACGGAAGTTCTTTAACTTAATGAATGGGGAAATTTAGTACACTTAATTTGTTTCCAGTGCTGGATGACTTGAAATGGGAGGAGACTGAAGAAGCTCACCAGATAGAAGGTGCTGGAATGTTCTTGAGCCTGATCTAGTCTGGTTATTGTGGTAATCAGTAGTTGTATACAGACAGGAATGGGAGCTATTTCAGAGGTTGAGATGGATGTACCTTCCCAAAACTATAGTGAAGATAAAGTGGGGAACTTCATCTTTCAGATGTGTCCTTTCTTAGTCACTTTCTTTGATCTCCTCCTTGCTACACCCCCACGTTGCAGAATAAATTATATCCTCACAAGTATTTCCATAGCACAGTAAGCATATCCATTATGGCACGTGGTATACTTGGAAAGACCAGATTAAAATTTTTTTTCTTTATGTTGTAAACACATAAAATTTGCCTTCTTAATCATTTTTAAGTGTGCAGTCAGTAGTGTCAAGTATTCACATTGTTGTGAAACAGATCTCCAGAATTTTTTCATCTCGCAAATCTGAAACTCAACCCATTAAACAACTACTTTTTTCCCCTCCCCCAGCCCCTGGTAACCACCATTCTACTACTTTCTGTTTCCATGAATTTGATTACTTTAGATACGTCATATAAGTGGAATCATACATTGTCTTTTTGTGCCTGGCTTATTTCACTTAGCATAATATCCTCAAGGTTCATCCATGTTGTAGCATGTAACAGGATTTCCTTGGAAAAGACCAGATTTTGAAGTAAGATGGACCTGGATTGAATCCTAGTTCTGTCACTTATAACTAGGTTATATTATTTAACCTCTCTGAACCTCAGTTTCATTATTTCTAAAATGGCTGTAGTAACATCTACCTCATAGGGCTGTTAGGAGGAGTGAAATAACATATCTAAAAAGCTTGGCCAGTGTGTGGCACATAGTAAATGTTCAGTAAATAGTTGCCATCAGCTCATAGCCATCAGAGTGGGCTTCCTGAGAGACTGTGTCTTATTTTTCTTTGTGTGTGCAGAGCCTGAAACAGTGCCAGTCACTTGATCTTCAGGACTCAGGAAATTGTTTGACTTGAAATACTGTATGTGAGGGCTCTGTCCTCCTCTTCCCCAGTCCTGTCTCTTTGTATATCCCAAACAGTCCCATGGCTTTAAGGAGTTCTGGAGTCAGATTACCTAGGTTTGAGTTCCAGCTCTGGTACATACTTGCTATGTGTCTTTGGACAAGTAGCTTAATCTCTTTATGCCTCAGTTTCTTCTTCTTTTTTTTTTTTTTCTTTTTGTGGTATGCGGGCCTCTCACTGTTGTGGCCTCTCCTGTTGCGGAGCACAGGCTCCGGACGCGCAGGCTTAGTGGCCATGGCTCACGGGCCCAGCCACTCTGTGGCATGTGGGATCCTCCCGTACCAGGGCACGAACCCGTGTCCCCTGCATCGGCAGACGGACTCCCAACCACTGCACCACCAGGGAAGCCCTCTTCATTTTTAAAATAGAGATAATCATGGGACCTAACCTGCTAAAGCTGTGGTAAGGACCAAGAGCGTTTATACACATAAAGCACTTAAAATGGTGTCTAAAATATAGTAAGCATGCTATAAAGATTAGCAACTATCGTTTTTAGCAAAAATATATTCTGATAGATCCTAAATCTGTATTTCCATCCTGGTTTCTCTCTTTAGCTCCAGTTCGATATATCCAGATACTTTCTCAGGATCTCCACCTAGGCGTCTAATGGTCACCTCAAACTTAATATGGCAAATACAGTTCCTAATTCCTCTTCCACCAAACCTGATCTTCCTCAAGTCCCAAACAGAAATTGAGAGAAGCCTGGGAGAAGACCCCAGGCCACATGATTTAGAATGGGCCTTGTCCTACTTGGATTTTAATTTCCTTATTTTCATCTCTCCCTTTCAGTTTGACCTCTATCAAGGTAATAAAATATGCTGGTATGATGCTTTAGTATTTACAGAGCCTGTTCACATTTATCAGCACATTTGATCCCTAAAGCAAATCAGATCTTATAATCCCTTGCTTAAAACCCTCCAATGGCATCCCATTGCAGTTGGAATCAAATCCAGATTCCTTTCCAGGGGTGCACGAGACTCTGCACAATCAGTAGGAATTGAGGGAAAGGGATAGACTAGGCAAAGCAGCTCACACAGGTCATGACCTACCGCACCTACAGATACTACTTCAGTTTGGCAATCTGGTCACAGGCTAGGTTTTGGCATCCTGTTTTTGTTTTGTTTTGTTTTGTTTGGGGCATGTGGGATCTTCCCGGACCAGGGCACGAACCTGCGTCCCCTGCATCGACAGGCGGACTCTAACCACTGTGCCACCAGGGAAGCCCCTGGCATCCTGTTTTGTTTCCCAAATTTCCGGTCATTGCGTCCTTCGTGATTTTTGGCATATCTAAATTCTACTTGAGTGTTACTTCATATATATTTTTTTAGATTGACTCTTTTTTTTTTTTTTTTTAAATTTCAGTTGGCACAATTGTTTTAACCTTGTTCTGAGCATTAGCATTTGAAACCTAGCGGTTCAAGTCAAATACAGTCTCTTTGCCTGTCAAGGATAATTTGATATCAGAAACCCTGTAGATAGGATAAATTCTCATTAATTAAAAATATGAATAATATTTACACAGTTTTTGTATTCGCAAACCATAAAATTCATTCTTATATTAAATCCCATTAAAGTAGACACAAGCATTCATTGGTTAATGTTTTTTATCAGAATAATATAACAGTGTATTTAATCTTCATTAATTAAAGGTATTTAATCTTCATTATTCTTTAAGAAGGGTATTTACTTGCACTTAATGCATTTTGAGGCATTAGATATCTTAGGACTAAACAAGTAAGATATACATTTTATGTTTATGGAATTCAGCCTTTAATTATTTAAAAAGAAAAGCAGTAAAGACAAAAATAAGTCAGTGAAAACTGGAAGTGTCACATTCACTAAACAGGTTGACAGCTTAGGCAGCATGATGTAAGAGATTATCACTCCTGTAAACTGTTAAACCACAAGTATTCCGAGAGAAGAAACCCATACAACATCTGCCAAAAATTCAACTTTGAAGATGCCTGGATGGTGGCTCTTTTCATCACACTACTCAGCTGTTCACAAGGAAAACAAAATCCAGATGATTATTTTTTATCTTATTTATTTATTTATAAATTTATTTATTTTTGGCTGCATTGGGTCTTCGTTGCCACATGCGGGCTTTCTCTAGTCGTGGCGAATGGGGGCTACTCTACCTTGCGGCGCGCGGGCTTCTCACTGCGGTGGTTTCTCTTGTTGCAGAACGCAGGCTCTAGGCACACGGGCTCTAGAGCGCAGGTTCAGTAGTTGTGGTGCACGGGCTTAGTTGCTCTGCAGCATGTGGGATCTTCCTGGACCAGGGCTCGAACCCATGTCCCCTGCATTGGCAGGCGGATACTTTTTTTAAAAAAATTAATTAATTTTTATTTTTGGCTGTGTTGGGTCTTCGTTGCTGTGCATGGGCTTTCTCTAGTTGCAGCGAGCAGAAGCTATTCTTTCGTTGAGGTGCACAGACTTCTCATTGCGGTGACTTCTCTTGTTGAGGAGCACGGGCTCTAGGCACACGGGCTTCAGTAGTTGTGGCACACAGGCTCAGTAGTTGTGGCTCGCAGGCTCTAGAGTGCAGGCTTCAGTAGTTGTGGCTCACGGGCTTAGTTGCTCCACGGCATGTGGGATCTTCCTGGACCAGGGCTCGAACCCATGTCTCCTGCATTGGCAGGCGGATTCTTAGCCCCTGCGCCACCAAGGAAGCCCCAGCAGGCGGATTCTTAACCACTGCACCACCAGGGAAGCCCCAGATGTTTATTTTTAAATGAGAGTAAATGCCTTGTGAGACAAACTAGTAGTAGTAAAAGAAATTCCATGTGAAGTTGAATATTTTGAATACAATTTGGAGGATCTCTGGGTATCATGAACCTTGTAACAAATAACAGCAGTGCCCCGACTTTTCACCCCCAAGTTCCACCCTCCCCAGGCAACCACTGCCCACACTGTAGCTGTTTTCTTTTGTAGAGGAAGAGTCCAGGAAACAGGAAAGCCAGCATTCTAAATAACATGCTTATAAGGCTATTTCTTTCTTGACTTTACAGTTTTAGAGATTATCTATTTTCTTCCTCTTGTAGAGATTAGGATTTAATTCACAGCACCCTGTGCCACACATTTGGTCTCCATCATTCTCCTTATGTAGTTATATCAATTTTGACTGTTGGTGTTAAGTATTTACATTATGATGATAGTGATGAGATATAATTGTTTTTAGCAGAGCCATATAGTATACAACAATTGTATTTGTTCTGTATAATTTGTTTTTCTTAGAGTTAAAAGCTGCCCTTTCTCCCCCTACTTTTTAAATTGAGACACAAATATAGTAGAATTCACCCTTTCAGTGTATAGTTCTACAAGTCTTGACAAGCACACACAGTTGTGTGGCCACCACTACAGTTAGGATTTAGAAATTCCCTTGTAGTAGTCACCCCTTCCTCACCGCCCTCCTTTGGCACCTTCTCATCTGTTTTCTATTCTGTTAATGCCATTTTACTATCATAGAAATGGAATCATTCCATATGCAGCATTTTGAGTCTGGCTTCTTTCACTAGTATAATCATCCTTATAAAATTTGCTTTTCTTTTTGTTTACTTACAATTTACTCCCAAATTCTAAAACTCCTACTTTTTTTTTTTTTTTTTTAAGAAATCTTTCTTGGAACCCTCTGTCCTGCAATTTGCACTAGTTATTTGCTAGAACAGCTGTATAGCTGAATTCTTGGGATTTCCCTTCACCAAATTCAGGGCATTTTATTTATTTTTCTCATGTTTTGGATCTCTGTTTTCTGAATCCTGTTTTCCTTTTTCTTGGAGTACATTCTCTAGTAACATCCTAAGAAAGCCTACATGGGAGGGAACTTTTTTTTAAAGCTTGCGTGTCTGAAAATGTCTTTTATTCTTCTACTTGAGTATTTAGTTTAGCTGGGTATAGAATTCTAAGTTGGAAGTTATTTTCCCTTAAATTTTTAATGGCATTATATTATTCCATTGTCTTTAAGTATTTGGTGTAGCTGTTGAGAGGTTCTGTTCTGATTCCCTGTCCTTTGTGCATGACCTATTTTCCCACTCCTCACTCCCTAAGCATTTTTAGGATCATCTCTCTTTCTGCTATTCTGAAATTTAACTATGATATGCATTGATGAAAGTCCTTCTTTTTATTCGTTGTGGGTACCCTTTGTGTAGATATACATTAAAATATATAACAGCTAAAATAAAGTCATGTCTATCACCTGACATTAACTAACCCCCTCTGCAAAATGATTGCACTAAGTGTTCTCTTAGGATCTTCCTTTTTTTTTTTTTTGTGGTGCACGGGCCTCTCACTGTTGTGGCCTCTCCCGTTACGGAGCACAGGCTCCAGACGCGCAGGCTCAGCGGCCATGGCTCACGGGCCCAGCCGCTCCGCGGCATGTGGGATCTTCCCGGACCGGGGCACGAACCCGCGTCCCCTGCATCGGCAGGCGGACTCTCAACCACTGCACCACCAGGGAAGCCCAGGATCTTCCTATTTTTGAAAGACATTTTCTCTCCTGTGAAGTTCGAGCTGTGATTGCTTTGGAGAGCTTCATGGAATAGGTGAGACTTGAGTTGGTTCTGAAGAATGAGTAGAATTTTAACAGTAGCAGAGGTATTTATGACGCTAAGAACACCACTGAGAAAGTCCTCATAACCAGCCATTAGAAGATGGAAGAGAAAGTGAAGTGCTCCTGTGGGACATAGGTGGGAGATAAGTTTAGATATTTGGGAATAGAGTGGGGAGGGTAACTAACATTTATTGAGCATACACAGTTTGTCATTGTGCAGATACTTGGGTTTTTTTTTTTTAAGTTTATTGTTAAATATTTGACCTATGAAAAGCTGTAATAAGTAATGCCAGTGTGTTACAACAATAAACATGTACCCACGACCAAATTTGAGGAGTTACCAATACATTTAATGCCCCTTTCATGTCAGTCCTCCCTGCCAGAGGTGCTTCTTTTGAGTAGATAACATATGCACATGTAACAAAAGGGTTACAGGGAAAAATAAGTCTCCCTTGCAAACAGCCTATTACCACCTCTACTAGCACGCTCCGGTTCTACTCCCAGAGGCAGCTATGGTTTTGATTTCTTGTGTATCTCTCTATCTAAGCTTAGGAAAGCAAATATGTCTCTATATGTTTGTTCTTACACAAGTGATACTATACACACTGTTGTGCATCCAGCTTTTTTCCCTTAAAATATATTTTAGAGATCCTTCCATAATCAGTACATACAGATTATTTTGTTTTAGGTGTTTACAAAACTTTTTGTGTTGAAATATACAAAAAAATGCACAAAAAATAACAGCCCAATGCAACTTCCAACATTGCATTTAGTTGTACTAGTTTTCATGCTTTATGTAAATAGAATCAAACTGTACTGAGTCTGCCTTCTTTCAGTCAACATTGTGAAATTCATCCATGATGATGGGTGAAGCTGTAGTTCATGCATTTTCATTTCTGTATAGTATTCTGTGGTATTAAACCACAGTTAATTCATTGTACTTTTGATGAGTATTTGGGATCTTTCCAGTTTTTGGCTATCGTGAATAATGCTTATGTGAACATTCTTGTACATGTCTCTTGATGTGTATATGCACAATTTCTTTTGGGTATATACTTAGAAGTAGAATTGCTGGGTTATAGGATATACATATGTTCAGCATCAGCAGCTGTTGCCGAACAGTTTCCCAAGTGGTTGTATTAATTTACAATCCCACCAGCAGTGTATATGAGTTGCTGTTGTTCCATGTTCTCGCTAACCTATGGTGCTGCCAGTCTTTTTAATTTTAGTCATTCTAGTGTGTGAGCAGTAGAATCTCATTATGGTTTTAGTTTGTGTTTCCCTCATGACTCATGAAGTTAAGCACCTTTTCAGAAGTTTACTGGCCATTTGGACATTCTCTCTTGTGGATTACCTGTTCAAATCTTTTGCACATTTTTCTGGTGGGGTTTTTCGTTCTTTTCTTTTTTTTAATTGATTTGAAGTTCTTTTTATTCGCTAGATAAGAGCCCTTTGTGGTGATGTTTTGCAGATATCTTCTCTTATTTGGTGGCTTGCCTTTTTAGTCTCTAAAGAGATCTTTTGATGAACAGAAGTGCTTTATTTTAATACGACTCATTGTATAACTATTTTCCTTTATGGTTAGTGCTTTTTGTATTCTGTTTAATAAATCTTTGCCTACCCTTCTATTTATCTTCTAGAAACTTTATTGTTTTGCCTTTTCCATTTAAACATACACTCCACTTGGAATTTATTTTTGGATGTGGTGTGAGCTTTTCAATAGAGATACCAAGTTGACCTGTTATTTATTGAAAAGTCTTTTTTGTCTTTCCAGTGCTCTGTAGTGTTTGTTTTCACATCTGTTTCATGTCTGTTCTGTTTCTCTGGTCTGTCCATTTACCCTTACACTGAAATCACATTGTCCTATTTTCTGTAACTTTGTGTGTTGATTTTGGTTATAGAATATTGAATCAGAAGAGTAGCTTCTCCTACTTATCTTCAAGATTTCTTTGGCTCTTCTAGCCCCTTTGCCATTTCCATATACATTTTAGAATGAGCTTGTACATTTTTACAAAAAAATTTTGATTGGGATTGCCTTCTATTCAGTACAACACATTCATTCTCTCTCTCCTGCCCTTACTCCTCTTTTTCTCTGATCTAGTCTCCCTTAATCTCTCTTGATAATGTCTTATGTATGTAGTTTTCTATATAGTGGTCTTGCATAACTTTTGTTAGATTTATTACTTGGCATTTGACATGATTTGATAGTATCGTAAATAGTGTTTTTTAAATTGCGTCTTCTCACAATAGCTGTAAGATAAAAACAAGATTGATTTTTCTATTGCTTCAGCATTTATATTGCTCTATATTTTAATACTTTACCTTTAGGTTATTTTGGATTGTATATGTATACAGTCATCTGCGAATATCATATCTGCAAATGAAGCTTTTATCCTTTCCAATCTTACATCTTTTTTTTTTTCCCCTTGCCTAAATGTGCTGTTTGGGATGCTCCAGTACAGTGAATTGAATTGGCATGTTCCTGATCTAAGAGGGAGAGCCTTAAACATTTAACCATTAAGTATGATGTTTGCTGAAGATGTTCTGTAGATACTGTTATTAGTTCACTTCTTTTCTGAGTTTGAGTTTATGATGTTGAATTCTATCAGAATGCTTTTTCTGCATTGAGATGTTCATATAATTGTTTTCCTTGTGTTATTAATGTGAATTACATTGAGTACTATTTTCAAATATTAAACCAAATCTGAATTTCTGATTCAAAATTTCATCCTTCTTAGATTGCTAAATTTGATTCACTAATTTTTTTATTAGGATTTTTATCCTTCTGTGTTCATGAGTGAAAGTAGCCTATAATTTTCCTTTCACAGGGTTTTGGTATCAAATTTATCCTGGCCACTAGTCATAGCTTTAGTTGGACCCCACGAATTTTGATCTGTAGTGTTTTCAGTGTCATTTATTTCAGAATATTTTCAAATTTCTACTTTGATTTCTTCTTTGACCTATGCATTTTTTAGAAGAGGTATTTCTTAATTTCCAAACATTGGAGTTTTATAATTATCTTTCTGTTACAGATTTTAGGCTGACTGCACTGCAGTCAGGGAACACAGTTTGTATTTCAGTTCATTTAAATATGTTGAAATTTGCTCCATGGCCTAGCAACTGGTCATTTTGTAAACATTCTGTGTACTTGCAAAGAATGTGTAGTGAGTAGTTACTAGATGTAGTGTCAATTTCTGCAGTGAAGCCATCTGGGATTTTGATAGGAACTGCAGTGAATCAATATTGAGGGTATTGCCATATTAGAAATATTAAGTCTTCCAATCTTTGAACATGGATGACTTTCCATTTATTTAGGCTTTCTTTACTTCTTTAATTTCTTTCAATGATGTTTTGTAGTTTCATTGTACAAGTCTTGTATCCCTTTTGTTAAATTTATTCGTAAGTACTTTATTATTTTTGATGATGTTATAAATGGGATTGCTTTCTCTTTTTTTGAGATTAATTTGTGCTTTTATTTGCCAGTATAAATACAGTAGCTGGCAATTTTTTTAATCTAAAAAGTACATTTTATATCACAGTCCAACACACACACATATATAATATGTATACATATATAAAAGTGAAACAAAATTTTGCCAAAAACGTCTACCCTGCGTGTTAATTCTTTTTAAGACTTTTTTTTTTAACCAAGGCTGAACTGCCCTGACACATCATAATCACCAAAGTTCCTAGTTCATCTTAGTGTTCACTATAATGAAGTGAATAGTGTTGCACGTTCTACGGGTTTGGACAAAAGTATGGTGACATAAAATCATTATAATGTCATACAAAGTATTTTCACCACTCATAAAAACATCTGTACTCTGTGTATTCATCTCCCCTCTCCCCCCAAACTCCTGGCAACCATTGATCTTTTTATTGTCTCCATTGTTTTGCCTTTTCCAGGATGGCATATAGTTGGAATCTATTTTTCTTTTTTCCTTGAAAATAGGGGTCCAAAGCCCTAATGCCTATAAGACCACTCATGGCCCACCCATGCATGGACCAGACAGGCTCTAGGTGGCAAACTCCCCCACTAAATACTGTAGATTTCCTTCCAGTACTGAGCCCTGTCCCACTGGTCCTGCCTGGTAGCCACGTAAAAGTGCAGGGGGATACATATTGGGTATTTGTTCATAGGAAGGCCACAAGTTTTGTGCCCCTTGTCACAGTGAACCCAGGTTCCTGTTGGGTGTGTTGTAAACAGACGAGCCATTTCTTGAGACCCCTGCTCTGAGCACACCCATGGGATTGCTTTCTTATTTTCACTTTTGGATTCTTCATTGCAGGTGTATAGAAATTCAGGTGATTTTTCTATATTGATTTCGTATCCTGCAATCTTGTGGAACTTATTTATTAGCTCTAATTGTGTGTGTGTGTGTGTGTGTGTGTGTGTGTGTGTGTGTGTGTAGGGGTTCCTTAGTATATTCTGTATGCAAGATGATAGCATCTGTAAATATCGTTTTACAAATTCCTTTTCAATCTGCATGCCCTTATTTCTTTTTCTTGCCTTGTTGCTCTGGCTAGAATCTCTAGTACAATGTTAAATAGAAGTGGTGAGGGTTAACGTATGTGTCATTTTCTTGATCATTTTGAGAACTCATTCAGGCTTTCACTTTTTTTAAAAGTAAAGTC
Organism: Phocoena phocoena; assembly: GCF_963924675.1. NCBI lineage: Eukaryota > Metazoa > Chordata > Mammalia > Artiodactyla > Phocoenidae > Phocoena > Phocoena phocoena. The sequence goes on along the minus strand of NC_089233.1, from coordinate 63,908,280 downwards.
CATACTTTATTCAGATATCCCCAATTTTTCTTTTCTTTTTTTACTTGAAGTATAGTTGATTTACAATATCATATTGTTTCAGGTGTACAACATAGTGATTCAGTATTTTTATGGATTATACTCCATTTAAAGTTACTATAAAATAATGGCTATATTTCCCTGTGCTGTACAAAATATCCTTGTTGCTTATTTATTTTATACATAGTAGTTTGCATCTCTTATTGTCTCTCCCCTCTTTCCACTGGTAACCACTAGTTTGTTCTCAGTATCTGTGAGTCTGTTTCTGTTTTGTTATATTCATTCGTTTTATTTTTATCTAACATAATTTTTTATTGGAGTACAATTGCTTTGTAATGTTGTGTTAGTTTCCGCTGTACAGTGAAGTGAATCATCTATATGTATACATATATCCCCTCCCTCTTGGACCTCCCACCCCCAACCCATCCATCTAGGTCATCAGAGAGCACCGAGCTGAGCTCCCTGTGCTACAGCAGGTTCCCACTAGCTATCTGTTTTACACATGATAGTGTATTTATGTCAAACCTAATCTCCCAATTCATCCTGCCTCCCCTTCCCCCCCATGTCCACATGTCCGTTCTCTAGATCAACCTTTCTATTCCTGCCCTGCAAATAGGTTCATCTGTACCATTTTCCTAGATTCCATATATATGTGTTTTACTCTTTCTGATTTACTTCACTCTGTATGACAGACTCTAGGTCCATCCACATCTCTACAAATGACCCAATTTCATTTCTTTTTATGGCTGAGTAATATTCTGTTATATATGTGTACCACATCTTCTTCACCCATTCATCTTTCGATGGACATTTAGGTTGTTTCATGTCCTGGCTATTGTAAATAGTGCTGCAGTAAACATTGGGGTACGTGTGTCTTTCTGAATTATGGTTTTCTCAGGGTATATGCCCAGTAGTGGGATTGCTGGGTCATATGGTAGTACTATTTTTAGTTTTTTAAGGAACTTCCATACTGTTCTCCACCGTGGCTATATCAATTTACATTCCCACCAACGGTGCAAGAGGGTTCCCTTTCTCTGCACCCTCTCCAGCATTTATTGTTTGTAGATTTTTTGATGGGCCATTCTGACCAGTGTGAGGTGATACCTCATTGTAGTCTTGATTTGCATTTCTCTAATAGTGATTTTGAGCATCTTTTAATGTGCCTCTTGGCCATCTGTATGCCTTCTTTGCTGAAATGTCTATTCAGGTCTTCTGCCCATTTTTTGATTGGGTTTTTTTTTTTTTTTTTTTTTGATATTGAGCTGCATGAGCTGTTTGTATATTTTGGAGGTTAATCCTTTGTCTGTTGCTTCGTTTGCAAATATTTTCTCCCATTCTGTGAATTGTCTTTTCGTCTTGTTTATGGTTTCCTTTGCTGTGCAAAAGCTTTTAAGTTTAATTAGGTCCCATTTGCTTATCTTTGTTTTTATTTTCATTACTCTAGGAGGTGGGTCATAAAAGATCTTGCTGTGTTCACATAAAAGATCTGTGAGTGTTTTTCCTATGTTTTCCTCCAAGAGTTTTATAGTGTCCAGTCCTACATTTAGGTCTTTAATCCATTTTGTGTTTATTTTTGTGTATGGTGTTAGGGAGTATTCTAATTTCATTCTTTTACATGTAGTTGTCCATTTTTCCCAGCACCATTTATTGAAGAGGCTGTCTTGTTTCCATTGTATATTCTTGCCTCCTTTGTCATAGATTAGGTGACCATACATGTGTGGGTTTATCTCTGGGCTTTCTATCCTGTACCATTGATCTATATTTGTTTTTGTGCCAGTACCATACTGTCTTGATTACTGTAGCTTTGTAGTATAGTCTGAAGTTGGGGAGCCTGATTCCTTCAGCTCCGTTTTTCTTTCTGAAGATTGCTTTGGCTATTCGGGGTCTTTTTTGTGTTTCCCTACAAATTGTATGATTTTTTGTCCTAATTCTGTGAAAAATGCCATTGGTAATTTGATAGGGATTGCATTGAATCTGTAGATTCCTTTGGTTAGTATAGTCATTTTCACAATATTGATTCTTCCAATCCAGGAACATGGTATATCTCTCCATTTGTTTGTGTCATCTTTGATTTCTTTCATCAGTGTTTTATAGTTTTCTGAGTACAGGTCTTTTGCCTCCTTAGGTAGGTTTATTTCTAGGTATTTTATTCTTTTTGTTGCAGTGGTAAATGGGAGTGTTTCCTTAATTTCTCTTTCTGATCTTTTGTTTTTAGTGTATAGGAATGCAAGATATTTCTGTGCATTAATTTTGTATCCTGCAACCTTACCAAATTCATTGATTAGTTCTAATAGTTTTCTGGTGACATCTTTATGATTTTCTATGGATGGTATCATGTCATCTGCAAACAGTGACAGTTTTACTTTTTCTTTTCCAATTTGTATTCCTTTTATTTCTTTTTCCTTTCTGTTTCCTGTGGCTAGGACTTGCAACTGTGTTGAAAAATAGTGGCCAGAGTGGACATCCGTGTCTTGTTCCTGATCTTAGAGGAAATGCTTTCAGTTTTTCACCCACACCATCACCAGAATGATGTTTGCTGTGGGTTTGTCGTATATTGCCTTTATTATGTTGAGGTAGGTTCCCTCTGTGACCACTTTCTGGAGAGTTTTTATCATAAATGGGTGTTGAATTTTGTCAGAATCTTTTTCTGCATCTGTTGAGGTGATCATATGCTTTTTTCCTTTAATTTTTAATATGGTGTATCACATTGTTTTGCATATGTTGAAGAATCCTTGCATCCTTGGGATAAATCCCACTTGTTCATGGTGTATGATCTTCTTATATATATGTATATAAATTTATTTATTTATTTATTGGCTGCGTTGGGTCTTCATTGCTGTGTGTGGGCTTGCTCTAGTTGTAGTGAGTGGAGGCTACTCTTCATGCAGTGCGTGGGCTTCTGATTCTGATGGCTTCTCTTGTTACAGAGCATGGGCTCTGGGTGTGCGGGCTTCAGTAGTTGTGGCTTGCAGGCTCTAGAGTGCAGGCTCAGTAGTTGTGGCGCGTGGGCTTAGTTGCTCCACGACATGTGGGATGTTCCCAGACCAGGGCTCGATCCCATGTCCCCTGCATTGGCAGGCGGATTCTTAACCACTGCGCCACCAGGGAAGTCCAGTGTATGATCTTTTTAATGTGTTGTTGGTTTCGGTTTGCTGGTATTTTGTTGAGGATTCTTGCATCTATGTTCATCAGTGATATTGGTCTGTAATTTTCTTTTTTTGTGATATCTTTGTCTAGTTTTGGTATCAGGGTGATGGTGGCCTCATAGAACGAGTTTGGGAGTATTCCTCCATCTGCAGTTTTTTGGAAGAGTTTGAGAAGGATAGGTGTTAACTCTTCTCTAAATGTTTGATAGAATTCACCTCTGAAGCCATCTGGTCCTGAACTTTAGTCCATACTTTATTCAGATTTCCCCAGTTTTTCTTTTTCTTTTTTTAATTGAAGTGTAGTTGATTTACAGTATCATGTTGTTTCAGGTGTACAACATAGTGATTCAGTATTTTTATGGATTATACTCTGTTTAAAGTTACTGTAAAATAATGGCTATATTTCCCTGTTCTATACAAAATATCCTTGTTGCTTATTTATTTTATACATAGTAGTTTGTATCTCTTATTGCCCCTCCCCTCTTTCCACTGGTAACCACTAGTTCACAGTATCTCAGTCTGTTTCTGTTTTGTTATATTCATTCGTTTTATTTTTTAGATTCCACATATGAGTGATAATATACAGTATTTGTCTTTCTCTGTCTGACTTCGTTCACTAAGCATAATACCTTCTAGGTCCTTTCATCCTTTTTTATTGCTGAGTATGTTTTATATTGATTCTGTATCCTGCAACCTTGTATTCTGTTGTATATATATATACACCACATCTTCTTTATCCATTCGTCTGTTGATGGACGCTTAGGTTGCTTCCATTTCTTGGCTATTGTAAATAGTGCTGCTATGAACATTGGGGTGCATGTTTCTTTTTGAATTACTGTTTTCGTTTTCCTCAGATATACAGCCAATAGTGGAATTGTTGTATCATGCAGTAATTCTGTTTTCAGTTTTTTGAGGAATCTCTGTACTGTTCTCTGTACTGGCTGAAACAATTTACATTCCCACCAACAGTGTTCTAGGGTTCCCTTTTCTCCACATCCTCCTGTGAACTGATATCTTACTGTGGTTTTGTATTGCATTTCTCTGATGATTAGCAATGTTGAGCATCTTTTCATGTGCCTCTTGGCCATGTTTATGTCTTCTTTGAAAAAAATGTCTATTTAGGTCTTCCACCCATTTTTAAATTGGGTTGTTTATATTTTTTTCCTGTATTCTCTTAAAGTATAGTTGACTTACAATGTTAAGCTAGTTTCTGCTAATTGGGTTGTTTGTATTTTTGATTTGAGTAGTATGAACTGTTTATATATTTTAGATATTAATACCTTATCAGTCATATATTTGCAGATATTTTCTCCCATTCAGTAGGTTATGCCTTTTCATGTTGTTGATGGTTTCCTTTGCTGTGCAAAGGCTTTTAAGTTTGATCAGGTCCCATTTATTTATTTTTGCTTTTGTTTCTTTTGCCTTAGGAGACTGGTACAAAAACATACTGCTATGATTTATGTCAACGTGTATTCTGTCTGTGTTCTCTTCTAGGGGTTTTATGGTTTCCAGTCTTACATTTAGGTCTTTAATCCATTTTGAGTTTATTTTTTATATGGTGTGAGAAAATGTTCAAATTTTTTAAAAATTTATTTTATTGAAGTATAGTTGTTTTACAGTGTTTGTTACAGATTTCATTGTTTATCATGTAGCTGTACAGTTTTCCCAACACCACTTATGGAAGAGACTGTCTTTTCTTATTGTATATTCTTTTCTCCTTTGTTGTAAATTAATTGACCATAAGTGTGGGGGTTTATTTCTGGGCTCTCTATTCTGTTCCACTGATCTGTGTGTCTGCATGTATGTGCCAGTACTGTGCAGTTTTGGTTACTGTGGTTTTGTAGTATAGTCTCAAATCAGGGATTGTGTTATCTCCAGCTTTGTTCTTTTTTCCTCAGGATTGCTGTGGGAATACAAGGTCTTTTGTGGCTCCATATAAATTTTAGGAATTTGTTCTAGTTCTGTGAAAAATGCCATGGGTATTTTGATAGGGATTGCATTAAATCTGTAGATTGCTTTGGATGTATGGACATTTTAACAATATCATTCTAATCTAAGAACACAGGATATCTTTCCATTTCTATGTATCAACCTTAATTTCCTTCATAAGTGTTTTATAGTTTTCCGAGTATATGTCTTTTACCTCCTTGGTTAAGTTTATTTCTAGGTATACTTTTTGGTATGATTTTAAGTGCGATTGTTTTCTCTTTCTGATAGTTTATTATTAGTGTATATAAAAGCAACAGATTTCTGTATGTTAATCTTGTGTTCTGCAACTTCATTGAATTCATTCTAATAGTTTTTTGGTGGAAATTTTAGGGTTTTCTATATATGGTGTCATGTCATCTGCAAATAGTGACAGTTTTACTTCTTTCCTTCCACTCTGGATGCCTTTTATTTCTTGTCTGATTGCTGTGGGTATGGCTTCCAATACTACATTAAATAGAAGTAGCAAGAGTGGCATCCTTGTCTTTTTCCTGATTTTAGAAGAAAATCTTTCAGCTTTTCACTGTTGAGTATGATGTTAGCTGTGGGTTTGTCATAAATGACCTTTATTATGTTGAGATATGTTCTCTGTATTACCAACCTTGACAAGAGTTTTTATCATGAATGTATGTTGAATTTTGTGAAATGCTTTTTCTGTATCTATTGAGACGATCATGTGATTTTTTTATCCTTTTCTTTTGTTAATGTGGTGTATCACTGATTGATTTGCGGATATTGAACCATCCTTGCATCTCTGGAATAAATCTCACTTTATCATGATGTATGATCACTTTTATATATTGTTGAATTCGGTTTGCTAGTATTTTGTTGAGGATTTTTGCATCTATATTCATCAGAAATATTGGCCTGTAATTTTGTTTTATAATGTCTTTGGTTTTGATATCAGGGTAATGGTGGCCTGGTAGAAGGAATTTGGGAGTGTTCCATCCTCTTCAATTTTTTGGAATAGTTTGGTATTATTTCTTCTTTATATGTTTGGTAGAATTCTCCTGTGAAGCTGTCTGGTCCTGGACTTCTGTTTGCTGGAAGTTTTTAAAATTTCAGATTCAGTTACACTATTAGTGATCAGGCTGTTCAGATTGTCTGTTTCTTCCTGATTCAGTATTGGAAGGTTGTATGTTTCTAGAAATTTGTCCATTTCTTCTAGGTTGTCCAACTTGTTGGCACATAACTGATCATAATATTCGCTTGTGATTTTTTTGTATCTCTGTGATATCAGTTGTTATTTCTCCTCTTTCATTTCTTATTTTGTTTATTTGGGTCCTCTCTTTCTGGCTAAAGGCTTAACAGTTTTGTTTTATCTTAAAAAAAAACTAGATCTTGGTTTCATTGATCTTTTCTATTTTTTTTTTGGTTTCTCTTATATATTTCCTCTCTGATTTTTATTATTTCCTTCCTTCTGCGACTTTGGGCTTTGTTTGTTCTTCTTTCTAATTCCTTTAGATAGTAGGTTAGGTTCTTTATTTGAGATTTTTGTTTTGTTTCTTGATATAGGCCTGTATCACTATAAACTCCCCTCTTAGAACTGCTTTTGCTGCATCTCAGATTTTAGAATGTTGTGTTTCCATTTTCATTCTTTGGGTATTTTCTGATTTCCTCTTTGATTTCTTCAGTGACCCATTGGTTTTTTGGTAGTTTATTTTAGTCTCCACCTGTTTGTGTTTTTTCCCCATTTTTCTTGTAATTGGTTTCTAGTTTCATACTGTTGTGGTCAGAAAAAATGCTTGACATCATTATCTATGCACTTAAATTTGTTGAGACTAGTTTTGTGGCCTAGCATGTGGTCTTTCCTGGAGAATGTTCCATGTGCACTTGAAAAGAATGTATGTTCTTTTTTTGGATGGACTGTCCTGTAGATACCTATTAAGTACAACTGGTCTAATGTGTTATTTAAGACCACTGTTTCATTATTTTCTGTGTCAGTGATCTGTCTATTGATGTAAGTGGGGTGTTAAATCCCCTACTGTTATTGTGTTATTGTCAACTTCTCCTTTTATGTTTGTTAATGTTTGTTTTATGTATTTAGGTTCTTCTGTATTAAGTGAATATATGTAAATGAGTGTTATATTCTCTCTTCTGTTGATTCCTTTACTATTATATAATGCCCTTCTTTTTTTGTTATATACTTTGCTTTAAAGTCTATTTTGTCTGATATGAGTATTCTTTCTTGTTATTTCCGTTTGCATGAAATGTCTTTTTCCATCCCCTCACTTTCAGGTGTGTTTTTAGCTCTGAAATGAGTCTTTTATAAGCAACATATAGATGGGTCTTGGTTTTTTATCCAGTCAGCCACCCTATGTCTTTTGATTGGAGCATTTAGTCCATTGACATTTAAAATGATTATTGATAGGTATGTACTTACTGCCTTGTACGTACTTATTGTTACTTTTTTTTTTTAAACAATCAGGGCCTTCTTTCCTTTTTTAAAAAAATTTATTTATTTTTGGCCACGTTGGGTCTTCGTTGCTGCATGTGAGCTTTTCTCAAGTTGCAGTGAGCAGAGGCTACTCTTTGTTGCAGTGCGCGGGCCTCTCATTGCAGTGGCTTCTCTTGTTTCAGAGCACAGACTCTTGGCACGTGGGCTTCAGTAGTTGTGGCGTGCGTGCTCTAGATCTCAGGCTCAGTAGTTGTGGTGCATGGGCTTAATTGCTCCGCAGCATGTGGGATCTTCCCGGACCAGGGATTGAACCTGTGTCCCCTGCAATGGCAGGCAGATTCTTAACCACTGCACCACCAGGGAAGTCCCTATAGTTACTTGTTTTCTGGTTGTTTTTGTAGTTCTCCTCTGTTCTCTTTTTCTTCTTTTAGTTTCTTCCTTTGTGGTTTGACGATTTTCTTTAGTGGCATGCTTATGTTCCTTTTTCTCTAGTGTTTGTGTATCTATTTTAGGTTTTGATTTGTGGTTACTATGACATTCATATGTTGACTTTTAACTGTATTGACTTGTTTTAAACTAATAGTCATGTAAGTTCAAATGCATTCTAAAAGATCTACATTTTTTTACTCCTCTCCCTCACATTTTGTTTTTGATGTCATAGTTTTATATCTTTATGTTTATCCCTTTATTGTTTATTATAGTTACAGTTGACTTTACAGTTTTTTGTCTTTTAATCTTCATATAGCTTATTTAAGTGGTTGATCCTCAGCCTTTACAATATATTTGCCTTTCAGGCTTTCACCATTAATTATGATGATAGCTGTGGAATTTTGATTAACGCCCTTTATCAGATTGATTACATTGATTAGTTTTCATGTTTGACCCAACCTTGCATTCCTGACATGCATCTTGCTTTGTCTGTTGTATAATCCTTTTTACATATTGTTGGACTTGGTTTGCTGGCACAGCTGATCCTTGAACAATAGGTTTGAGTTCCATGAGTCCACTTATACGTGGATTGTTTTCAATAAATACTTACTGCAGTACTACATGATCTGCGGTTCAATCTGTGGATGTGGAACCGTTGATACAGGGCTGATTGTAAAATTCAACTGTATGGGCAGTTGTCACCCCTAACCCCCATGTTGTTCAAGGATCAGCTATTTTGCTGGGCGTTTTTGTGTTTATATTCATCAGAGATACTGTTCTATAAGTTTTCTGTTAATGTCTTTGTTTGGTTTTGGTATCAGGATAATAGTAGCCTCATAGAATGAGTTGGGACCTGTTCCCTCCTCTTCTGTTTTATGGAAGAGTCTGTGAAGTATTTGCTAATTTCTCTTTAAATGTTCAGTAGAATTTACCAGTGAAGCATCTGGACTTAGGCTTTTCTTTGTGGGTAGTTTCTTTCCTTCCTTCCTTGCTCCCTCCCTCCCTTTCTTCCTTTCCTATTAAATTACTAATTTGATCTCTTTAATTGTTGTAGGTATGTCAGATTTTCTGTTTCTTCTTGAGTCAGTTTCTGTTGTTTGTGTCTTTCTGGGAGTTTGTATATTTCATCTAAGTTATGTAGTTTGTTGGCATACAGTTGCTCCTAGTACTTCCTTGTAAACCTTTTTATTTCCTTAAAATTGGTAGTATTGTCCCCTCTTTCATTCCTGAATATAGTTGAGTCAGTGTGAGTTGGTCACTGTAACTATTTTCAATATTGTTGGTTTTTCAAAGAACCAAATTTGATTTTGTTGATTATTCTCTGTTATTTTTCTTTTCTCTATATCACTTATTTTTGCAATGATCTTTTTAATTTCCTTGTGCTTGCTTTGGGTTTGGTTTATTCCTTTTTTCTCCTAGTTTCTTATTGTGGAAGATAAGATCATCTGAGATCCTCTCTCCTTTTTAATATAAATGTTTATAACTATAAATTTGTCTCAGCACTGCTTTTGCTGAGTCCCATGAAACCATTATCATCTTCTCTTTCTTTCCTTTCAAGGAAGGGAAAGATGTTTTTTCATAGTTCTGGGTTCATAGGTGATTTGAGCTTGCTTGAAGTATATAAAATTTCTGATAATCATTTAGACCTACGGAAGTGGTAATTTCCTATGGTTCACCCTAATACAAATTACTTTCACAAACATCTCATTACCTCCCATTACCCCTGTATTATCTTATTTTTACAATCTAAGAAAACAAGCTCAGGAAGAATAATGGGACTTGCTCAAGCTCATAGGACTGATATGCGTCCAGATAGGCTAAGATGTTATTGAAGACGTGCATGTCCTGTAATAAATTACAGTGAACTTTTGATCTAATTGAGGGACAAGTGTACATGAAAATAATTGACTTCTGGCACCTGATAATGCTGTGTCCCCAAAGTAGACACTGCCATATTGATTAATGAACCTGTCGTTAGACTAGGCTATTGCTCATGCCTTCACACATTTACTGAGTGTCTGATCTGTGTCTGGCATTCTTTGAGAGAAAGAAGGTGTGCACAATAAACACAGCTTGGTACCTACTCTGAAGGAGCTTGTGGTCTACAGGAGGGGGGACAAATGAGCCAGTAATTATGATACAATATGATAAATGTTAGATAAGGCCCTAGACTCTTAGAAAGGAGAGAGGGGAAGGCCTATCAAGGAAAATTTCTGGTTTTTTGGCTTGCATTTAGGAGAAAGAGCTTTCTGGGTAGAAAAGACAGGGAGGAGAAGGAGCTTTCCAGATAGAAAAGACATCCAAAGATGTTCTGTGGTGGTAGAGTTCACCCTTGAACAATACAGGGGGTTGGGGCACTGACCCTCCACAGTTGAAAATTCTTGTATAGCTTTGAGTCGGCCCTCCATACCTGCAGTTTCCCTGCACCTGTGGATTCAACCAATTGTGTAGTACTGTAGTATTTACTATTGAAAAAAATCCCATATATAAGAGGACCCACGCAGTTCAAACGTGTGTTTAAGGGTCAACTGTATATGAGTGTCTGTAAATAATTACCCACCTTGCCCCGACCTTAGGTTTATTTTCTCCCCGCACAGGTGGCATACCATATATACAGGTACACAGCTCTGTAGGCAGGGGAAAAGCATGTGCAGAGAGGCACAGAGAGAGAACATGTACGTCTGGAGCCTAGAGCGGGCACTGGGAAAGAGATGAAGCTAGAGAGGAAAGTAGGTGATAGAATAGGAAGGGTGTGTATCATGAGCAAGGAGCTGGACTTTTATCTTGCAGGCTGTTGGGAAACTTCTGAACGTTTCTAGAAAGACCTTTGAATTATTTGTCCTGGGTGGGTTTGGGAGCCAGCTGCTCTCTTTTGCTGTATATGCTAGTAGTTCTTTCCTCACCAGTAAACTTTTCCTCTTTTTTTTTTTCTTTTGCATCACAGTTCACTGAAACTTTTTTGACGGAGAGGGACAAACAGTCCAAATGGAGTGGAATTCCTCAGCTGCTCCTTAAGCTGTATGCAACCAGCCACCTCCACAGTGACTTCACTGAGTGCCAGAACATCCTCAAGGTAACTGTTAGGGGACTTGGAGGAACTGCATTCAGGGTCTCCAGATGATACAAGATGTCTGTTTTTTTCTCTTCTTCCGCCTACTTTTTAAAATAGTCTGTTTTTATTGCATAAGCTATAGAAAATTTGGGAAGTTCAGAAAAAGTGCAAACAAGAAAATAAAAATCACCAATAATCCCCCACCACCCAGAGATAATCACCATTAAGTTTCCTGTGTATATACTTTGGGGTTTTATTCACATTTGTTTTGTATCAGTGCTTGCTTAATTAAGGAGGCCTGTGCCCTGGGATTAGGTTACCTTCTTTTTCAACAGGATTTAAAAGATCCCATTTTGCTGAAGGTTCAAGAAGTAGCCTTGTGGCTGTTGATAATTATGACTAGCATATATAGATGAAGGGACTGGGCCTGGTGGTTGGGAGAGGGATGGAAAGAATGCATAGACATCTAGGGCAGTTGTTCTCAATCTTGAGTGTGTATCAGAGTCACCTGGAAGGCTTGTTAAAACAGAGTCCTGGGCCCAACCGGCAGAGTTTCTTATTTAGTAGGTCAGACTTCAGCTTGGGGAGGTGGGTCCAACTTTGAATTTAGATTACTGGCTCTAATGTAGCTAAAACCCATGCAAGTTATATTTGATCATAATGAAACGATATAATGTTTTTCAGAGGTGAATTTCTGTTTGTTATATTGCATAAGAAGTCATTTAAAAATATAATAGGGCCAGGGGCTTCCCTGGTGGCACAGTGGTTGAGAGTCCGCCTGCCGATGCAGGGGACATGGGTTCGTGCCCTGGTCTGGGAAGATCCCACATGCCGCGGAGTGGCTGGGTCCGTGAGCCATGGCCGCTGAGCCTGCACATCCGGAGCCTGTGCTCCGCAACGGGAGAGGCCACAGCAGTGAGAGGCCCATGTACCGCAAAAAAAAAAAAAATGTATATATAATAGGGCCAAAAAGTTTAGTCTGTACCTTTGAGAAGAGACGTTTGGGACTTCCCTGGTGGTCCAGTGGTAAAGGATCTGCGTTTACCACTGGCGGGGACACGGGTTCAATCCCTGGTCAGGGAACTAAGATCCCACATGCTGCAGGGCAACTAAGCCCACTTGCCACAACTACTGAGCCCGTGTGCCTCAACTAGAGAGCCTGCGTGCCTCAAACTACAGAGCCCACGTGCTCTGGAACCCACGTGCCACAACTACAGAGCCCAGGTGCCCTGGAGCCTACGCGCCACAACTAGAGAAGAGAAAACCCGCACGCCACAACCAGAGAGAAACCTGCACACTGCAACGAAAGATCCCGCGTGCCTCAACGAAGATCCTGCATGCTGCAACTAAGACCTAGCACAGCCAGAAATAAATTAATTAATTAATTAATAATAAATCTTAAAAAAAAACAGAAGAGATGTTTTGTCTATACAACTTTTTTGTAAGTTGAAAATCATTCCCAAATAAAAGTTTAATTAAAAAGAAGGCATTTTGTGTTCTTGATCTTCTCACAGTCTGATTAGGATAGAAATAGTGTCTTACACTTGGTTGAAAACATTTTGCAAGAAATAAGGCATTATTTCATTTGATTCCTGCAAAATCTCTGAGATATGAGGTAGATGAAAGAGGGAAATTAATATTTTGAGTGCTTACTATGTGATCATCATTTCTTTATGCACTCAGCAAATACTTACTTGAAATGTACTGTGTACCAGGCATATTTAATTTTTATGATAACTCTGTGAGATGGGTGGTATTAGTATATTAGTCCAAAATACTTTGATTGCAGGTAACAGTAACCCACTCAGATTAAGTGAAAAATATCTTTTATTGTCTCACATAATCGGAAAGCACAGATGTGAACTGAGGGGCCAAATAGAGTTAGGCTGTCCATTTCTTATCTTGACATCTGTGTGTGGCCTCATGTTCCTCCACAGAAGTAGGGCTATTGCCTGAGGAAGAGAAAAGGAGATACTGAGCAGGCAAATCCAGATGTCTTCTCCGTTCCCTTTTTCAGTTGAGAAAACAGACTCAGCATAACCCGCCCAAAGTCACGTGGCTATTATTGCTGTGAGCCTAGATTTGTCTTATTCCTGAAACCAGTTTCCATTGTACCATGTTGCCAGCAGAATTACATTCTAGTTTTATAAATGAGAGAAATGAACCCCAGAGAAAGTAGTTCAGTCACTTACTAATTATGTGATCTTGTACAACTTTGTGATTTTGTTTTTCCCCTGTAAAACTACACTCACTTCACTGAATTGTTTTAAAGATTAAATGGGCTAAAGTATAGAAACCCAGTGCTTGGCATATAATAGGTTATCCATAAGAGAGGGTTCTGCTTTTTCTTTTTCTTTTTTTGCTTTTTCTTGATGTGGTACCTGGACCAACATCAGTATCACTTGGAGACTTATTATAAATGCACATTCTCAGGCCCCACCCCAGACCTATTAAATCAGAAACTGCAGGTGGGACCCAGCAGTCTGGGTTTTAACAAGCCCTTCAGATGATTCTGATGCTCATCACTGTGTGAGAACTACTGCTCTAGCCCACTGTGTTCCATCTTCCCTCGAGGTTCCTGAGAAGGGAGCATAATGAGTAGGGCCCTATTATATTCTTCCTATCCTATCTCCTGTTTCACCCCAAATAGGTCTGCTTTCTTTTGTAAGCACAGACTCAGGAGCCAGACTTCCTAGGTTTAAGTCCTGACTCTGTCACATACCCTGTATGACATTGACAACTTCTTTGTGTCTCACTCTCCTTATCTGTAAAATTGGGCTGATAAATTACTATTATATCATTGGGTTGTGAGGATTAAAATAGGTAATAGATGAAGTATTTAGAACCATGCCTGGTACATAATAAGCATTTAATAAGTTAGCTATTACTACTATTACAACTACTTTTATTGTATCAGCTTTTCTGTAAGATTTTTTTTTATGGTTCATTGTCTTTGACCTCATGGGAGTTCAAGTTGTAACTAAAATGCAAACTGGTGTTTTGGTGTCTGGTTTGTGTTGGATGCTAAACTGAATGTCTTTCTGTATCCTATTTCACTAGGAAATTTCTCCTCTTCTCTCCATGGAGGCTATGGCATTTGTTACTGAAGAGAGGAAACTTACCCAAGAAACCACTTATCCAAATACTTATATTTTTGATTTGTTTGGAGGTGTTGATGTAAGTTGTTGTTTATTATTACTACTGCTACTTAATGGCTTGGGAATTTAGCTCTTGAAATGGGAGGTAGGAAACATTTTACAATTTATAGCAAACATTTCAGAATTTTCATCTTTTTTTATGATTTTTAAAAAATTTTTACTGAGTTATAATTTACATACCATACAGTTCACTTGCTTTACTTGTACAATTCAATGATTTTTGGTGTATTTACAGAGTTAGAGTAACTATCACTACAGACACAGTTTTTTTTTTTGGCCACATGGCATGTGGGATCTTCCCCAGCCAGGGATTCAACCCACCCCTCCTGCATTGGAAGGTGGAGTCTTAACCGCTGGACCCCCAGGGAAGTCCCCAGAATTTTCATCTTTAGAAGCTCAGTGGTATTCACATATATTGAAGCACCACAGCTTTTACACTAGAATAATTGATTTATGTAAATTGATCTGGTGGCGCAGTGGTTAGGAATTCGCCTCCCAGTGCAGGGCTTGTTCCCTGGTCAGGGAACTAGATTCCACATGCATGCCGCAACTAAGACCTGGCACAACCAAAAATAAATTAATTAATTAAATTAATAAAATTTAAAAAAATATATATATATCCCCCTTTTTTTAAGGTACAAAGTAACAGGTATGTCTCTCTGGGACTTCCCTGGTGGTCCAGTGGTTAAGAGTCCACATTCCCAGTGCAGGGTGCCCAGGTTCAATCCCTGGTCGGGGAACTAGATCCCGCATGCTGCAATGAAGATCCCGCATGTGGCAGCTAAGACCCAGTGCAGCCAAATAAATAAATTTATAAAAAAAAAAAGAAAAAAAATGGAGATCTGCATAAATTAAATGACTTCAGGGACTAGGGTGAACTGGAGAGTGCATGCCTGCTTTTATGGGGAAATGGCTTCCATTCCTATTGACCTTTGCCCTCAGGGATGTAGGAAATCTAGATTCTTATGTAGAATCTCCCAGCTTTTCAGTAGATGTAGACCACATGAATTATGTCTGTGGCCCAGGTAAGATCCATCACTTGGCATTCAGGGACTTTTAATTTATTCATTGACATAGTCCATCCTCTATTTGAAGAGAATTTATTTTAAATATAATAACCTATGCAGATGAATATCTTATACTTTTCTTGGATGACTGTGAAAAGTGGGGCATCTCTTTTCAAAAGCATTTGTGTAGTATGCCTCAAAACCTTAAAGATCATTACTCAT
The DNA here is from genome assembly GCF_963924675.1 of Phocoena phocoena. Taxonomy (NCBI): domain Eukaryota; kingdom Metazoa; phylum Chordata; class Mammalia; order Artiodactyla; family Phocoenidae; genus Phocoena; species Phocoena phocoena. The sequence goes on along the minus strand of NC_089233.1, from coordinate 63,892,864 downwards.
TTTGCCCTGTTGTTTCCATTTATGTGAATCTCTCATGAAGACGTAAGTCAAAATGAGATAAGGCTTTGTATACAAAGATGCTTAGTGTGGCTTTATATATAATAGTTAAAAGTATTCATCAGGAGGAAGGTAGTTCTTGTTTTCTATAAGGTCAATGGTGATCTCGTTGATATTCTCTGTTATTTTCTGTTCTCTGCTAAATTAGTTTCCATTCTAATCCTTATTACTTTTCTTCTGCTTGCTTTGGCTTTGTGTTACACCTCTTTTTCCAGTGAATTGAAGTGAAAGATTAGGTTATTGGTTTGAGATAATTCCCTTTTTCTTCTTTTAAGTGAAATTTATTTTTTGCATTTTTATTGAAATATAGTTGTTGTACAATATAGTGATTCACAATTTTTAAAGGTTCTGCTTTGTTTATAGTTATTGTAAAATATTGGCTGTATCCCCCATGTTGTACAATACATCCTTGTAGGCTATCTTAGACTTACTAGTTTGTACCTCCCACTCTCCCACCTTTATATTGCCCCCCGCCCCGACTGGTAACCACTAGTTTGTTCTCTGTATCTGAGTCTGCTTCTTTTTTATTATAGTCACTATTGTGTTTTACTTTTTTAGATTCCACATACAAGTGATATACAGTGTTTGTCTTTCTCTGTCTGACTTATTTCATTTAGCATAATGTCCTCCAAGTCCATCCATGTTGCTGCAGATGGCAAAATTTCATTCTTTTTTATGGCTGAGTAGTATTCCTCTGTGTGTGTGTGTGTGTGTGTGTGTGTGTGTATTCCATGTGTGCTTGAGTAGAATGTGTATTCTGCTGTTGCTGGGCAGAATGCTTTATAGCTGTCAGAGCTTGTTGGTTTATAGTGTTCAAGTCTTCTGTATTTTTGGTATTACCTCATTGTCTATCCATTATTGAAAGTAGGGTATTATCCAGCTATTATTTTTGAATTGTCTCCTTCAGTTCTGTTAGCTTTTGCTTCATGTATTTTGAGGTTCTGTTGTTAGATGCATATATGTTTATAATTGTTATATCGTCCCGATGGATTGACCCTTTTATCATTATAAACTGTCCTTTGTTTCAACAGAATGGGTTTTTAAATGCATATTTATTGTAAACAGTTTAAACAGAATTATGTGTTGTATTAAAAGTATGAAAAATGAATGCATATACTCCCCAGCCCCCTGTAGAAATCAGTATTAACAGTTTATGGTATACCTTTTGTGATTCTTTTTATAAACTTATGTTTATAAAAAGAACACAAATATTCTAAAAGCAAAAGAGGAATCATAGTGAAAATGTTTTGCAGCTTTTAAAAAATTAAAGCCACGTTGGACCCCAGAGATTAACTAATCTAACATTCTTATTTTTAAAAATGAGAGCCAAGGCCATGGAGGGACACTGACTTGCCCGAGTTTACATGGGGAATAGGTGGCTGAGCTGCAACTAGAACCCAGGTTTCCTGACTCTTGGTACAGTGCTCATTTCCCTGAACTTCACTGCCTTCTGGTGTTGGAACCAAGAGGGTCTTGCAGTACCCTGACAGATATTTGGGCCATGAGTTGTCATGGCAAAGACTGTTTTGTAAGTTGTGCTTTGAATTTTGAAGCTTTTATCCAATTTTTTTTTATAGCTCCTTGTAGAAATTCTTATGAGGCCTACAATCTCTATTCGGGGACAGAAACTGAAAAGTAAGTATACTTATCAGCCACTGGTACTCATTTCCTAACCTGCTGTTATGATGGTAATTCCCAGGAGTTTCTCTTCTTTCCCTTCCTAACTCTTAACAATGAGGACATGCCTTATGTTCGGCTGTAGGACACTCTCCGCCCCTAACTAAGCAGCTCTCTTTATTTTATACTTGGTAGAAATATAAGTCTAGTGCTTTAAAAGAAAAAGTGTGAAAACTACTGGGCTAAAAGAATTGCATCTTTGTAGTTTCTAATAGTCCTTGGTTTCAGCTTTTATGTTTTCTTTGCAAATTCTTATTTCTCATATAGTTAATTGAGAGAGTAAGGAAAAGCCTGGTAAGATCATTTGTTTTATTTTTTTAATTATTGTCTTGTTTTTGTTGTTATAAAAGTGTTATAAGCCCTTTGTGAAAAGTTCAGTCATTACCAGAATGTGTAATTTATTTGTGTTTAGGGTAGCACATTATTTCTTGGACTGGGTGGTAGGTATATGGGTATTATTCTATTATTATTCTCTATAACTTACACATGTTACAAATATTATTCTTAGGTAGTCAGTTGATAATTTAAAAAAATGAGTAAGTACACTTACTTTGGCATTAAAAGCCAGAGATCAGTTAACATCTGATGAATGCTCTACTACAAATATCACATTTTTAATTAAAAACTTTTCCTCCCAACATCAACATGACATATTATGTAAGGCCTTGTTTGTATGTGTAGTAGTGGTTAAGAGGATTCATATTCATCTTTTATGTCGCAGCTTTGTATCCTATCTAAATTGGTCTTCATGTCCTCTGCCCTCATAGCAGGTAGCATCTTGTAATTACTTGTTGGTGTACTTAATTATTCTCTCTTCCCCCACTAGATTTATAAGTTCCATGAGGCTTTGTCTTTTTTTTTGTTTTTTCGCTAACCACTGTATATTCTGTATCTGCTCTAGAGTGGATGCTGAATAAATATTTGATGAATGAGTGAATTCCAGTTCCCTTTGAAAATGAAAGGTCTAGAAGTACTGAGATATACTGATTTGGTGTTCCAACCTGCTCTGAAGTCATGAAATAAATAAACCAAAAAGCCCCCATAGGTTGAAAAGTGGTGATGAGGGTTACAGGACATCTGCATTGTCTCAAGATTATGTCAGATAACCCTTCTGGTCAAGCTAGCTTGGCAGGGCTGCCCACTGGGATCTTGGAGGGAAGCCTAACATTTTAGAGTTTGTGGCAGCATAGGAATTAATGCAAACAGTTTTTAAAAATAAAAGTAATGCCAAACAAAACACTTTATCCATGGTTCATACTCAATTTTATCATCTCCCAGTTTTGAGGACTTGAAATTCTAGTTTCCTTTTTGTCGTACTCTCCTGTTCCTGCTCACAGAGAAGTAACTAGTTCTTTATTGGTACCCAACGTAAATAACAACAGAACAAAACACGTTGAGTCTGTAGTAAAAATGACATCCTTGTTTGCTGCTGGTAGAATTTTCAGTGGAAATTTACAACATCAATCCAGTTACTTTGGATTCTCGTAATTCTGCTTTTGGAAATGTATCTTAGGGAACCAGTTCAACACAAGCATAAAAGGACTATATGTTATGTTGTTTATTTCTAGCCTATTTAAATAGCAAAATTTTTAAAACCCTGGATATAATTCTAATCAAGCTATAAAGGAACATGGCTTACTAAGTGATAACACCACAACAGGTTGAAATTATAAAGACTATGGAACATAATAAGCATAATACTATATCAAACCAAAAAGCAGTGTACAAATTGGTTTGTAGGCTCTGATGCAGGCACCATGAAACTCTTTGGTGAATAAGGACTGGAAGGAGCTATGCTAAAAGGAAAATAATCATCTTGGAGGGGATTATGAGGAACAATTCTGTGTTCAAAAATTTAATTCTGTTACACTATCTTTCCAATGAGAAAAATAACCAGTTATTCCCCTTTCACTTTCAGTAAGTGATGAAATGTCCAAGGACTGTTTGAGCATCTTGTATAATACCTGTGTCTGTGTAAGTATCCCTGCCATCAGGGCCTCATTTTTCTCCCTGCCACATCTGCAGTGCTCGAGGAGGGAAGATTTGAATGGGGTGGTAGACATGACAGCTATCTTCAGACATTGGAGAATTGGACTGGTATGTGCCTGAGAACCATAACCAACAGGTAGAAATTATGGATGGCAAAATTTCATATTAATTGAGCCATGGCTGCTTCAGCAGGTACTGAACTCCTCTAGCCCTGGAGGTGTCCAAGCACAGACTGAACAAAAAACTTGTTAAATGGATGCAAGCATTGAAAGAGTGCCTGTGACCTTTAGGATTCCTTTAAACTCTATTGTACCTACTCCTTCATTTTTATTGTTAGAAAACAAAACAAGAACCAGAAGACCCACCATGTGTTGATCAGGACACCCAACTAGGTTGATCACTGAGTGGGAAAGAATGGTGAATAAAAGAAGCAGTTTGGTGGAAAGAGCATAGCACTTAGCGCTAGAACTTGGTTTGGGGTTCTAGCTCTTGGCTTCATGCTTATTAATTCTCCTCCCTGTGCTTTAGTTTCTTATCTTAGTAGAGTGTAGTTGGTAATCATACATCATAGGGTTGTTGTGGGATTTAAAGAGATGATAGATGTGAAAGCACTTTGTAAAGCAATATACAAATGTTAATTTTTGTAAGACCCAGTACCTGTCTTTTGGGAACATATGTGGTAAACTGTAAAGAGTGAATCAAATACAGCAGAATGAAACAAATGCTGTTGTAGAAGTGAAACCTCTATGCAATGAAAACACAAAGGAACATTTAATTCCATTTCATTTCTTGCCTCATTCAAAAAAAGATTTCGGGCATCGTTAGGAGTATGTAAGGCCTACCAATATTATAAATTTGGAAGTAGGTATCCAGGAATTGGGCTGAACATAAAATCATCTGTATCGCGGATGGGGTACAAATTTGGGTTTAAGCTGATATCGTATATTAACGCATATGTGTGGAACCTAGAAAAATGGTACAGATGAACTGGTTTGCAGGGCAGAAATAGAGACACAGATGTAGAGAACTAATGTATGGACACCACGGGGGGAAAGTGGCGGGCGGGGTGGTGATGGTGGGATGAATTGGGAGATTGGGATTGACATGTATACACTAATATGTGTAAAATGGATAACTAATAAGAATGTGCTGTATAAAAAAATTTAAAAATTCAAAAAATAAATAAAACAGAAGCAATATTGTAACAAATTCAATAAACACTTTAAAAATGGTCCACATCAAAAAAAAAAAAGAATAATGCTACTATGAACATTTGTTCATATGTGTAAACTTGACTGAGCTAAGGGATGCCCAGATATCTGGTTAAACATTTTTTTTCTGGGCGTGTCTGTGAGGGTGTCTCTGGAAGAGATTAGCATTTGAATCAGTAGATGCCCTCACCAATGTGGGTGACCACCATCCAATCCATTGAGGCCCTGAATAGAGCAAAAAGGTGGGGAGGGTGGGCAAATTCACTCTCTGCCCGAGCTGAGACATCCGTCTTCCCCTGCCCTCGGACTTGGAGTTCCTGGTTCTTGGGCCTTTGGCTCCAACAGGGACTTACACTGTTGGTTCTGATTCTCAGGCCTTCCATTTCTGACTGAATTTCATCACCAGTTTTCCTGGTTCTCCAACTTGCAGATGGCATATCAAGGGACTTCTCAGCCTCCATTTAAAAAAAAAAAAAAAAATTTGGGTTTAAGCTTCCTAGCAACCAACACAAATAGGGAAATATGTTTCAACACTTAACACAAAGTTCAGCATCCATAACATTGCTATGCAACAGAAATATAACACTTAGGTTATTTTATTTTATCTTTAGGAATAGCATATTTATTAGTTCAGGATTGATATCTTTTTTTTTTTTTTGGCTGCGTTGGGTCTTCGTTGCTGTGCGCGGGCTTTCTTTAGTTGCGTTGAGCAGGGGCTACTCTTGGTTGTGGTGCGTGTGCTTCTCACTGCGGTGCCTTCTCGTTGCAGAGCACAGGCTCTAGGCGCATGGGCTTCAGTAGTTGTGGCACGTGAGCTCAGTAGTTGTGGCTCACGGGATCCAGAACGCAGGCTCAGCAGTTCTGGCACGTGGACTAAGTTGCTCCACAGCATGTGGGATCTTCCTGGACCAGGGCTCGAACCCGTGTCCCCAGCATTGGCAGGTGGACTCTCAACCACTGCACCACCAGGGAAGCTCCAGGATTGATATCTTAAGATAAAAATCAGCATCCACAAAAACCTTGACAACATAAATGATAGGCTGTTTGAATAAAAAGAATTGAAAAGGGATAATGTAAAGCTTTGGACATAACTCTAAATAAACAAATAAGAAATTAATGCTGAGGGCTTCCCTGGTGGCGCAGTGGTTGAGAGTCCGCCTGCCGATGCAGGAGACGCGGGTTCGTGCCCCGCTCTGGGAAGATCCCACATGCCGCGGAGCGGCTGCGCCCGTGAGCCATGGCCGCTGAGCCTGCGCGTCCGGAGCCTGTGCTCCACAATGAGAGAGGCCACGGCAGTGAGAGGCCCGCGTACCGCCAAAAAAAAAAAAAAATTAATGCTGAGGTCCTGAGCAAGGGAGATATGTCTTAGGGGCATACAAATGAAAAATAGTTTAGGGGCCTAAACTGTCAGTAAGTTCAAAAGGATTCAGCAAATCTATTGTCACCAAAAAGGCTAATGCAATCTTAGTGTAATAAACCTGCACTTTTAGTCACTGATTAGGCTATATATGGTATTTTGTGTTTGCTTCTGTGTATCACATTTTAAAAAGTATAAGAATGTATTATACCAGTCTCTCAAGAATATTAGAGTATAATATAAAAATACTCCAAAAACAAGTGAAATAACCCATCACCCCACCATACTTAGGTTATTTTCAATTTCCTTGTAGCCACGTTTTTTAGAAAGTAAGAAAAGAAGTAGGAAGAAATAGGTGAAGTTAATTTTAATGATGTATTTTATTTAGCACAGTGTATCAAGAATGTTATTCCAACATGTCATCAATATAAGTAATTATTAATGGGATATAATTCCTTTTTTTTGTATTAAGGTTTCAAAATCCAGTGTGTTTTTTACCCTCAGAGCACATCTCAGTTCAGACTAGCCATGTTTCACGTGCTCAGTAGCCAGATGTAGCTAGTGGCACAGGTAAGCACAGACAGACCCGTGAGATAAAAATAAACTAATTGTTCGGGTAGTGCACAATTATTCTTGTAACTAAGGCCAGTAAGAAATTGTTCTTATAAAAAAAGATGATATATGTGTGATGTAATGACTCCATCATTGTCAGCTTCCATGTAGTTAATAGTCTTATGAGGCAGTCTTAATGAGGCTGTTCATTAATAATGACACCTAATGTTAATAATATTCCAGCAAAACACAGTTCAGTTAAAAAAAAGGAAGGAAGGGAAAGGAAAGAAAGGGAAGGAAGGAAGGAAAGGGAAAGGGAAAGGGAAAGAAAGAAAAGGAGAGAAAGAAAAGGAAAGAAAAAGAAAAGGAAAGCAAAGAAAGAAGAAACAAAAACGTAAAGAACATTGGATGATATGGTCCAACTTTGTGCTGATCTGGCTTAAATTCAGGTTAGATGGAAACCTAGGGCTTTTAGAGTTGCAAACACCAGTGCCTCCAAGGATCAGGCAGAAAACAAGAAACGTTTGAAGTTGCCTGTTTTGGAGTGGGGACTTGTGCAAATTGTGACTAACTGGAGTAAGCATATCCTATCTGAAGACTTAAAGTCAAAATTTAAAAGGTATTGCTGGCCAAATAAAACTTGGCCTACTGGGTGCTGGCTTATAGCTCTTGATTTAGGTACTAGGTTAAAAACCTATGATGGATATTATTTAAAAACTCCTCCCCAGAAAAATATATTTGTACACAGTGTTTTATATATAGTTTTAGGGAATTAAGGGCTCAGCTAACAGTTCCTGATGTAGCGTGGAATTGCTTTTCCAGTGTCTGGAATGGATATTTTGTCCTTCATATTTTATTTTGGGGTTATAACCTATTCTGCTTTTTCTCTTCTCCCTTGCGATAGACGGAAGGGGTTACAAAGCGTTTGGCAGAAAAGAATGACTTTGTGATCTTCCTGTTTACACTGATGACGAGTAAGAAGACATTCTTACAGACAGCAACCCTCATTGAAGATATTTTGGGTGTTAAAAAGGTGAGCTGTATCCTCTAGCAGGTGAATGACCAGGTGGAGGAGAGTGCCTCAGACAGTTGGATTCTCAAACCTGAATAATGTACAGAACTCTTTTAAAGAAAAACTCTGCCATACTCCTAGTGTTAAAATTATTTTTTTGTGTTACTTAAGTATATTCACTAGGTTATACTACTTATACTAATAGATCTTAAATGATTATAAAACCTAAACAAATAGATTGAAATCAAACTAATTATAAAACTCAAACGCTCAGATTGACTTTGTGAATTTAATGTGTTAGCTAATGTTACTTTGCTGAAATCAAATTGTCCCTCAATTATTATGGTGCAAGATCTTTTTAGCATAGCTCTAATGCTGTATGCTGTATAATAACTCCATTCTCCTACCACTTTTCTATATTTGAACTGTTGTGAAGCTTTCTTGTGAGGATGTTTGACTTTCACTTATTACGTTCACCTCTATTTTTTCTCATTAGTTTTCAACAAAGTTTAATTGACACCAACATAGGAAATAACAAATACGAGCACTGAAATCCTGCCAGTTGGTCATAAGATGGACATTCAAATGATCCAGGATATGCTTTAAAAAAAAAAAAACAAAAGGACTATGATCGAAGTGAAAGCACTAAATTAAATATTTGTCATCGAGAATTCACAAACCGCGCCCCCCCCCCCCCCCCCCCCCCCCGCCAAACAGATCTATAGGCATGTTAGAGAATCACTATATTAGATTTTTGGTGTAATGCTTGTTAGGACCTGGCTTACTTCCCCAAGTCCTTGTCCCATGCCTCCACGTCGGTTGCAGGTTTGCAGATTTCTTCCTTTTACTACTGAGGAGGTAGGAGCAGCCTCTTAGATTTTCTGTTGCAGTGAAAAGAGTACCCATGTGCATCGTGGTGACCCCAGCTTTCATTTCTGTGTTTCTGCTGGCACTTTCCCCAGGCTCTGCTTGTTATTGCCCAGGCAGAAGATGCACAAGTGACCCATTGTCTGTAGGAAAACATTGGAGATGTGTGCAGGTCCCAGACAGACCCTTTGTGCCCTTTGATGAAAAGGCTTTGTTATTTTTCCATAATTGTATGCACCAGTGTGTGAGAAGGGGCTTCCAGGGTGGAAACTCCAGACTCCCTGGCAGTCTTAGCATAAGACTCTAGGATTCCTCCTTCATAACTTTTCCTGCTTGTCCCTCATGCCCTCTTCCTCCCTCTCATACCTTTCTGTGTTGCCAAAAATAGTGATGAGTTCTGCTAGACATTATGGGTACCTTAGTGCAGTTTGAAAGGGGGATAGACACCATAAGAAAGTGGGAACACAAGCCACAAACTGGGAAAAGATATTTGCAACCCATGCAACTAACAAAAGATTGGTATTCAGAATTTATCATGGGGAATTCTCTGGTGGTCCAGTGGTTGAGACTCCGGGCTTCCACTGCAGGGAGCATGGGTTCGATGCTTGGTCAGGGAACTAGGATCCTGCATGTAGTGTGGCACGGCCAACAAACAAACAAAAACAACAACCAAAATAACCCCCAAAACAACAACAGAATTTATCATGAATTCTTGTGAATCAGCAAGGAAAAGACAAATGGCCCAGTAGAAAAATGGGCAATGATAGGAGCAAGCATTTTACAGAGGAGGAACAAATGATCCATAAAAAGAAGATGCTTAACTTCACTGATAATCAGGAAAATGCAAATAAGACCACAGTGAGAGAGCTCGAGAATGTGTATCACTGGAAACACTTACATTACTGCTGATACCTTTTTATATCAGCAGAATATATCTATTTTGTTTTCTAGTTGAACGTGGGCATACCCTGTGACCCAGCACCTAAGGAAGCACTGACCTGAGGGCCGAGGCGTCAGTATTGTGGCCTGGGTAACCTGTAACCTATGCCCAGGCACACTCGTGGGGAAGCTCAATTCCAGAACAGTGATTCTTAGAAATAAAAGCACTAAATTGAAGCCAGGAGGGTGTGAAATGAATTCAGTGGATCTACCAGCTAAATAGAAAAGATCAAAATGTATTGTGTAAGGGTATTGTTTAAGTTTTTGTTTCATATTTATACACATACATTCACCTGTGTATATTTACTATGTTGTGATGGAAAATTTATTTTTTATTCTTGGACATTGTCAGAATGGTTTGGAAGCCACTGCCTCAGAAAAACTTCTGCACATGTGCATCAAGAAACACATAAGAGGGCTTCCCTGGTGGCGCAGTGGTTGGGAGTCTGCCTGCTAATGCAGGGGACACGGGTTCGTGCCCCGGTCCGGGAAGATCCCACATGCTGTGGAGCCTGCGCGTCCGGAGTCTGTGCTCCGCAACGGGAGAGGCCACAGCAGTGAGAGACCCGCGTACCGGAAAAAAAAAAAAAAAAAAAAAAGAGGCAACGATAGTAGAGGCCCGCGCATCGCGATGAAGAGTGGCCCCCGCTTGCCACAACTAGAGAAAGCCCTAGCACAGAAACGAAGACCCAACACAGCCATAAATAAATAAATAAATTTAAAAATAAATTTAAAAAAAAAAAAAAAAAAATGAAACACATAAGAAAGGTTATAGCATTATTGGTTAAGGGCAAAAAACTGAAACCAGGTCTCTGATCCGTCAACAGGAAAATGGATAAATGTCCTCTGTTCACACAATGGGATATTATACAATGACTATTGCTATAGGCAACAACATAGCTAAATCATAGAAATTATTTTTTTTTTTTTAATTTTTTGTGGTACGCAGGCCTCTCACTGTTGTGGCCTCTCCCGTTGCGGAGCACAGGCTCCGGACGCGCAGGCTCAGCGGCCATGGCTTACGGGCGCAGCCGCTCCGCGGCATGTGGGATCTTCCCGGGGCACGAACCCATATCCCCTGCATCGGCAGGCGGACTCTCAACCACTGCGCCACCAGGGAAGCCCCATAGAAATTATTGATAGAAGTCAGTTGCAGAAGATTGTATATAGTGTATCTTTTTTAAAATAGATCTTTATTGGAGTATAATTGCTTCATAATACTGTGTTAGTTTCTACTGTACACCAAAGTGAATCAGCCATATGCATACATATGTCCCCATATCCCCTCCCTCTTGCGTCTCCCTCCCATCCTCCCTATCCCACCCTCTAGGTCATCGCAAAGCACCGAGCTGCTATGCTGCTGCTTCCCACTAGCTAATTACTTTACATTCGGTAGTGTATATATGTCGATGCTACTCTCACTTTGCCCCAGCTTCCCCCTCCCACCCCATGTCCTCAAGTCCATTCTCTATGCCTACATCTTTATTCCTGCCCTGCAACTAGTTTCATCAGTACCATTTTTTTTTTTAGATTCGTTAGCATATAGTATTTGTTTTTCTCTTTCTAACTTACTTCACTCTGTATGACAGACTCTAGGTCCATCCACCGCACTACAAATAACTCAATTTTGTTTCCTTTTATGGATGAGTAATATTCAGTTGTATATTCGTGCCACATCTTCTTTATCCATTCATCTTTCGATGGACATTTAGCTTGGTTCCATGTCTTGGCTGTTGTAAATAGTGCTGCGGTGAACATTGTGGTATGTGTCTCTTTTTGAATTATGGTTTTCTCAGGGTATATGCCCAGTAGTGGGATTGCTGGGTCATATGGTAGTTCTATTTTTAGTTTTTTAAGGAACCTCCGTACTGTTTTCCATAGTGGTTGTATCAATTTACATTCCCACCAATAGTGCAGGAGGGTTCCCTTTCACCACACCCTTTCCAGCATTTGTTTCTAGATTTTTTGATAATGACCACTCTGTCTGGCATGAGATGATACCTCACTGTAGTTTTGATTTGCATTTCTCTAATAATTAGTGATGTTGAGCATCTTTTCATGTGCCTTTTGGCCATCTGTATGTCTTCCTTGGTGAAATGTCTTATTTAGGTCTTCCACCCATTTTTTAATTCTGCCCATTTTTTAATAATTTAAAATTGCAAATATTTTCTCCCATTCTGAGGGTTGTCTTTTGGTCTTGTTTATGGTTTCCTTTGCTGTGCAAAAGCTTTTAAGTTTAATTAAATCCCATTTGTTTATTTTTGTTTTTATTTCCATTACTCTAGGAGGTGGGTCAAAAAAGATCTTGCTGTGGTTTATGTCAAAGAGTGTTTTTCCTATGTTTTCCTCAAAGAGTTTTATAGTGTCTGGTCTTACATTTAAGTCTTTAATCCATTTCGAGTTTATTTTTGTGTATGGTGTTAGGGAGTGTTTGAATTTCTTTCTTTTACATGTAGTGGTCCAGTTTTCCCAGCACCATTTATTGAAGGGGCTGTCTTTTCTCCATTGTTTGTTCTTGCCTCCTTGGTCGTAAATTAGGTGACCATAGGTGTGTGGGTTTATCTCCGGGCATTCTATCCTGTACCATTGATCTGTATTTCTTTTTTTGTGCCAGTACCATACTGTCTTGATTATTGTAGCTTTGTGGCATAGTTTGAAGTCAGGGCCCCTGATTCCTCCAACTCCATTTTTCTTTCTCAAGAATGCTTTGGCTGGGCTTCCCTGGTGGCGCAGTGGTTGAGAGTCTGCCTGCCGATGCAGGGGACACGGGTTCGTGCCCCGGTCTGGGAGGATCCCGCATGCCGCGGAGCGGCTGGGCCCGTGAGCCATGGCCACTGAGCCTGCGCGTCCGGGGCCTGTGCTCCGCAACGGGAGAGGCCACAGCAGTGAGAGGCCCGCGTATCGCAAAAAAAAAAAAAAAAAAAAAAAAGAATGCTTTGGCTATTTGGGGTCTCTTGTGTTTCCATATGAATTGTAAAATTTTTTGTTCTAATTCTGTGAAGAATGCCATTGGTAGTTTGATAGGGATTGTGTTGAACCTGTAGATTGCTTTGGGTAGTATAGTCATTTTCACAATATTGATTCTTCCTATCCAAGAACAATAGTGTATTTCTCCATCTGTTTATGTCATCTTTGATTTCTTTCATCAATGTTTTATAGTTTTCTGAGTACAAGTCTTTCTCCTCCTTAGGCAGGTTTATTCCTAGGTATTTTATTCTTTTTATTGCAATGGTAAATGGGAGTGTTTCCTTAATTTCTCTTTCTGATTTTTCATTGTTGGTGTCTAGGAATGCTGGAGATTTCTGTGCATTAATTTTGTATCCTTCAGCCTTACCAGATTTGTTGATTAGTTCTAGTAGTTTTCTGGTGGCATCTATAGGATTTTCTGTG